>NC_071539.1:10898804-11553526 GCF_026979565.1 Vidua chalybeata | reverse complement strand
GTTTCTTTGGGCTTTTTGGCTGATGTCAGTCAAGCTGTTTAAGGTTTGGGTCCCACAGCGACTGAATTATTTCTGCAACAGGCTGCAAGGATTAACCAAAGCAGCAGAGATTAGCTGTGCCACAAATCTAATTTCCCCCTAGCCTTTCTCCACTAAGGGAGGAGTTTTCAGTTCAGATTTTGCAGCATGGCCTTATGAGCGGTCTGGTCATAGCCATCACCCTTGAAAAGCTCTGAAATATCAGGATGCAAAGTGTGAGCTTATCTCTACTTTAAGCCTCACAGGAATTCTTCCTCCCTGCCTTTCCTCTGTTTATGCCACAGTTTGAGTGGCCCATCGTTCAGTGCCACCCTGCTTCCCATAGGAATGAAAGGTCCACCAGAACAGGGAAACACAGCACGGGTTTAGCAAGCAGGTTATGACTTCCATGTGGGAGCATGGAACTGCCACCTTCCAGCCCTGGGTCAATAAAGCCTATGTTTCCTCAAACTCTGAAAACCCAAGTTTCCCTAAAAACGAAATTGCAGTTTTGCCTTCTAACCTGCTGAAATAAACAAGGAGCTTTAGGGTCTTTCTTACTTCCTCCAGCTCACAGGGGCACACATCCCACTCTTCACTTAGACTTTATTTAGCACATCGTCTGGCATCCATCCCTCCAAAAACAGAAGGGGACATGTTTCAGATCACCATTCACTCCCCTTCACAGTGAGATGGAATGGTTTGGGTTGGAAGGAACTTGAAATATCATCCAGTTCCAAGCCCCCTGCCATGGGCAGGGACACCTTCCACTATCCCAGGTTGCTTCAAGCCCCACCCAGCCTGGCCTTGGACACTGCCAGGAATGGAGCATCCACAGCTTCTCTGGGAAATATCTGCCAGTGCCTCACCAGCCTCATAGCAACTCCCCCTACTTTTGGGCTCAGTCCCTCTTTGCAGCACCCTGGAGTGCCTTGTCTTTCCCTGAACTGAGCTTTTCATGTCCAGCTCCATGCACGACATTTATGAAGCATCCTGGTTTATTTGTCAGAGAAATAATGTTTGAGGCAGTGCCTCTGAACTGAGTGATTTGTCAAGGTAACTGCAAGGGGAGGACAGAGCAGTGCTGGGAGCTAATGTATTGCTGTCCTGATAGATTCATGTTCTTAAATTGACGCCTGACATTGCTGGACCTCTCAGTGGAGAAACTGCCTGGACCATTGAAAATGCCATGTTAGAAATACTGGTATTTATCACTTACAGGGTTCTTTATAGCCTTGGATCTATTTACAAAAATTAACCAATGGATCTCCTCCCGTTTCTGTGGTGAGAACTCTGTGTAGCTAACATTAATCTCATCTTACAGCAGGGGAAATATGAAGGCCTCATGAACTGGCTGAACACTCCAAGAGTAACAAGAAGAGTGCACGTGAGACATAAACCATAAACACCAAACTACAATGAAAAGATTGGTCAGAAACTACATTAAATCCTGTTTTCTCCCAAAGGAATGTGGAAATATGCCTTTTGTTTTTAGAGATGTGATACTATACCTCTCAGTTAGGAACAAGGGTAGAATTCTGAACTCGGTGGTTTTACCTGGTGCCACAATCCAAATCCTATTTCTGATGTGCCATTGACCTCTTTGCTTATTAGTACCAGATGTTACAGCAATTCAGTGAAAAAAGCAATGCAATATCTGGACAGAATTTAAAGTTCATTTTTCCTGTAAATTTTCTGTCAGTGCTAGAACTTCACAGCAGACAATTGCTTCCTTCAGAGATCTCACCAGTACCATGTTTGCAAGTAGCAAGCCTATTTTAAGCCTAGATTATAAACAAGCATCTTGGCAAAGCCCAACCTCCCTTGACTGCCCAGTGACTCTCTCTGTGCAGAAAAATGGAAAATGAGTCTCCCTTGTAGCCTATCAAAGCACTGGCAGCACTGCAGGGCTGTTCGTACGTGTTCCTCTCCAACGCCTGATTTCAAAGCTGAGCTGTGCTCCTGGGAACTCCCACGCACCAGTACAAGTGCTGTTTGTATTACTTAGGAAAATAATTAGGTAATTTCTCCTTTGCCTTGTCCTTCCAGCTGTCACTGCCTGCAGAGGCCATTCCCTCCAGCCTCTGTGTGCTCCTGGCTGTTCACAGGTGCTACCAGAGCAGCTCTGTGAGCTGACATTATCACTGCCTGGCACTTCCCTCTGCTGTTTTCCATTTTCAAATTGCTGTATTCCTAATAAAGGTGAGGAATTGAAAGCAGCCAAATGGGACATTGTACTACAGTCTAAAGGGTCTTCAAAATGAGAATTAAATACCTAACATTCTGTCTGTGCTTTTGGTAAATCCCTGGCCCCCCAAATGATGGTGATCAACACAATATTTTTGACATTTGGAAAGGAAACTACTGAGTGGCCCAACCTTCCTTACCTTTAATGTTAATACTGACTTCTCTTAATCCCCAATCTTGAAAAATGCATCAGGCATATGTCTCTGTTTGCAGAGGACAAAACCCAAACCAATCAGCCCAGTATAGCTTTGATCTTATTTATTGAAGTTGTCTTTGTGAAATATGTTCCTTTTAAAACTCAGTTATTAGAAGTTCAGAATTATGAGACAATTAAAATAACTTAGCACAGACTGGGATCAATTAAAATAAATGGGTAGGAATAAGGACTTTAAGAACAAGCTGCTTCATCAGGGAATTCAGCACTCAGCTGTGTCTACCTTGGCTTCAGTCTTTGCCACATGTATATTCATAGTGCCTTGATTCAGAGCTACACACAGCTCAGTCTTGGTTATTGGATCAACTCAAATGTGCTTTCTTTTTTTTTAAGGTAGAAAGACTGCTTTTTAAAAACAGAGTGTGTGCCAGTTCACTGTCAATGAATCTTTAGTGGTCTCTTCTTTCTCAGCCAGATGAAATTGCTGTACCAGATCTCTGTGCATATAAACCTATGCTTAAGTTTATTTTGGTCCAGTAAATCAGGTATTTAAGGGCAGACTATTCACAGGGCTGTACGCCTTTCTGTGGGATTTGGGGAATTTAACCTCCCTTTGTTGAAAATTGTAACCAAAGTACTGAACTGAATAGGGATCAACAAGCTCAACTGGAGTTTTTAGCTCACCAGAGGTGTTGCTTTCTTCTCACACTAGTGCTAAATCTAAAGATGGGGAGACATTGCTGAATATACCTTACACAAAGATGATGAAACATAAGCCCAGATTTGAAAGCACTTATCAGCATGAAAAAGGAATCTAGAAAAAAAAAACATAGCAGGAAAAGAAAAAAACTTGTAACAGTGAACAGCCTTTCTTGTGGCATGAAAGTAGATAGAAGTTCTTTCTTTTCTGTTTACATTAGAAATAGTAGGAAAACTTTATAAGAGTGCTTCAAGATCTAAATATTTTCATATCTGAGACCCAGCACCTTTCCATTGTAGAGGTTAATGAATATATGGGGATTCAGGAGAGCCCAGTAAGACTTGAGCTTAGCCAGTGATTTTCAGTGCAAAGAGTCAAACAACCAGACTGTCCCCCAGGTTTTTTTGCCCATTTCTTGTGACCCTTTTGTCTGTTCTTTGGTATAATCCTCCTGCCCCATGACTGCCTTTCCATGCAGTGAAGAAATGTTCCAGCTCAGGCTGCATGGGGCTTCCAGCAACCTGGTCTAGTGGAAGATGTCCCTGCCTTTCCTGTGTGTTTTTAAGAAGATACATTTGTTTTAAGCAAACTTAAGTCTAATTTTACAAAGCCATCACTTTCCAGCAGTCTCCAGATGTCCAGCTACACCAGGTTTTGTTGAAAGGGCTTCCAACCTTATTATCAGATGGTTTTCAGTAACTCTGCCTAAGCATGAATGTCATCTGAGCAGGAACCTTGCATCACAAGAAATTGCATCTCAATAAAAAGCTTTCAGCAAGCAGCAGCTCTCCAAGGCACAGAGTTATTAATGTATTAGAGCATGCTAGTTAAGCAAGGTAATTAATATATCTCTGAGTATTAGGTATGCATGGCCAACTCTGATACCTGTCAGCAAAACATAATCTAGGTAATTTCTAGCATATAAATTGAATGCACTTTTGAAAAACAATTTCTTATTATGAAGACTAATTAATTTGGGGGAAAAGCTTGCTTTTGTTTAATTTGAACAATAAATTTAATTATGATAACAAACACCCAGTGGACAAACCACTCTCAAGAACATTATCTCTGTCCACAAAAAATCAGTTTTCTTTTATTTAAAACCTGATCCTGGAATGTCACCAAGAAAAATAAAATAACTGCTTACTGCAAACACCAACATGATTTCCTGTGATTTCCATATTTAGGGATACATCTGGCATTAAACTCACTTGCAATGGTGCCAACTGCATACACAGTGAGGTATCACAACCTCAAAAGTGTGGGTGAGATATTCAATACCACAGCCAATTGATAAAAAACAAGTAGCTGGAATAGAAGGTATTTTTTTTATTATCAGCTTCCAGCAGCCTGGGTAGTGCATAGAAAGCAGTGGAACAAGACCAAGTGAAAACAACCGAGCTGTGCCAGGCTTTCTCTTTTTCTCCTCAGGACAGCAGTCACCCTTAAAAACTGGCAAGGTGGGAACCAAACCCTGTCCTTCCTTGTCCCCCTTGCATTCAGCAATACCCTGTTCACCCTCTCACAGCTGGGACACAACAGGTATTTTTGTGGTCCCAGTGCCAGCCCCTTGGGCAGAAGTTGCTGGTGAGCCCATTTCAAATAAAGCTGAGAGTCAGTAATGGTACAGCTCTCCCAGTGCTCCCTTGTTTTGCCTGAGCAATATGTGTGGACTTTTGGAGCAGGAAATTCAGTCCTTTATCACAACACAGAACAAATATTCTGCTGAGTGTATTGGGTTGTGCAGGCCAAGGGAGGAGCTACACTGTGATGACCACGAGGCATTTTTCAAAATAAAATATCCTGCTTTTGCCCATGGCAGAGAGTTGTTTTTATTGACTCTGAAGTGTCACACTCTGCCCTCGTTTGTTCACATGGGATTTGAGATTAGAAAGTGAATTTCAAGCAGCCAGTTAAAATTGCTGAGATTTGGAAAGGGAACAGCATGAGAAGCAAGGATTCCCCTGAAGAAGGACAACAAGCCTTTGAAGTCTTTTTCCTTTGCTCAGCCATCTAACTTGTGTGCAGTTCATGGCCCCTGGGGTTAAGATTTGCATCCCAAAAGAAAGACTTGAAAAGTAGCTTGTTTGAGGCACTCACACTTAGAATCCAGAGACTTCACAGGCTTCATGGAGAGCTGCATCACATTTCTGGGAAGCCTCTATAACCTTGGTGCTAAGGAGTTGCTCCTGTCACAAACTCTTCATACAGTGCTGAGTCAGGTGAAACATCAGCAAGGATGTGGCAAACTTGCTTACTCTTATTTTTCTTCATGTTCATTGCTTTCCCTTGCTGAGTACCTGGCTTATCAGGGCAAGTTCTTCACAAAAGAGTGCTTCAGCAATGGGACATGCATTCAGATGACATAGGAAAGGCCACAAAACTATTAAAATAAAATAAAAGGAAGGAGAAAAGGGCACTTGGTCTGCCTGAATTTCTGCTAAAGGCATTTTGGAAGGTCCTTTAAAAGACTTGAGATGAAATGCAACCTCAACTTTGAAGTACTGTGTATGTGAGCTAGGGATCATCCTGATGGAAAGATTAATACATCCTTCATCCTCCCTCAAGAACCTTCTTCTCACATTTATTGTTTTACCTCCTGCTGCATTAACCTCATTGCAGTTGGAAGTTTCAGAGCTGTATTCCTCGGAGTAAACTCAGGAAGAATTGTCTGGTTTGCTGTTCTCATGTCCAGTTACAGGGGTAAAGCAGGGGTTTGGGAAGTGCTTGTTACTCATTCTCAACTGGTCTCAGGCAAGTCACCACAGAGGTCAGTGTGATAACCACCCAGAAATGCCAGCACCCAAGTAAAATAAGAAATCTAACAGCTGACCAAGCCAAGCAAAACTTGTTTGGTAAAGAGGAGAATGGGATCAGTATGTGTCAAATCCAGCTGGGTACTTCTGCTGCACTGTGAGGCTTCTGAAACCCTGACAAGTAAAGCTGTGAGGGCAGGCTGGGCAACTTAAGAGCTAGCTGAGCAAACACACTCATTGTCACAGAGCAGCCTCATGGTCAGACAAGTCAGAGCATAGGTAACTGCAGCAGTAAGACAAATCTAACAGAAATCCATTCGCAAAGGACTGAGAGCAAATGGAAAGAGAAAAATTTTTCAAGCACTTAGCATAAAACATCATCGTCCTGATACCACAAGTGAGCGCAACAGGAATGAGCAAAATTTCTGTCACTCTGCAGAATACAGAGCCCTGCAGCTACCAGCTTTCCTCATGGGAGCAGGGAATCCCTGCAGAGGCACAAATAGCAGCATCTGGCTCTGGGTTGAATTCCCAAGGTCACTTTTAAGCAGAGCAAGAATTTAGCTGCTGCTGAGACTTGAAATGCGGTACAAAGCACCACGGTGGGCTGGCAGGAGCCCTCGCATTGTGCCCCTGCAGAGCTCTGCCAGGCAGGAGCAGAGCAAGGGGCAGGGAGTGCCACATTCAGGGAAGCCCTTCTGCTCTCTCCCCTCACTGGAGCAGCATGACATTGCCAGTTCACAGCTCCAGCAGCCCTGAATGGACTGCCAGGACCCTGTCCATCCAGGCAAGTACCCAGAAATACACTGTGAGGGTGGAAGGAGATGAAGGATGAAGATTTTATCATTAAGACTGCAATTGCATTTAATCATTTCACATTGTAACTGAGTAACTGGCTTTCAGGTCATTGCCCTACAGAGGCTCTGCTGCACAGGGAGTGCTGAGACTTGACTGCTTTTGATGAAAAGTCCCTGCAATTACAAGATTCCTGGAAAATGTCTGGTTTCAAGGCAGCATTTTCTGATTGGAAGCACAGTACAGGGCAATTCCAGCTGGCACAAACGGTGAGATCCCCTCTCTGTAGAGCAGGGATCCAAGGCATAGGAGGTGATTTTCACTAGGGAGTTTACAGCAAAGCAAACTGCAGGGGGAGAATCCTGACTGCAGTGTTTGCTTCAGGTACACAAGGGCGATTCTCATTAGCAACAAAGTCATTATTTAACATAATCTTTATCTTCTCCTTGAAGAGAAAATTGGTACATGGCCAAAGGTTTTGTTTCCCACCCATCCACCTGGCCCAAAAGCCATCCTAAATTTTCTCATTAGCTTTCCTGCCTGACTCTTCCACCACAGGATTTGTATGCTTCATAAAAATTAATGAATTAACTCTGCCAGCAGCTCTATGACAACAGAAAATATTACCCCCACATTACATATTTTAAAGATGCAGACAGCACTACAGGCTTTTACTAGATGTCCAGTATAAAGGATGGGAGTCTCATGGATTTCTAGGGTGCCTGATATTTTTATGCTCTGAGAGCAGTTCCAAGAAAATTCTGTTAAAGACACAAATATGAAATATTGAGAATACAGATGTGATTTATCTCCATCCTATCAGTCAGGCACCTAACAGAAATTAAATTAGGCCTTTATTTGCTCTAATCTTCCTCTGTTGTCTCTGAAGAGAGGTAAAGCAACTTGTGTCCACATGGCTGTGCAATACCCACCCTGGGTCTCCTCTCTCCATATATTTTCCTCATAAGTGTGGAATGAGTTTTCTGAGATGAAATAATGAGCACATTTCCAACAGACTTTGTAGTTTAGTTTCCTCTAGCTCAGCACTACCTTGTTGCTCTTACAGAGTCAACAGGGCTTCCAAATGGCTGCAGTGCAGCAGTCCCTGTTATTGCTGTGGTGCACTTGTGTGCACTTGTGTACCTCTAGTTTTGATATTGCATAAGCCTACAATAAAATGTCAGTCTGTGCTCCAACAGACTGATAATTATGAAGGAGCTACTTATCTAACAAAAGAGTGATGAGGATAATAAGAAGATCTGGCCTGTGATACCGTTCATTTATCACAAAGATGTTAATTAAGTTGTGTTAAATCTTTGATGGTCTGGCTATTTGCAAAGGAGGGCCACCACTCTTTCTGACCATGAATGTAAGGTGTGGTCTCTAGCAAGGGAGGCAAAAGTAATTTTCCCTGAATTAGCATTTTTTAAAGCCTCTGGATATGCATATGCCAAGCCTTGGTTTGCAAAAGCACATGAGGGCAGCAAGTGCCTGTGTGACTGGAATCATTACCCAGGTTGCAAAACACAGCCTGCAAAAGAAATGCATCAAACAGTCCCCACTTCTTCCCTGGAAACACAGACCCAAGGAGCCACTTGCAAAACACAGCCTTAGATCTTGAGTTGCTGCAGCTGCCATCTGCAGACTGCTTTCAAAATGTAATAAAATGCAATTTGAGCAGGAGGTAAAGACTGTGATATGTGCTTTATAGCTAAATGATTAACAAAATGAATTGAAAAGACTTAAATATTCATAGCTTTAAATATTTATAAATTAATTTTTAAAGTCACTATGCAGTATTGAGCTGTCTTTAAAGTCTGCCAATCTAGGACCTCTCAGTTTCATTTCTGCTTGTTATTACAGTTATTAATGCTCAAAAAATGACAGGTGCTTGGCAAGAGAGATGAAATGCAGCTTCCAAAACAGAAACAGCAGCTAATGGTTCTGCACTAGTGTAGGGTCAGCTACTCTGCTGGCAGTCACTGGAGGAAACCCAGCTCCTGATCATCCTGAGTGGATGTGCCCAGAGCCAGACAAGCCACGCTGAGCTGTGCCAATGAATCTCCCAAAGCAACAATTCCTGGCCCCATCAGTGTTAGCAACAACCTGTTCCTGACTGATACAGGGGCAAGTAACAACATCCCTCTGCCTGGGGTCCTTGCTGGACCACTCAGAAACATGGTGTGCCTCAGGGAAAGAGAAGAAAGAGCAATTGAACAGAGAGCATTAGCTGAAGCTGTATTTTATTCCTCCTTGTCCCCACAACAGTCTGCACACTGTAGCAGGAATTCACCTGTCCTTATTTGTCCCCAGATAAATTAAAAATATTAACAATGAGGCTGGTGACATTCCAGTCTGGCATCACATTAACACACAGGAGGAGATCCCTGTCTGCTCTCCTATATCAGTACCTGAAAACATTCCCCCTGGAACACAGCCAGTTTGCTGGACACACACAGTCCCCTCATGCTCACAAATGCCACAGACAGCAGAGCACCTCAGGTTCCTCCTGCATGTCCCCCTTGCAAACACAAAGTAACTGTGGCACAAGAGCAATGATCCTTTTCAATACTTCTGCCTTATGTTTCTCCTTCACTTCCCTTTCATACATATTTCTGATAAATACTCTGTATTCATGTAGCAGTAGGAGACCATTACCCTTGGACAAGAGTCTGCTTCCCTTGACATCTCTAAATTATTCTCACTTGATGTGACTCAGATGGGTTACACTTAAAGGGGTTTACATGGTAGTGCTTAGAAGAAGAACAAAAGTTGTCAGATTATTTTTTAATATCACCTAAGTAAATAATTACTTTTTTTTTTTAAAGGTATTTCAGTATTTGTAAGTCTGTGAATATCTGGAGCTTATATCTTCCCAGAACAACAAGAATGAAAGGTCAGCTTATGACTCACAGAAAAAATAGTTTAATCTAACTTTCTTAGAAGGTTCAGTAGTTTAATCCATAGCATTTCTTTAATTTTTTGCTTTAATTTAGGACTATACTTCAAATAGAGCTGAATACCACAATGGAATGGATAATCCCATCTATGAGCAGTTCCCAAATGGGACTTACTGGGACATAACCAGTTAATAGGATAGTTTTATAAAGATACTTCTCAAACCAGAAGATCATTCCTCTGATCAGCCAATGTTGTTGCGTCTGCTCCTGAGCAGTTCTGGTCCATCACAGCCCATGCCATGGGGAGATAAGCATTTAAGAGATGCAGATCACTGTCTATCTGGTGATGTAGATTACCTGAACTTCTCTGCTATTCACTCACACTTTCTGGCAATTTCCTGTCTTGACTTAAACTTTTAAAAAGAACTCATTTAAATAATGATCCTTCTCTAACAGTCAATTGCTTTCTCGAAGTGAGCTGATGTAAATCGAGTAGGTGGCTTGTCATCACATCATAGAAACATCAGAGAGATGCAGCAAACTTCATCAGGCTGCAATTAGTACTTTCAGAGCAATTTATATGGTTCATTTTGTAGTGCCACTGCTGGTCCTACATAGTGAGGGTTTCTCTTCATGATTACAAATGTTACTCAAAACAGTTATAAAACTTCTTCCTTTAGAATCACTCCATTTAAGAGATTATTTAGTATATGTATGGGGAACTGAATAAATTCAGAAAGAATTTGAAAGGCAAAACATACCCTTTTCCAGTTCAGAAAGTGTCTGTGTATAAAATATCATCCTCTCAGACACTCTGTACAAAATTATTGGTTTGTTTATTTATAAGAATAATGACAGCCTTGCAGCTTGTTAGTGAGAAGTCTGTACCAAGGATTTGGTATTTGAAGCCTGACCTTTGAATGGGAAACAACATCTGAAGTGGTTATTTCTTGTCTTTGAATAAATTAAAGTACTCCTTAGAGCTAGGATTGAAGAGCCCAGAAGGTCTTTCTGCAAGTCTCCAAGTTTCCACCGCAGCAAACACCAGTGGAGTAACTGCCTGCAGTTATTCTCCTGGTAAGTGTTCATTACAGCCCAGGGGAACCACAAACAGGTGAGCACTTTGGGGCAGGCAGTCTGCAGAATGAGCTGGTGGAGCAGAGAGCCTGGGGAGGCAGGGCACAGACCCAGGCACCTGCTGGTCCCAGCCAGCTCCCCAGCACCGACAGGCAGAGCCCACCTGGGACTCCCAGCACGGGCCCCCCGCAGCTCTCCCTGCCTCTCTCAGCCTCACAGGCATCTCTGCCAAGGATGATTTCTTCCCAGATCATCACCGAGGAGGTTTTGATGCAAGGAGCTGTCAGAGGAGATAGTTTAGATGCTGGGAGGATAATCCCCATCTATCTGCTTTAAAAGGGAAGTAAATAAAAATGCTCTCCTTAAATCACAGAGGCACGTGGGTTTATTTGGCTGAACATCACCAAGGCATTCGCTCCTTGATCTGAAGGCAGAGCATGAGGGCAGTAGTAACCTGGGGCAGGGAGAATAACAGCTACAATGGGCACTGATGACATTAAAAAACTGCAGCGCCAGCATCCTGCAAAACAAGCCAACACTTTATATCCCCCAATTTACTCTGCACTGACGCCTTACAAAGGAGTATCTCATAAAATAGCCACCTAACAGCAAATATTATCAAGAGGAATCTGTGACCATGGGTTGTTTCATTCTGCTGAATACTCAGGTGACCTAGATTTGTGGTGAGACACTTAGCTGCATGATCAGAAGTCAAAGAAAAAGCACAATCACAGTTGCTGTCACTGAAGAAAGAAAAAAGCATACTGAAGTGAGATGCAGATGTTCAAGAGTTCAGGTAAATAACCATGGGAACAGAACACCTGGGGAACTGCAAGTGGGAGTTGCACAGCTTTATAAAGAAAGCCAATCTAGTTCAAACATGAGCTTACTTTTGTTTTAAAGTTATAAATTTGAGGAAAGTATAAATAATGATAAGGTTTCTTCTGCCTTTTTTTTTCTTTTTTGCAGGTCAGACCACGTTGCAAAAGTGGCTGATCCTTTCTTTGAAATCAGTGATAGAAACAACCATTTTTACCATCTAGTCTGACCTTGGATTTCTTTGATAACAATGGTATTGGTTGGGATAAAATGTTAGAGAACTTCTAAGATGTTAACATGTCAGAGATGCCTCAGAGAATGTGATCTCTGCCTCACCTGTGGCTCTGCCCATCTCAGAGCTGGGTCAGAGGCTGCTGGAGAGGCTGAAAACCTAGAGATGATGCCCTCTGAAATAGCTCTTGATTTTCAGATGCCCTCTCTTTGCTATCAGGCTCTTACAGCGTCTTGCTGTAGTCAAACCTGACTGTCTGACATTCTTGAGCCTGTCTTGGTGTGGAATTCCAGAGATGTTCTTATTTACAAGAATAATCTTAGATTAAAATTTCAGCCTGAATTTCAGAACTTTAAAAGAAGCCAATTTCTTACAATTTTGCAGAACATGAAGACAAAGCTTTCAAATGTCCCAAGATATTCCTAACGAAGTTTTATTCGTGCTCTACCTAGTTTTGCCTTCAATGTCCATTTTGCCCTGATGAAAAGCAGATACAATATTTATTTGCTTATGTAAGATTGTCTCCTCTAGGCACTGGGCCCAAGTATAACAATCATCTTCTATTGAGAAGATGGCTTTGAACCAAGCCATCTTGATTAAGTATTTCTCATAGCCTCATTTACAGCTGTGCATCAGCCAAACAACCCAGCTACAAACAGAAACTCCAGCAGGAATTGCTTAAGTACCCTGGTACTTTGGAATCTAGGTTTGGCAGAAGAATAAAAGCAGAGATCCTTTGTGCTGCTGCCTTTTGAGCTCGTTGATGAAAATTGAGGCTTCAAGCCATGTAACACACAAGAATTGCTGTTCATAATGTGGACAAGTCAAATTAAACAAGCAAACTAATATTAGAAACAAAGATGTCCATGGCTGTATGTCTACTCCAGCCATCTAGGTTGAATATCTAATTCATGCCAGAGCTGGAGGAGGAATCAATATTATTGTTATTCATTTAATTTAACTTTCACATTATAGCAAAGTTCTTAGAATGAGATAGGGATGTTTTCTAGGGCATTTTGACAACATTAGTCACATAATTTATTAAGAAGAAACCTCCAATTTTTTAAAGAATATTTTAGACTTTAAAGTGAAGCAAAAATATTTTTTAAAACTACATATTTTATTTTTTTCCCACCAGAATGGAAGTCTTCTCATTTTTTTGTTCTAGTGGGCAGACACTGACAAAGGTTTGGATGTGTGTTTAGGTGGTTGTGACTCTTTGGCTGCACTGCCTAGCCTGATCCTTGGGAACCTCATACTGCACAGCCTGCTGAGACACAAAAAGCACACCTGAAATGTGGAACTCGGGACTACTTTCCACCTCAATGTCTGGCAAATATTTCCTGTGTCAGATGTAGGGCTCCATGGAAGGAAACCAGAGCTCAAAGGCAGAACTACACAGACCTGGCCAGGTACCTGATTTGGATTTGAGAGAAGGCCAGTGCCTCATCCCTGCAGAATAAAAGCTTTTTGACAGCTCTGATCTAACCTGAAAGCATTTGCAACTCCCAACATCACACACCTCCTCCAGCACTAAACATTTCCTGAGAGGAGCCTGGAGAGCAGGGAGAAGGAGTGATTCTAGTGAGAATAAAGATGAAAGGCTAAGAGCAAGAAGATGGAGAAGAAGTGCTGTGTGGGTGCTGGGACCCAAAACACAGCCCCCCTGCTCTCCTTTATCAGACTCTTTTTCCTGTGTCTGGAAATAACCAGAGCAGCACCAGCTGGTGCCCTTTCCCCTCCCTGCCTGGCCACAGCAGGGTGGGGAGGAGGGCGTGGGCTGCTGCCATCTCCTCACTGCCCGGCATCCCCGCGGTCGCTCAGCAGCAGGTGGCAGTGGCACCCGTGATGAGAATGGATGCTGCTCATCAGGTGCCGCTGTGTGAGCTGCCACAAACCTCGCTGAGTTCCTGTGAAGTGCAGAGAGGAGAGTTTTTTAATTGCCTTATGCCTCAAGGACACCAGTCCTCACTCAAAGGTCAAGAGCATCGAAAAGCAACCCGTTCTTGATGCAACCAGCTTGAAAAAAATGCAGAAGGGATTGAGCCACAGTGCCTGGCACTGACAGGCAGGGGAGGGGCAGGGTTGGGTAAGTGTTTGCTGAGATGTGGCAAATGCAAAATTGATTTTCTTCTTCATTTAACACGTTTTTCTCTCTCTTCTCCCCTTCCCCACCCCTTTATGATTAAATTTAAAAACAACAGTGACTTCAAGAGGCAAACACACTTAAAAGTTTAGAGGGGAGGCATGAGGAGAGGGGTTTGAGAGAGGAATCAGCTGCAAAGAGAGAAACTTCTGCATTAGGAAAGCTGCAGGGATGCAGACATGGTATGAAAAGGAATTCCCTGAGGAAAGAAGAAAGAAATAGTCTTGGTTTCTGCACAGTCCAGAAGATCGGAGCTCCTGATTCCTCTGAGAGAAGGATGACATGAACACAGCTGACAAGTCAGTGGGGACAATGCCCTTGGTTTACTTGAACTTGTACAGGCCTTCCTCATGTTCATTTTACTTCAGATATAGAAAAGAAGAGTTAATTAGACATCTTCTGGAAGAAGAAAAATACACCATCAATTTTAAATTTAACAGACTTTTCAACTGTCTTTTCACCTGGCAAAAAGCTGGGAATGTTCTGTAGGTCTGTAACGTTACCTTCATTTACTGTGCAGCAGGAATGTTGGAGAGTGTGTGTGTGAAATAGGTTGGGAATATTCTAAATTGCAGCTATGAAAGTGTGTCTTCAAATATCACAGAGCACTTTCCAACATTCCTCTCTAATTTACCATTCAGTTCATGCAAACAAAATGAGAACAAACAGGGTGGACTTAAAGTCTTAGCTATTTTTTTTAATTACTTACACACACCATTACTGATCAAAACATCTCGAAAAGAGGAGAAGTTGAAAAGCCACATTCAGCAACAAGCCTGCAAAACAAAAACACCTTTTCCCTTTGTATTCAACACCTGTACTACTGGGAACAATTTTTTTTAAGCTTCCCTTAAACTCATATTTCCCCTTGCTTGCCTCCTTTATGGCAGTTTTTGCAATCTCCAAAGCTTTTGTTTGGAGTAGCTGGGGACATCCTCACTCTTGGGGCATGTGAGCCCCTTGGCCTGTACCATCAGTGCTTCTCTCCACACTTGGCATCCCTACAGATGCTCTGTTTAATCCAGTGCAGGTTTTCCCCAACCATCCAAACTAGTCCAGAGCAGACAAGCTTTGTGGTGCTTATTAATCATCCAAATGCACATGCACACTGTCAGTGTTAAGCTGAAAATCTCACCTACAGAGAAGGCAAGAAAAAATGTAGAGGCAAAAGGAGGTGACCTACACTGTCTTCCCGAGGGAACAATTTGTTGCAGGTCAGTTCTGGCTGCCCAGGGGTGCAGTGGTCCCTTAGACCTGAATTAACATCACTATGTCCTCAGAAAATGATTACTTATTTTAAATTTTGCAAGCCAGGCTAGAGTCCTCAGCTAGGTTTGGCTCTGCAAATCTTCTAAGAAATGAACATCTCAACAAGGCTTTTCATGGCTTTCAGCAAAGCATAGGTGATTATTAGAAAAGCCCCACTTCCCAGAAATTTAGCACAGCACTGCCTGTTTTTTAACACCAGTATAAAACACAAACTGTCAAAACTCTTATTTCTTTTTTTCATCTGCAGTTCAGAAACTGTATTTCCAAAGGCCCCTGCACCATATAAATCATGCATGAAAAATTACAGAAAGCAGAGAGTGACTGGACATGGATGTGCCCCAGGGAGCCCCAGGACACTGCACCACGTCAGCCATGGCTGCCCTGGTGGCTCAGTCCCTTCCCATGTCACAAGAATTTGAAATCATCTGCAACCTGGAAATCAGAAGATGATGCCATCAGCTACTTGTTAATCATGGAATGAGTCTACATTCTATTCACTATGTCTTTCATGAGAACCAAGGTAAGGTCAACTTCAGAGCCTTTCTTACCTTGTTGGACCTAAAATAGAATTATATCACAGAAAACCTGAATATGGCAAGATATAACTCATACAATGTATTCCACTGAGTCTGGTTGGTGGGGATTATGAAGCTAATCACGTCCTCCATCCAAATCCAGATAAAGATGAAGACGTTTCCTCTTTGTAGATGTGTAGTCTGAACTGGAACTGTCCAGCTCACAGGACTGTAATGAACTAAGTTGCACTGGGTTTTCAAAGTTCTGTTTTCTGTCTTTATGAAATATTTCATAAAGCTTCCTGGGGAAAAGTGTTTTCCACACTGCATGAATTGTGTCAGTGCAGTCACAATGTTCAAACTCTACTCTGTCCTCCAGCTTGAATTTCTGTACAGGGATCAGCTCAGAGCTTATTCTTGGCTCTGCCTCAGGATCTGCCTTGGGATTGCTCTGCCCATATGCTCCCTCCTCTTTTCCCTTGAGAGCAGGAGACACACAGGAGGCAGCAACCTGCTCCAGTGAGCCAGCAAAATCCAAATCCAATAAGAAGGTGGGAGGTTTCTGGCAAAGAAGAGCCACATCAAAGTACTCTCCAGTATCCCCCTGCCAAAAAGGATTTCGGTACCCCTCCTCTTGCTCTGTGATGATTTACTTCTGCAGCAAGGGGAGTTTTCCATGTGCTTATTAACTGTCTCCAGGAGGCTTTTGGCAAATTACATTGCCATCTTCCTCCTTGACTGCATCCCACTGAAATCTGTATTCCTGTCACCTGCCCCCACCTCTCCTGGTGGCAGCTACTCAGTTCAGCTCTTCTTCCACTCTGCATTCCTGTTAGACTAGCAATATCTGCATAATATCTTTGGGGGAAAAGAGCTTTTGAAATATAGCTTTTGTTTTAATGACAGAACAGCATATGCTGTCACTCCTCCAAGCATTTTCTAAGTGGTGAAAATGCTCTCAACTTATTTAAGTACAGTATTTTTCCACCAAGGCTCTTTGTGTAACAATGCTCCCACCTCGTTTTCTTTCAGTAGTGGTGGTTGCAAACAGGGCACATGGAAGCCAAAACGATACAGGCTCCAACTCAGACAAGAGCTACTTAGGGATTGTAACAGACCCAAAAAGCTAGACTCAAAAATATACCAGGAGGCTCTGAGATTAGGAGTCTTTGGAACAGCTACAAAGACAACAAACACAGCCGGACTTGCTGTCCTTTTGCATTCAGTGCACATGAAATGCCTCTGTTAATGGACGCCGTGTGCAACATTCACTGAAGCTGCCTGACTGCCTTTTGTGCCGTGTGGTGGCTGGATATGAAAGTGCCCTCAGACTCAGGGCAGGTTGCCATTGCCAGCTCACCAGGTGCTTCCTGCCAGCCCAGAGTCCAGCCCCAGACCCACCTGTGGCACTCTGCCCTGCGGCTGCCAGCACGTGGAATCACTCCCAGAAGTCAAGCACTAGAGATGTCCCTGGGTGAGTTCAAGGCTGAGACATCCACCCTGTTGCTAAGCCATACAAGAAAGCCCTGTGCTTGGGTTTGCACCTCTGGCACAAGGAGCACTTTCCCTTTGCCAACACCTGCACACCTGGCACCTGTGAGCTGGAACAAAACTCATGCAGCACAGAGACCAAAGGGCAGAGATTGGTAACAAGATGGAAAAGCTCAGAAGCCACCTCCACACTGCCCAAGGAACTTCCCATGGCTCACTTGTGCACCTCTCCTATTTGACAGCATCTTTCTGCCTCTTCTGGCTGTGAGAATTGTGATTCCAGATGGTATCTGCTCCCATGTGAGTCCCACTCAGTGTGCTTGCACACGTGTTTTGACTTGTTTTGTTTAGATTTGCAACATCATCCCTGGGTGGACAAATGCAAAGTGACTTATTGGCAAAGAGGTTTTTTTAATTACTGAATTATTTACTTGCTCATTAGCTTTGATTACAAGTGACCAGGAGTTATTTAAATAAAATTTGTCCTTTGAATTCAAATCACAAACAGAAATGACAGCAACAACAAACCCAGCAACAATGTTTGTCAGTCCTAGGCCTGGACAAAGGAGCACAGGGCATGAGTGACCTTTTCTGCAAAGGGAAAGGGCTTTCTTGGAGCTTTCACTTCCCATGTCAACAGATGTTTGCTTATTTCCCCAATGCTTCCAGGAGTGAACAGGTAGAGAATGTGCTCTAGAGAATCCCATTATAATACACAAAGGCATCAGAGAGAAGGATATTCCTGCATTTTCTTAAAATAAAGACAAGAAATCTCCATAACCCAACAAGCACATTTATATTCCCAGATTTGTTTTTAAATGAAGGTGGTTGGTACCTGTTCCAACAGAAGGCAAATCTCCCAGCTCTGCTCTGGTGTGCAGCTGACACCCCCTCTCAGACATGCAGCTGGCTCTAGAGCTTTTATTTATTTCAGAAAATAGTTGAAGTAGGAAAGTGTAGACAGAGACTGGAGGAGTTCCAAAGGCCTCAAAATGTCACCCTTGTTATTAAAGCAAAAAGAGAATGTAGGAAACTGGCTGAGAAAAGGTCAAAATTTTTTTTTGTGAAAGAATCAAATTGCTCTTTTCTTCTCCAGCTGTTACCTGCAGTGTTGTTGACACTTTCACTAATAAAATGTGAGGACCATGCTGGATGTATCCCAAAGCAATCCTATGTATTGGGAAGATGGGATTTGCTCCATCTGATGTCCCAGTAAGGAAACCTTCCCACCCCACAGTCGCGTTTGGATGTGCTGCCCACATTAAAAAAGATGACTCAGGAGTGAGTAGAGGAAGGTGTGGAGTGACTGGAGGTGGTGCTAGCATTGCCACCCCCAAGGCTCTCCTTTGCAGGCAACTGTAGGCTGATGAAGAAGAAACAACCACATCCATCCCCACCAGGGTGATTGGAGAGGCAGTTCCTCAGCTTAGAGAAAATACCCAGCTCGGATTTGCAGTCAGAAGTAGCAGTCTGTGCCATTAGGAGGAAAAAAAAAAAAAAATCCATGCTCTGGAAAGGATTTGGCTCAGACTGGTCCTGGCAGAGCTGCATGACCCAGAGATGCAGCAGTTAGGCAGTGCAGAGGAGCTGGCTAAAGTCAGGCAAAGCTGCTCCAAATAAGTGCTCAAATAGAGTCACTCAGAGTTTATTTTTTCTATTTGCTCTGTCTATCCCCTTCTAGGGTTTGTCTCCTTCAATGAGTTTCCAGAGAGATGAAAGAGAATGGTACAACCTGTGCAAAGAAATCTGATTTGTTGTCTAGACCATGAAAAAAAAAAAAAAAAAGGCTTTATTTTTTCCACTTTATTCATGATACACTTTTCTCCAGGTGGGAGGTCTCCCTGTTTGAATAACACCCAGGTGGGACTCAGAGGTGGTGTAGCTCAGGCTCCTTTCCTCTCCTACGAATCTCCCTCAGCTGACAGTGACACCACCTCCCTGCATGGGAAGTACAAGCACCAGCAGCTCCTGGAGATGCCACAGGCCTGCACTGGCTCACTTCAGGGTCTTACAGCTCAGAATTAAACCAAAGAACTAAGCTATAATATGGTGGAAGCTAAGGCTTCCTAATGGCAGCTGGAGTGTGGCTTTACCCAGGTGGCAATGCCTGCAGGCACAGCCCACCAAACCCACACTGAATTGCCCCCTCCATCCACCTGCCAGGAGAGAGCTTCCTGCACCTGCAGCTGAATTCTTGAACAACCTTGAGCTATGTAAATATAAAAGAGACTATTTTTCCTGTTGTCCCAGTAATATTCCTGAGCAAATCCCAGATCAGCCAGATATTCCCAAGGGAAACCTGCCTAGGTGGTTTCTACCTCACATAAGGCTGGTTCTTACATATATCCTCAGTCCAAGCCATCACACAACACCCTGAGAAAGATTATAAATGCTTGTTCTACTTTCTTAAATTCATGTTACTTAAATTCATGTCTCCCTGCAGACCTATTCCAGGTCTGTGATCACAAGGCATCTCCAAGCAGAAGGGTACAATAAACCTGCCAGTTTCCAAAATCAGTTTTAAAATCCTGTATAGAAGTTTGAAACACATCTACAACATAACTGCCTGACATAAAATATTCCTGTTCCATTGAATCTGTCCCAAACTGGACTCAGTGATTCAGTCATGGATATTCTATGTGAACCCTTACAACACCCCAATGTTGTCCCCAAAGCAGAGGTCTTTTACCCAGTCTGCCAGAGCCAGTCAACACAGAGTTAAGCTGTTTGGGTTTTTTTTTATACCATTCTGTAGAACAGGATGTGAGGCACCTAACACCACTGACAGACCTTCTAGGAGACATGCACAGTGTGTTATATAAAAAGGTAACAGAGAAAGAATGATGCAAGAACAGATGATGGGTCATGTGCATTCTGTATCAAAATTCTTAATGCATGTGTGGTCTTGGTCCAGTTCACTATACTACAATTTGCAACCAGAAATTTTCCTGGGGATGTGACTTTCAGTATTATAATCACCTAGGTTATATTTTCAACCTATCAGCTACCACCAAGCTATTATTTAACTTTATTACAGTTTCTGCTTGAGTCTATTTGGACAACAAGTTGTGAACAAAACAAGGATTGTTAAAGTATTCTGTTCCTGTGGACTCCTCAGTCCTCCATTGCTCTGGCATATTGTTGTTATGGTTTCAAACCACCCCATAGTTGCTGTGAACCTTTTTATCTGGCTTTTTTACTTCATTTGACATCACAGAGGCAGCAGTTTCAATTCTGGATTGTCCAGGGTGTGGATAGTTGAGTGCACTCCAGTCCTTCCCCTGCTGCACAAGGTCTCTCCATGGCTCTGAGCAGCTGCTCCCAAATCTATTTGAAGCTGTACCTGCCAAGAGGACTTTTGTCTTCCCCCACCTGTGCACAAACACTGATTCCTTCTTCAACACAAGCTGAACTGTTTGTGTGGGAGGTACTTTTGTGGTTGCAGCTGTAAATCAGAGAAAACATAATGCTTCTTTTTCAGGTATTGAAAAGCAACCCCTGTTCTCCTGAGGCAGAGATCTACAGCTCTGGGGCGGTGTCTCTCGGGTGTCTTCTCCACACGCTGAAGCTGTGAGCAAGATTCTCAGTGGGTAAAAGCTGATGTGCTGCCACGTTCAGGAGCCAGCAGAGCTCTGGGAGCAGGTCCTCACCTGAGCCTGCCTGAGCCTCAGCAGCACAAACCTTTGCTGTGCCTGGGCTGATCCTGCAACAGAGGGAAACTCGGCTGTGCAAGACTTGGGGAAAAGAAGTCCCTGGGAAAATTGTCCCCCACTGGCAGCAGACAGGGACCTCTCACTAAATGCCATCCCATTCCTTCCTCCTGGTTGGAATAAGCAGCCACACAGCCCTGCCCAAAAGGCAAAAAGATAAATGCCTCCCAACTGGATTTCATCTCGCTTTCCCCGTAGGCAGGAGCAGCGATTCCAGGAGCAGCGATTCCATGTGCGATCGCAGTGTGACATTGTGAAGGGCACTGGGGGAGCTCCTTTTGTGTTTCAAGTGTAAAAAACAAATGGCAGACCTTAACAGCAGCTTGTCCTTCTGCAGAGACAGGCAAAGGAGGCAGAGCCTGAGTGGCTCAGAGGGGCTCACGGCCAGTCCCGCACCACGAGCAGATCTGACTCCCCCGCTCGCTGGGACTCCCTGCAGGGTCTCCCCGGGTCTCTTCTCCCGCATTGGAGACTCACTGCTCTCCAGCACTGCCATCCATCCCACAATGGGAAACTGAGGCATGGAAACACAAACTGTTTTGGCACCCCTACAAGTCTGAAGGAAGGACTGGGTTCCACACCAGGATTCATTTCTCACCTGCCTCCTAGCCCTGCCACAGTTCTCCTGCAAAACATCACCTCAAACCACCCCCATCCATGGGGAGCCAGGGATTTTGCAACTTTCCTGGGGGCATGGCTGGGATAAAAGTGTTGAAAGGTCAATTAGCCACCTTCCTGAATCATACCAATCTCCTTCTCCTCTGGTAGGCATCTAAGCCATTTTCCAGCCCTTTCTTTTTCTCCCTCTTGCAACTTCTGAAAAAAAAAAAAAAAAAAGGACACTTATTCAGACAGACAATTGGAGGAACAGCAAGTCCCCGCTAGGTTATATGACAATTTGTCAGGGTCCTGAGGCCCCCAGGAAATGGTGCAGGGATGATGGATGAAGGTGTGAAACAGAATTGTCACTCCACAGCCGAGGCATTAATCAACTGTCAGGGTGGCTGAAGAGTGTGGCAGGCGAGCCTGGAAAAAGGGGGCACCACGCTGCCAGCAGGGCCCCGCTTCTGGCACCTCCTGCAGAGGGAAATACTCCGGGAGTGACTACAGCTCTGCACAAGAAGCAAATGGTCCTGACAATTCCCCGGGGAGTTGCTACTCGAGGAAGCACTCGTTCTTGCGTTTCAGAGAAATTTGCTCGCAAGCCCTGCTCCGCTCCCCAGAGCCATCAGCAGCTGTGGCAAGTGGCTCCAGCTCTGCCAGCGGGAATGCTCACGAGCAAAACCAGCACCCACTCCATCCCCCTTCTACTTATTAAATATTTTTATTTCCAGGTTGTTGTAAATTGCATTTTGATGGTAATTTTTTTAGAGATTTTAAAAAACATGTTTGTTTTTTTCTTAGTTTAGGCAATTTTAAAAATGAAATTAAAAATTCATGTTTCAGCATGAACTGTCTCCTTCCTCTTTAAAAATAAAAACAAGATGCTTTGTCACTTGGGAAAAAACCCTTCCCTTTATTTTGTAGTGAAGCCGTTCAGCAAGAGCTAATTTCACAAAGAGTTTAGTTCCTCTGAAAACTCAACAGTTAGTCAAGATCCCCATATCTCAAAAACATAAGCAGATATTCAATAAGATCTGTAGAAGGCAAGCTCAAGACAACTTGGCTCTAAGCAGGTGTTATTCTGATCACTATTAAGCTGCTCTTTTCTGTCTCTACCCTCTTCATGTCTCCCTACTATTCATATCCATCTTTCCCCCAAGCTCACACATCTGTAGCTTCCCTCAGCAGTGGATGTAGTGTTCCCACCAGCCTCCAGACTTGGATCTGTGGTGCACTATAATAACAGTATGTGATGGGTATTATATTTGAAATTTCTTTTAAGATATTAGCATTCAAAACTCCCCTTTGAAGAACAGGAGGGACAAAACTTCAGTACATGAAATTCCAGCTTTTTTTCTGGAGAATTTAACCTGAGTTGTTAAGTCAGTTAATGTCCACTGCTGCAGGCTCAACCCTGCTTTTTTGATATTAACAAGAATTAAGGGTGGGATTTTAGTGGGACCTTAGGAACAGAGATCTCCTGCATATTTTTATAATATGAAGCAGACATCTGTGCATGTACATTGATAACAAGAAATTGCCAGATCAAAAGCTGTGAGTCATGTTACTGAACCATGGGTTTCATGGCACATCTGATAATCTCTGAGCAAGGAGAACAAGCTTGATATCCCCTCATGAAGAGATACTGGGTTTTCCTGCTGGGTCTCAAAACAGATTTGAAGCATCAGATTGCCACAGCTGACGGGTTTAACTCAAACATCTGCTGAGCACAGCCCAGAGGGATCATGTCAAAAGAGAGATTAGGAGCATCTCCTGCTCTTTGGCTAAGAGTGGTGCAGAAATTCTCTGGTCTTAGAGCAGATGTAGCCCTCAGAGTGTGTCTCTCTCACGCTGTTTTGGAAGAGGTGTGCAGTCCAGTAAATGAGTTTCAAAAGCCTGACAGGAGCGAGGAAGGGCAAACACAGTGCTCAGCCTTCCCCGTGTCTGTGCCAGAATTCCTGAGCAACCTGGCAAAGGCTGAAAGGTCTTTAGTGGCAGCCCTTACAGTGTCAGTGTCCATACAAACTTAAGGCCCAGTCTGAGTGAAAATCTAATGAGGAAGGCACAGAGAGTGGAAAACCTCTCCAAAGGTTCAACACAGCCACAAAAAAGTATTCCAGGGCACAAATGACTGCTCCTCATTGCAGTCCTGGTGAAAGGAAAACTGCTGCCAGAGGGATGCAAAGCCTGTGGGGACTCCTGAGTTCTGCTGCCATCCTCCTCCTTCAAGGGAGTCCTTCCAGAGTTTTCATTAATTATGTGTGTCACAACAAACAGAGCAGAATCATATAACTTGCAGGCTACACTGGGAAACAACCTTAAATTCAGCATTGAACAATTTCCCCCAAAATTAAACTTCAGCTTTATGCCTGCTTTTACCACCTCACAATTCCCCACCAAACAAACGCCATGGTTTGCATTTTGCCTCCTGCCTTCATCACATGGCAGTGAGGGGGCAGGTAAGGACACACATTTTGCATGTATAATGCAACCACTGAGCAGAAGGAGTCTCAGCAGTCCCGGTTCAGCTCTGCAGCCCTGTCAAGGGGAGCCTGCAATGCTGCTGCAGCATAAAGGCATCACAGTGTCAGGCTTATTCATTAACTAGATGAGAGGTGGAAAACCCCTGTGCCAAATAAATGGATTGCATAATCTTGAGCCAGCCTGGAATGCCTGGAAGGCAAAGGAAGGATAGTGGATATTATAAAGCTGCCAGCAATCTTTTCGGCAAGATATATAAAGCTGAGACAGCATGAGGTGCAAATAGCAACATATGGTGGGGGAACTCCAAGAATTTCCATAAGGGGGACACAAAATTTGATAGGTATGATCAGCTCATTCTACCTCCACCTTCAGCAATTACTTGCATATAATTCAGCATAGAGGTCTGCTTCTTCTCTCTTCTTTGCTCCCAAACTAGCTATTAAATAAAACTCTAAAGCTCCAGGGTGAGAATCTGCTGCAACAGAAGTTTCCCTTGCTAAGGCATCTTTCCACACCACACAGACAAAGGAAGTGTCTGTCTGAAGGAATTATCACAGCAAGCAAAAGACTAATGGGACCATTCATTATCTTTAATTATATTCATCATCTTCTGGTGATTAGAACACAGTCATAAATTAAGATACATTTAAATTTGGTACATTTGAATGAACTGGATATCCTTTGAATATCTTATAGGATGTGAATTTGCTAGGAGTAATGATGCTGTCACCTTGACAGGGCAGAAAGGATGCTTCAGTGTGTCAGGAAGTCAGAGGGCCTTGAGGTACAGTAACAGTGGCATTAGGAGAGGAAGGGATCAGCCTTTGCTTTGGTTTCTCATAGCTGAAGATCCCGAGAGCTCAACTCCCAGTGTTCAGCAATTTCTCAAGCACTGCAACAAAGAGCACAGCCCTTCGTACTTCTGAAATATCTTGAGGTTTATCGTTCTCACCACAGGAGCTTCAGGACAAGGCTCTGCTTGTGGAAGTAGCTCCCCTTCTGTCCCCAGAGTGGTGAATCCATACACAGATTTATACTTGCACAAGGGTTACAAACTTGGGGCTGTTAATACACTAAACTCATGTAACCCAGGAACAGAAATCCGCATTAAGGCCCAGCCCTTCTAAATCCCTCATATCTTAGTGGTTGCACCATAAATTAATCCAGTGGGAAGGATTAAAAGCTTGTGACTTGAGCTGCACCTTCCTAGGGGATGAGTGAATGAGAGGGTACATCCTTCCCCAGGTTTTACTCCACTTTTATGTCTCTATGTCTTTAGAAAAAATTTAAGCAAGTTATTTCCCAGAGAGAAAAAGCCACAGGCACAACTGTTATGCTTCTTCCATGTCCTCACACTTCTCCAGACATTAACTAGCAGAGCTCAGATAACAGATATCTATCAGGTGATATCTATCAGTAGCTGTGGTGCCTCCTGCTCCTGGCACCATGCCTGTGCTGAACATTTTTGAAAATGGCTCAGAGACCAACCAATACAATACATGTGCACCTTGGGCTGCTCCATTTCAGTGAAAGCCTCCAAGGATGGTAAAAGATGACCCCATTTGCCTTTAGAGACAGCAAGTCTACAACATCATCAGCTGTGTGTTGCTCTAGAAGTTGGCCAAGTATAAATATTTTTGATGTGGATTAAGACACATAAACAGGATATGTCAGGGTGGCAAAACCCTCTGAATCCCAGCTAATTGTCAGTGATATCAGTGGGCCTGGTTGTAATTGATATGCATCACGTTACCCTGCATTTGCTGTGGACAGGGAATGTGTGGCCAGCAGGTCCCTGTGGCTTGGTCAGACTTCTTTTGTGGAAAAGGCACCTGCTTCTGTCACCAGGGCTGTCCCATGTGAGTAAACAAAAGATCTACTGTTATTTGATCCTGGATACAATTTTTTGTTGGTCAGCCCCTGGAGCACCAGAATGCTTTACACCATAACAAGAATGTACATCAACATGTCACACTCAGCATATCAGCAGCCAAACAAGCCATTGCTCTTAAGTAATCCACTCTGCCAACACAAACACCTCATCACTGGCAGAAAAGGAGCACCCTCTGTCCAGATTTGGATTTAGCTACATGCCAGAATTCCTCCATGATCAAATTATTCTGAGCTGCTTTAACTATGTTTCCATCAGAAAAAAAAAATAGATAGGAAAAGCTTAGTCAGTTAAAAAAACAAAAGGAAAAAGCTACATGAAAAGTGATAGTTGGTACATTACTTCAGAGAGATAAAATGGTCAATCTGACTGGAACTTTTATCTGTAAATACATCTGTAGAGCCAGGATTACTTTGAAACAGAAGGAATTCAGAGTAGAAGCAATGATCATTTTCAGAAGCTGCTAAGAAATTGCTGAGTGTCTTTAAAATCTCCTTTATTCACATCACCATCTAAATAAGATATGTATAGGTTGCACACATAAAAGATCATAATGCAGTGAACAGAAGCTGAATAACAGCATTGAACCTGAATTTAAATTATTTCAAACAATTAAAAAGAAATCCTGAGAAGAACAAAGTAAGCCAGCCTGAAGCAGAAGCAAAATTTAAATAAATAAACAGAATCAATAGAGGTTATTCTCTCTTATAACCCAGTAAAATAATATGCACTAAAATAAAAGAAAAATGAGGTAAAATACAAACAGAAGAACAGGATCTTAGTATGAAAATGACTCCAATGCATTTTCTAATGAAAATATTTGGAATCGATAAATGCAAATACTGCTTTTTGTGCTGATTTATATCAGGCACATCTGCCTTTATCTGTATCTCCCGTTGAAGTCCCAGAGTTCCACTGCCAACCTAAGAGATGCAATACAGAAATAGAGATTCTAAGCTGCTGTAGGTAATGGGAAAAGCATTAAGTGAAGATAGTGCTTTAGTCCTTCAAAAGCCCCAAACAAGGCTGTTTGCCTGGCACTCTGCAGTAGACTGAATAGACTGCCCTGTTCTTTACAATAGGCCAGGGTAATAAAGAATATATTTGTTTTCAATTCCTCCTAGTTACATATTTTCTATATATTTTAGGTTTATTTCTTTAGACTGATGTTTTTTTCAAAGAAGCATTTAGCTTCTAATGAACCGTAAAAATAACTTTTAGAACACACTAAGTTGTTTCTGGAAGAGGCTATTTCTTTGTTAATCTGTGCTTTTCTATACCCTAAATCACAAGGCGGGGTCCAATCTCCACATGCATTTTTAAGTTTAGGTTACTGAACAGAAGAAACTGCTTCTAGAAGGAGGAATAACACTCATTTACCTGAATAAGTTACTGGATCTAAATTCCTACCCCCAACAGTGGTACCTTTCATCTGTCAGAAACATTTGTCTACTTCCAGCAAAGAAGGTTGAGTAGACAAAGTAAAATGTCACTTTTCATGGCAGCAGGCTGTAAAATTCTCCCTCCAGCCCTCCCCCAAAAAGATCTCTCAGAGAGTGATTACACTGCTGCCATGACCATGAGTCCACATATGCTGGATTGTTTTAGTAACTAAATGTGCTCAAAGGAGTTTGAATAGCTACTGATTCTTGGGCAGCTTTAGGTAATAACTCTTTTCACACCCACAACTAGAAAACACCACTTTATTTTCAATTCATGTCAATAATCAAACAGTAGCTATGACCCAGCGCTATCTCAACATGAAACACTCAGCTAATCTAGGCAAAAACTTCCTCCACTTTTGTTAAGGATGAAAGTACATCTCTGTGCTTTTGTTGTTAGGGATCTGAATAAAGTTTGAGGCTGTAGTTTGGTTTTGAACATGCAATTTGAGATTTAAAAAAAGCATTTATACTTAGTATTGCATATTCTACATACATTTAGCCTCTGAACACGACGGCATCCTTAATTTTTTCCATGACATCTCATTGTTAGGCTTTTAAAATTAATTTGAAAAAGTCATTAGCTTTACATTAAGGATTGCTGTGGCACCTGGCAGATGATCTATAAAGTTGTGTTCATTAGTGTTCATAGACTGAGAAACATTATTTAAAAGAAGGACAACCCTAATGGTATCTGGCACATAAATACACATCCGTGTTCATCAATGAATCACACAGTGCATTATCACTGTTAGCACTCATAAGACCCCCATGGAGTAGGTAGGAGGAATTACTGAGGCTGCTGAGATGGGGAAATGAGGCATAGATACTGCAGAGAAGAAATGGGATTACAAATAAATAGCAAACCTAAACACACAAACAAAAAGGGAAATTAACTCCAGTCTTTGTTTTTCATCCACCACTGGAAAGACAAACCCATCCTGCTCATCCCATCCATCTGACAACTGAAGTGCCTGAACTGACATGGAGGGGGCAAACATCTTGGGATTCTCTCAGCTCCAAGGTTTTAAGCTTCATGTAGGCACCAACCAGCAAGGCACTTTAACAGGAAAGAGCAAAAGCCACCCATGCCAAGGCTAGCAGAGCCCATCACTGTCCTCTCCCCTGGCAGTAAGTCAGAAGCTCACTGAAGACTGCTGCTAACAGGGGGGCTATCAGCAGCACTGGATGCTTGTCATCCCCATCCATTACAGCTTTGACCAGGAAACAAAATCTACATCCTCCAAGCCCACAGACATACAGGGAGAAGACACAGATGAAGGCTGGCAAGAAAACCGTACAATTCTGCATTATGAATTTTTATTTTGCATTTGTATTTTTATGAACACTGGGAAGATAATTCCTGACTATTTCATTCATCCATACTTCTGCTTGCTAAAAATATTTTTTAAGTCAGCAGAGTGGAGATTATGGGGAAAAATGAGACAGTTTAAATGCTCCATATTATGGAGAACAATAAAAAAATGTTTAAAGTTTCCTGGTTTTATAAAACACAATGGACCATGTCTGCTCCTGAGAACAGTTTAAGTACACTGCACCCTATAAGATGTTTTACCTAATCATCCACATTAAAGATCCTATTGGTACATTCAGGATTGCAGTAACATTTTGCATTAATGCTTGATTTTACCTTCAGTTTGGGAAAGACACAAAAGTCTCTGAGAACTAGCAATTTGTTGTCCAACTCACCTCTAAGGATGGGTCACTCACTTTCAGCAATGGGTAATCTCTGCATTGTCACTACAGCAAAGTTACCTGTACATCATTTCCCCCTGGGATGGGATTTTCCCAGCAGGAAACCCAACAGGATACCTGAACTTGAAGCAAAAACGAGATCATGCATACACCCACTCTGCCTGATGCAGATTTCCTTTTCCAGTAAATTTCTCTCATTTTTTTCCACCATCCAGGTTTGAGATTCATGGGAGATAATGTTACCTTCTAAAATATATCAGCTCTTGATCGAAAGCTTCTGTAGGTGACTGTATTTATTCACTAAATAAACAAGAGACAAAACCATTCTCTGAGTTTTCACCACCAGTTTCTGCCAAGGAAACAAGTCCTCCTTTTGCCAATGAATAACATGGGCAATGAGCTCCTTACCTACTAAACTTCAGCTTCTTAGGTTGGCAAGTATTATCAAGCTCAACACGCATTTCTGAGGGCAGAGGATCACCCTGCATCTCTTCAGGGCCCTCTCACCAAACCTCTTCTTGAAACATTACAGAGTGCTGTGGCTTAGTCTGGAAGCCACGAGCTCAGCAGACGGCTCTGGAAAACTTGTGATGCTCTAAACCTAGTTTGACATTGGTAGAAGAGTCTTAGAAAAAAGCCAAAGCAAAACTATGTAAGTGGTTAAACAGCAGTTCACCACTCTTGAAAAGAGACAGGATTGAGAGTGATTGCTCCGTGGCATTTGGATCCAGCAGGCAGAGCTGCACCACAGAGCTCCAGCAAAATCCTGTTCCCATTCAGTTCAACAGTGCAAGATCTGATGTCACAGCTGCACAAAGCAGGAAGCCAGGGTAGGCCCACCCAGGACAAATGTTCCCTCTTGACCTTAGAGGTGGCATAATAGAGACAAGACCTGATAGAAAGCCATTGACAGCCTGACACCTTCTCTTTCCTAAAGGAGTCAAACACAGCAATGCAAACCTTGAGACTTCATCACTGTCAAATCATGCAAAAATGAAGGGGGAAGGTGAGCAAGCTTCCAGGTTAATAATAGCTTTTGGAGAAAGGCAAGAAGAGCTAGACAAGCTGCTATAAAAATGTAGGGACTGTCTTGGTATCAGGGTAAAAAACCACACAGGACTGCAAAGAAGCTGAGGCAGTGAAGGCTTTTCAATCAGTGAGGGACACAATTTATTAGCCTGACAAGAAACCCTATTTTTTGACCATTTGTTGATGAGATTTAAAATCAAACAGGCCAATAGCATACAATACATACTGCTGCCACTTAGCTTAACACTGCAGCACGTTGAATTAACCCCATCTTTACTTGCTGCATATCCAAACATCTTTTACCAGCAATTACGAAGTTTGATCAAACACTGGAATCCAAATTCGGAATGCACAAAAACTGAGGAGCTCAACCAAGAAATTATTTACAGCAAGATCAGAGGAAGAAGCTACAGATTTTTCACTTCTTCCTTTAGAACAATGTTATTATTTTATGTGCTGGAGTCATGCTCACACCATCTTTAACCTGGAAGAGCTTTGTGCAAGACTAATAAGCATCAGATTCATGCTGAAAATACTGTGTTAGGTGAGACTCTGTAGGTACACTGCCTAATGGGCTGGGAAGGAAGCTCCTCCTAACTTCCACTATTACAGGGATTTTGAGGTGTATATGCTGCCTGCCTCATGCTGAGAAGTAAATTTTTTGCTCCAGAGACAACGGATACTCTGCTGTTGTTCTGGGTCCAGGAAGAAGCAGAGGCCAAACCCCACAAGAACAGATACTCATTGCATTTTTTTCATACTGTGTTATGGAAGAACATTACTCTCAATTTTCACCCTTGCACACAACTCCTCTGCCTCCTCTCAGACATGACACTAGAGCAGAATCTTGCAGAGAGAAGACCTTGTAGAACAAAGACCTTGCAGAACAAGAGCACAACAGACTGTAGGAGAGACAAAAATCGGACAAGGCTGCTTTATGGATGTAATTAAAGAGTTTCTGGCAAGGGTGACTTCTACCAAGGTTACTCATATTGTTCACCAGTGCAAAAATTAGCAAAAATTCAAGTTCTTGGAGGTCCAGGAAATATTTTATTCTTTAACATATTTAATTTTATTTCTTCATTTTTTATCACTAAGGGAGGGAAAAGAGGGCATTTCAGCCCTGAACTATAAGGCTGACTTGAGGCTGGTGGCTCAGTAATTGGTATTTATTGCTCGGAACGCATCACTAACACACAGGTTGGAGACTGATATTTTCATCACTCCTTCCTTTGCTCTCAGCTTTGCAGCTATTTCATGCACTCTGGGTTTGCCAATTACCTTCCCGAGGTGGGACGGGGTGATTTGTTTTTAATGCACGTCCAATGAGTTTGAATAGCCTGGTTTGTTTTTGCATTTGCAATTTCATGGGGACAGATTCAGGGACAAACACATAGAAGAGACAGCAGATAGCCTTGGTAAGCACCTCAGAGTTCTTGGAGCTTCATTTCACCCCAGCCTATTACATATCTGTCCCCAAATTGGCTCTTAAACCACCAGCTAGTGCTGCTCCCTTTGGTTTGTTGCCTCTGTGCTTCTGGTGCCTGTTAAGCTGTTGTGCAGTTCTCATGCTGTGAGTTTTGCCTTCCTGGGGACTGGGAAGGATGCTGAGGGCTGGAAGCTGTAGCTTGGATAGACAGAGATATTACTGAGAGGGTCCACAGAATGGGTGTGCAGAGTCAATCCAGAAAAAGATGCCTTTACAGAATCCTATGAACAGGGGATGAGATCCCAGCACGAGCCAGGAGGTGCGAGGGCAGCTTTCACGAGACATGCTGCTAGTTCTGTAATCTGCAGCCCTAGATTTAGGACTTTTGAGGCAGTCAAATAGTATCTCATCTAGAATTCAACCCTCTTTCACTCTCTTCTGGATTCCTAGAGTCCCAATTTCCCCCCAGAGATATAACATGTCCTGCCTGAGGGCATGGGTAGCAACAAATTGAAAGTGTCAGCATTTTGTCATATTTGTCACTTTTGGAAGCAGCACGCTCAGAATAGGAAAAGAAAATTAAAAGATCAAGAGCACAGCCAGCCAGAGCTCATTGCATGCAGAGAGGCTGTCTGGGATGATACAAACCCTTGGGTGAAATACCAGTTCCTGAAGTCACTGAAACTAGTCAGAGTCAGATAGCACAGATAAACCATTAAATAAACAGTAGAGCTTAAAAGATGGACCCTATACAGATTTAATTAGTGTGCTAGAAATAGAGAAGAGATACTGGAAAGCCACATAAATCTGCATTCCTAGGATTTCTGAGTGAGAAGAATGGAAAAGGGAAGGCTTTCATATAGGAAAGAGAGGAAATAAAATATTTCAGTGAATGCAGAGAAACTTTCCTGTAAATGGGCTGCTGGAATAACACAGGCAGAATAAGCTTCAGTTTCAACTGAAGCATGAAAGTCAATAATCTCTGTAACCTTTCTAAACTCTTTGCTCTTCTATCACATATTCAGAGGCTGAAGGGAGTTAATCTATTCAAGGTGTGTGTGTGTGTCTATACTTATTATATACAGCAGAGTACCCCTTCACAGAGAACCAGTTACTCAGCAGTCTGTCTCATGCTCAGCACTAGTAATAATTAAGGAAAGTGCCATTGGCATTTATGTTACTGAGAATTTTATTAAACACAGAAAATATCCTGTTGTCCTTCCTAAAAAATGAAAAGCTGAAGGATTAAAGGTGGTCCAAGTTACCTTTTAACTATCAATTATTTGTCTAAAAATTAGTTTCTCATACATATGTTGCAATTCATAAACCATTTTGTAGATATATGCATTGTACATGAAGAATTACATTTGTAATATTTCTTCTAAAAATGCCAAACTGACCCATGCTGCCTTTCTCTGTTAAATTTCTTTGCAAGAGGAAACAGTGCCTGAGCAGAGCAAACCATGTTGTTTTCAGAGAACAGTGTCAAGTTTTGAGTCCTGTAATTACTTTGGTTTAGTTATTTTATCCCTAATGAAGGTTTCTCTTGCAGTCCATGGAGGGTACCTTTCCATCTGGGCAACAATTAACACATAGACCAGACTAAGACTTGCAGTTTCAGGACTACATTAATTTTTAGTTGACAGTAATGAGACTGTCAGAATAATTCTTACCTCAGTAGAAATAATCTCTCTCAATCAGTGCTGCCCAAAATGTACAACTGTCATTTGCTAAACTTCCCTTCTGCAACTGCCAGACTGTTAGTGATAGGATGAAATAGAAAAAGGCATTGAGGGTAGGCAGCCTTGGCCCTAACAAGGGATTAATGATTAAATAATTTCCAGACCATTTTTCCAAAAGAGCAAACCAAGAAGTTACCAGAACAGACCCCAAATCTCCCAGCTCTCAGGATGAAATTTGGTTTCAACTAAAGAATAAAGATGTTTCTATCCTCTTTAGAACACTCTGCAGATACATTCTTTCGATTGTTGGAAATACTCAGATGTTGTGGCAATGGGCTCTACATAAAATAGGCAGGTACATCTTGAGAATATTAAGTTTATTGCAAATTATTGATTTTAAACAAAGATTTACGATAGGCAATGATTGCAGTGGGAAAAGATCACCATTGCAGTACAGCACATGCACCCACAAACAAGATGCATCAGCAATAAAAGGGAGGAGAAATCCTTCTCTAACCATATCTCCCTTGGAAAGGCATTTATTTATGGCTGGGCACTGGAGCATTTGAAGTACAAGACACCAAAAAACCACATTACCAATGTTCACTGGCTAAGATTCCAGCTCTTCCACCATGAGGACAGATGCAGCAAGTTAATAAAAAATCCAGGTGTATGTCTGGTAATATGCCAAATGAATTATTTCAGGACATTGGGGCAGGCAGAGGGAAGATAAGGTGGGGATAAGTTGACTGCAGTTGGAACATGCTTTGCACAAGATGCAGTGATGGCAAATAGCCTAGTTTCAGTGGGCTAAGCTGTGATCCATAGATAAATATAGACTAAAAATGCAACAGCACCTACCATCAGATAAAAAAAAAAAAAAAATCAAACTTGTAAAGGATGAAATGCCCATTTCTGTCTTTGCTGTCGAGCACAAAAATGCTGCACATAACCATGTTCTTTGAACCAGTTCTTTTTAAACATTGATACTACATAGGAAACAGAAAACAGTAGAGCTCCTGTTTCCCACAACCCAGCAGAAATCCATGTGTTCCACGGATAACAAAGGAAAAATACACATAAATATTTAGTGCAGAGAATGCTGAGTGTGACACGCTGACTGAGATGACCACTGACAAAACTGCTCCAGTACACATCACTGCAGTGCAACACTGCAGTGCCAGAAGGGGCAGGGGAAAAGCACACTCCTGAATTCTAAACCTGACCAGAAACAGGCAATTGCCTTGTCTCACATGCAAGACCAGAGCCTATAAGCCCCACTGCTGTATCTGCTGGCCTGATCTATGTAATTATTCCAGAGCTCACCTCTGAAATTTTTCATAAAGATTTTTTGAGATTTAGAGCTTGATTCAAAGATAGCTGAACTCATTAGGAACCCCTAGCACCAGGTTTGAGATGGACTGCAAAGAAAAAGGCTTTTCTGTGCCCAGGGCCATGCACTGCAGACCCAGCTAGGCCTCACACCCTGCGGGATGGACACAGCACATGAAGAGGAAACATCTTTTGTGTAAGGTTCATACCCAATTCTTTGTCCTATAACACCTGTAGAACTACCTGTGTGACACAGCAGACAATCAGTGCCCTCAAAGTGACAAATAAACTTATAAATTATAACTCTGTCAACAGCTTAAATTGCTTAACCACTTCTTTTCTGCTTACTGGCACATTGCTCCTCAGGCTGCTTCAGCTGAGGTTTTGCCAGACTGTTTCCTCTAGTAAGATGATAAAGCAAGGAGAAACTAAAAATAATGAAAAGCACTTTCCCCAGTTTCCCATCTGACAAATTTCACCCTGTTTTACCAAGTCCATTACAGATGATGACATATTAACTGCACTGTGGGTCGGACAACACAAAGCAATTAACACTTCTGCTGTGCTTCATGGCTGCTCTGTGCGGTTTCCAGGGGGAGGTATGACATGAAATCTCATGACTAGCATGAAACCAACTGTAGGTGACACTGAATTTATATTTTTCCATGCCTGCCTAACACCCAATTCAGTGCCTGCTGGGCTTTCTCTTGTAGGCAATCTGGCAGTCTGGAACAGAAGACCTAATTTCTACAGACATGGCGTAAGAACAAATCGCCCAAGTTTTGGGAGAACTGGGGATTTAAAGGAAACCAGATAAAGTTCAAGAGCCTACCAAAACAAAGGGGAAAGAAGAGTCCAGGAGTTCCTGACTTTGAACAACTCATTTCATCTCCCCCAAACCATGCATTCCTGGAATGCAAAGAATAGTACACTGGCATTCTTAGGATGAAAGCTGTATTTTTGAATTAAAGCATAAAAAAACACAGGAGGTTTTCTCACATTTCAAGCTCTCAGCATTACTAATAATTTGATTTTATTAAAGACAAGAAATATGGGCTTAAATCGTAGCTTTTTTTCTGTAACTTACCATTGCATACAGCAGAATCCCCCACTGGAATTTCTCCTAAGCTGCACAAATGAATTTGTTCCCATAATTAATCTTAACATTGTTAATGTTTGGGTTTAGGTATTGCAGCTCTTCCCTCAGGTCTATTTACAGCCTTTTGCTGTTTGCCACCTCCTACTCCTCCCTAACAGGCACCAGGACTGAAAGGTTCAGCCACAGGCAAGGATGCCATGGATGAACTGATGGGTTCATTTGATCCCTTGCACCAAGGCCCATGGCCACCATGCTCGAACCACAAATAGTGCCTGGGTGGTGACAACCAAACTCCTTCCAGCTACCCTGGATTATTTGTTGCAGATGTTTATTGTCAGCTGGTAAAGTGGGAAAGATGAAGGCAGATGTGTTAGTCTGGGGGTTTGTTCCATGTGCCTTAGGCACGGCCAAAGTACTGACTAACCCCAGCAAAAGTGAAAGGAAACTGTTTAAGTTTGACAGAGGATTCAGCAAACATGGGCACTCCTTCCAGCCTCACCAGGTGGCTCTTAGCAAGCCAGGGAGCTGCAGGTGACTGGGAATGTTTAAAACAGCACTTACAGAACCATCCTAACACACAGTCCTAAGGCTGCAGTCCAGGATGCCTGTGAGGTGGTGAGCGTCCTCAGGAGGGACAGACAAGCAGCCAACTTGGCCTGCTGCACATGCCTAAATCAGTAAGCATTGCATCATTGCTTGTGTAGGTGTATCCTTTACTTAGCATCCTGAATCTGTAGGAAACAAGTTACCTTGGCACTGGGATTCTGAGTGGCAAGACTTGTGAAATTTTAAGAAGGGACTAAATTTCTGGGGAATTTCTCTTACAAGATGTATTTCAGCTCTGGAAGTTGCAAAGTATTAAGTGTTAAAAGTGTTAAGTATTAAGTGTTAAAAGCAGAATTGTATCCTTTTGGCTCTTGTTTTGAGGCTCTGCTTTGCTCTAAGTTAATCAGCAATTTTATTTGCATATCTCAACAAAATGTTTATCATTCTCTGCACAAAAATTGATTTAGAAAGGAAAGCCTGAGAATCTTTTAAGCTGAGCAGTTAGCAGATGCATAGGACCATATATAATATATGCCTATACCATAAAGACATATATCAGTAGTGGGTGGACTGTATATCTCCCTGTGCACTTATTTCTATTTTATGTTATTTTAAAATAAGAAATACCCTTTAAAGAAGCTGATCGCCTCGGGCTGGCAAAAATTTCAAGGCTCACTTGAAATGTTTTTGCTTAACAGCAGGAAAAAAAAAAAAAAAAAGTCATGCATTTAAAAGTGAAAATTTCAATCATCCCAATCCTGGTGACCTCTTCTGGGTATTAAGATGCTATTGGCAGACAGCTCTCTTCAAAAGATAAATTGTACCTTTCCACAGCAGCAGAATGGCATTTGTTTTCATGTCAGGACATATTGATTTCATACAAATTTTAGAGAAAATAACAGCTGGCCACATACATCAGTGATGCCAGAACACCCAAGTACAAGTGCCCTGAAGGGGAGGGAAGCAAGTAGGTCAGTCATAGAATCACAGAGCGGCTTGGGTTAGAAGGGACCATAAATATTACCTAGTTCTAACCTCCTTGCCATGGGACACCTTCCACTAGACCAGGCTGCTCCAACCACTGCCCACCCTGGCCTCGAACACTTCCAGGGATGGGGCATCCACAGCTTCTCTGGGCAACTTGTGCCAGGGCCTCAGCACCCTCACAGTTGAGAGCATCTGATATCTAACCTAAACCTACTCTCGGTGTAATGCCATTACTCCTGGTCCTGTCATTTCACACCCTTGTAAAAAGTCTCCTTTCAGTTTTCTTGTCAACCCCCTTCAGGTACTGAAAGGCTGCAATTAGGATACCCTGAAGCCTTCTCTTGTCCAGGCTGAACAATCCAAATTCTCTCAGCTATGTCTCACAGGAGAGATGCTCCATCCCTCTGATCATCTTGGTGCCCTCCACTGGACTCACTCCAACAGGTCCACCTCCTTTTTTTGTTGGGGCCCCCAGAGCTGGACTCAGCACTGCAGGTGGGGTCTCAGCAGAGCAGAGCAGAGGGGCAGAATCCCCTCCCTGCAGCCCAGGACACACGGCCGGGTCATGTCCTGCCTCCCACCCACCAGCACCCCCCAGGCCTGCTCTCGACCTGTTCCTGCCCAGCCTGGACTGAGACCAAGGCCTGCCCTGACCCAGGTGATTCCCTCGGGCCCATTTCTGGAGCTTGTCCAGCTCCCTCTGGCTGGCATCCTGTCCTTCAGGTGTGTCAACCCCACTTAGGCTCAGGGCTGTGTCTTAGATCTGAGGACAGAAGGCACCCCGGGTCTAAAGGACAGATTAGCAAGCTGCAGCCATACAGAGATATTGCAGGAGATATTTTGACTTGTCTTTGAGGGTTTCCTGACTTCTGACAGATGAAGAAGGGCCAGCACAGAGGCCTCATGCTTACAATGGGGCTGCAAGGTAGAAACTGAACATTTGCATCCCTCTCCACCCAGACAGGTCCTTTACTTTATAAGGATGGGAGTGGCAAATTTTACCTCTGGGAAGAGGCAGCAATGAAATATTTTCTTGAAGTTGGGCAAACAGTTCAATGAATGCAGAGTCAACCAGCTGGAAGGAGAGAGACTTAAACCCTGCTATCTCTTCTCCTGAAACCAGAGCTGTGTTTGGAAGTCTTTAAGAATGAAGATACAGAGAAGAAAATGCCATCTTGTCTCCAGGCCACAGAGTAGGACATTATGAATCCATAGATATTGGGAAGGGGAAAAAAAAGAAGTTTGAACACTGCAATCAGTAAACACAGAGTTCATGATTAAAATTCAGCCTCACTACGAGGTTTGGTAGAGCAGCCCAGAGCCACTCATTTTCCCTGCTGAGTTTAAGTGACTTTACCCCAAGTTCCAGCACTAGGAAAGCCAGGCTTTACTCTCCTCCCTCAGCAGATCTGAGGTGCCAAGCAGGAGCTGCTGTGGCAGAAGAACGAGCAAAGGCTCTCTGGTGGACAATGAGAGATGTTCCCGAGATAGCAGCTGCTTCCAGCTCCTCTTCTACTCTCCTGCATTTATCTACAGCATGGGTTTGTGGTATTAAAGCAGATGGGTTTTCCAAGCATGGCTGCTTCTTTTAGGGATAAGAATGCCATTTAGGGCAGCCACGAAGGAAGCACAGCTTGCCACCACCGAGGGGCCTGCTCCAGGATGAAACAGACTTCTTGCAGGAAAACCCCAAAACTACTTGTAATGTCTACCCAGTTTTGCCATCATCTCATTCCTAGTTTTACTAACAAATAAAATGGCTGGGCAAACATTGAAATTAATTTACCACCTGGTTTAAGTATTTATTTCTGAAAAAATCTTAATCTTCTGGAAAAGCTCATAATTTTAAATGCAGTTGTCAACACAGTCTTTTAGAAACTGGTACAAACACAGGCTTAAGGGTTTTTTAATACTATTCTTCTCTTTCATTTCAGATCAGAGGGCTGGAATTACTGAGGTTTTTAAGCATAACATGTATTTGCTTTTACAGAATGAAAATAAAATAGGACAAAAAGGCTTAAATATTTATTAATGCTTTTCTTTACAGATTGCAAATGGTTTTGTAACGACTGCACACTCAGAAATTTGCTGTGTTCCAGATGAAGTCATTAACTGGGAACCCTGTGTCAGACTTTGGAGACATTTTGACAAGAAAAAGGTTTTATTCTTCCAGTTTGCAAATCTTGGATCAGAAAATATATATTTGTGGTGTACCTTGGTGAGAGCACTTTACTGATAACACCATTCATATCACATTCTCATTCACACTAATTTAGCAAAGCCATCCAATTCCACAGCTTCCCGACTGCTGAAATAATTGTAAGGAAGACCAGTTATAGTAGGTTTTTGGGCACTTATCTCTAGGAGTGCATTATTACACTCAAGTAGGAGTTGCCCAAGGGAGAGGAGCATCCCAGAGTTTTGCCATCAACTGAAGCACATACTACACTGGTTTTAAAACATTTACAGAGCCATAGAAGTTCCCAATGACTTTCTGCAGGGTAAAGGAGTGAAGGCTCCACTTTTCAGCCCCTCAGTATAGAATGCATCATTGTTACATATCCCAGCCACTGGTCTTAACCTTAAAGGGTACCAGTCCCCTTTACTCATCAAGTTAACTCCTATTGTCAGGGTCAAGAGGATAGTTCAATCTCTCATTTCCTGTATTAATACAATTTCCAGGCAAGAACTCACCAAGCCTGTGTGGCAGCATTAGATGGGCACTGATTTAATATCAGTGTAATCTCAAAATAAACACACGGTTGGCCTTTCAGCTCCTCCTGATTCCTGCAGGACAGAATTGCCATGAGGAGAGCAATTGCTATGACCCATACTTCTCTTACCACTCTTATCTCATACACTTGAAACATATCTCCTAGTGACAGAGAAAAAAGCAGAGCTGGCTCAAAATGTTGCTGTTTTTAGAGCAGAGGGAAAAAGCAGCAACAAGAAGAAGAAATGCCAACTTTTCTGTCATTCATTAAAAACAAAAGGTCCCAAAGGCCTCTAATGCAAGAATCAGATTGTTTGAAGCAAAATCAGACAACAGACTTCAGAAGCAATCTGGGAAAGAAAACGTGGTATTTTTCAGAAAACAAAAATCTTCTCAGATAGCATGGACTCTGTATTTGATTTGGTACAAACCACAGAGTCCAGGGCTCCTGGTACCCCAGAAGAGGTTCCCCAGCTTCATGCCAAGCTTCAGTGATTGCTAAAGGGCCCCAAAAGCAGAGTATTTATTTCATCTTATTTACCTGGAAACGAAACCCCAGGCAAGTCCCATTGCAATAAAGCACAGTCAGGGAGATCAGTGATGAGAGCCCTGAGGCTTCATCCCCCTCCATCATCTGCAGCCTAGAGGAGAGTGCAGCGTCCCATTCCAGAGCTGGGTGCTGTCAACATTGCAGTCAACATTGCAGCACTGCCTCTGTTTATGTCACAGCATAAAAATGGCCATGTACAGGAAAATATTTGGGATGAGAATGAATATAATTTGGCTTCAAGCCAAGATGTTCTTTGCTCAAATGGCAAAAACTTCTCCAGCTTCTGAAATAGCTCAGGGCTGCTGGTCTACAGATTATACCACAAGGCCCAGCTTTGTGCTGCAGGTGCTGATTGAAAAAGATGAGGAACCTCTTGGGTACAGACCATGGAGCTCTGTCCATTCTGGTGAGGTCAGGTTAGACTGGCACTTTACAGAGGAGGGAGGATGATGCCTTGGGAAGGAGCTGCAATTCAGTTCTGCTGTTCTGAATTACTGTTAGTAACACTGAGATTGCACCCAGGAGCCTGGCTGTTTGTTAGGAGTGCACCGTGCTCAGCGGCGTGCAAGCACAAAATGAAATTACATTCTCTGAAGAGTCCTTTTCATGCTTTTAAATAAAGACACTAAAGTCATACATGAATTCCTTTGAATCTCATTTATAAATCAAAATAATTATTTTAGTAAGTGATGACAGGAAATAAGTGGCACAAGCTCTTGTCTTTTTCACTGCAAGATGAACTGCTTTCTCTGGATTACAGTAGGATTTCCCTCACTCACTGTCCCCTCTCTCTAACGATGCACTGCTCCTCTTCCTCCTGCAGCCAGCACTGGAACACCAGCTGAGTACTTGACCAAAGAACTCATGAAGACAAGGATTATGTTATCTACAGAGCACTGAAGAGTCTCCTCACGGTCTATACACCAGTAAAAAAAAAAAAAAAAAAAAAAAAAAAAGAAAAATTAAAAAGAAATCTCATTTGCTGCAGCTCACAGCTTCAGGCTTTGCAGATATGGCCTAAATATCTGCTTGCACACACTTCACAGCAAGGCATCCCACTAGCCAAATACATAATCCCTCCATTTAAAACCACCCACAAAGGAGGCAAGTATTGAATCATTTTGGGGGCTGGCACAGGAGATCTGCATCTTGCTGGTTTCATTACCTTGAATAATAGTGCAACAGATCTGTAAGTCACATTTAATCGATTTTAAATTAATCCAAACCCTAGGTGTAAACATAATAAAATGTTGGATGAGAGACTGTGTTTTAGCCCATTTTAGATCCCCTGTATTTCTGGGATAGCAGGCACTGAAAGCACAGGTGTCAGATGAAAGCAGGCTTCAGCATCTGAGCCACTGCTGCAGTCTAAATAAGAGAGATGGTCCAGCCTTGAAAAAGAGAAAGGAGCCAAAATCCTGGATACAAACACTCAGCTATGGAGGACAGACCTTCCTGGGCATTTAAACCCTGACTGTATTTAAGAACTCCTTAGGACAACTAATACATACATACCCCCCCCAGCTGACCCACAGATCTGCTAAGCTGCCCTCTACAGGGACGGCTGCATGGCTGATGTTGGAATAAGGCACCCTCCTGGTGCTGTGTGTTTTTGCAATTCAAATAATAAGTAATGATGTTCTTTCCTTGTTCGAGCCTTTTATGTACCAGAGGAACATAAAATGCAGCATATTCCTGTCTCTCACTGACAGAGAAACAAGGTTCAGCTTACTCTGTGCTCAAGAAATGGTGACACCAGTCGCAAGATCTCTGCAAAGAGGCTGTAGCGGGGTACAGGGTAGCTCAGTTAAAGGTGTTTTTCTGAGGAGATTTGGGCTGAATTTGACCAATATTCCTAGTACTAAAATATTAGGCTACAGATGTTTCTCAACTTTGTGAAAGTATTTTGCATACAAAATCTAAAACCAAACAAAATCCAGTAAATCTGTATTTGGTAGAGGTCTCCATGACATTGACATCAGCTGATAGAAACAATGGGGAAAGTCTAAACTTCCCCAAGCAATCATTCTGAAACATGCCATTTTTTTAGTCAAGGAACTATTTTGCCTCCTTCCAAGGCCAAACTCCTATACAAAAAAGCAGAGAAAACTGGTACAAGGCATTATCTGAAAACAACACTTTTCCAGGTGGAGTGAGGGCTTGTACTCCTGAGAAAACCATGTTTCCACTTCTCTAACCTTCAGCTGATCCCTCTCCTACACTTTGGCTCTCATCATTGCAGCTCACAGCAGCCATCAACAGATGGTATCCAAAGAGTTCCTACCCTGCTGCCTGCACCCAGAAAGCAGGCATGGAGGGGCATTTCCTCAAAGCACATTTAAAATCCTTAGTGCTGCAGATGACAACACTTGGAAGATGCATTTGCCATGTCAATCTGGAGCTTCTTATTCCCAGTAAAGTACTGGGCTGTCTCCCCATTGAGGTTTTCTTGTGCTCTTAGTTATTGCTTGCAGCACAAAATAATTTCAGGTGGCTCTGTACTGGTCTGGGAGTGAAGGAGTTACAGGAATGAACTCAACTAGCTGTGCCTGTGCAAGTCCAGAAATCCCTTCTCCTGACACCCCTTCCCATCATACAGGAAACCAGCTGCAATTCTTTGTAATAACCACAGATAGGATATTTCTCCAAACTGTGGGGTCCCCCTATGTAAAATACAAAAGAAAAGCAAATGAGATGTAAGGATCTCTGCAGCTCAGGGGAAATTATTCCAAAGATTAAATGTGTGCTGTGCCATCAGCTGAGCTTAGCACATTTCCACTGATGCAGTAATTTACAGCTCTGGGGCTGCCACTGCCCAAGCTCTGATGGGCATTTCCCAGCTGGACTTCTGACCAGCACAGCCCTTTAGGGAGCACCTGTGCTGCTCCCAACACCCTGCAGCATCAGCAAACACTGGGATGTTCCCTCTCTTGCTTGCAGACAATGCTGCACGAGATGCAGCGCACCAGAGAGGTAGGAGAGAATCAGGGGCAGCAACAGGGCACGGAGCAATCACAAGTGCTGGAGGCTCTGCAGGACTGGCAGTCAGGGTGCCTGTGCAGGAAAAGGCCAGGAGATGTCCTGGCTGCTGCTGAGCACTGCAGGTAGGCACTGGAGGCTGCCCACTTAGAGCAGCACTGAGCAAAACCCAGCCAGGAAGCTTCCAGCAGCTCCCTGGGCTGTGGGGAGAAACCACTGCACTTCAGCAGGGTTAATTCAACCATCACAGGATTAACTACCACCAGCTTGGCACATTATTATGCCATGAAAACAGAGGTCAAATCTCTTCCCTAGATTTGGGCCTGCTTGTCTTTAAATTTGTGGCAAGTAAATCTGTGGTGTTTGGGGGCTTTATGTGTTTTTTTTTTTTTTTTAATTTGTTTCAATGATCATTGTGGGTCACTTCCAACTCAGGATATTCTATGATTCTAAAATCCCTATGATTCTAAATTTGTGTGCAAATCCTCACATAGGCTGTTCTCTCCCTGATGTACTCTCAGACTGCAATGCTTTGGTAAGAATTTTCTGGCAAATGTCGGTTAGTTCTCTTTAGATGAGGTTATTTTGTTAATATGAAAAAATACTGTAGCAGTCATGGTAATTTTTATGTATATTCCTTCTCCATACACAAATAATCCTTTATATAAGGTCCTGTACTACTTTATGCCTCATTTCATTTACTTCACAAGAAGAAAGGTGCTTTACAATAAAGTTTTTCCTTTATCTTCTCCAAAGAAGTGGTTTTCAGCAAGCAAGAACTAATTTATTTCTTTTAATGGTGACCACTTATTTCTTGAAGACAAGGCCATCCACAGAAACTGGACATTCTACAAGACTCTAAATACATTTCAGTAGAGAAGAAAGGTAGATAGCTCTGCCTTGAAAACAATAATAATATTCTAACAATAAAATATATATCTAAGCAAGAGCCAACAACTTGGACCAAATCTGGTTGTAAAATCCAAAATACAAGTATCAAAAGGCAGGGATAAAATGCCAGACTGCTCCAGGATCTGAAGGTTATTGCCACATCTCTCTGCATTAAGACATGCTCATTACAGCCTTGGGGAGGTCATCCAGACTGGTAGAACCTATCTCCCTAGGTGGGAAAAAGGCAAATAAGGCAGGCTACAATATAGCCTTCATCTGGAGGATTTAAAACACTGACAACTATTTGGATGGGAGAACTGAAATATTTTTGATATTGCCTTTGTGGTAGAAAAATGGATGAAATGGAGTTAGAGGGAATTCCCATGAAGTATCTCCTGTTACTTTGTCACTGAGAACTATTAAAAGTTAATATTAAAAATCACATGAGTGGATAAAATTATTAATCTTAAAGATTAATGACAACAGTTTCTCCTTAAGAAGGTCATGACCACACTTCAGGGAAGTAAATGCAATTACAAAAATTTTATGGGTAATGATATAAGCCACCTAAATAAGCCAAAATACTACTTGCTTAGATGAACAATAAAATGATCTTTGAACTAAATCAGATTTAAACCATTCCTCATACAGAAGTGCTACCAAACACGTACATTTAAGAGAGGAATTTGCCTTGGATACTCATCCTGTTCTGGTGCCAGCCTCAAGCCTGTGGCTCTGCACACCAGGAGGGACAGAAGGCAGCAGGAGATGGGTCACTGGAAATTGGCCTGGCAGCTTGTGGTTCCTTCTCATTCTGGCACCCACAGCAGCATTTAGCCTGGTGTGTGTGCAGGCAGACTGCCAAGCAGCTTTCCATAGAATCACACAGGCTGGAGAGGGGTGAAGCTTATGAGGCTTTTCTAGGCTTTGTAGCTGGCAGTGCAGGGACAGGATGTCTCTGTGCACCAGGGTGCTCCCATCTGTGGGACACCCTGTGCTCGAGTCACAGCTGGAGAAGCAAGAATTGCTCACCCTTGACTGAGCTGCAGCACTGGCAGAGCTCCAAACCTGGCACATGGTGTTTCTTTATGGCAATAAACTTCATCCCTTGGCTGGGCTCTGCAGCCCCTCATTCCCTTGAGAAAGAAGCCAAACTGAGAAGGAGCTTAGTATCAGCACAGAAAATAGATGGCTGTCTGGAAACAGACACTAAGGCTGATTTTATTACATGGACAAAGCTGAGATCTCTGGCAATAAAATGTTTAAATATTCTGAAAAAAAACAAAGGCATCATTTTTCAGAGGGAGTTTGTTCTACTGAATTAGGTGCTAGTTTGGGACTGAGGAGACTCTGATCCTACTCCCAGCGGCTCCTGGGGTCCTGCACAGCCTTCAGTGGGTAAGGTCACAACCCCTCAGCTTTGCTGCCCTGCCTCCTCCCTTTCAACTGTAGGAGTACACAGGTAGGGAACCATTTCTATGCTACATTAGGTGGTTATTCAAAGCTTAAATGAAACCCATTGCCCTCAAAATAACAATAATTTATGACATACTCTGAACTGAGCCAGCCTAAACAATATTGGATCAAAAATTCCCCAAATGTTTTATCCAGATTTCTTACCTGATTTTACCCAAGACACGTCTCATACCAATTGAATTACTCCTAATTTACACCAAGGAAAACATATTGAAATGCTGCTACTCATAATTCTCATCAATGTGGGGAAGACAGCTTGCTTTCAGCAAAATCAGGTTAAGACATGGGCAGAGCTGTCCAGAAAGCCTTTCACTTCAACACAAAGCGAGGATAGTGGGCTCAGAGCCAGCACTCTAATTTTTCAGATTAGGTGCTCTGTCTGCTTCCTTCCCCCTCTCACTAGAAAATATTTTTATTTCAGATCAAATATGTTTACAATACATTTACCACTACTGAGAATTTCTTTTTCAAACGTGAAAATAAGGATTAAAAAGATCTCATACACCTTTTCTGGTAGAGTTTAAAAGTGCCTGGAAGAAATACAAGCACATGACACCTTTCCATTACCAGATTACTGCCTAAATGCCTAGTGGACCTTGAGCACACACTGTGTTTGTGTGAAGAGACTCAAAAATTATATTAAAAAAATTGAGTTCACTCTCCTAAAAATCAGAAACTAGGTCCTGATAAGATAAATGAACACTGGGAACATTTCTTGAGCTCCAGCTATGGAAACAATTCCTACACAGAGGAGATGAATTACCCCACTTAACTCAGTGAATGTTTTCTTAGCACAGAAAACAAGGAAAAGTACATGTAAAAAAAGTAAAATACCTGCCAGAGACTGATTAAAAGCAATCTCTGATCTCTCTGCAGAGTTAATAAAGTATGTGTTACTTGGTTTCTGTAATTTGATTTTTAAACTCTTAAAATAAACAAGCACTATTGCTTATACCCATCCCTTCCACCATTCTTTCCCTCCTTTATGCAGATCTCACTCTTTTCCTTTGTGTCCAAGGAAAAGCTCAGCAGCAGAGTCCAGCCATGGGCTCCTTCATCCATGAACATCAGCTCCCAAGTGCTGCCACATCAAGCTTCTCTTGTTTGGATAGAGATAACAAGTGTTGGAGCATCTAATATGGTTTTAGGTAAACTATTCTAATATTTGACTTACAACAATTTATACATTATCTCTATCTTAGGTTTACCTGCCAGCTTCTAGTCATGACTCAAGAGCCTGGTTAGGTCTACAGCCACTCTGAGTTCTCCTCTAAAAACCAGTCAGTAAACTATGTCCACCCTTGATTTGCTCTTGAACAGACTTTCTTTAACCACTCTTGAAGACTCTTCAGCCTGGAGTCGCCTCAACAGCAAATTTCTAGCTGTTTTCCAGATATTCAGGATCCCATGGAAACACAGACACCAGCACCAGGAACAACAACAGTCTCACAGTACCTGCAGAGATGATTTTGCTCAATATTCCCAAGAACACACATCTACAACCTCACCCAGAAGAATAATCATACTCAATACCTAATTGCTACTTTAGGAGATTCCCCCCCCACCCCCCGTGTCATTATTTTCAAGCTAATCTCCCATTTAGCGTGCATGACCTCCCTTTCTTCCCCAGACCTGTCCTTTTTTTCAGCATCTCTCATGTATAGTATTTAGATGACCACAATTTGCCAAGAAGCAAAAAGCCCTGTCTATGTCTAATCTGCCAGGTCATTTTATCCCATTCTTCTGCAACTCTCCTAAGACAGTTTTGCTGGCAGCACTTCCCTTGTTTTATTCCTCTGCCCTCCATATTTCAACTGAGGGCTTCTTAACATACAAAACCCAACCCCACAGCTGAGCAGGGCTGGACATGTCAGGAGGATGAAGCAGGGCAACATAGAGTAACTGGCCATAGTATTTCATTCCACAGCATTTTATTACAGGGACTTGGGGCTTCTTTGGCAACACTTACATCCACTCACAATGTGCAGAAAGAAAAGCCATAAACTCCTTTATTCTTTTGTTTCTCTGGAAGATTAAAAAGTTCTGCTTGTTTTTTACCCTGCAGAATAATAAATCATCAGGAGATGATGCACTCCTTTGACACATCCCTTGGTTCCCATGCAGACTGGTATCGGCAGGAACAGCAGGCTTCCCCAGAACATATGTGCAAATATTCAAGAATAGCAAACTCCAAGGATAAACATAGTTGGACCAAACAGCTTTGCTGAAGAGAAGGGAATGTTTGCAAATGGTGCTTTGCAGTATTACCTGCACTAATGAGCCCCCTGCATTAAGTAACCTGGTCTTTCACTCAAAGAAACCTTTCTGATGAAGGGCATGCACCTCCAGCTTTCCCATAGGGCTTAAAAAGGGTGTTCTAAATGAACATCTCTGTGACAAAACCAAATTATTATATATTTATTACATATTATTCTCCAAATCAAGCAGCTTAAACATGTAGCCTTGATGAGAACTGATATTTATTAATTATTGCCATTCATCAAGTGAGTCCACTGAGCCTTAATGCTGTGTTAGCGTTAAAATTTGACATTGAACTCCATGGTTTCTAAACTTTCATAATTGAACCTGATCTGACTAATATATAAAAATTATGTGTCCCTGGGATGATCCACTGGAATCTGTGTCAGTTGAAGAATGCTAGTAATTTTGAAGGAGACACTTCCATATTTTCTAAGAGTAAGCAAGAAATTTGAATATTAAGATTCTGGAAAAAAATCCCTACAGCCAGCAATAGAAACTTACCTTCAGTACAAGAATAATAACATTTATCTGGAGGAGCAGTGGCTCAGAACAGATGCTGCCAAGATGAATGATTAATGCACATTAATTGTGGTGAGAAGTTTTCAATTTCAAGTGGTTTTGAATGTAAAAGTAGGAGATTTGATAAAAATAAAAAAAAATTCTCTTTTCAGTCAAGTGCCTTTTAAATCTTTTTGCCTTTTGAAAAACAAAAGAATTTGCATGTAAGTGACATTTTTAGTAAAAATGGTTCACTGAGCTGCAGTTGATTTCTGACTTTTCAGATGCCAATTTTTCCCCATCCAAAAAAAGACCAAAAAAAGTCAAGGAAAGGGAAATGGGAAGGATACAGTCTTGGAAGAAAGCAGCTTCCAGCCAGCTCTAGCATACTAATAATTAGACAAGGCAATCCAGAAAGACTTTTCTCCCTGAAAACATTGGTTTGAACAACACCAACAACAGTTGCAAGGAATGAAAGCAACATCTGGTACAGGAAGTTTAGAAGTGGGCTTTGTTAATTTTCAGCTTTCAGAACTAAAAAAGACTAATGTTGGTCAGAAAAAAAAAAAAAGTTTAGTTGGCATTTTCTCTTTTCTGTAGATGTGCAGTGAGGGAAAGGACTTTTTCAGTACAGAAATTAAGATCTGAATATCAAACCCCAGCCATTCTCCTGATGCAGATTCACCCAGAGCACTGAGTGCCAGTGTGTCCTGCCAGCTGTTGAACAGCTGTAACCAGCACGTGGCACTGCCTACCTGGAGAAAATCTCTAATCTCACACATGAGAAAACTGCCTCATGTAGCCACAAAAGTGCTGAAATTCTCATCTTGGCCTCTCCTTTTCTTTGATTTTATGTCAACAGAAGTCCTTTTCTATTAAGTGCTTCACCAGAGAGTCACACAAAATGTCACACAAGAATAACCTAAAATGCATCTTAGAGCTCCCTTAATTTGTCAGCCTCTGTTCTTAGTTCTAGCTGTTGTTTCTCAACACCCTGCTGAGATGCAACTTGTTTTCTCAAGCAGGGAACTCTTCCATTTCACCTGGTCTATACTGTTTCTTTCCCTGAGACAAGCAAATGCTTCTTAAAAGAGGGTAAAATAGAACAAGAAGTTTTTTGGGAAGCTAGCTAGTAAGCTAGCTTTTTTCCCATTCTGCAAATTGAGCACAAGGTCAGAGAAGACATTTCTGGTTTGATTTAGGTATCAGTCCCTTCACTGGGAAGGTGTTTGGAAATATTTTTTTTAAGAGGTGATTGATGTCCAAACCCAACCCCGGAATCTGAAGACAATTTCCTACCGTTATAACTAACTAATCCAAATCCCCAGTTTCACTGAGAGTGGGGAGCATCAGTGTAAACCTCAGGCTGCCAGCTCCCCTCCAAGTCAATAACAAGGAGACTTCAGCAGGTTAACACACATTTTACTTCCACAGACCAAACTTTGGTGGGGGCAAAGGCTGACTCTGCTGCCAGAGGAACACAATTATTTCATTGCAAACACTTTGCCCATCATTTCCTTATTAAAGGGACGACTTCATTATTAAGTCTTTTACACTAATTCCATCTAAGCTTCTCCTATGTGTTCATTTACAAGGCAACAGATGAGAATCAAAGTGTCCACAGAGAGAGCAAAAAAGCCCCAGAAAAAGGAAGAGTCACAATTGCAAATATCAGTCTCCATTAAATATATCAGGTGTCAGCATCAACAAGAACATCTCAACAGCCTTGACAGGAATGCAGGAAGACACTGTCCCCACTCTCAATTCAAAATTTAATCAAGACACAATGTACCATGCAAAGATTATATACAGCTGAATCTGCCAAGATACCTGGTATGAATTGTGAACAATTAAATGAAGAAAACTTGAATTTACTTTCATATCAGTAGCAAGTGTTCCCTGTCTAAGGTACAAAAGCTGAAATTGCCCCAGATTTCAGATATTTTGTTTCCATAGAGACTCCATTGCTCTGCACAAACCACAATACTATTTCCTCAGCACAGCATGTAAAAAGACCTGTTGATCAACATTAAAAAAAAGAGATGGGGCCTCATTTAATTAGCTTAAGTCAGGAGAGCTCCCACTGGTAATTGGGCTGTATGATCCTAAATTTTATATCTGGGGCAAAATATGTATATATATATATAAACACACACACACAATTCAAACACAGAGCACACAGTAGCAGAAGTTTCCAACACCTGAGTAACTCTTCCAAAACACTGCAGACAGAAAGTGCTCTAGAAAAATCAGAGAGGGGGTTCAAGGCTGGAAAGTGAGGCAGTACCTGTGTAGAAGGTGAAGAAGCAGGAGCTGTCAGCTCAAAATGAAAGGGGATAATTTGAAGCAGAAGGATGAGGTGAATACAAAGCCTAGCTCCAGTATGAGCTATGTCCAGCTTATCTAAATTTATCTCCTGCTAGTCCATATTTCTCCATAATTATATGGCTGGATATGCTGAAAACAGAGGACCTTGAAATCTGTGGTCAAAACCATCTACTAATTCAGAATAGGGAATGGTATATTTATTTAGCTGACTGCACCAAGAAATCATCTTCCAGGGTAGAAAAAAATGGGCACAGTGGAAAAAAAACTAATCAAGTTGGGAGGTGAACCCTGTTCACATTTGTAATAAGGAACATATTTGAGCAAACAATATTTTCTGTTATTTTCCTGAGTTGCTTCCTTCCAATAACAATGACCAAATAGTAAAGGAACTGAGAGTGGGTTACATAGAGCAAGCAGCATTCCTTATGGAGCAGTAGCAGCTCTGGGAAGATAATGTCATCAATCAGAGAGAGAAAACAAATATGCTTTGTCCAAAGTGTCAGCACTGGACCTTGCTTGATTTTTCAAATGAATATTTTCAAATTAAATCTTCAAAGAATTCAAGCAGGATATTTATTGCAAGCATTACTCAAAGTCTTTTGTTTCTGGAAAACAGATTTAATTAAAATAGTGAGCATCAATAAACAGATCAAGTAAATATTTTTTATTAGAATGACAGAGCCAGAAACCAAAGAAAAATAAACCTAAAAGACTCAGAGAAAGCCCTTCAAATTCCATTTTAATAATCAACTTTTACTTTCAGAGCATTCTTGCTTTTTTTCAGAAAGAGATGCTCATTATTTGGACGTGTTTCCTACAGAAGCACACCATAAAGAACTTGACACACATGACCCACCTGGGCACAATTTTCTCAGTCTGGGGAGGTCAGGGCCAATGCCCTGACCCAGGGCATACCCAGAGGGTCACTCCAGTGGTTGTATGCTAGTTATCTCTGGCTGGCTTTAGGACTGCATTCCTGGTACACCAGGAGCTTCATTTAAACTTCTCTCCTGTGTCTTAGCTAATATTTTGGTTAAAATTCACCACTTTACCAGCCCTAAATGGTCTCAGGGGAAAGAAGAAAGGAAATGATGAGTAAGAAGAAGAGCCAGTAACTCCTCTTTACACACCACAGCTGAGCTAGTGCTAGAGGTGCATTAAATGTGGAAGATTAAACGGATAAAAAATTTCCCTTTTGTGGAATATACATGAATAATTTGTGATATCCTCACAGTCTTAGGGCCCTGAGTTAGGCTACACTTCTAAAGCTCTCCAAGCAAGAGGAATCAATATTCAATTTCACAAAGATTTCAGTCTCCCCAGGCTCTGCTCTTCCCCAGGGCACTGCACCTGGTCCAAGCACATCAATATTCCCACGTGCACTAATGTGCAGATTTCAGGCCAGGGGTACAACAGTTCCCAGGCAGGCTGGCCCTCAGGGGTGGCACCCCTCACTCACCCACCTTTGCACCCCCTGGGCATGCCAGGTTTTAGGAGCTGTCACTGGGAGCTTTTAGGGGGCCACAACCCATTCACAGCACACAAGGTAAACACAGAGGCTCTGTTGTTCCTCTCTTGCCATCACAGAGGATACAGCAGGTCCACAAGGGCAGATGAAGGCTGATACTAATTTTCATGAACTTCCCTCAGGCAAGAGATCCTCGATGCAGAGCAGCCAGACATTCAGTGGAGTCTTTCCGACCTTTTGCTTCTGCAACTACTCAGAATAGGTACCTCTCATATATATAACTATACACACACACACACACACTCACAAAGCCTCCTTAACAGGAAAGATTGCCAAGTGCAGAAAATATTTAACTGCTTTTCACCCTGGACACAATAAAGAAGTTGAAGTGACATTGATTTATTTATGCTCAGAACACACAGGTTAGGACCTGAACAGATTACAAAAACATCATCTCAAAAGTACACTTTCCTTTGGATGAGTCTTGCTTTGATGTGTTTAAGTATGTGAATAAAAAAAATATAATTATTGATGAAAGTTTTATTAGTCAAATTAAAGGTTTTTAATCACTGCCTATATACCAAAGAGAAGAGAATATTGTAAATACAGCCTGACCACACAAAGCACATGGAAAGGGTAATGGGTGGCAGGGGGATGCAAAGAAATTATCACAGCTAAAATGGCTCTAAAATAAAAATATTCTAGTGTCAGTCACCCCTCCTAAAAACAGTGTCAGAAAAAGATGCAGCTCTTATAACAAGAACTTTCAATAGCTCCTGAGTTTGCAGATGTAACCTTATAGCTGTAGAAGAGTGTCTATATTTAAGAAACTATGATGAAAAACACATTAATTTACTAATGGTGAGAGAACTATTAGGCTGATTTCAAAAGTCTTCCAGTTTTTAGAAAAGATTTTGAAGCCAAGTACATTGTGAGTGAGTGGAGACCAGACTGAAAGACAACCTGTATTAACTACAGGGAGTTTAATTGACTGACCCAACCCCTTCAGTGCCAGGAGAGGAAATGGAGACCTGGGCCCCAGAACCTTCACTAAAGCAGGCTGCATTTGCAATTATTACTTCCCAGCCCACCTTCACAATTACCTCCTAACCATGGAACAGGAGTACATAGATGATGTCTTCAAATGACACCAATTTGTTGGCTTTAACAAGACAGGTTTTAGTAGAGGACTGGAGCACCATGTGGGCAGGGATGACACTGACTACTGAATTAACGGAAGTGGTATTTAAATTTAAAACAAAAATAGATTCATTTTGGAATAAAAACTGAATTTTCATTATAAGCTACATGCTTGCAGTTGGAAATGTCTGAGGAGGAAAAGATGTGAATCCCATGACAACTGAATTACCATAATGAAGCCACAAAAAAAGGTCACTGTGCTCCCAGAGTGCTTCAGAGGAGAGCCAGCCCCTGCAAGTGCAGCAGCGCTAGGTACAAATCACCTGCAAGGTATGTGTCCAAGAAGATGTATATGGTTCAAGCACAATTTAGGAAAGATGAGCTCATTCTAGAAGTGGGCAGGAGGAAGACTCTTGGCATGATTTCAATAATGGAAATACTTCTTTAAGAGAACTAAACAGACCGGGTTGGTTTAGCCTGTCAAAATGAAGGCTAAGTGGGGATGCAAACCCTTTGCTTCAAGATTAAACAGTAAGAAGGGAAGAACTATAGGAGCTGAAAGAGAATTCTGTATGAAACCATTGCTGAATGCACGTGGGCTGGAAGTCAGAATGCAGGTTTCAGCTCTTGGAGGAGCAGGACTCAGAAGTAACGAGCTCCTAACAGGACAATTGAGGAAAGAAAATTCAACCTGCCCAGCGACAGCAGCCTGCTCACCTGGCAAACAAGCTCGTGCCACTTGTCTGTCAGCACAGAAATCTGCTCACAGGCCTCCATTCCCAAAACATCTTCAAAAGAAAATATTTGGAAAGTGTGCTAAACTTTAAAAGGACTACAAGGCGATTACTGAATTCCCCAGATAGCAATCTGCATCTCAGTCCCACAGCCAGTCTGGGCAGTCTGAGAAGTAATTTCCTTTTCATTTTTTTTTTTCCAGCTTGCCTGAACATCCCATAAAAAGAGGAATTACTACAGTGAAAGGGAGAAATTGATTATGCACGTAATACTTTCAAATGCAGGAGGAAAACAAACTAGAAAAAATAGAGCAGAATAAATTGTTTCTGCAATCTCAGCAAATTAGAGTAAAGAAAGAAAAACCCAGGAGATAAGCAAGGTGGTTTTGTTTTGGGTTTTTTTTTCCCAAAATTTCCACTGGTCTTTTTATACCAAAAGACTCACATAATTTTTATTTTTTTGCACAAACATGAATATACTGGGAAAACATAGTGAAATCGCCCAGACATTTAAAAAAAAAAAAAAGGCAAAAAAAGCAGGAAAGACTTTTCAGATGAAAACCCAATCAATAAAACTGCTCAGAAGAAATACTTATCTGCATCCTGTTTGAGATTGACAGGGGAGGTATTAATATTGCATGTGCTTGTCTAGTGGATAAGATAATCGAGCACCATCAAAATGCAAAGCGGTTCCTGCAACTCCTCCAGCAGTAAAAAAAAAAAAAAAAAAAAAAAAAAAAAAAAAAAATAAAAAAAAAAATAAAAAAAATAAAAAAAAAAAAATTAAAAATCTCCTTTTCCATCTGAATTCCCTTTCTTTAGATGCAATGCCATCTAGAGGAAAGCAGGCAGAGGGAAGGGAGGGCAGAGGCAAAGGGCTGAGAAGGCGGAGGGTGCCGGTGAAGGCGAAGCTTCCCCCAGCCCTCGCTGGGGAAGTGAATTCAGCTGCCCAATTTCTGGAGCCATTAGAGGCAGCACAAGCCCTGGCTCTGGCACAACAAATCACATCCGAGCACCGGGGACTCGGCACTGGGGCTTCCCTGACACCTTTCTAAGGAAGGCACTCTCTATTATAGGTCTCTGTCTGCTGAATAAATCCTCATAAATTTCATCCCTTCTCCCACTATTTGCATCTGCAAACATATGAAAGGGGAATCCTTTAACATCCCAGATTTGACAGGAGGAATAAAGGAAAAACAAATAAAACAAAAAGAACAACAACAAATAAAAGGAACTAAAATTTGCAGTGAGTCACAGGCAGGATTTGGTTGGGGGAAGTTCAGAGCCCAGTTTGCCCCCTCATCCATAGAGTGTCCTTGCTAGGACCTTGAACACTCCTTCAGCTCTGGAATTCTGCTCCCCAGTCATTTCTTCTCAGAGGGATTGTAAGTGCTTGTGAAAGGCTCAGGCTGTGGGACACTCAGAATTCCTGCAGGCACTTCTGCATGCCCAGGGTCACATTTTTCACCATCAGCTTCAGCCTTGTTTCAAGCAGCAGCGACCACAGCCCCTGGCTCTCAGCTGCACAAGGACTAAGACAACATCATTTTAGCAGTGCTAAAACCTCAGCATCAGCTTTGCCACATGCAATACAGAGGATGGCTGGGAATGCATCACTTTTTACCCTACACAGAATGTAAAGAATTCCTCTCAGATCACAGCTCTCAAATACTGCTAATGTAGATGTTTCTATCTGTGGGATCAAGCTTTCTCCTCAGAGTTCCCCTGGACTTTAAAAATTAATCACAGTCAAGCTGTAGGAAGAACAAAAATAAAAATAAAAACCTTCAAAGGTTTTAGGGAATAGAACAGTTCAGAATATTTTGTTTTGACAATCACTGGCTGTAATTTTTTTCCTGACAATTTAAAGGATATTTTTTAAGGCAAAAAAATTGATGAAACTAACAGTAAATAAGACCTTGTTAAGAAATCTTGATGATTTTATTGATAGGGATGAGCAAAAGAAAAAAAAAAAGATCTTATTTGGGTCTGGACACTGCCTGATTTTTTCAGTGGTATAGCAGCTTTAAAGGACCTTTTAAGCAGCATGCAGTTCAAATGAATTTGCTTTTATAGCAAAAAGTTAAAGAAAAGACAACTTCCTCTGGTCAAGGAAAGGGAAGAGAGTGAGAGCTCTGAATGCTCTGCTCAAACACAGATCCTTGTGACTGATAAATCTTAATTCTGAATGAAATCTATTGCTCAAAGCTGGCTTGCAGACAGCTTAAAAGCAGGGAAGTTTTACCTTGTGTTCAAGGACAAGCATTATCCAGACATCAAGAACTGAGGGAACGAACAGCCCTGGTACAGCACATCCAGAAAGCACCCTGCTCTCAGCTTGACAACATGCATGTCCCTTACCTCCCCACCAAGAAAACCCAAAGTCCTTTCACCCTCTGCCTCAAAGTCAGTTTGAACCAGTGGCAAAGAACAGACATCAGGACATCTCTAAGTGTAGTATAAAGATAGATAAATCTTCTTTCATGAAGCAGCTCCTCTGTTGCACAAACCACACTCTGAGCTCTCCCAGCAAATCCTCTGCTCCACAGAAGAAATCATCTCCTCAGCTGCTACCCTAGGGACAGCAGAGGGTAAGTTCTACAATTATATTACAAAACTCACAAATTATTTTTTTTAAAAATCAAAACAACACAAAACAGATAACTAATTTACAAAGAGAAATAAATGCTGCCTTATCCCTAAATAGCCCAAGTTCATGAAAAGGAACAGCATATTTGTTTTCTGCCACGTGAATGGCTCTGACCAGCAGCTGTACACAGGCAGAGGATTTAAAATCTACTGGGACCCGATCCTGTAGCAGCAGTTCACTCAGGTATGCACCACAAACTAGTGCTGACAGCACTGTGGAGCCCTGAATATTTAGTACCACCAGTACACTATAGTGCACCATTCCCAGAGTGAGCTGAGGTCCTGTTTTAATTCGTTCTGTCTCTGTGTACACAACAAAGCTACTGCTTAAAGTGAATAAAATTGGTTCTGATTTTTGTCCTTTGTTGCGTGGTTCTCTATAAGAGAATTTTAAATTTTAGGCTATACATGACATGGTTTTAAAATCTGTTCTCTAAACTTGTCTTTATCCATCTGCTAAACTAGGGAAAGGTGGGCTCTGTGAGCCCTGGGGCCTTGAGATGGATTCAAAAGAAACATGTTGGCCAGGAGGAGAAGGCAGAAGCTGAGCTGCAAGGGCTGGGAGCAGGTTGGCTGCTGGTTCTCTGCCAGCTGGGCAGTGGCCCCAGGGACAAGAAGCATGCCCCTGCCAGCAGGCACCATCTCCTCCTGAGCAGAAAAAGATTAGAGAGATGCCTTGGCTCTGGGGACACTGGACTTTTTAATGCTAATCCTTTATCTACCAGCAAAGGAGAAGGCTGCATTCCTTCTCTGGAAGCAAGAGGGACAGCAAAGAAAGGTGAGATAAATGATACCAAACACTACTCTTAATACATCCCTCTGCAGAGATGGCTACACCGAAAGATGTCCATGTACTAACCTTGATTGAGAGGTTATTTGTGCCCAATATGATAAAATAAAATAAATAAAAATTAAAAAAAAAAAAAAGTCAAGAACAAATCATCCTGTTAGGCTGCCAACATCAGAGCATGCCTTGGATTTTGACTGAGCCAGGACCGAAGCAAGAAGGCAGTGTAAGTAATTCAGAGCACAACTTCCTCTTGGAAAGTTACTTAAAAATATTAAAGGTCACAGTATTGTCCTAAGGAAAAAGTTTCTTATAGCTTGTGCTCTGTTTTTATTCCATGAGCCTCTAGGCATGAGATTTCTCTGGTGGCTCAGGCTTTGCTCAGTACAGCTCCAAACTTTCTAAACAATATCCAAAGTAAGTTGGGGAGAAAAATTAGCTTTGAAATATTTTGTAACCCAGCTTTTAATAACTGATGGGGGGAAAAAAGTGCTTTGAGGTGCTTTGTAGGGTGTAATTCTCTCTGCAAATCCTTGTCTAGGCAGTCCTTGATGGCAAAAAATATTGCATGAGACTTTGCAAAGTGACTATAAGAGAGGACAGGGTATCAAAAGTCATGGGTTTAGGGATTTCTTGCCTGGCATTAGCACTCTATTGTAAGGTCCTCTGGGGAAATCTCAGCATGTTTTGCAAGATTTCCATTTCATCTTGAAAATGCTTTCCAATCCCCACAGCATGCTAGGTTAGAAAGGGAAACACTTGCATTTTAGCACTGGAAAAAATGAAGCCAAGTGAGAAGAATTACCCTTAAGAAAAAAAAAAAAAAGAAAATCCAGGCAGTTTTCTCTTGAAGGTTGATGGCTCAGCAACACTGTCCTGGGTGGATATCACTGTAAATCTTCCTTGGGGCTGCTTTTTACATCAGCCAATATCCCAGAACCAAGGAACAGCAGCTGATGTAGCTGTACTATTAAATTATTGGGGTTCATAGTGATGTGACTGGATGGTAGCAGGGCAAAGGAAGTCCTGGCTTTGTCTCCTCGGTGCTTCGTGCAGTGCTTGGGGAACGGGAGTCAGTGCAAATACATAAATTGCTGCTCACCAGCTACTGCAGAGGAGCCGTAGGGCACGCAGCTGAGGAATTTTTTACTTTGTTGATACACTAAAAACCTGAGTCAAACCCCACCAGCACCAAAGACTGCAGTTCAGTGCAATTCCAGCTTCTCCAGCCCCATATGAACCCTGGAGCAGCAGTTCAGATGCAATATGCTTGAGCTCTCTTACTTTTAAAGAATGTGTTAAAACCAGCCAAACCAAGCCAGGGTGGTTGTTTTCCATGGGCACAAAATTTAAATGCAAGTGGCTAGAAAAGTGTCATTGTAATGCCTTTGCAAACAATCCCCAAGGCTGATTTGTCACACAATGCTGGTCTAAAAGCAGCCTCTATTCAGAAGAGTTATTCCTTAGGGATTGCCATAAAATCTTTTAGCGATCTCTGATTCAATGTGCTTTTAATCCCATAGGAATGTCTGTCATTTTGGGACCTTATAATGGATGAGAGGAGAGCCTATAATCCATCTTTAGAGGGGAGAAAAAAACCAAAACAAACTACCAAATACCAAACCCCAAGACTGTAATGCACTCAGGAAGGTTTACACTTTTAACATTCTACTTCACTCTGCTTCTTTGTCATTGAGAAGAATGTTATGAACATTTCCCTCAAACACCTCTTTCTAATAATGATTGTTCTGGAGACAAAACACATTTTGTTGTGATCATAACATAGCAGACTGTTTCACCTCCCCATCCCTCAAAGCTTCCAAGCCACCCTGGGCATTCATTTGTATGAAGGGCAGCATGTCCTTGAGCACAAAGAAAAAGCAGTGTGCAAATAAATAAAGCAGATGCAATATAGCTCCTATTCCAGGTAACAGGTAGCAGCTGGTCATGCACACAGGGGATTCTCTTTCATTTTAGGGCTGCCTGAAACATTTCAAGACAAAATTGATGCTTCTCCTTTAGCATTTTAGTTTAGAGAAGGGGTATGCTTTGGAAGCAAATCTCACCACCCCCATCCTTCCCTACCCCACTTTGTTGTGCATCATAGAGCTGTCTCTAAATGCAAGAAGTGCTTTGCTTCCAGATCAAACCAGATTGCAAGATGCTCTCCAGGTGCACACCCATGTGCTTCACCTGCTCAGAGGTGTGCAATCCCTGGGGCCAGGTCAGAGCTATCTCAACACAGCTGCTGCTGCATGCACGCTATGAAATGCATGGGGAGAAGACTGCAGCTCCTGTGAGATTGGAAAACCCCCCTGAGCAAGTGGGGGAAATCCCATCTACCTACAGTTAGAGATGTGGAGATCACTCCCCCAAGCAATCTGGTCAGAGTTAAATTCCATTCAAGTATATTCTTGAAGACTTGGGATAAGAAAAATGCACTCATATCTTACATGTACATCACAATCCTGTGAAACACAAGCCTAGCAAGTCCACAGCTCATGCCACTAACTTTAAAAACTGTCTGTCCCGTAGTTGTATATTGGGGTATAAAAAAAGTTTTATAAATGAAGGACTGGGAACTAAATTCTTCTGACTAGAGGCAACAGGACAAAACCCCTAAAATTACTGTTTATTATCAACAATCTCCACTATCAGAACAAATTGCCTATTAGAAGAGTCATATATACGCTGGGTTTTATCACTTAGTGATGTTGCACTCTGAGGCTGTAGTAGTTTTGTCCTTATTAAGGGAATATAAGAGAGTTTTAGGGCACATCCTGCTGTTCAAACAAAAGAGTTAATGGTTTGCAATAAGCTCCCATTACTAGGAGCTGAAGCTGAGGTCTTTCTCTGCAGGACACCTCTCAATGAGGCTGTATCTAGACTGAGCCTTTGGGATGAGTGATCTTAAACCTGCTGACTCCAGGGAAAGCTGGGGACATTCAGTGTCCCCAGGGGTCTCACCTTTGCCACATTGCAAGATGCCTTCACTTGTCCAGGGGGTGTGATTGCACTGAGAGTTCCCTGTCTGGGTTCTTCATCCAAAGCCTTTCCTGAACCAGCCCAGTCATTTCATGCCTGATCCAAAAACTGGCTCAGGAACAGATTCACCAACAGAATAGCCAGGAATGTGAGGATGGAGGACAGCACAACATCAGTGCTCAGTGTAGTACACACCACATCTCTTCATCTCTCACCACAAGGGCAGGAGCAGCCTGACTCCCTGGATGCTCAGCTGAAAGATCCAGAGACTATTTCAAGCCCCCCCAGCTCTTGACCTGTTCACATGGAGTTTGCCTTTGAAGTAAAAATACTCAAGATGCCACCAATCTAAAGTTCAAAAGCAATCAAACCCTCATTGTTGGCTTGACTTGAGAAAGGACATTAACATTATCTCTGAAGTATTCAGAAAAAAAATTAGTGGGAAAAAAGTCAAGTAACCACCCTTGGGCTGGGCTATGAAAGTCACAATTTAGCTCAGCCTAAGGGTGGCATATATAACAAAATTAGACGTTTTCCTGTGATATAATTCAGATAGCCTTAATGGATTTTCTTTCCTCTTTTTAAACAGCTGCAGTAAAGTAACTTACAATTACCATATCTTCAATTAAACACGCTGTGGGGCTTTTGGGGGACCTAGCATGAAAATGTTGCCTGGAAAAAAAAAATTACAAGCTGCTAAGAGTTAGTGGTAAGTTAATTAAGTGAAGATTGCCAGATTGCAACAAACTGGCATGGGATTCACAGACCCTCTTCTCTAGATAAAGTGCTTTGACTCGTGATGAAGGCAGCACACAGGAGAAGGAATCAAAAGCTGCTCTATCTGGAGAGTTCTTGTCATGTGAGGAGCTGTCAAAGGAGCCAGTGCTCTTGATCTCCTGTTATATTTAGTAGAGAAAGTTATGTCCTGAACAAAAAGCATATATTGTAAGAGAAAGCAAAATGGAAGAGTTTTGTGCAGTCAAAAAGGAATTCCTGACCAGTTCCTGCCTCCCCAGTGGTGACACCGATGTCAATGCTGAAGCAGATAGAGTTTCATTAATGATCAGTCTCTACAAGGTTCTCTGTTTATAAACCACCTCAGCTCAGCTAATTCAAAGAAAATGGCTGAATGCATTTCAGGGGACCGCACTCAGTCATCAACCCTTTCAAGCCATAGCTGTCTCCCAAAGGCAGCAGTTTCCCAATAAATAGAGCAGCAAAGTGCTCACAAAATCTCCACATTAAAGAAACTATCCTGCTTAAGACTGGGCTACCACCATGCCCAAATTCACCCCTGAGAATCCTAGTATGAAGAATCCCAGCTCTGTTTTCTCTTAGATCTTCAATTTTCACTTTTTCTTACTTCCTCCTACTCAAGCAATTGAAAGGTTTCTTAATTTAATTCAGTTTTGGGCTCCTCGCTGTATTTGTGAACTCCCTGTATGTTCTGCAAGGCAGCACCTTGCACCCTGGGCACAAGGTGGAAAAGTGGCCTCCAGCACTGCCTCCTCTTCCCAGAGCCACCTGCAGGAGCACATGCAGCAGGAGCAGTTCCTGTTGCACACGGAGTGTGTTACAGTCTGCCTCACAGCTCGGAGCAAACCCATCCCTGCAGAGGACGTGGGCACAGCATCTATGCCAATGCAAGTCAGTGCCCAGGGCTGTGCCCCACCATCCCATTACCCCTGAAAACTCTGAGGTTTCTTGAACACTGTGCAGTTGCTCAGCAAAAGTGTTCAGTTTTAATGAAAATCTAAGGAGGAGAGAAAGGTATAAACCTGTCAAACAAACAAACTGGTTATCTCAGGGATCTAGCCAAAAGGAACAAGCCTATTAAAGGAATCATTTTCTGCACCAATATGTCACTGCACTATACTCTGTGCATAATAATTACTTAAATCCAGCCATTCCATGCATTATTAATAAGACCAGCCAACCTCAAGTCCCCATGCAGCCTTAAAGCAGGTATATTAAATATTCCCAACAGGAAACAGGCAGCCATCCATTATCAGCAATAGACTACACAGTTAAGTCTATGCCTCTTTCAAGAGGGTTTTGTCCTGGTGTAATCAACAAGGCTGCTCTTCCCCATCCTCCAAACTGCCTTTCCTGTCAAACCTGAGCAGCATTTCCTCATTTCTTTATGAAACATGAGAGATTATCCTTTATTGGGAGCAACAAAATCTTGTGTAGATAATAAATGTTCCAGGAGCAGAGAAGCATCCTAAGCAAGCTGACAGCAGAAAAACAAGAGGTAGTGGGGATCCAAGGCTAAAGAATCAAGGGTGGGAGAAGAGGAAGAAAGAGTAACACTATTCTTGCTGCTGAGGGCAATGGAGACCTTTGTCCACTGCCCATGCACCTGCCATGGCTTTACCTTGCTATCATATACAGGCAAGTGCCAACCTACTGGCCTATAATTCAGCATTATTCAGATTTGGGCAACATTGATTCTTGTCCCCCCTGAATTGTCTCTCTACTCCTCTAATCAGTCTTTCAAACTGCTTCTGTGCAGTTGTGGAGTACTGTTTGTACAAGGCCACACCACCAGCAAAATGCTGGTTTTCCACAAGAAGGATAGGACATCCTCATGGAGGGGCATGGAGCAGAGCACATTGTAGAGAAGAGAATTGTTTTCTCACAACAGGATCTGGATCACAACACACACACAATCACACAGTTTTTACATTATAATACATGACTGTAAATATTGCAAATCATAGTGCTTCTTGCATACTTCTGGGCCCTGCCCTCTTTGCAATTCCCCTATATTCTGTAGCCTCTCATGAAAGGTGTGATTATGGAGTAATTCAAAATAGCAGGCTTGGAAGTTTAAACACTTCAGCAGCAAGCCAAGGAAATGCCCACAAATTATATTTTAGGAGAGTATTTGCTATGAAAATGTTTGCCTAGAGATTTACAAGGCATGAGCAGTGACAGAAATGTGAAAATTCCTTCCTTAAAAAAAAAAAAAAGACATGAGAAGATGGGGGAAAGTCTAAATAGTAATGGCATGGTATTTAAAAATGTATTTGTTTCACTAGAGAGTACAAGGAACGCAAAGAAGAAGAAGCACAGAAAAGATTTGTGTGCTGGAGAGGGACTTTTCCAGCTGGGCTGGGCCGGCTGCACCAGAGGAGCAGCACAGTGAGGCACATGGGCACCATGGTTTTTGTCTAGCAGGCACAACGCATCCAAAAGACAAAGATATCAAGCCAGCTGGTTGCGAAGGCAGCCCCTTGGGCTCCTGGCTGTTGCTGGGAAGCCTGGAGTATTTGACATTTCTTATCAGAAGAAATGAGCCTGAAAGGTTTCTGGCTGGCGAGGGGAGGCAGCGCAAGCGGACGAGCGGGTTCTCCATAACATATGGCTTGTTGGAGGAGAGGGACACCTAATGTAATAGTTATCAATACCTGCATGTCTACTTCAAATTAGATTAAAGTTAATTAGCTCCAACTCCAGTCCTTCCTTTATGTTGATAAGCTCTCAGAATTTTTTTATCAGTCTGTAAGTGGTTGGCAAAAATCTAGTCCCAAAATCAGGCTGTTTTCGAATGTGGAGTCATTCCCACAGTGACACCCTTCACAGAACACCTATCTTGAACCCCTACTATCATATTTTTAATTTACAGCAGAAAATATAATTTTCTGAATTCCTCTCCTGCAGCATGACAAATACCCCATTGCAATATTATAAGGGGGGCAGAGGGGTGGGGGAAGCAATCCAAACCAGGCTGTTTTCAATACAACAATTCTAAAGAAGCTATTAGCAGATTACCCAAGCAATATATTAGTGCTGAACCAAAGATATGTTAGAAAACACTGAGTCATGCTACTGAATTAATGAAATTAGTTTGAAATTATAAATTTTCAACTGAACTCAAGCAGTTTGGGCTCTTCATCAGTTGCTGTAGTCTTCCATACCTTTAGACTATGTTACTCATGTTTTGATCTTGTCCAATCAACAAGGGGTAAAACCTGAAAGCTGAGGAGGGGAGGGGGGGTTTGTCAGCAGGTATCACAGTAACATTAAAAGCCACAAGCTTTCCTCACCCAAGGCAATTCCTGTCCAAAGATTTGCTTTTTGAGGGGTCTTCGTTGAAGTTGTCACAGATGGCAGGTGCTTAACCTGCAGAGGGTTTAGAAAGTTACTTGCTAGGGGGTATAGTGAAATGGGCAAAATCAGACATCTCAAGGTAACAGCTATTTACACAACCAAAACAAGCCAGTTTGCAAGCATTGTCAGGTTTACTGCAGGGATCTTAAATCTTGTGAGTTAACCTTACTTTTCAAAGTACATTTTTTAAACCCAAGAGAGTTAGACAAAGAGAAAAAAACAACAAAACAGCAACAAGAAAACTATTCTGGTTCTGCTTTTGATTTCTGTGGTTTGTTAGACATTGTGGGAGCATAGAGAGATAAGATAAGCCAGTCTCAAAGCCTCCTCTTTCTTATGTTTATATCCAGCCAGACCTGCAGCTTATCATTCTGTCATTTAACTCCCTCTCTATTAAGTAAGAAGGAAAGATGAGGGAAGAATTAGTCTGGCTGACCCTCAAAGTCTTTCCTGAGAGGAATGTGGCGCAGGCTGTAAGAAGAGTTGTTAGAAGGGAGCACTGTGAGCTGATCTACTTATCCAAGGTAGCCAAATCTTTGGAGGCTGAGGAGCAGGCTGGTTATCACCAGAGAGCAGTCCCAAATACCTCTGTTCCTTTGCCTGCCTTTCGTTCAGCTCCTGTCTGAGAGCTCAGAGCCCCTGTCAATGCACAAGTGGCAATGTACATTTTTCTTTTGATTACCATGATCCTGCTGTCTCAACATGAAGACATTTCGATCTTTAAGGTTGTTTTATATTTTTTGTCCAGAACTGAGGTTTTGAAAACACAGGATGCCACTGCCTGTGTACAGAAAAAGCATTCTTTTGGGAATGTTTCCCTGTATTTTGCTATCCCAACAGCCCTCTTGGCTAAATTTCAGACATTTCTGGAGATACTTTGGCAAAAAAGGCAGAGCCTGTTCTAAGAACAGCTTTCTCCTGAAATGCATCAACCTTTTCTAGCACAGCTCAGTATTTGCACCATAAATTAAAATCTATCCCCTTACCCCTGTCCCTGATCAAACAGGAAAAGAAACAACCTCACCACAGTATGTGATCTCTGACTGGAACATTTCTTTGCCATTTCAGAGTAACAAGCAGCAGGGAAGATGGGGAACTGGATGCATGAGGGGGAAAAGACTGAATTCTTCACGATTGATTCCCAGTCAGGAATTCTGTTTCTAAGAGAAAGACTTAAGATAAAGATCTTGCTTCTTTGCCATGAACCGGGCAGAAATATAGAAAAATTAAACTCAGGGACAGAGGATAGAAAACCAAATGGAAATTGGGCAGAGAACCATTAACCTTGGTGTACCTCTGTGATTAATACATTGCAGGGCTAGGGGACAGTATCTGCTCCCACAGCATTTGGGGATGGACACAAACAAGGGAACACATTTTGCTCAGTGGCAAAGGATAGATTTTTTCCAACGTGCATCCTCACTCTTAAATAATTCATGACATCTCCAGAAGCAGCAGTTTGCTGCAGACATACTTTAGAGCTCCAGGACTTATCCAGAGCCACACAGTGTAGTGCCAGAATCATGGAATCATTTCTCTTGGAAAATACCTCTGAGAGCATTGAGCCCAACTGTTAACCCAGCACTGCCAAGAAAGTCACACTCCAGACTTGATTCCCATTTTCTCAAAGGGCTGAATGAGGAAGCCATCCTTTTTGGGCACTGACACCAGCAGTATCTCTAGTACACCTGGTGGAATTTGCCTGCCTTTCTTCTTTCCCTGCTTTAGGTTTTATTCCTCCCACAGTTATTTGGTTTCTTCATAAATCCAGTGCCTCTCCAAAGCTGTGTGAGACTGAATGCCTTTCAGGAAAAGGCATGCCAGCATGGAGTACTGCATGCCTTGTGAAAGGGACTTCTGGTAGTGCAGGGTCATCGCAACCAATTGCACCGTTCAGTTCTTCACCCATCCTGCCCTTAACAAAATGGAGACTGGTTTCATCCTCCTACAGTCTCTTATTCCACTTAGGGGTTTTTTTCAGAGGCAAGAATGCATAGAGCATCCCTGCATTATAAAAGTCTTTTTTTGTTCTGTGCATACTGAGCCGCTCAAGTTATTGTGGGTTTCCACCTAATCCAAATCACTGAGGCACAGTCTGGGAAATGGTAAATGAGGCTGACAAAGAAGTAAGAAAAATACTGTCCAGGGGAAACATTGGCTGCAGCTTAACTTTTCTAATTACTCTTTTCATCTTGATGGGAGCAGTGGGAAACAGGAGGTTCTTGTATCTCACACCCTCTCCAATTATAGCAATTTTTCACACAGCACCTGAAAAAGTCTCAGGGCTGTACTATCAGAAAAATCAAGCAAAGATGAAGACAACAGTTCCAGAAGTAATCTCAGGTGAAAATTAGTATTGTAGCAGCAGAAAATAAAGCAACAGACATTTTAGTCGCAGTATTAAAGTACAGGATTTCTCACTAAATAACTGTTCAGAAATCACAATATGCCATCCAAAAAAAGCACAGGACAACTGTCTACAGGCATGAAAGCACACAGCAAACCCTGGTGTTAGAGGAGAGAAAGCCTCAAGTCCATCATGGCAGGACACTCAGACGGGAGCAGGGGCTCTGGGGGCTTCAGCCTGAAGGTTTTGAGCCATGTTTCTCCTTCTGGAGCACACTCCAGCCCCTCTCCTGCCCTTGTTTCTTTTCACAGCAGTGGAGGAGACAGCCCACGCCAACAACCAAGCATCTCCTGGCTCTTGTACACTGCACACAGCCTCCCAAGTGCCAGGTGCTACAGAGCCACGTGCTTACCTATTCTGGTATTAAAGACACCTTCCATGCAGAAACTTCTCTGCAATTCCCAGTTTAAACGTGTTCCAGACTTTATACTCATACTGTCCCTTGGTGCAAAACACTTTTTTTTTTTGCCCACCAAATACAATCACCCACTGTTTGATCTTTTTACTTCAGTCTTGCTGCATTTCAGCGTCCTCTCTCCCTCTCTGCCCCACGCCCATTTGAACAACTGGCAGATGGAAAAAGTAGGTTGGTTGGGTTTTTTACACACATCCTAGAGCACTTCTGAGGATTGCCTCCTACCTTTGGCTGACTGACTGCAGCTGCAGGAGGACACGGCCAGGCTGGGTAGCAGAGGACAGATCCCACCAGTGGAGTTGCAGTGTGCCAAACAGAGAGCTGTGCAACAACCCCACCAATGACTTCCAAAGCACAGAGGAAAGGGACAGCAGCAGGACTAACTTTTGTGAGGGGAAATAAGCTGCCATCCAGGGCTTAACCACTCCCAGCACTGCAAACGAGACTGAAACAAGCTGAGGAGGCACAGCCAGGTGCATCAACAGCCCAACAAATCTCTAAAAGAGACACGATTCTACTTTCGTTTTCTTAAAAGTGTCCTGACATTTCAATTAATGTCTTTAAATGAAATGAACTATTTCCTAAAGTCAGAATTGCAGATCTGCTGGACTGTAGCAGTTAGAATAACCTGGAAGCAGAGCAAGGATTGGTTGGTGCAGGTTGCAGCCAGTTTTCTCAGCTGCATTGTGCAGGGGTAGTACAGGGCAAAGGAAAGAGGTCAGCACACAGGGATGTGTAGAAGAGGCGATGCAAGCCTGTTTAGCAGCTACACTGATTCTCAACACCAGCCTGTCTGTTGACCTTCACCTTAAGGGAGCTACAATCTGTGCTTCCTCTCACTGCAGACAGATGAAGGGTGGGGTTTCTGTTTCTTTCAGGAACAACTTTGAGTAATTCTAAGTTTGTTTTAAAAGCCAAACAGGAAAGCCAAAGGTGAGAAATAAGGAAAGTCTACAAGAGCTTGAAACTGAGCACATTGACCTTGGCTATTTGGAGGAATTTTGACTACTACAGCTGCATTTTGATCCCGCTTCTGATCTTGTCTTTTAAACATAAAGTCTTATTTCTAGCTTTTCAGCACTAACCTTAGGCTCAGCTCACAGCCCCACCTGAAATCAAGGTCAGCATGTTTGGACTGCTACAGTGCCCCAGGTGCCTGCACCTTAAACACCCCATGCCCTGGCCAGTCCCCACACTAAAATCAACATTAAAATTAACCCACTTGTTTAGTTTTTTCACTGAACTGAATCTCATGCCAGATTTTTAAAGAGATTTCAACATTTTTATTTTGAAAAACATTTATAGAAAGGTAGTTTTTTTTTTTCCTCTCACACAGTTTCCCAAATCAGCTTCTATCATTACAGGTGTCTCACACAACTGTTCTTTATCAGGATTTTTAATCCAGTTGTCCTTCTGCCTCTCTACCATTTTCTGCAATACAAGACTTTTAGGCTTATTCTTCCTTCCTGTAATACTACAGAAGTATTCAGAAGTATTGTGAAGGAACTCTGCAGTGGAGTTGTCCTGGATTTATACCATTACGAAGCAGGATTTGTCCTTTGAATGCTGGGGACAATATGCTACCCACTATCATTAAAATAGGGCAGAGAAAAGTAAACTGGATATAACAAAGCATTTTAACTAGGTCTCCTTATCTGCAAGACCAGAAAGAAAGAAAAAAACCTATATGTAGGCTAAATTGGCAAATAATCTATTCCCATTGATTTACAGTTACTGGAATTTGTTTGGTTTATTGATAAATTATCTTCCTATCGGGATTCTGTGGGTGATTTAGGGGTAAAATAAATGTCTGGCTATGACTCAGGACTCCTTAATGTTCAGTTAACAACAAGGTAAAAAGCGCTACATGACAAAAAATTACCCTTGTCATCACAAACGATACATCATCAGAAGCCTAGTCCAAATCAATATCCAAGCCAACACAGCGTGAACTTGTATGTGCTGCACAGCCCCTTTTGGTTACCACAGCTGGCCAAACACTCACTGTCCAACCATTTTGGTTTTTTGTTCCACATCTCAACACAAAGCGAGAGAAGTTTTCAGGTTTTGGGACAATGCTCAGGCTTTTATTACATAGGCAGGGTTAGGAAGCACAGCAGTTTCAGATTCAGTGATGAATAGGGGGCAGCTGTGCTGGTCATGCCATGCCCTCAGCATCACCCTGTGCAGTGCAATGCTCTGGGAGTGCTCTGGGGTCAGGGCTTGAGCTGCTCCCAAGAATTGCAGTGCTGACATCCCCACAGGAATGCTTTACCTGTGGGACTCAGTAGTCCCAGACTAAATATATAATCCTATTTTTTCTACAGTTTTGCCCTGTGTGGGCTACATGAGTAGTCCCACAGATAAGTGTTGCTACAGTTCCACCCCTGTGACTGTTGCCAGCCACGCTGCTGCTGTCAGCACTTCCATCTGCATGGGATTGCATGGACCTGAGCCAAGCAGAAATCCCCCAGCCCTGGACCTGCAAACTACAGGGACCATTTTGTCCCATCCTCATTAGTGGCTGTCAGAACATCTCTGAGTCCATCAGGAGCCATAACTGCTTGAGGGAGACTGGTTGTCAGACCTGTTCCAGAGGTTACTTTCCAGAAAGCAGCTTCTGCTGATTCATCCCCTACTGACACTGCTGACTTCCTGTAAATGCCTGACCTGGGAATATAAATTACCATATAGGCTGACAAGGATATACCCTCTCCAACAATAACTCAGGCAGCTGTGGTTTCCTAGCAAAAAAGCACATCCCTTTTGCTTTGGCACAGTGAGCACATCCTTGGGGGTTACTAATGCAAGGGGCTTTTGCTGACCTTAGTGAGGCTGGTGTACTCTGACATGGGGGACAGCCATGCTCACACCACAGGCTCAAAGACAGCACACTGACCATTATTCTTTGTGAGGAGAATGATTTATTGCAAATGAACCAGTTCCTAATGTCTTCATCCTCAGCACAAGCCTATAAATGACATTACTCATCCCTCTCAACATTTGAGATATCCTAGAAAACAGCCACTACTGCTGGACAGCATGGAAATTATAAGGGCTATTAATTCAGTCCCAAGGTTTCAGGGCAGGAGCTGATCACCAAGTGGAAGTAGGAAGGAATCTCTCCTCAGCAATAGCATTATTGCAGAAAATTATGGAATTAAGTGATCATGGAGCTGGGAAGGCAGAGGAGGGAAGTGGTTTTTAGCATGCAATGGGACCATGCGTATAAAGCAGCAATTGCACTAATATTCACAGGAGCCCCTTTGAAGACACGTAAAGTGTGGTGTCTTCATCCTTACTAGAGAAAATTTCCACAGTGCTCCACTGACATCTGTCATAAAACAAGCATATAATTCAAGGTTACAGCTTCAGACTCTCTTAAAGGTACAAATTTGTTATAAAATGCACTACGTTAATTACAGCTAAAATTATTCCCAGCATTTTTACTTTGGTACTGAAACATCTGTTTGCATCTGCAATGAGCCTCTCTTATCCCACAGCAACTTGCATAATGTTTTCATTAACACCATCTAGCAATGACAAGACAATATTCCAGCAATGTTTCTCCCACTAACAGATGTGATCTTACTGAAAGCTCTCCCTTTGGCTCCCTTCAACTTCTTACTCCCCTGGAATGATAGGATATAGAAGAAGGGGAAAATAAAATCTACAATGAAGGGGAAGTTAAGCAACCATACTGCAAGGAACCTAGAATAATAAATGATCTGAGTTTTGGAGAAAGGGAGCTTGCAGGTTATTTGTACTTGTTCTTAAGACCAACGGTGTGCCTCAACCCAAACTCTTTATTTTAAATGAGGTAAATGTAGCTGTCACTTAAAAGTAAGATGGGTGGCTGCTTTATGAAGCTGTTTACTATGTAGACTCAATCATATCTGTCAAGTACATGTTTACTTTCAGCTGAATTTCTCCATTGAGGATGGGATCACACAAGATTCTTTCTCACCTCAGTCTTTGGTTGAACTGTTTGCAAGTCACTGTTGCTGCTGGATGCAGTGAGAGTGCTGCCTAGTGCCCAGAAATCCCTTCTAAATTCAAAGTATTTCAGGGCAAAAGAGATCCCATAAGAAGCACGCAGGATATGAACACACTTTGTTCACTGGATATCAAACAATTTCTCAGTAGGAGTCTTGACACAAGCAGGCTCCTCACAGTCCTCTGAAACGTCTAAGGTCTGGCTTTAAGGTTTGGTAAAGCCATTATTTTCCTGCAAAGACCATTTCTGAAAGTTTCTTGTTTTGGAAGTGTCTTTAAAACCTTCTCAGCTCTTTTTAAATATTGCTGCCACCCTGGGAGCTGTCCTGCTATCTTGTGACCCAGCTGTCTCTTGAGCCTGAACTCCACCAACCCCCTCTGCAGTTCCTGTGGTGGCCCAGCAACCTGGTCCAGGTTTGGAGCCATATGTCCAGCTCACAAGGAGGGAAAAGTGAACTTGGAATAAATCATCCAACATGTTCTCAACAGAATTATGACTGGTATCTGGATCCTTCCCATTGCTCTCTAGTCCCCTTACTTTTTAAGCAAAGGCAATTAATCTGCATGAGAAACTCTGATGATGGATGCAGTAAAGAGTAACTTTATGCCACCAATCAAACACTTAATAGCATTCCTAAAATTACAGCATAGTAGTTCCATAGCTGTAAGAAATACTTCTTTTTATTATTATTCTCGTTTAGCCTACAGTATATCAGGACTTCATTTTCTGAAATCAATAAGCGAGAAGAAAGTCTGATTTAGCACGTGAAAGCAGCAATAAAGTGCAAGTCTCTCTTCCTATGTCCTTGTATTGTCCTTCAGGGTTCACTACTAAAGGATTTGCCATCCCATGCCCAGTTTCTCATCAGAGTTTGCACAACATTTCCTGAGTGCCTTAATTGTCCTGGAGAAGACACTAATGATCCACAGATTTCTGGAGTGAGACTGAACTTTTGTACCACAAAAATTTACTCCAGCTCTTGCAGGGCTGTCTAACCTAAAATATCCCAAATGTATGTTTTAATGTTTTTAATTTATATGAAGTTGGGTTGAAGTCATCACAACAGCAAACACTTGAGTAATTTTTACCTTTTCCTTGCTTTTTAGCCTTTAGTACTCTCTTTTAAAAGATTCACTCCCAAATCTTGAAGGCTATAAACTAATCAAAAGCTTAAATCCTCCAATAGTTAATTGAGAAATTAAAGAAAAATTTTTCTTCCTATGGGAGGCAATACTACACTCTCATGCACCATCAGTAGCCATCTAGTAAACAGATTTGATCTCCAGCCAAGGTTCTTCTTCCTTGTTTATGTTTATTTCTGGAGATTCCTTAAACATATTAAAATCACATTAGCACATGCAGATGTGCTCTGTGAGTGTGCCCTTGCTGCAGCCCTCCCTGAGAAGGTGTTGCTCTCGCTCCTCACTCCCTGATTGCTGCATTGATGCAACCTGCTCATGGTCTTCCTTGAGAGTCCATATTCCCCCAGATGCCTGGCTCATGCAATGCATCCTAGGAATGTTTCTACAGGAGGCACTGGGGAACTTCTGCTCTACATAATTTCAAATTTATCCAGAAAACAACAGACTCGTGCCAGGCTTTGTATGAAATTGTTTGAACCATATTTGCATTGTGATTCAAAGACACCAATCAAATTATAAAACTCTTGAGCTAAGTCTTGACACACTTCAGATAAACAAAATAATATAGCTGTTTCAGTTTCAAACTGGGAAGCTGAGGCACAGCAGGGCTCAGAGTCATTGTTACACTGCACCAATTGTAAGGTCTGAGCCTGACATTGCTTTTCAAACGTTATTTGGACTCATCCTTTTGGCTGATTATCTGCTCCCAGAGTGGTCTGTACTCTGTTTCTGTTTCAGCGCTCATTGCCTGTCCTTGTTTTCTTTCCTCCTTCTCATAACCTAGGCATCTGATTGATTAACCATTCTTTCTTTTGAGAATGTTGCCAAACTTTCTATTCGCCTCTAACTGTGTTCTTGTGTTTCTGGATCATTAAGCATGTAAACTAAATTCAATTGCAAATAGAATATATAACTGTGCATATGCAGGGTCTTGAAGAATAGGGAGGACTGTAATGAGATAAGATATTCCCACATCTGTAATTCTGACCTACTCAGTCTTTCAGAAAAGAATTGCTCAACAGATTTGAAATTGCATCATTTCAAATCATTTTGGCAGCTTTTATAATCAATTATCTTCCTCTGATTGAAGTTTTCTGGAAAAAGAAGGGCAACCCTTTCATCTCCTGTTCCTGGCTGTGAATATGTCTACTACTGGATTGCTATCCCTTTGACTTAAATTCAGATATCTGAACTAAACAGATAATATACCTTGCTTTTCAGTGGAAAGAAATGCAAATGTTTGCATCCTTGAGTCCAGTGGAGTGCCTTCATAGATGCCAGTTCTTCCTGAAAATCGCTAGAAAACACATCATACAATCCACTTAACCTTTTCTTCTCTGATGTAGGGTATCCTTTCTTGAATTACTTTTGTATTTCCTTTTTTTTTTTAACACAAAGGAAAAATCCTGTCCCATTGTGAGGCTTTTTCTCCTAGAAGGAATGTGCTTTAATTTTGGACCGTTCATGATGCAATAACATAGGGCTTTGCCAAGGATGTTTCCTTGTTGCATCAGACTTACACACATTGCTCATTTCTATCACGATCCTTCACCTGTAGTTCCCTAAATATTAACACAATTCACTGAGTGTGGAAGTAAATGGGAAAATGAGATCATAAACAGAATCTCTGGGATTAGTGGTCAATAAGGGCTTACTGGCACCTTTGGCAAGGAAAGAGGTTTTATCCTTACAACCTTCTGAATGCAACATATCACCTGCCTTGTATATTTTTTCATTATTATTAAGCCATTTGAAATACTGAAGAATAAGTTTGATAAAGCAGCAGTTACTTAAGCAAACCAGCTTACTGCAGTGCCCAAGCCATAATCACCATTGCAAGTCTTCTAATAAAGAAATAAATCCATCATGTCTTGACCAAATTACCGCCTTGTTAATCATTCACATATTGCAAAAAATAACTTGCAATAATTAGTGTATAGTGTGAGTTTTTCTATATTTCCTACTCAAGGGATATTTGTAATCTGATATTAATTGTTTCACATATATTACTGTTCAATTCTATAAATTGCATCTACTAAAATATTTTATTTCTTGGCATGAGGTTTATGGTGGTCTTGCAAGCAGGTAACACCGGGGATTTGAAATCCATGAAACTCCAGTGTGCTGCTTTGTAGCATCTAGACAGAGCTGCCCACAGTATGGGTTCCATGTCTGGGGGAAACAGGATGACAATCACCCTCATGGAAATTTTAATTTCAGTTTAGTAGTAGATGTAACTCTAAAATTTACTTTATTGAAAAATTTATGTCAGTAAAGCTTTATTGCCAGGAAAGCAGAATTTGGACATGGGAGGTTCATAAAAATTGCTACAGCTGTCACATTTCGAAATTAAAAAATTATGGAAATTTCATTTGTAACATTTGTCCAGTAATTATGCTGTACTTGCCTAAAATTACAGTCTGCAAGACACTGAGTGAAGAAGTTATTCCTGACACCTTATCTAGACTGTGTAATTCCTTCAGCACTGCAGACATCTGCTCATTTCACTGTTGCATAGTGTTTCTTCATTACCTGCCAAAAGATTTGTGGCCATGTGGTCTGCAGAGTGCTTGGCAGTTTCTGGTGTGGGTGAGAGGGAGCAGCAGAAGCCAGCACTTCCTACTCCCCCTTTCCTCAGAAGACTTTGAAATGAGCATCATATTTGCCTCTGCCCAGATTACTTGCCAAGGTAAAATATGCAAATAGCCTAGAATTAATCTGCACAGGGGTATGTATGTCTTTTCTTTTAAAGGTATCAGTTTACTCAGCTTGCAAATGCTCCATTTCCAGCTGTCAATTCTGAAGAATTGAAATCAACAGCCTTTATTATTTATTGTTCTCTATACCTACTAATAGCCTCTTAATTGTGTTTTGGATAGGGTATTTTCAGAGGGAATCATTAAGTTTTCATACGCTGGCAGACTAGAGAATTAATGAGAGGCTCTTAATTTAGCCATAAACAACTAACTTTATTTAAAACATTCCATTTCCTGCTATTCATTTTCTTGCTCTAATCTTCACATCCTGTCCTGACATACTGCTGCTCTAAGATTTTTCCTGTATCTCCTTCTGGATATCATAACCCACCTGGTCCTGCTGCTCTCTGGATCTCAAGAGGAGCAGGGGTCAGTCTGGGGGGCAGTGCTGAGGATGCCCACAGTGGAATGTTGCTGTGTTATTTGCTATCTATCCTTATTGCCTCACTCTGCTTTATCCCTTTGCTTTCCCCAGTGACCACCCTTTTTTTGCTGGGATCTAGGAACACATTGTTGTTTCAGCAGCAGAAGGGTTTCAGGGACAGCCTGTGCCACTGGCTGCAGGTGCCCTCCAGATATTAAATGACTTCTGCACACAGACAGAAGCTCAAGGCATCAACATGAGGTTTTCTAACAAATAACTAGGGTGGCTCAGCCCTGCTTTGGTCCTAGCCCAGTTTTAGATCATACTGCCTTAGAGTGGCCTGTTTAAGTCCTACCATGCAAGAGACAAAGAAAGAATATAGCTGGATTCACACCTGTAAAATGTTTTCAGCTAAGCCTTGAGCACAAGAAAAGTTCATCTGATTGTGCCATATCTTTGATCCCTGCTCTAGGATTGACTCCTTCCCTTCTCACCTCCTCCCCCAAACCTTCCCAAATGGCTTGGCTAGACTTTTGTAATTTTTTACTAATCTTGTATCTCATTTTAAATTAGTCTGTATCTCCATCACTAAACAGAGTTTTTAATATTCTTCTTCTAATCCCTCTTGCTGTAGAGTTTTTCCACACCAAAAAGAAAAAAAACCCAAAACCAGCCAAAGACAAAACCTCAAAACAACTGAAGTCATTTTCTAGAGGCTGCAGGATAGCTGCTTTCCTGTCCTATGCCATCTTCCTAGGATTTTCTTTATTTGTATATAAACCAGAAGGTGCCAATTGACAGAAATAAAACATCCCCAGGGGACCTAATACCAGCTTGTTTTTGCAGCACTCCATTGCTCTAATGAAAGCTGTAAGACTTTTTTTGAAGGACCAAGCTCCTCATGACTCTATTGGTTCAAGGAATACACTTTGATCAGGTGGGGAGAAGGGTTTGGGAGCAGAGGCCACACTTTGTACTTCACTTCTTCTGTTGTATTCAGTGTTTATTCCCTTCCTTCACAGTACAGAAATCAGGCAGGGGACTGCTATGAAGAATGCAGATGGGAACTGCTTGCTCTGTCCCTTCAGCCTTGCTTTATTCCTTTCCAGATAAATGTTGGCAGCTTCAACCATGCTCAGTAGAAAAGAGAAGTGCTTGGTCAAGAGTAGAAGAGACAAGCAAGGACCTCTCAGGAGATCACTAACCTATTTTTCTGTAGTAAGGAGCAGCTAAGATGAAAGTTGCCTTTACACCACATATTTATAACAAAAATAAGATTTTTAAATATTCATTTAGTGCTAGATGTAAGGGCTGGACTGAGGTTTCAAGAGAATAAGGCATTGTCTTGCCTCAAATATCAACATGATCTGGTAAAATATGAAGAAACAACCATTTCACTGCTTCTGCAGGGTTATCAGTCCTGTCCTGGGCTGACCTCTGCTGAGTTCCCTCATCTTCACAGCACTGCTGATCCTAAGCCTCTGCAGGAATACCACACCACTTATTAATTAAGCCAATTCCTCACACAGCATCTGGTGGAATCTCTTTCCTGCTGGCACACCTGTGTCCATGCTAGGTTCTAGCTGACATTTGGAGAGCAGACAGAGCATGTGATTTTTTTCATGTCCTAAAAGAATTATGCTAGTCTGGCAAAACACAGACACCAGGGACTACCTGCTACCACTCATCTATGTTCATATGCCATCCACCTATTCTGGTTCTTGTATGCCTGAGGTGCTGAGATGGAGCCACTTGCCTCTTAGCCACCCACACTTCCACACAAACCAGGAGAAAGCTGAAATTTCATTTTTGCAAGCAAGCACATGGCAGGATCAGAGAGAAAAAAAAAAGAGTTTTAAAAAGAATTAGCTTGGGTCATCCAATTAACATACAATAATGTTAAACCAGGCAGATGAAAAATCAGGAGGAACCACAAAACTGCACCTATAGGCAACAACTGGAAATGCAATTCAGAGACAGGATGGAGGATTATGTTTAAAACTGGTTATTTGCCTCACACACCACATTTATAACTCCCTCAGCACTTTCTGAGAATAAATCAGTTGTACATAGGAAAAGCCTTAGGTGAGACCTTGACTCCTTGCTGGATTTCCACATTGCACATGGGGACTACAAACCCAGTTTTCCCAGAGTGGGCTGGAGGAGTTCATCTCACCACGGAGGCATCGGGGGGAAGGTGGCACATGGTGTCTGTGGAACATTTCAGTGAAGGGAAAATGGTGTGTTGGGAAGTACAGTCAGATGCTGGGACACAGATACAGAAAACCAAAATGACCCTGACTCAAGGGCTGAAACAAAGTGGAGAGGGATCAAAATATCCTGGTGTGTTTTTCTAGAGGAGGAATGGGTCAGTTTTCATAGGTGCCATGACAACTGTGACATCCAAGAACATGGCAAAATGCAAACAAGGATGGAAATTTTCAATGTTAAGAAGACCTGGCTTCTAATGGTTGTTGTAAAATTAGAGTTTTTGGAATTCAGACCGTCATAAGCGTGACACCTTCTGAGGAGACCATGCTTTCTCCCATCAGAGGGGCTGGAACCCTTCTCACATGGGTGGGGCAGTGACAAACCCCCAGCAGGCTGTGCCTCCTGTGACAGCTGTCCCTCCTACAGCTGGGCCATCCCCATGTGAGCCACACCAAACCCCTCTGCATCAGTCACACCCTCCCTTGTCCTCATGTGAGGCCACAACACAACCCTCTTTTAATGATATTCCAAATCAGCTGCCAGCTCCTCCTGTGTCCCTGGAAGTCACAAATCAGTTGGCTTGCCTGGCTGATGTGGAGGGCAACGTAAAGCTGCTACCTCAGAGGACAAACTAAGAAAATCTGTGTTCCCTGCTCTGCCTTTCCCCCCACTGCTTTAATCAAGCTGATTTTCATGGGGTTTGTGGTGAGTGAAGCAGGCATTTAGAGACCTGTTACAGACACCCAGGAAAAGAAGAGCAAAGGCCCCAGGGCCCTTCCTGGCATTGCTAGCAAACAGACTTTCCTCAAGGTGGGGAGACTAGGGCCATCTATTTAAATTCAGGTAATAAAAAACCACATTCTTCCTCTATCCATCTATTCTTGAAAGCTTTAAGATGAATAATAAATAAAAACCAAAGGAAGACTTGGTATGCTTTTCTAGAAAATGTTTCCCCTTCAGCTAATAGCAATATATCTTTACACCTGCTCAGTCAATTTTTAATCAAAAGTAAAAATACCCTCTTTGACTTTTTGTTCAGAATATCAAAGGCAATTTTCAAAGGTCTTAATAACACTTAAGCACCTAGACTCAGCTAAAAATTTGTGTACATTACCTACTGAATTGCTTCTATGTATGCCTCCAAAAATCTCATCGTACATCCAGAGATAGATTGTGTGATGCAGTGAATTAGCTGGATATAAGCAGGAATGTAATGTTAGTTCAGTGCTTCACCAGGGCTCATTTATCCTGTTTAGAAATATGCTTGTCTGCTTATCCACCTAGTTAGGATGTGATATTACTCCCTGAAAATACACCCTGCAGGTAACAAGAAACACACAAAAAGCAATTTCACTGTAATTGATTCCTTTGTCAAAATGATGTAAAAACAAAGTAACTTCATAAATATCTATAGAGCAAATCCACACTTGATCACAAAGATAAGCATAAGATCTCTTGAGTTATTGAAGATTTATGCTAACGTAGATGAAAAATCAGAATCCAAAGACCAGAATATGTGTCTGTTCACAGAAAGAGAGACATGATGCACACACAGACATTACATCTCACACCTTAATCACTAAAGGTATAGCTGTGAGCAATGTATTGTTCCACAGGAGAGCAAGTACCTATATTCCATCACAAAGATCCTCCAGTAATGATGTTTCATCTACTGGGAGTCCACCCCACAACAAAGATAATCATGACAGCACAGCTGAATACCTCTTCTCCATCATGCACGAACACTGGTGCATGACCTTCCTCGAGCTGCTCTTCTGGAAGGTGAAAAATGTTCTGGAAGATTCTTTCAGCTCTGCTGTGGGTTTTGGTGTTGTTTTTTGGGGTTTCTTTTAGATTTTAAGAACCAGTCCCTTAAACGTGGATCAGTGATCTAACTTTACCCAGAGTAGCATCCTCACTGTAACCAACAACCCATAATCGTTGAGTGAACGATTCCAAGTAGCAACAAAATGTTGCAAGTTTTCCTTTTTTTCAGGCAAATTGTTTGTTTGACTTTTTGAACAGAAGGGATTTATAATTGACCACATATTCTGCTCATTCAAAGTTTGATCTCAGAAGCTCTTTTAGCCATCATTCATATTTATCAAGAGGTCTTTAATTCCTTGAGTAGACCTTAGGAGAGCATTTTGGTTCCTTTATTTGTGCTTTTACTCATTAGGCCACTGGTACACAGCAGCCATCTTGGTTTCACCAAAAAAGTAAACCAGAACTTTTCAGAGCTTGGGGTTTACAGGTTTTCTAGCAAGTCTCCTACAACCCTAAAGCAGCTTCTGCAAACTTTCATTTTGATCGCTCTGCATGAGAAGTTTCCAAATTCTGTACATCTGTAAACTCTTACAAATGTTCAGATGGAAATGTGGCCCCCTGGGGCCAGAAATTTGAGTCTACAGATGGGAAGCTTTTGTTTTTCCAAGTTATTTTCCATGGGCTTGTAAAATCTAATCTTTAGATCGACAGGGTTCCGTGGACCACAGCTTGAAAATCTCCAAAGTAATTCACAAAAAGGTTACTCTCTCCTGACATGCAGGAACAGGTGCTGCTCTGCAGAAGAAGTAAGATACATTCTTACTGTAAATGATACACAGGATCACAAAAACATCCAGGTCCACAAATCCACAGAAAAGACAACAGAGATCAAACTTATGCTGGCTAAAACACTAATGTCTCAGCCTTGCAGTTATTCCTGCAGGGAACTGAAGGTTCAGGCTTCCCTTTGCATCTTCATGACATCACAGTATGGAGTGCTCAGAGAGGAAAGGGTTATTTCCCTTTCCCTAGGGTTATTTCCCATGGTCCCTATTCACATAGGAATATTTTTACAAATATATCCTCCATGCAATGAAAATTTAGGAATGCCTAGAAATGGCTCGAAGGAAAACTAAATAGGAAATTCCAGAGGGAAACTGTCCCTCCTCCACTAAAAATTTTAAATTTCAACTATTTAAAATTTCTTAGTTTGATTGTCTGTAGCATTGCTTGGAATTAGAGATTTCCATCGAACTATTAAGAAACACACTCCTTAGAGCTCTAAAATTTCAGAAATCATTAAATTTGGGAAAGAAAAACCAAACAAGCATACAAAGCCTGTTGTCCTGTCCTGCATGTCACAGATGAGCCATATGGGCTTCTTTGGAGAAAGGTGATAACCCAGTGTCGTCCAAAGGCACACCTGAAAGCAACAGAAATTCCCCTTTCTTAGAATTCACCAGCACCAGTGTCACCTTCTGCATGGATTGTCTGGGTTCTAACTCAGAGCTCAGAAAATCATCAGCTGGGTGACATGGATTAAACCACTTTACACCACAGCTACCCAACCCCAGTTTCCCAGCACTTCCCAGCCTGCCAGGAAAGTGTGGGAAGAATAAACAGGGGAACTTGTGAGGTCTTTTGAGCCTACATTTAATAGAATTATGCAAGTTAAGTTTATAGACTAGCTCTGTTTCTCCAAAATATCATGGCATATATTCTGCATCCTCACATTTTCCTCTCTCTTGCACCCAACCCCACAATTAACCACATCTTGCCTTTCAAGAACAGATCTTCCCATAAGGACTCAAACCTAGTTTGGGAAGGTTCTTGTGGCTTCTTCTCCAAAAGCCCTCATAATTCTGGAATTTTCCAATTAATTTCTCAGTGGTGTCACATCTCTGAAGGAAAACAGGTCCAAGACATGAATGACATATTTAGCAGCTCTGCAAGCTTTCCCTCTTTTCCTCCATCCCTGCTCATTATTTGGAACACATCGCTTGTTCCCTTTCAGAATTAACCTGTGTTAATCTGTTGGTCATCTCCCACCCTGTCCTGTGTTGTATCTCCTTCCCAACATTTCTTTTAATCAATATTCCCTCCAGACACACTAAGTGCAGTTCTTTTTATAAACGAATCTGCTCTCACCCGGGAGATTTGACATTCAGACAAACTAAACATCCCTCTTCATCTAAATAATTTAAGGGATCTGCATCCCTTATCAAAGACTAATATATCAGGCACTGCCAACAAGGCACCTTCATTGTTCTTCAGTGCACATTTAAAGTACATCCCCTGCTTGGCAGAAGAGCTCTGTCAAGAGCCATAGTGACTCAAAGATTTCTTCACAGGGCTGTTGCACCATAAAAAATACCAGCACAAGTCTCCAAACAGAAATAGTTGTTCTGATCACCTGCCCCATGTGCAGCCCAGCAAAAAGGGAAAATCACCCAGAATAGCCCTGACCAGACACTGTCTCATAATTGAGCTCATGTAAAACTTCCAATACTTAAGGCTCCCCTCATCTTCAGATAAATTTTGAATTAGCCTACCTGATGAACTTACATTTTTCATTTAACCAGGAATTTATGTCTTCAGCTTCCAATCACCAAATATTACATCTGCTCAGATAGTGATGCCTTTGTTCTCAAAAAATCTCTTCCCCATTTGAACTCTGACAACATCACCTCTGACCTCTTTTTTTGAAAGTTTTAGCTCAAGGCAGATTTCTCCTTGCTTGTATTTCTGCACAAGCTGTCTTTGGAATAGTGTTTCTAAATGCTGGATATCAGAGCAAGAACAAACTCCACCTACACAGAAACACCCCACAGAGCTTTTCTGATGTCTTTCCCCCTCTCCTGCAAATGTGACCTCCAGGGCACAGCCTTTTGATCCTCTGTCCTTTCTCTGGTCGTGGATGGACACCAGCTCTGCATGACTGCTGCTGCCAGGGGAAGATCTGCAACAGCTTCTGAGGACAAACTTTGAGGCTGGTCCATTGAGGATAATAAAAAAAAGCCAGAACTTATGACACAGAGAGCAGACTTTAGAGACAAAGTTTTCAACCTGGACTGATGTCCATGACTTCTTTTTAAATATAAGATTTTCAAAAAGGAGATGCCATTAGTGGTGATCAGAGCTGTTTACTGTTCACAGAGCTACAAGTGAAGAAAAATGAAAATTCTCCTTTCAGATGCTGGTACCCAGGGTAATACCTCTTACTTATAAAAACAACTTACAAGGTGCTGGGAAAATCTTCCTGTCTCCTCATCATTCCCCCTGTCTGGGTTCACCACATTCACTGTAATAGTATTGAAAAAGATAACCACGAAACATTATCCTGTCTTTAACAACAATAAATGTAAGTGCTGAGGAAGGTAGTCAGTAGCAATCACTTTAGAAGAAGCATTAATGGACAGAAGTGCACTGAAAGAAAGCTGGTTTTTCATACATTTGCTGAAGCCCTGAAGCAAAAGGGTAGATTTTCTTCCAGAACTACAGGGCTGAAACAAAGTACTTTCCAGAGACAGAACAGCTGAACCAGAAGAATGAGAAAATTTTATGGCATCTTCAGCTCTCACAGCCAATCTGCCCCACCTGAGGCCTTTCACTTCACAATTCTTCTACTGAAACTGAGGCTCTCCCAGTCAATGTCAAGGAAACAGAGACTGGATGCAACTTTTATCCTTCTCTTTGCCATGAAAAGGGGCCAGGGAGTGCCTGATAACCCCAACATGGGGAAACATGGCTTTTGGTGAAATTGCCTGCTATTAATTGAGAGGGATACTTTCCATCATGACTAGGCAGTGCAAGGACTGTACTACTGATTTCAATCCTTTAATGTTAATGAAAGAGAACTGTTGCTGTCTAAACTAATAAGGGATTTTTTTCACTGTGCCATTTATATAGTAGAAGGAATTGTAAAATAGCTTAATGATAGATAACTGTACTGCTGGAGTTTCCTTAGTTTGTCATTTCATACAAAAGGATCTCAGCCACCATAAAATTAAATTTCTCCACATTGCAATTGTTCAGCAACGAGACAAACCAAATTTTCTGCTAATTGAATGCAGTGAGCTACTTACATATTCATAGCGAGCTGGTGCTTTCAGCACCATTGCACTCTGACTCTGCAGGAGCCTTCCCAGCAGCAGTGTTGAGCCAGTAGAGCTGGTGTGGAGCTGGCACAGCCACCAAGTCACCCACAGAGCTGTTAGCATTGGCTGGGAGCCCAAGATGCCACCTTGGTCTTGGTAGGGGCATAGGTTTCCTTTCCTTCATTGAGAAGCCCCAACCTGTTCTCTTAGGAATGTTTTCTGGAGACTGCTCTCCTGGTTTTGCAGAAACAGGACTACACAGCCTGAAACACCCCCTGACTCCTCCAACTCACCACTGGCTGAAGGTTACATTTTGCTAGATCATTATCCTCCTTCAGAGGAACTCCAGAACATAGCTATTCAGGAACGTCTCACTTGCAGGTTTCTAAACATAATTCCTCATTGCCTGGCACTAAATAAAAAGAACAATTCAAGGTAAGACACGCTTCATGAATGCCTGTGCTCTACCTTCCTTGCTGCAGTGGGGATGCTCTCTGGATTGATGTGAGCATTCCACAGAGCACCATGATCCTCTCCCAACAGTCCAAGCAAAACAGCCCCTTAAATGCTAAATCTCAGCCTCTCTCATTCTCTACATACTTGATTAGATTTCTCCAGCATTTGTCAGACTCTGATGTTAATTCCAGACACCCTTTCTTTAAAATCCCATTCCTCTCCTTGAGTTCTGTAACCCATGTTTGTCCAGTTTTCCTAGCCCCTGGAGTTGTTGATATAACAAGGTGTCAGCAGTCAGACCCCCGTGAAATACCAGTGCTTTGGTCCTGTTCTGTTCCAGGTTATCCTGCTTCATTCACCAGTGAATTACCCTTGCACATGAGTCTTTCAAAAGGAGAAAGTGTGCCAGCTTTCATCTTTTCCATTATCTGAGGACTAGAAGGTAATGACCAGAAGAATGAGACATAATAAATGAAGCCAGCTCGTAGCTGTAAAGGGGAATTTGCATCCTGCCAGCTGACAGGCAACCAGGGTCACACAACTGCATTCTGCAAATCTGTTTCACATTCACTATTGTCAAATTTGCCAACATCAGTCTAAGTTCCAAGGCTTCTTAATAAGCCACTTACAGCCCCAGCTACTAGAATTATCCTGTTCAAAAATTTCTGGTTTTCATTTATTGAAAGTACTTTTCTCATCTCCATGGTTGCACAGAGCAGCTTGAAGCAAGTATACATTGTACTCAAAATAACATATGTTTAAGAAAGCCTTAAAATTTCAATCATCTTATGATATCTGAGTAATAGATTTGATATTTTTCAAAACTTGCATTTGGACAGATTGGATGTTAAATATGTGTCTGTGAGTCTGTACATACATGTGTACACGTACATGTGCACATGCCCATCTTTTCAGACGTGATCTATCCAAAAGGACATAGATGAGAATGAAGAAAAACATAGCAGTGCTTTCAAAGATTAATTTGGGAAGACACCCATTCCAGTTCTATATATTGCAATGTTAAGAATAGAAGCAATTCACAAATGCCTGAAAGCCCCCCAAAAAAACCAGGCTGCTTAAGAAAGTGCTGTCAGAGACAAGCAGAGCAATTTCCAGTTGACTTACTGTGTGAGAAATCAAAAAGCAAGGGTTAAATGCTGTCAGAGGCCAAAGCATGAGCTTTCTATCCTCTAACAACTAACTTGGACAACACATTTGAACTAGGTTTCTACAGGTACTAAGGTACCCAAACTTCGTCTGATGGCAAATTTCCCTGAAAAACTGATATTGCTGTAGAGCCACTCCTACTCTCCCAGTATTGAGAGAACAATGTAATGCAGTTCTGCTTTCCCTCCAGTTCCAGAAACTATCCTGCTGCTTGGTCAGTGGGCTGCCAGAAGGTGAATTGGACTGCTCAGAATGGAAAGCATGGGTCAGTTATTAATGATGGAATTGATTTTATGCGCAGCATTTCAGGGAAGTGCATTCAGACATGTTGCAGCCCTTCATATCAAGGTCAGTTTTATTCTCCACATGCAGCAGTGAGCTTTGCTGAGATCTGTGTGAGCTGCCAGCAGGACTCTGCTCACACTGGCTGTCCATTAATCCACTGATTAGTTTAGTCACTCACAACATCCTATTTCCACTTTATACTTTCACTATTGTCTTTTATACTTCCTGTATTTCAGGAGTATTATGGGGATATTTTATTAACACATACACACAGGGATGAGATTTAATCTCTTTAATTTATTATCTATTGTATTCCTAGTAAACCTTTATTTGCAATATCCAGACAGCACCCTGATGGTAAATCACTACTGAAAGACAATACAGAACTGCAAAGTATTCTTTATTAAATGTTTTATTTTATTACCAAAACTCTTCAAATGTCCTTAATATATTTTTCAAGCTGTTTTCATTTGGCAATGAAATGGCTGATCCTTGAAAAGCTTTTGTCTTAGTGCTTAAACCAGTGAAATCTGTATTCACTCCTAGGTGAATTTCCCATGGTTTCCTATAACAGAGATTATTGACATTTTCACTGGTTGCTATGGAGAGGGTCACTGCACACATTTAGTAGCCTGGGAATTGAACATGTCCAAAGGGTCTCAAGAAGGATGGCTTGGTCTTGCAAAAGGGTTTCAAGCTTTGGCCAAGAGCTGACCTAGAATCTGTCATGGAGGGAACTGCATCTTCTAAAGCTAAGAAGAAGTGAATGAATCAAGGTCTTGTGGAGAAAGCCACACATCTCTTGAGCAGTGAAATCTGGGACATCACAACCAGTGAAGTTCTTGGCTCCAGGACTCCAAAGGGGGCTTTACCCCTGCCAGCCTGGATCAGTACAAAGCTTTTGTCCAGGACACAAAGCAATGCCCGGGAGGGCATCCAGCTGCAGCACAGCTTCACCACAGCCTGACCTGCCATGAGGTGTTCACTGCACCTGCCCACAGCTGCTTGTGCTGTGCAACTCCTCAAGCCCAGTTCTTCCAGAACCACCTCAGACCTCTCTAAAAACTGGACCCAGAGCCAAGCTGCCAACTTATTTATTGATGAGCTGTTCCTCAGAGGGACTAAGTGAAATATCTGTTGGGAAAGACCTCACCGAACTGAGAGCATTACCTGGGCTCAGCATGTTTTTTGTCCCTTCTGGTACCCATTCTGACTGTCAGTTTGCCACAATGCAGTGTATTAGTGATGTATTTCTATAAAGCAAGCTGAATGCTGGCATTATTCTATGCTGTTCTTGGATTCTTTGGAGTGGAACTGTCTTTTCAAACTGCTTAGACCTTCTCGTTTGGTGTAGTACCACTTAGCAACCCTAAGGATTAACCACCTCACAAAGGAAACAAACCTCCATATAAATGTCTTTAGTTTTAATATGGTTTTTAGGCCAGGATTTTTTTTTTATTATATGACCAATATTTATCATATATGTACACTTCCAGACTAAGTTTCCCTAACCTCTTCAAGCTCTAGTTTTCAGAGTTTCCAGTTTCCAGTTTTCAGATGAACTGCTTACTTAATAGCCACCATCATAATTTCTACTAGGACTTCTTATAATCCATATATTTAATTTTTAACTGGCAAAAAGTTACTAAATGTCTCTTATGAGGCCTAAAGGCAGCCAAATTTTTACAGGATTTAAACCCAGGAGTCCTGAGTCTTGTTCTGTGTGTTAGGCTCCAAGACCACAGCAGTCAAACCCAAGAGACTCATTTTGCCATCAGCCTCCCCATGGAGCTGGCAACTGTTCTAGGATGCCACATTTTTAGCAAGCTTTGTTGCCAGCATGGTGTCTTCAAGGTTTCTGAAGGTTCAGGCCACACACGGCGTGAAGGGCTCATCTGTCCCCTCCCAAGGGTATCTGTGCCACCCCTGCCTCCTCTGCTCGGAGCGAGGCAGAGCACGCTGCAAGCTCTGTGCCTATGAAATTCAGCAACAAGACTCACTTTCAAGTGACACAACCAGTTCTGAAATGTCAGAACAACCCAGGAAATTAACTTTCAGATCAAGAATATCTGCTGAGGGTGAACCCTTGCGAGGCTGAAGCGATGGCACTCAAGAGGAGGTCATGTTCCAGACACACAGCCAGGACAGTTTCTCCTTTTCGCCTCCAAAGCTCACAGCCCACAAGGCTCAGAGTACCAAGGAGCACTGAGGCACAGATGGACTCCCTACTGAGAGCAACGAGCTGAAAGCCTTGGTTTCTGACCTGTGCCTTTTCAGCCCCACCTTCCTGTTCCCTTAGATGAGAATCCAAAAAAACCCATTCATGCCCAGAAGAGGGTTTGCCATAGAGATTGGGGAATGACAAGAAGACATTTCCTTTTCCTCATTTCTAAATTCTGGTCTCCTAGTTCTTGTTTGTGCCTTGGCACCCCTGAGACTCCCCACTGCAACCCTGCAGTCCACCCATATCCTACCAGCAAGTAGTGGAGTGGGAGATGGTTCCTGGGAAAGCACAAAGGTGAAGTGCAGGTTCACCCTGCCTTGGGTGATGGCAACTGAACACCCCTTTTCCCATTAAGGCTATGACTTCTTGGTGACTTCAAGTTAACTGCAAGTTGTCCCTTGCAGTCAGGTCACTGCAGCCATCTCCTACAGGCTGTAGCTGCAGCCCAGAGCAGCTGTGACACATGAACAGCAGCTGGTGGGAGGCATAGCTGTCTGACAGCTCCATGAATTGGGCAGCCCTGAGCACACCGGGGCTGGGAATAAGGCCCCTTCTCTGTCACCACTCTGAAATGGAGGTCCATTTTTCAAAAAAATCCACAGATGGACCCGTGGCTATATCAATGCCTTCACTTCCCCCTGCAAAACACACCCTGTGCACACACAGCAGCTCTGCTGCCTAGGGCAGTGCAGACCCCAAGGCCCCCAGCAGCTGGGAAGAAAGGTTTATCCAGCCAGGGGGCCCATGGGGACTGACCCCCCAGAGAAGACCAGGTCCCTTGGATGTCTTTCTCCTGTGTGAAAAACCTTTTCCCTGAAGTAATTTAAAATATGAACACTGTTTCTGTCTGTTCTCTTTCTCCCCACAGAAAATCCCTGCTTTTAACAGACTTGAAAAGGGAGAGAGAAAAGGGCTGGACGTGTCAAAGGCTACTATTATTACTGCCTCCTTGTGACAGGCGCAGAGGAAGGTGGTTGCTTAAATTTCTAAGACAGACAGACAATGATAGGTAGCAGATGGATGGACGGGCTCCTGCTGGGAGCAGACAATGAATTTCATTTTGTTACAGCACATCTACTGCAGAAGGGGGATGATACTGCAGTATGTGTGCCAAGTTCCCTTCACTGGAATGGATCCTGCACAGACCAGACTCGCACACAGCAGAGATTTTATATATTAAACAGGAAAGTAAAAGGGCTGACTTACAGCTTTTGTCTTCAAAATCCATTCACAGTAAAAACCTAACGGGAAAAGGAAGACTGTCCCACTTTCTGCAGCGCCAGGAGATGCTTTCGATATAACCAGTCCCTCAGGACGCTTCACAGGTTTGCACAGAAATTGCTTTTCTCCTCGGCGGAGCACGGGCGCTCATTGACAGAAAGTTGGGAGCGCCGAGCAGCCAGGGCTGATGGCAGGCGGCACAGCAGGCACCCCCGGCAGGGGACACCCGGCCCCAGCCTCCCGTCCCCGGCAGCCGATCCTGCTCCTCTGAGCTCTCAGAAGCCTCGGGGCTGCAGCCCTCACGTTTCCCAGCAGTGCCCTCGCTGTCACAGCCGCCATCCCCTGCTGTCCCCTTCCTCCCCGATCCATCACATCCTGCCACCTGCAGTCAAGGTGAGATGTGAGTGACACGGGGGAAAGGGGAGGGAGGACTTTTGCTTGAGTCATCTCAGGCACTGCAAGGCCTTTTAAATTATGTTGCCGGTTTGAAAATGGGTTTAGAGCCCTTCCATGGTAAATTTGAGTCTAAGCACGCTGCTTTGGCTGTCTGAAATACGGTGTGTACACACACATAAATATCTCCAGGCTGCAACCAAGCCCATCCATCCCCATCCCGGGGCTCCCTATTAGCTCCAAAATCCTGGCATGCAGCCTAAAGACCTTTCAAGTGATGCATTTGGGAATGATTGGTTATTATCTATAAGAAAAATAATTCCCTGGGCTGGGGGAGGCAACCCAGCAATGAAGACTCACATAATCCACCTTTGCCTGCTTTTCAGCCTCAGGATGTTCCCTAAATGACATACCTGCACAGCACAGAGATGGGCAGTGCTCCTGACCAGTGCCTGATCTGGACAGCACCTCATCCTCGTAGTGGCCAGCTAGACCATCCAGTTGAGGCTGTTGCTCCTCATATAAATGCCCTTTAAGCAGAAGAGCTCCTTTTCCATGCGTTTTGTGCTATTAGGATGCAAATCACCTGTGTCTCCCTCAAACCTTAGAACCAAATCCATCTCCCACTGCAGCCCTTGCAATGTCACTGATGGCCCCCGGCACTGGAGGCTTTCTAAGTCTCACTACTTAGGACCAGCTAAATATCAGCTCTGTGGCTCTCACAGTATTCTGTGTCATTTAAAATATAAAAAAAAAAACAAAATAAAAAGGAGAGTGTTGTCCTCAGTGTACGCAGTTAACTCCTTCAGCTCTGGAAAGTATTTTAATGTTAAGGCAACTCCTTCTAATAAGCCCAGAAATGCAAAAATGTGTAAGTCTGAAGGCAAAATGTGGGAGGGTACAGAGGTAAAGAAATTAGCATGGAGCCCCTCCTGAATTCTTTGGAACCTATTTCAAGCAAGATTGATCCCCTTTCTTCCCAAGAAAAGTCCAGCCGTTCTTTTCAAGTCCCCAGACCAACAAACATGGCAGTATTTGAAATCTGCATCCCAGTCCCCTGACCTGGGAACAGCAACTCTTGCTCCTGATTCCCACTGGTGAATTAGCAGGGTGCTTTCTACAGGGAGTGCCTGAGGGGAATGAGCTTGGAGATGCACTAACAGCACTATCATCCCACAGCGTGAGCCACCAGAGATTGGGCATTCCCTGGAAGGCTCCACCACATCACAGTGAGTGCTGAGCAACCCAAGGCTGAACCTTGAGACCTTGGCTGGCCCCATTTGCAGGGAGGGTGCTGCAGGTCTGTGCTCTCAGCTCCCTGCAGACACCTCAGGGAGCAGCTGCAGAGGCAGTCTCAGCTAGGATGGCTCTGGTGACCACCACTGTGATCTGCCCCACTCCAGTGCCAGCCTGCACACCCCACAGTTTAATTACCAGCAGGTATATTGCTCTCCAGAGACCAAAGGCAGCTGCTCAGCTGCCAGTGGCAGGGATGCTCTGGTTTGCAACAGAATTGAGTACTCCATGTGCACATCCTTTGAGCACATGTCCTACTTCCCGTGTCTTTGTCCACATTCCTGCAGAAATCTACCAGGCACTGAATATCAACATCTAAAACAGCAGAAGGTCCATAGCTGCTCAAAAATTTTTGCTTTTCTTTCCCCTCATACATTGACTGATCATTTGATCCCACTTTTGCTTTGTAATAAAGAGAATAAGGACAATGTTAAAGAAATGAGATGTGACAAGTGACATTCCCTATAAACTCCATGGACAGAAAATGAGGTTGAGCAGTAAATTAGAAAGTACCTGTCAGAGCTGCCCTTCCAGATCACTTGGAACCACAAGGGAGGAATTGCAGCTATCACCACAGCAACTCTGCAGACTCTATTTTATATTGACCTTACGGTACTACTGAGTGGATAGTGCTAGAAGTGAAAATGGGTATGGATGGAGTGGAACCATATGTACTGTCACTGATTACCCTTCCTGAAGAGACTCTGAGATTCAATGAGGGAAAAAAAATCCTGCTTTTTTTAGTGGCAGTGACCCCTAAGGATAGGAGTGCCTGGATCCTCCAAGTAGTTCTCATTCTCATGAGAATGTCAGAGGAGTTTGGTGCAACCTGGCAAGTAAAATCTTCTACAAGACATCCATCACCAGTCAGTTTTAGTTGACAAATTACAATAGGTGCCTCACATTTCCATGCACAGCAACTATTTCCATAAAAGAATTAGAAAATAGGAACTGAAGTTGCAATACTGTTTGACTTTTGGAAGGGTTTTTTTTTTAATTTTCTTGCTCGGCACAAAGATCTTTTAACTTGCAAGTTGAAGCAATTTATCTTCATGATGCCACCTGCTGACCACAGGGAAAAGGTCACTGCTGTTACCAATGACAGCATCCCAGCAGAACATCCTCTCTTAGCATTTCTCCTCCTCCCTTCCCTCTTTCAAGAGAAGGTCAAGCATCACCTCTCCTCCAGGGAGGAGTGACTTCTAACATTTCCTCTTTGCATTAGGAGCAGTTAATGGAAATGGAAATAAATCACTGTTCATTTTCTCATAAAGACAGTTACAGCGAGCAAAACCCATCTGCCTCTGTGCACTCCCAACAAGGAGCCATAAGATAAGGGGAAAAAATCACCTTCTTCACACAAACCTCCATTTTTAACCCACAGCATGACTAAAACTCCTAGTCCAAGCCTCTTTCACTCCTGTCCTGGAGGAGATGCTGGTGGAATCTTTTGTGCGGCATTGTTAGCCACGTTGTAGCAGTGTGTCACTGCTCTGACAGAGCCACTGCACTCCACACTCTCACAGACCCAAACAGGGTATAAGGAACTTATGATCTCAGTGTAAAGGACAAGGTGGGAGTGGGAAAACCCACGTCAAATGGTTGACTGAGATCCCAATGTGAGGCCACACCTGAGCTGGACACAGTCATACCAACCCACAGCTGCATTGCTGGCCAGCTCCAGGACACACTGACAGCCCCCAGACTGCAAAGCTCATCAGCTTTCCTGGACTTGGACCTGTAACAAGGTGTGGGGGGGGAGTATGGAACAGTCCCTGCCTCTGCAAGGGGGTGCAGAATGGGATTGTCCTGTTAGTCTACACAAAGACTGTACAGGAACACAGGGCAAGAAGACAGGAAGTGATAAAGATGAACTACATCCAGTCCCTGCTGCCTTTTTCAGACAGATTTTGAACTCAACAGAAAATACAGAAGACAAATTCAGGTGCCTGGTGAAATGAAGGAGATGTGCAAACATTTTAAAGTCTCTGACAAAGAGCAGTAATGGTAGTGCAGTACAGGTGCCAGCTGTGGAGCTCTGTTAATGAATTTCCTTTTCTCTCAGATGTTAATGGATGCCACAGACTGGCAGTACAGCTTATTTGAAACCCCATATGACTGTTCATTGCATTTTTCAAGCAAAGCTGGTGGTACTTGTATTTTATCACCTTGTTTTTGTTATTATAAGTAATTTCATTTACAAGGTATGTGGCATGAAACAAGATGCACATGGACTTAGGTGAAGGCATATTTAAATAGGTTATGTTTAAATAGCATCTAAGTAGGTGACAGGTTGTGCTGAACATGTTTAAATAGGCTATTTACTTTTTTTCAAGTTTAGCACTTAATCAAATGGTTTGCTTGGCAAGTATAGAATGAGCGTCCCCAAGGCAATAGGAGCCAGACAGAAAGTATAAAGATTGCCTTTTCTGGTGCTAAAATTGCACACAGATTTTTCACACCCATTGGCCATTCAAGCAAATCAGGAACCTCATCTATCCTCACATGCTTGCTTGCTTGGTTTCTTTCTTTATTTATTTTTATGTGGCAAACCATTTGGAAAACCAGCTTCCAGCTGAGCACATCCATCCCTTGGCCCCTGGAGCCATCCTGCAGCCCTGGTGCTGCTGCCTGCTCACAGCCCAGGCACAACACAGCCTTACCGAGGGAACCTGGCCTTCAGCTTCATCACCGCCCTGCTGCACTGAGGAATGCACAGCAAACATCAGTATTGCTTCTGCATTCCCAATTTACATGTATTTCTGATGCAGACCATCTTCAGTCAGGAAGAGAAGATTCAAATATTGAACAGCATCAAGGCTATTAGGATCTGTATACCCCACATCAAACAAGAGCCTCAAAATTTCAGCTCATCAGGAATTTCATCATCATACATTAGTGCACCCTACCCCTTCTTTGCCAGAAGTGTTCACAGACTTATCAGTTACCTTTGTGTTTATCTGCCAGCACACTGAAAAATGTGGGATTTTAAAAAATTAGTTTCTAAGCAACACCAGCAAGTGAACAGTGAACTAGCTTTAAACAGATGGCACATTTGTAGGGTGACAACTAGAAGTGATCACTGACCAGCAAAAAAACCTCTCATATTTCTTTCCTATTCCTGACCATTCCCAGAATTCTTTGAAATTGGACTGGCATATGAAGAGTAAATCAGGGTGGGGGAAGACTAATACAGGTCTGCATTTCAAAAATATCAGAGTTAAAAGTTATTGGACATTTGTTCCTGCTGAGGTCTCCTGAACTCTTTATTAGATACTTTACCACCTCCACCTAAGATCAGACAACCTGATGAAGTTACAACTCCTCATTCTGTTCTTTTCTAATATTTTTCTGTCCTTAAATACAGAAGAAGGGTGCTTAAGGGAAGACTTAAAAAATTCTTAGTGATTTTTGTTATGTACCATGAAAATATAAAGAACTGGAGCACTGATACAGCAGAGGTTGATAATTCCTCTGTTTCCTCTTTCCTTCTAGAATCTCTCTGTCATACTAAAAAAAAAAAAGGCTGTTTTCTTCCTATCAGTCCCCAGTCCTTTCTTTCCCTGACATCCCATGTTCAATAGCACAGCTGTGACCTCCAGGCTGAGGAAGAGGCAGGAAGGGTATTTTGACTTACTGACCAAATAGGCAATTTTGCTGTGAACAGCCCAATTTGTTTCCCTTTGTGTCTATCAGAAACCAATGAATAATCTGCTGTGTTCAATTCCATCAAGCTTTGAGGGTTGATGTAGGTCTCCTCTTGCTTTCCTTGAGTTGCTTTGAGGGCTTATAGTAAAATAATGAGGCATTTAAAATATTTTCAACCTACCTCATCCATTTCAGACACTTACCTAACTGTGTCCCTTTGATCCCCTCACACTGGGAGGGGAAGTGAATTTGAAAGACAATAGAACATTTTTTAAAAAAGATTATTTTCTGAGGCCAACTCACTTTATGTCCCACTTTGTGGAGAAGCAGCCTCTAAAACAGCAGATAAAAGCCTGAGCTTCCCGTCTTGCTCAGGGAATTCTGGTTTTATGGCTGAATTATAAATAGTTTTTCTTATTTTAAAACATGTGAAAGACATCAAAGAGACACAGCCAGTCCCACTCTCTGTGGCAGAAATACAAATAGTAAACTGAATCTTTCCATGGATGTTAGAGCTACACAGCACCTTGGTCACTCAGGGCACTGGGAGGAAACCAAACCCTGTTCAACACTGCCATGTGGCCCTGGATGAGCCCTTCCCCTTCCTGTTTCCCCTCGGTTTTATCTTGTTTAATCCACATTACTGTAGTTTCCAGTTTCAGCAAGACACCAAACAATAAATTTATAGAAAAGATTGGCATTAACTTCTGATAATGCCTTCAGATGTCTTCAGAAACACCTTTTGTAAACATCCCTCTCCACAGAGCCTGGCTTTGTGGCTTTTCTTTGCCTTTGGGAAGCTGATCCCTGCTCTTGCTTCCAGGCTTTGATCCCATCATCATTCCTCCTCTGCAGGCTTTGCCTGTCCTTTCTCTTGCACAGAAAGGGCTTAGAAAAAGAGGCAGCACCTCTCCTGAAGCTGCAGTTCTGAGGCAGAAGACTGAGTGAGAGCTGCTGAGGACACCCTGCCCTCCCCCCTGCTCAGGAGCCCCGTGCAGGAGGGGTGGAGGTGCCATCATCCTGCCCTTGCTCCCATCTCCAGCCCTCAGTGCCCGTCACAGCACCCCTGCAGGCGGTGCCACCTTTCCCCTGGGCATGGAGGCAGGTGCTGCTGTGCCACAGGGCAGGAGCAGGGAGGGCATTGCTTTCTTTGTTGCTCAGAGCCTGCAGCACCTCAGAAGTGCAGTTTGTAGAGCTGCCCTTGGAAGGTGAACCAGGCAGAGCTGATGTTTGCCAGCGCCTCTTGTGAGGCACCTCCTTTAGTCTGAATTGTTAGACAGTTTAAGAGCTAGTGGACGTGGGGCCAGGTTTTGGCAGGGCTGCTGCTGCTCAGGCCATAATCTCTCTGCCTCTCATTTGTTTTCATTTGCTCCAGCCAGCAGCTCTCATGACAACTCTGTGGCAGCACATCCTTCAAAGGCCAGCAGCCAGATAAACAAACTGGACTACCAGGTATTTCAGCAGCAAGCCTCAGCCAAGGAAGGAAAGACCTTGAGTCCTTATAATAAGGCAAGAGAAGGTAAAGCTTCCTTCCTCCCTGCAAAGTTTTGACCCTTGAAGGTAGTTGCTGCCTCAGAGGGGAGTCAGGATATTTGGGATTGCCTGGACAGGAAGGAGTGAGGTAGGGTGAGCAATGGTAAGCAGTAGGAAAATTATTACATTGTAGGAAAATAGGAAAAAAAAATAGAGTTAAGTAGCAGGGGAAATTCCCTTTTCCAGCCCAGCTGTTACATCAGCATTAGGCAAGGAGAGAAGCAGCAGCACCACTGGAGAGTTTGATGAACAAGCACTGCATTCCAAGGTGCTGGGGAGAAAACACACTTCAGGATTTATTCTTGCTGCAAGTTCTGCAATTCAAGTGTCAGGCTTCCCCAGTGAAAGCTGCCAGTGTCATCTGCTGTGATTTAAATTCCAGAATCCTCTCCCGGTGGGTGTGATCAGTGACCGAGGCAAGGCTTTGTTTGCTCTCAGTGCCTGCTGCTGCAGAACTCCTCCCTTCCCTGGGCATCTCAGTAACACAGGGCAGAAATGAGAAGATGTGTTACGGTTTCACAATGTAATGCATGCCTGATTACCAAGCAAATTTGGCCTTGGTGTCAAGGTAAGCAAAGCACAATAAATTCCTTGGTGAAGGATAAGTCCTTTTTACTGCAAAACATGGGTGTTCAAATATATTTGTCCCAGTTTAATTAGTTTTCAAAAGTGGCTTTAAATGTGCTTTAAGCCTCCAAACTGCTGGGGAAGCCCAATATTTTATCTCTGGGCAGTTAGACAACAAATAACCTTAATGCCTATTCTTCCACACAATTCGCACCTTCTCAGGGCCAAGCACGCTGTGTATTTATGTTACTGACTGAAACAACAGTTTAGTCCAATGCTCAGTTTTGCAGATCTACCTGAGAGCCATCAGTCCTGCTCAGCTCCATCTCCCAGCCAGGTCATGGCTGCACCATCCGTGACAGCTGCACCTCCCTCCCAGGAGAGAGACCTTTAGGGTGGCAATGCAGATTTAGGCACGCCCAGACAAGTCCATTACTCCCTGCAGACCACAGGGCAGCTCTGTGTGATCCCCATGACCCACCAGGGGAAAATGATCATAAAGGACAAGCAGAGGAGCAGCTGCTGCTCTCAGGAACACCCTTCCTGCAGGCAGAGCACAGCTCACAGGGATCTCCTGACGCTGACAGGGAGAGCTGCAGAGCTGCACACTTGCACTCCAGGCTTGTCTCAGCAGTGGGATTTTGATGGTGTGGGGAATACCTCTGATCATGCCCATTATTCTCCCCATTTCATCATCTAATGGTCCCTGGCTGTGCAGCAGCTGCATAAAGAGTTTGGGGCTCATTTAATTTGCCAGAGATTTCATCTGGCTAGCTGCAAACACAGGGCTGTGATTTCTGTGACGTGGCACAGCAACAGCTGCTCAGCCCCAGCTCTGAGATGGCTCTAGCCCAAAAGAAATATGAGGTGCTCATTGACATCAGTTGCAGTTTTGCTTTGGAAAGAAAATAAATTCAACTAATAAAGCAGGACAAATCCCTCTGACACATGCACAGAAACAGCTGCCTAGGAAAATAGAGCAGCTGCATGAGATTGTGAAAGAATAGGAAATATTTCCATGGATTGGTAAAGTTAGTCTGCCACTCCTTAAAAGCAAGTCAGATTAAGTCATTATTGTAGAAAATACTTATATTCTAGGTAATCAAAGCACTTTGGCTGTGTTGTCACTGTTCTGACCTCCAAGAGGATCCACACAGAGGCATAAGTGGAGAAATGTGCACCTTTAGGGGCTAATTCTGACCCAATTACACCCTCTGATTTTTGTAACAAAGAACCAGTGATGAGCCAGTTCATTCCTTCTCTGGAACCCCAGAGGCAGCTCCCTGCCAGCCCCAGACAGACGTGTCTGAGCACAAGTGCCATCCCGAAGATCTGAACTGGGCAATCCAGGTAAATTGTCCTTGGTTCTCAGGCTGTAACCTCCACTGAGGGCAGGCATACTAAATCCCTGGCTTTCCAAACTCTCTGCAGAGGTCTTCAGGATCATGGATTTCATTTTAAAAGAGAGAGAAACTGAGGCACAGCAGTAACGTCCTGGAGGATGTGTGACATTCAGGAGCTCAGATCACACTGAGCACACCATGCAATACCACCTCATAAAGAAGAGCTCAGAGCACCAGGTATTAATTCAATCCTGCTGACTCTTGTGTTCTTCTTTTTCTGACCTCCCTGAATCCCTCAGCCAAGCCCTTATCTCTCCTGCCTCAGCTCCCTCTGAGCCTGGAGCAGGTCAGGAGGGGAAAAAAAGCTTCATTTCTTGGTGGGGCTGTGGGAAGAGGGAGAAAGACAAAAGGAAAACAAGTCTTAGTTTGGAATTCTTCAGCCTTTCCTTCTATATTTGAAATTTTTTTTTTCATTTTTTTAATTACTTCCAGTTTCTGGGCAAGTCACCCCTCATGAAACTACCTTCAAGGGAATCAGCAGACAATGAAGGGTCTTTTGAGAGAGATGAAGAAGGAGCTGTGGTGTTGGAGACGTGCCAGATTTCACCAGACCACCTAAAAATCACAGAGCCATGGGAGATTAGTTCAGCTGGTCAGAGCATGGTGCTAATAACACCAAAGACACGGCTTCAATCCAGGCCATGCACTTAAGAGTGGGACTTGATGAACCTTGTGGGTCCCTTCCAACCCAGAATTTTCTTTGATTCTGAAAAGGGAAACACTCTAGACTAATTTGACAGTTGTCAAAACTGAATCACTTAAACCCATTCTAATTTCTTTCTAAAGGAATAATAATATCTTGTGGGTGAAGAAGCACAAATACCAATTAATCCTAATTTCCTGGGGTGTTGCCGTAGGCAAGCTATGGAAACGTGAACAGGTAGAGCTGTGATGAGCAGAAGGGGCTAGGAAAAAAACAGACTCCAGGAGCCATTTCCATTGGCTTGCTGACAGAGCAAATGGCAGCAGACAGCAGCCCTGGTGTGCTGCTGTCGAACACTTCCAGCACAAATGGGAACAAAGAAGGGACAAATGTGTTTACTCCATCTGTAGACACTGCTACGCTGGGAAGAGCACGTTGTGGGATGTGAAACAATTCAAAATAGTTGTGACAAATGATGGCAAAAAGATTCAATAAAGGACAAACAAACAGTGTCTGAATTTCACCTGGAATAGTTCACAGACATCAAGGCAAACTGGAGAGCAGCTGGTTGAGGCGGGAAGGATCACAGGATAGGGAGGTCAAACAGCTGCTGGTAAGCCAGAAACCCTCCAGGATGAAGAACTCCCTCTGCTTCCCAGAAGACCCAGTTAGAAAGTCTTCCTCTTTACCCAGCACTGCCAGAGCTGTGTCCAGGCCGGGAACCACAGGTCAGAAACGTGGATGAAATGCAGACTGAAATGTTCAGAGGTACAGAAAATTCAGTAAACTAGAAAAGGATGAAACAGGAACTGTTTGGCTTAGAAAAAGGAGAGGGGAAGCACTCAGTGCTCTGCAAACAAGAGGTTACTACATTTTCAAGAAAATAAAGTTACAAGTTTGTCTTTGGTGGTCTGGGCAAGAAGGGAAGGGCTTGGACTGTAGTAGGGGAAATTCCAAAAGTATTCTTAATATTTAGCCAAGGAAAAAAAAATGGAGGAGGACTGGAAATTCTTGTGCATGAGAGATCTGGATGCTCCAGGCATAGAAATCTTACATGAACAGTTTAGAAAAGGATCTTTCAGAGGCACAGCAAGGTGAGTCAATCCTGTCTTTAAACAGAAAGAAAGGCACAGACTTATGGCCTTTCCAACCCAATTTTCTCTAACTCCTGTGACTTCTATTGTTAGTACTTGCCCTGCTAAAATGGAACAGTTTCTCATCTTCCTCAAACATACTTTGCGAAAGACAGAGCAAGGAAAAAAAGGCATTTTAATTGGAATCTTCTCCATTCACCTCCAGTACATCTCCCACAAAATAGAAAAACAGTTAAGTCATCTCTTCCTAACCACATTCTCCCATGAGGTTTTTGCAGAGAGGAAAAAACCCAGATCCATTAAAAAAGCAATATTGCTTTTTTTATTGAAATGAAAAGAACTAAAATAGTTCTTTTCCCCACTGAAAAATAAAGAGGTGAATGGAGAAGCAGCAGACAGGCTTTATGGAGGCGTTTATCTCTGAACTCATCAAGACATCAGTGATGCTAACATTGGAGAAGGACAAGGTCCTGTGTGCTTAACAACCCAGAGCAGCACTGCAAATTGGGGAAGGCTTTGAAGTACAGCAGACTCCTGCAGCCAGTGAAAACTGTGGCAGGGCTGTGGGGGTGGACTTAGGTAAGCAGAAAGAAATTTCCTTCTCAGGTAAATTCAGCCCAGGTATTTCTGAAGGCCACAAAATTGGCTCCAGAAAAATCTCTTAAGCAGCAGCTTCAAATGGATTATTCAAGCATTTTACATTTATACTACAGTTTGCAACAAGTAAGGGGGTTTAACATTGTATGTCTTCATTCCAAAAAGAGAGTTGCCAAATTCAATTTGAGGGCCAGATTTTCCTAGGGGAAACCAAAAGATGAGGCTTTTCTATGGGATCATACTGAAGTAATTCTGAAATGTAATCATGCAAACTCTTTGCAGACATTGACTTTGTGTCTCCATTCTGCAGCTGGCCAAGAAGAATGGTCTTAAACTTTGCATACACACATACACACTTACGATTGTGCATTTCTTTTTCTAGCTGATCCCACAAAAAATCCTTTTTGCAAATATTGATCTGAGAATTCTGGCAAGAAACAAAAGCACTAAATGAGGCAAATGGAACTATAATAGGAAAAAAATAGGAATAGAACTGGAAAGCCACATGGAATTTTGTCTGCCATCTCTCTTTTAAACTGCTCCCAACAAAATTAATGACTCTGGAAGATACTGAAAACTCACATGCAAGCACAGTCCACAGTCATCAATCCCAGTATTTTCTGTGCTAGGCAGAGTCTTGGGCTGTAACATTTTTCTCCTCCCACCCATGTTTTTGACTGGAGAAGCTATCAAAGTTCACCTGGACTTCTCATTCCTTGGCAAAGCCCAGAAAAAAAGCACCAGCTATCGGGGAAGTCAGTCACAAAATAGAGCCTGCCTTTGTCCAGACACATCCAGAGGATTTCACATCACCCCTGGTTCACTGAGTCCCTCTTTCCAGAGGCTTTTGGTACAAGTGCTAAAGAGGCCTTGTCACTGGTGCTTTATAGACACACACACACAGGCAGCCTGACTGGGGTCTCACAGCATCCCAGAGAGCAGAACCCAGGGAACTCCAAGGACCAGAGCACTCCTCTTGCTTCCCCTCACTGTTTTCTAATAAAGGTCACAGGCAAAAAAAAAGTGCTGCCACTTAAGAAATAAGTTATTAAGAGGAAAGGCTCCAAGAAATCCCTTTGCAGGTTCTCCTGAGGACTCTGAGCTGTCATAACTGCCCAGATGGATGAATGACACCCTGCAGAAAGAGACAAAAGTTCTCAGGGAAGCAGAGGAGCTTTATTCAAGATAATTGAATAATGTCTTATATAGGAAAATTTGTGATGAACTGATGGATCACAAGGAAGGAGTTCAAAACATAATATCCAGGGTTTTCTTTAGTGTGAAGGTAGTGAGACATTGGCACAGGTTGCCCAGAGAAGTCGTAGATGTCCCATCCCTGGCAGGGCCAGATTGAGTGGGGCTTAGAGAAACCTGGTCTAGTGGAAGAAGTCCTTGCCCTAGCCAGGGGGGGTTGGATTAGGTTCCTTCAGGTCCCTTTCAATCCAAACTATTCTAGGATCACAGGACAGGCAACAACTCTCTTAGAGCTGGCCAACAATGTACATCCTCTGAGGCAATGCTTATTCTCTTTGCAACTGCCTCAAGAGATTTTTAATTCAACTTTTTATCCTTTTCACTAGACATGTTCCTGGCTGGAACAAAATTAATTACCCTTAGCTATCCAAATGAAAATTAAAAAGCATCAGTAAGACTTGACTAACACCTTAACACATTCCAAATTTCTTCCAAACCCGTATTATCATTCTTAACAGGACAGTATAATCAATCCCCTCCTACATTATTTTCACTGTTCTAAGTAGCCTTTTCCTTTACTTATAGCTGTGGTGTTGCACACTTGCAATCTACCAGAAAAACCTTAAAATATGAAAACTATTTTTGCTCTTTCCCCCATAGTCATCAGGCACAAAAACAGCACCAAAGCCAAAAAAAAAATCATGCAAGGTCACCTTATTCATGTGCCCTCAGATTGGTCTGAATAGTCTGACTCCCTGTTATCCAAAGCTTCATTTTCTGAGAATGGCACTGATTTCATTAAACCAATTCCCACAGGTTAAGGACAGGCCAGTGAGTTTATTTGAATGACAGCTCCACATACCCATACCTTCATCCTGAGAAAGCAGTCAAAGATAGTTGAAATGGTTCCAGTCTAAAAAGATTAGGTTTCTTCAATCCTGAAAAGAAACAACTAAGGGAAGTATAAAAATATCCATAAAATCAGGAGTGGCATGGAGACAGGGAACAGGTATAAGCTGCACATGCACTGTCTCCAAATCAGAACTAAGAGCTATCAGACAAAGCCATAAGAACAGCTTCAAAACCATCTAAAGGAGGTGGTTCTACATAAATGAGTATTGCAGCCAAGGAGCTCATTGTTCTGGATGTTCTTGTTGTGGATGACAGAAGTTGACACAGACTAAAAATTGGAACCTTTATCTGAAGAATAAAGTACAAAGACAGGCACTGCCTTTGCTGTACAAAAGCCCTGCACCCTGTACAGACTGCTGGAAGCAAGACCATTTTGAAAACTACCACTGTACTTGCCTGTATGCTGCTGTAAATGAGACACTGGGCTAGATCCAGCATGTTTATTCTCACACCCTTATGAGATTTTTTTTTTTTTTTTTTGAACGAGACAAAAGATTGCTGGGAGGAAAAACAAGGTTAGGAAATAATGTTACTGAGTGCTTTCAGTATTCTGCTAAAAAGATGAGAGAAAGAAGTATTACTTTTCCAGAAACTTCAATGGAAAACAGTGCCTACAATGTTTTTCCAAAATGTAATCATGCTTCTTGTTCCAGTAGTAACCTTGGTGTCATGCCATGTGCTCCTCATTACAGTTTCGAGTGAAGCTTGCTTTGAAGTGTTACTGTGCCATTCAAAATGCACTTGCTCTTTATGTGTGTTCTCACACAAATCTGCTGGCTTGAGCAACAGAACACATGTCTGCTCCTCCTAATTCCTGCTTGCCCTGAAATTGAAGAGCTTTGCCCTCTTCTGTGTGTCACCAAGAACACTGATCGCAAAGACACAGTTGAGTACCCAGGGAAAGCCTTCCTGAAGGTGTCAGATGTTGCATAAGGAGTTTACATTCTGCTTGCAAGAATCTTATTGATACAGGTAAGTCACGAGAAGGAGGAGACCCAGGACAGCTCCCAGATCCCTGGTATATCTTTGGGATAGCAAGCTAGCACAAAACTTGTAAGGAAATATATTTCTAGTTATAAGATCAGGCATCACTAAGAGATTTTTTGTGCATGGAAAGTTCTTTCTTATATAAAAGCATGTTCAGATTTGCAATGGCATGTACAAACGTTATCAAAACTGAAGGGGGCCTGATGCTGCTCTTTCTAGAAGAACAGGTCTCTGTGGGATGAGCAGGACCTCCATCCCTCACCACTCATCACTGGGCCTCTCACACACAAAGTGTGAGCTCTTCATGAGGCATTAAAAACAAAGGGAAATAAAACAATTCTACCATTCGGCAACAAAACTTAGGAGAAAGATCTCTCAATTTCATATGGAGGAATGGTTCAGTTACATTTGGATGTGGCTCTTCGCAACAAGTCAAAATTCTGGCCTACTATTTCTCCAAGGTACGGGAAGATGGAAAATATTAAATAATCTATGAGACTTCAAATGATATTTTTTTATAACTACTATGGGATTTAGAAGACTTAACCCAAATCTAAAGTGTCCAAATAATACTTCATTTCTAACCACATGTCTGCAACATAAATGACATTCACAACCCTATAAAAACCCTCAACTCTTCCTTTTCTGATTTTCAAATTTATTCATAGGAAAACACTTCAGTTATCACTGAGCTGTGATTGCCTCTTGGGTGGCAGGCAGCACTTAAACTGCTCAGTGCTTGAGGATGCAACCAGATGAGACAGAGCCAAGAGAATTATACCTGGGCAAAACAGCCCAAATCCCCTGGAGCACTTTGGCTCTAACTCTCGCTGACATCCATGGCAGTGTGGCCCTAAATAACTGCAGGCAGCTGTGACAGTGCAGTTATTCCAAGCAGAGTTTGGTCAGCGTGCAGCAGTAAATGCCCTGTCCTCTCCAGGAGTGATGTTGGGTAATGGGAAGTTGAGACACTTTCTGTTTTACTCCTCCTGCCAACAGCAGCCTCCAGACAGAGCTGTTGAGACGATCATGACAGTCTCCAGTTTCAAGGCAGCTCTGCTGGGTGGATGACAATGCAGAAGGCCACCCCAGTGTCCACAGCAAGTCTAAGCATTAGCATTCACATGTCTGTGTCAGCACAGTCCAGCTCTGAGCAGCTCACAGCAATCTGCCAGCCCAGCTTCTGCAAGCCTGAAAAATTCCACTGACAGAACAAAGTGTGTAGACAGACATTATGGGAAGCAAATTATCAGGATTACTATGGTAACAACAGGGAGTGAATGATGACTTCAAGGTCATGACAACATACGCATCTTGTAGGAACAGCTAATTGTCTGACTCTACTCACTGACACCACAACATATTTTTCACTAAATACCTTAGTATTTGAATTTTGCTGCCTCCAGCCACTATTAACATATTTTGCATTCATTCTTTGAATAAATCCCCACTAATGTTTCCAGTTAAAGTTCACAAACATATATTCAATTTATATTTAATGAGACAGTGTGAGTTAAGTAAATGACTGCTAATTAATTGAAGCATATGTATAGTGGGCTGAGAGGATAAATTAGTTAATGTTTGCAGAGAGCTCTAAAAAATGTAAAAAACTATCTAAACATGAACTGTGCTTTGGAAGAAAGAAGAGTGAGGAGATAAGAGATACAGAGCATTATACCTAACATTTAATGAACATCTCAAAATCATGCATGGTTTGTCATCAGTGTTAACTGCAAAGAGAAACTAGCCACACATTAGTTAAAATCTGGTTAATCAGTTGTTACTTTTCAGTTAAAAGTAAAATGGGCCAAATTCTCCAGTTCTGTCTCCACTGGCACAGTACCACATAACATGACTAGCCAAAGTTATCCAGAGTTACTGGATAAGCACCATGAGGGGCCAGCGTGGCCCAAGGGCAGGAACAGTGTTTGAAGAGTTCCCAGTGCTGGCTTGCTGAGTCCCAGTGGTCTCCAGCTAAACATAGAACACAAATTTTTCTAATGGTCCCACCCATTTCCATGGCACCCAGCCAATCCCTGAGCTGAGCACTGGGGCTCAGCTCCTCTCTGGCTTCGGGGTAGAAATCACCAAGGCTCAAACCTTCTGGCTGCAACCCCTATACACATCTTCCCTTTCCTCCTTCCTCCTCTCAATGATTTCGACTCCTGGGCACTGTCTGTATACTTGGAGACCTGCCTGGCAGCATGAATGAAGAGAAAGAGCACTTAGAGCTTTCTAGCACAGTCTGCCACTGGCAGGAGGAAGGCAGCTTGGTCAGAGTTACCTCCACTGCTCCCTGGGCTGTGCTGAGACAGCTCAGACCCTACAGCCCCAAACCTATCCAAATCCACACAGCCCCAGAGCTGAGTCTGCTCTGCAGGCACCATCTCAGGGAATGATGGACCCATGAGCCAGAGGCAGCCAAAGCTGCCCCACGTGCTTTCACCAGCCCTCCCCAACACTCAAAGGATAAGCAGGGAATATTTGTGGGCAGACAGCCAGAAAGATTGTGTTTCTTTGACTTTTGCCAAGGTAGTTCATTTTATACAAAGCTGGAGAGAAGGGGCAGAACAAAGTAAGTCTTTGGGAAGATTTCTTTTGGCAGGGTAATTGATGCAGGGCAGTATAATTGATGTAGGTTTGTATTAGAAGAGCTTTCGAGGACAGCACACTGGTAAACCTTATGCTCCTGCTAAACAGTCCTGGAAATTAATTTGGCTGTCTGCAAACAAAGAACAGAACAGTCTGCCTGACCTCAAGGAGTCTTTCAACCAAAACAGGGCAAGGAATGTGCTTCCCCCCTTCACCTCCTGAAAACTTAATAAAATATGATGAAGCAAGAGAGCCTACCTGTGACAGGCTGCTCAGCACCTGGGCTGTGCTGTGTCCTCAGCAGACCCAGGGACTGAATGCACAGGAGCCCAGATTTCTTCCCACCTTCATGTGAGGCACTGAGTAAGAGGGAAAACCAGCACAGTATCTGTGAGGGGTCCTGCTGGGGCTTAGGTGGCACTCTGGTGCTGTGGCTGCAGCTCTCTGGCCACAGAGAGCAATGCACAACTTTTCCAGGCATTGTCCTGTGACAAGAGCAGAGAAAAGAATGAGAAACAATTCTCATCTTCACTTGCTGTAACCTGTTGTTGTGAACATGTGGAATGTGTTATGGAGATTTGTTTACCAAAGGGTGGTTTCTTAATTAGCCAATGGTGATGGTGCTTGGATTGAAGGACCAATTGGGTCCACCTGTATTAGACTGTCTGTAAGGGTGATGGGTTTCTTAATAAGTAGAGTATAATAAAGTGATGGATCAGCCTTCTGAGAATCATGGAGTCAATGCTAATTATTACCTAGCTGGGGGCTTGTGGTGACACGGTACCATGCGTCCCATGCAGGTGAGCTCCAATACCAGCACCCAAAATCCTAAACCAATCATGTACCTATTAACCCCTGAAGTCAGGGGAAACCTCCCAGCTCTAACTCCCACAGATGGAACAGTTTGTTTAAACATTTTCGGGGCTGCTGTGATCTACCTCAAAAGCCCAGATCCAAAGCAACATATCCCTGGAAAGATTTGGTTAGTTATACACTCCAACAAATGGCAGCCTCACTCCCATAGGTGCCTCCTGCCTGCTGCAGAGAAAGGCAGCTCATTGCAGTTTCAGGGAGAGACTGTGGCTGCTGCCCCAAGCACAGCTCCCCACAGGTCAGGAAAAGCTTCTGCAGCTTGTCTGGATACAATTTTGCAGCAGCACCAAGGAAGAGAAAAGCCCTTGTTGCCAGGGGCAGAGAAAGCAGAAAGCTCAATAGCCAGATGCAAGGATGCCTGGAGAACAAAGCAGCACAGGACAGCTTCATCTCTAGAATTGTCTGCCACTGGGTTTCATTATCCCCCCAAAAGGGCTAATGACCTGCTTGCATGATGTTTCTGCTGTCCCACCTGCCACCCTGCTAACTTGAGGGGCTCTCTGGGCATCATCCCCCAAGAAAAAAATCCATGTAAGCGCCAAGCATGCCTCCAAGCAGCTGCTGCCAGCATGCCTGGCATGCTGCTCAAAGGAGAACCATGTCTTCTTTCAGGAGAATAATCCTCATTTGTTCAGTAGACTTAGAAGGGTCTCATTGGTAAGGAATGCTGCATAATTTATACAGCAGTGCCTTTCTCCTGGAAGGACATAAGCCATTCTCTTAGGAGGCCTACAAAAATCACATTAACACTAGTGTGTTCTTTGATGATTAGAGAGTTTCCCTGGCAACACTCCATCAGTACAGGCTGGCAAAATATATTGTCATAACAGGAGATAGACTTTTCCCCCTTTTGCATTACAAAGTAATCCAGTTGAAGGACTCCAACTGGATTCTTCCACATATGGTGTCTATTTTCAAATAAAACCATCTCCTCTGAGATTAGGGAAGAAGCAAGTTTTCAGGAACTTCCCCACACTGTCAGTTGTGTGCTCATGTGGTTTTGTTTAACACAAAGCAAGAACTGGATCTCCCATCTGTTGCTCCATGGCTCATGCAACATTTAGCTGAGTGTTTTGTATTAATGATGGTCACTATTAATAAAACAGTTTGTAGATTAGGAATTTATACCACCTTTATACTTAATAGGAACCTCTTGCTAAATCTCCTCTATGGTACTTTCTGTCCTAAATCCTCAACGCACTTCCTATCTAGATCCCACTGGCAGGCCATAATCTACCATGGGGAACTGGCTCAGCTTTTAATTGGCAAAAAATGGAGACATGGCAGGGCACCAGCTGGTGCAGCTATTGCAGGAAATCACAGCTATCAGACTTAATGAGAGAGACCACAGCAGCTATTAGAGAAGCTGTTGCACCAAACATCAGTAGAATTTCTTTATTCTTCAGTAGATAAGTGCAGTCAAAACCTCAAACATTTGCTAGAAGCATTGATTAAGCTTGCAAGCACCAGCACCCACTCAGGGATACCAACCTGACCATAATTATCTGTGTAACTAAGTCCTGACAAACACTTCCCTGGAAGAAGATAAGAGGCTTTAGGGACTGATACCTGCCAAGACCTGTTCCATATTCCCAGTCTGGCTACTGAGAAAATTCAAGCAGTTTCAAGCCTCAAAGAAAACTTGAGGCAATCACTGGTGAAAAGACAGAGCCTTGATCTCTCCCCAGAAGTTGGACTTGAAGACTAATAATGGGTCCTGAAGAAGCAGAAAGCATAAATTATTTCTGTTAAAAGTACAGAATTAAAGCTATGTTAATAGAAGTCATTTAGCCATCTGAGCAGTCTCCTAGCAATTGCATAAATTACTGACTGAACAAGGAGTTTCAACCAGAACATTATTTCATGGACAGACCCTGACTGATTTCCAGGCAAGCAATAACAAGCACTCTGGAGGGAGCTGCTCAGATGAATGGAATTAATAAGACACAGAAAGCTGTTCAATAAACAAAGTCCCCCTTTTTCTCCTGTGAAGTGTACAGGAGCAGTGTATATGAACAGGGAAGCCTTTGCTATTTCTCTGGATTTCCCAGACCGTTTCCTCATCAAGCCTTTGCCACTCACTTTAAGCCTATCACTTCTAAGCCCCAGCTGCTTTGATCTGCAGCAGAGAGCCCATGGCACTGCTGACACCTCCTGAGAGGGTTTGTCACCTCTACAAATCCATATGCTCCACTCAAGGCAGTATTTTGACTGGTCTCTCTCTGCCTCCGGGGACAGAATGGCAGAGTTTTGGTTTAAATCTGTTATTCCCCTCTAAGACTCAGCCATTTGTAGTTCATAAATTGCAGTTTAGCAGATAGATTGAGATGCTCAAGTTTATCTTCCCACACAAGTAACAGCAAATTGTAGTGTGAGCCTTGTGTGCAATTTTGCTCAAGTGCCCTGAGGCTGGGAAGTGGCTCAGGGAAGCTGTTTTGCTGGAGATGAGCACTTTCCCAGGCACCATCTTTCCAACACAAAGCTCTCCTCCCTCTGAAGTGGCTCTGGGAAAAGTGATGGATACACTGCAGGCAGAAGCTTTGTAAATGGCCCAAACTGAAAACAGTGAGCTAAAACTGCTTGTTTAAGAAAAACATCTCAGAACTTCTTACTGAGTTGGAAAAAAGGTCATTGGAACTTTTTTAATTGTGCCTAAAAAGGTTCTGTACATTCCTAGGGAACAGCAACAGTCCTGCTGAATCACCATGAGGAAAAGCCTGTATCTAGGCAGATCTGGCTTTGCAGACAAGAAGCTTCAAATTCCTTAGGACTAGAAAGATTTGAAAGAAGAACCAGCTGTGCACACATTTCCCACAGGAGAGCTGGATCCTCCAGCTACTATCACAGTGAAGTTTATCACCATGGGCAGAAATGAGTATGGGAAACTTCTTTTCCTGAGGCACTTCCTTGTGGAACCATGGCTGTAATCACATTCAGTTTATCTATGAAGTGCCTAAAGCAATCTCAGGCCCATCCATGTCTCCACAGCTGAAGGCACAGAGATAGCGCAGTCTGGCTGATATCCCAGCAAAGGTAATCTAGATTTTAATAAGACATAAACTAAAGACTTGTGGCAAATGTTATTTTTAGGACCGTGATGGTGTCAGACTGGAAGGAGCATTTCTGTCCTACCTGGATTCTCAGTCTGTGCCGGTGTCATGGGGCGGTCAGTCCCAGAGGACAGACTGGCACACCTGCAAAGCCACAGGAACATCTCAGGTCTCCTTATGACCCACTCCCACACAGAGCTGGATTTTCTGTTCATGGCAGCACACAGCAATTCCCCCATGCAAGACCCCACCAGGCAATGGTGAGGATTTTGGCCTCATATTTGCTAAGCCTCATCTCCTGTAGGGAGACACTGCAACAGTCTGGCATCTTGGCCCCCTTCTCCCACTGCATTTCTGGGGAAAGCAGAGAGAGATGGGGCTGTCCAAGACTCCCTGTCCCAGACTTCTGTGGCACGTTCCAGACCTACAGCACTGGTGGGTGCAGAGCCTCATCAGCTCCCTGTGGAACCTGGCTAAGCAAATCTTCCTGGTTTTCCAATTAACAGGAACAAGCAGGGAAGGGGAATGGCACAGTGCTCTATCAAAGGTTCGTCTCTGAGAAGCAAACCCATCACTGCTGCTGCTTCCATCCAGCTCCAGCATGACCTCTATTTATTTACCCGCAGCTCTCCACAACCCACAGAGACACCAAGTGGCCAAAGAATCCAGTCGCAGATACTGAGCAGACTGCAGACTTGCTGAGGAAGGTTTGGGAGGAGAGGGGAACATCTGAGCTTAAGCAAAGTTGGGACATTCACAACCCAGCAAGGATTATTTTCTCCACATTTTTTCCTTTCTCTCTTTTGATTATAACCCTTGTAAAAACAAGCAAAAAAAAAAAAAAACCCACAAAAAACTCCACCAAACAAAGCAAACAGAAAACAAACTATGTGATCCCTGAAGACTGAATGTACAGACCCTTCAGTCCACACAGACACTGCCCCTGTAGGGTGTGTGACAAAGCCCCTCAACACAACGATCTGCTAAAGGAGACCCTGGCACTGGGGCCTGTGCTCAGGCAGGAGAGGCATCACAGGAAACAGGTTGTGCAAATTTATTTCCTGGAGTCTGCCTTCCCTCTCCTTCTCCCTGTATAAAGTAAAATGCCTATTATTATTATTATTAGTATTAGTATTAGTATTATTACTATTTGTTTGGGTTTGTTTGGGGGTTTTTCCCTCTGAATCCCTGCTGTGATGTTATCAGCAACACAAAGCAGAACAGAACAGAGGGGAGATGGCTTTCTCTAAGAGAGTTGGAAAAAAACATTTCAAAGCTAATCCTAGACCAAAACTCACATCACTTGCTCCTTTCTACACCTTCCCTCTGATAGTGACAGACTGTGGCTGGGGACCTCAGCAGCAAGTCCAGGAGTCCCAGAGGTGCTGGTAGGTACCACCCCCAGCTGATGATGCTGTCAGGAGCCTGCCAGTACCTTCTGGGAACCAACTTACTAAAACTTGTATTAAATCAGTTGATTCAATCTCACACCAGAAGCTAAGAGGGTGAGGAATTTATGGGACAAGTGTTGTGTGCAGGTGTCAGAGGTGAAGGACACAGTCACAGCTTTTGCAAGCCAGCCTTACAAGTTTCCTGTGCTTCAACTCTAAAACACCTCAACAGGGTCTCTGCTTCCAGCAGTGCTATTTCAGAAGAGACTTTTGCTTTCCTGCTCCCAAGAACTCCCATCATAGTCTGCAAAAGAGCTGAGACCATTCTCATGCTTCCAGGTCTTCAGCTTGCTCAGGAACCATCTTAATTAGATGCACAGTCAATCCCTCCTGCTTGGAGCAAGTAACTCCTCAAGTGTTCAATTTCCTAGAAGGAACAAGAAGGAAGAGTCCTGGGACAGAGACCATGGGCACTTGAGCAGAGAGGCCAGGCTGAAGGCATAAGGAAATCTGTCCCCAGCCACAGAGCAGAGAAGAAACCATGCACCAGGACCCACCAAGGACGTGGCTGGGTCAGCTCTCAGTCTCCCTGCTGCTGTAAGCATGCCAGTGTAAAGGGAAAGCATGTGTGCTGGGATTGTTACAGAAAACCTGGATTAAACCTGCCAAGTGTTTTACACAGGTTCAGGCACTCATTTGAACCAGCAGCCTTTGCAGTCCTGAAACATTAAATCATGACAAATTTCCCTCTAAGCCACACCTTCACTTCTCCTTCTCCCACTGTTGCCTGTGGAGGTTTAATGCCCAACTCAAATTCAGCTGCCTGGCTCTGGGGAGAATCAAATATGCATTGCTTCCTGAGCAGCAGAACATGCCAAACCTGTTTTCCTTCACAAGCACCTCTGTGGATTCTCTTGTTGAGCACCCACAGCAATGCCTAAGATGCCTCTGCCCAATTTCACTAAAGCTCACCTGGTGTAGGTTCAAAGGGTAGAAGAGCACTGACAGAGTTTCAGCTCAAACCACAGGAAGCCAGGCGAGGAAAAAGGAATATCCCAAAAGAATTTCCACAGAGGAGAGTTCCTCCAGCTCAAACAGCACCTCCACAATAGCTAGACAATAACTGTGTTTGACAGAGCAAAGCTTGTTTTACTGCACTGTGGATGTCCTCTCTGGGGAGAGCAGAGCTCCCCAGGGCTCCCAGCAGTGTCCTTTCATACGTTTGAAAATAACATCCAGATCAACTCTTTCCAGCTGGATTTGTCTTTCCAATTCAGGTTTTGAAAGCTGTGCAGTCTGTAAGAACTGACATTGCTGCAGTCTGAACTGCACGAGGAAATTCCACATTTAAAATGCAAAGTTTGTTTGCAATTACCCTCAGTTCAGCACAGGTCCCAGGAGTGCAGCTGGGATAGACATCACCCATGGATGTTCCCTCTTCTGGCAGTGGCACCTCTCTGAAACTGCCCCAATTGTCTGTAAGTCAGGACAGAACTGCACAGAGCTGCTCCACCTCTGTGGATGTCAAACAGACATCTCTATTAAACCCAAAGGACAGTTGTCCTCTCTGTGTTTCAGATTGGTCTAAAACTGTGCTATAGGGGACAATTAATCTTCAAAATCAATTTTTTGTCAGGAGGCTAAATTTCAATTGTCTCAGGAATGGTGGTGCTGGGCTGGTAATAACTGTCTGATGAGGCAGCCTCTGAATTCACTGCCCAAGAGAACACTTTTTATTAATAACTTTTGTCACAAACCACAGGTCCTTTTTTTGACTTTGAGAAAACATGTTGGTTTATTTACTGTGTTAAAAACCTCACGCTGTCAGGAGTCAGAAGATTTGCTTTGGGTTTTCATTGCATTGTGACACAGGGATTATTTTAAGTACGATATTCCCTTTTCCCCAGGAAGGCAAAGCAAACCCCCCCAGTTTCTTCTAGAAAAAACACAACAAAAATGCTCTTTTTCCTTCCTTTGCATTTGTGGCCTTTTCTTCCATGCCCCACTCCACAGTAATCCTGATTTCCCTGCATCTCCCTCTGATTATTTATCCACAGAGTTGTTTGTTGTCTGGCTGCTGCATTTGGCCCCCAGGCTCATTACTTGCCATCATCCAGAGGGACACAGCTCCCAGCAGATCCTTGGAATCCTCATAAGCATCAACTCCATCCATGTGCTGAAGGTGAGGCTGCCTCAGGACTACACATCCAGCCAGTGCTGAGCTTGGCTCCCTGCAGCCTGGATACTTCAGGATTTAATCCAGTGACTCTGTCAATGCCTGAATCACTGCAGAGGCAGGACTGATCCAGGGCTCCCTTCTTTCCAAGGGACACCAAGGCTCCCCCTTGCACCACTTCCCTTGGTCTGGGGCTCAGTTCATCAAAAAGCAGCAGATCCTGAGCAGCAGGGCCTGGAGAGCAGAGTGTTATCAGAGCAAACCTGTGTAGCCAGCACACTCTCCTGGCTCAGTGGAGACATGGCTTTGCATCTCAGTGTGCAGGCAGAAGAAACCCCAGCTTTTCAGCTGGCCAACCACTCCTTTCTGGATGCAGAATGCTGCTGTGCTGATGCAGAGGGTGCTGCCTGGAGTGTGTCTAGATCTCCTGGAGCCGTGGGAGCTGATGCCAGCCTGAGCCAGGCACATCCCACACACATTTCCTTCCTGGCCAATAGTCCAAAGTGTGTCAATACACTGAACTTGTAAGTCATGCTGCTGAAATCCCAGATTTCCCCAGGAGAGGTCTGGTGTTGGCAATGTGTTTCATATACCTTGCTTGGCACCAAGCACCCCTCACTGGTACCCTCAACCTTGCCAATACTGCACTTCCCCTGAACTAGAAGATGGCCCCAGATCTCCCATTTTCTGCTACTACTGTCCTTTCTGTAGAGGAATCCCCAGTGTTTCAGGAAACTGGGCTCTTCAGGAGCTACTTTTTACTAGCAGAGGGATACTAATGAATTGAATTGCCTTTAAGCCCCTGCATGTTCTTTATTTCCAGCTTACCCAGCTAAAGCTTATTTGATTTCAAAGATAATCCAATAAGCATCAGTTAATAAAATTAACTTTGCAAGGATTGGATTTCCCTAGTGCAAGAGACAGATTAAAGGACAGGCCAAAAGGGAAAGAGAGCTGAAAATTCTGTTATAAAAAGGCATTTTTGTTAAATCCTGGACATTTTCCTTTGTGCAAGTGAAGGCTCCTAAGTGAAGGTTCAAAGGACTCCTGCCCTGCAGAAGGCCAGGCCAACACTGTGGGTGAATAAATCCCTCCCAGGTATTGAAAAAGGTTCTGAAAAATTAGGCTTGTCCAGACTGGTCCTGCAGGCCCTGAGAAGCAGGAATGATGCTGCAGGTCCCAGCTCAATGTTGCAGGCTCTGCTGTCCCCAGATCCACTCTGAGCCCTGCCCAGCCCACACAGGCTGGAGCATCTCCACCATGGGAGCACACAGGGATTATCCTGAGGAATGAGACAAATGCAAGACTCAGGAGGAGAATGGAATATGCAGTATGCTTCAAAGTGAGGACAACAGTGTCTGAGAGACCTGTAATAGTGCTCCTTTGCATCCTGTAACATTTGTATTGCTGCTTGCATTACCTGATCACAGCTGGAAGAACTCATTCTCTGTTACTGAAGACCAAATTGAGCTTTCTATAAGCCCTGAAAACAAGGGTTTGGTAAAAGCTGTCTGCTGTCCAAATATGCTTCTGAATGATTAGCACCAGATTAAGCTCTTTCACTTTTAACCACAGAACCACTTTCTTACGACAGCCAGTGTACTTTTGAGACAGTTAACTCTGAATGGCTGAAGGCAAAACCCATCACAAGGACTCTCCTGAGCTGCTGCAGTAATTTCAGAGCAGGTTGGCTTCCGAGCACTGAAACGGGAGTAATCCCCTTAGTGACCCCAAATACATTCTCAAGCACAAAACATACTTTGACACTTCAAATCATATATCATGAAAACACCATTTATGTCAAGAAAAAAAAAGAAAAAAAGGAGCAAGATGCTTAGTTACAAGGAAATGCCATTAACCAGTAGTGTGGGGTTGCTGCAAGCCTGAGCACAGCCCATGAAAAATTAAAGGCAACAGAGACCTCTAATGCATCACGTATCAGGAGAACCATTAAGTAATCAGTCAGCATCCAGTTTTATAGGCATTTTGGGCATAATTCAATCTCCATTCATTTTAGATCATTTCCTTAATGAAGTAATGCACTGGACATAAATATTTCAGTGCAACTCTCCAATGCTCTTTAAGTAGTAAGCAGCTTTCAGTAACACAGAACCCAATTAAGCTGTACAGGATAAAAACTGACATACAAAAAAAGCTAAAGAAGGACTAGATGCAGGAATAGTGATATGCCTAAGTCCACAAGACTCTGGCATATACATACAGCTCTGCTCCTGAAGAGCCATTAAAGACAACAAACAAAATCAGAACAGAAGAAAAATCTGGGGTTATTAAGATGCTAGATTTCCTCTCCCTTACATGTGCACCTCAAGCAATTTGAGGTAAGAATTGTTTTTCTGTTTCAGGTTTGTACATCACCAGCACAGTGGGATGGGTATTTTGAAGGGAATTTCCCAGTTTTCTGCACAGCAGTGATGCTTTTCCTGCCTTCATGCTCAGCAAAAGGGGAATGGGTTAGTAACAGGTTTCCTTCAGCACTAAGGGGTAGTTTTGCAACAGAACATCTCTCCTCCACAGGTTATGGTAGCTCAGTAAGACATTTAAAATACTTACTAGGAGGTTACTACAGCAGCAGTGTCGCAGCCCATACCCCACCCAGACCCTCCTGCACTGCAGGACACACACTCCTGTCCCCTTTGAGGGGAGGCTGCCAGGCCAAGCTCTCAGCTTGCTTGACACATGGGTACCCAGTACAGCCTTACAGAGGTGCCACACATCCAAAAGTCACTGCAAGCTTCAAAGCTGCAGCCGCAAATTTCTCTGGGATTCACACCACAGTATGATAAGAGTCTTCAAAACAGAAAACACTGCAAGTCCAAGAAAAGCTTTTACTGCCTTTGAACCACAGGCTGAAGTATTTCACACCAAAAGTTACAACAAACACGGGGGAGGTAAGCTAGGGAATTAATTTTAGCATGTAAGAGTCCATTTTGAATCCTCTGAAGAGTAAACCAAAACATTTCACGACAAAAGGAGAGAAAAGTTTAAATCAACCAGAAGGATGGGAAAGAGTCTTTCCAAGTGTGAAAAAGCCTATTCCCAGGAGAGCAAGCTGGGAAGGGCTGACGATAAAAGGGAGGAGTCACTTTCTTCAGGGCAGTAAGAGCCTATAGGGGAAGGTGGTGGAGACTCTGGCTCCCAGCAGGAGTTGGGTGTAAATGGTTGTGTTATTTGTCAAGCAGAACTCCCTGTTCTTTGGGGAGTTTCGACTTCATGTAATGCTTTAAAACTTGTCAGTTTTTTTTTTTTTTCCATAATGTCCTAGTAGCTGATGTGTTGTATTGGTAGTGGACAACATTCCCGTGACTGCCACCCCAAGTCTGAGGTCATGGCATCTCTACTCACAGCTCATCACACAGTGAGCTTGCCCTGGCCTGAGGCAAGAGCCAGGGAAAAGTACTGCCCCTGATCTTCCCTGGATTACACTGTGTACTGCCAAAGGGGCTTCTATTACTTCAATTCTGCTAAATTTTTTTTTTTAAGTTTTTGGGTGTTTGGCTTTGCCACATATTCAACACTATTAAAATCCACATTTTCCTGCACAGTTTCTGTAATGAGATAAACAGAAGGTGTTCAATACTGCAAATAAGAAAATTGCCTAAACACTACCCTGCAAGCTCTCAATACTTTAGGTGCCAATGGCTACTACCACCTACGCTGCCAAATGATATATATAAACAAATTTAAAGGAACATAGGACTCCAAAGACTGCTGGTCAGCCTAGAGGAGGAGTCCTCTCTGCTGTCAGTTCCCAGCTGCAGTGTGTTGAAAGGCAGAGTGGCAGCTCAAACTGAGCTCTGTCCGTGAGCAGCCTGGCACAGCCCTGCAGTGAACAACTGGCCCCATCCAGCTGCCCAAGGGACGCTCAGCCCAGCAGTGCTCCACTCCTGGGGGGTTCCAAATGCCCTCCTCCAACACAACCCCCTTGCACTTTTTTTTACCCTGAGGACTTTGCAGGATTAAAGCATGATCGACCCATCAGTTCTGGGTTTATTCCTCTCTCTGCACACCCCAAAAGTGTGGGCTGCATTTCCCTGTGCTCCTCTGGTCCAATTAGGAGGCAGATCCGTGAAAGGGGAGCCTGTGGCTTCTCTGCTGTGTGCTGGGGCTGTCAGCACCTGAAATCACAGCCCCTGAGTGCACAGACAGGTGTGTGTCCCTAAACCCACAGACAGGTGCGTGTCCCTGGGTGCAGGTGTGTGTCCCTAAATCCCTAAACCCACAGACAGGTGCGTGTCCCTGGGTGCAGGTGTGTGTCCCTAAATCCCTAAACCCACAGACAGGTGCGTGTCCCTGGGTGCAGGTGTGTGTCCCTAAATCCCTAAACCCACAGACAGGTGCGTGTCCCTGGGTGCAGGTGTGTGTCCCTAAATCCCTAAACCCACAGACAGGTGCGTGTCCCTGGGTGCAGGTGCAGCGCCGCCTCCGCTGAGCGCCTGCCCAGCCTTTCCTTTCTGGCCGCTAGAGAGAGCCCTGGGATAGAGCTGAATTCTCTGGGATAGAACTGAATGCTCTGGGATAGAACTGGATGCCCTAACTCAAAACCTGCACAGAGTGATGCTCTGCACAGCTCGAGGTGATCAGCACTAACTTCAGTCTGGGCTGTGTGGTACCAAGGAATAGAATTTAAAGAATAAGGCCTTCAGCTTCTTGCCTGGGTTTGTACTGCTTTTCTAAATATTCCAGTAACCCACTAAAATGGTGACCATATGTACTTAAATTTTTTGTTGTTTTATTTCTGCAAGAACTGCCAACACTCTGTTTTTCAGGTTTACTAGCTCATTTTGTTCCTGGACATTAACAGGCACCTTCAGGCTGATCTTCAGTGTTTCATCAGTTGTGAGCAATTAACAATTAAATGAGAATACACAAGTGAGATGCTTGAGTGGGGTTTATGTGTCCCTTGGCAGGCTGAGCAGAACCTTTTGGGATAACTTGCTGTGTGGCCAGTAACAGGCAGCCAGTACCAGTGGTGGGAATAAATTTTGTGTGTGTGGGCATCTCATCCTCTCCCCAAACTCCACCTCCCCTTAGTAAACTTCCTACTGTGGTACCAGCACCTATTAAAGCTCCTTTTCAGTTTTGCTGGGACAAAGCTCACAGTCCCCAAGCACCCTCTGGTGTCATGCACATGCATGGCCATGTCATCACTCTCTGGACACTGTCTGCACCCGGGGAGGATGAAGAGGGGATGAAGGCAGCAGTGTAGAGCCCTCTTGGGTCACAACCTGTCCCAGCTCCAAGCTCAGCCTAGGGAAGGGGGTGCTGGTGCACTTCTGTTCACCTGGTTATAAACCCCACCAGTGAGACACACACAGGCTCCTCTGGCTCACAATCAAACCCTGCATATGTCAACCATGTTTGCAGTAAAATGAGAAACCATTCAAATCTAAAATAGAGAGGAAAAGCTTGTCCTGTGACGTGGCATGACGCTGTTTGCACATAAATAGAAATCATGTGTAGCATGGCTTGGAGCCCTCAGCCCCAGCCAGGGGCTGGCTGTGCCTGGCCTGGCCTCGAATGGCCACGAGGTGAGTCACTGAGGCGGAGCTAGGATCTGTCTGGGGGGAAAAGGGCAGGGTGGGAGCTATTACTAAGCAAAAGCAGTGCCAGGGGAAAGGAGACTTTGTGAAAACTGGTGTCAGTACTCAGAGCTGCCACTCACCAGCAGCAACATGAAACAGGAGCAGCTTTTGGCAGAGCTGCTTGGGTACTTGTCTGGGGCTCTCTGGGGTCAGGGGAGCACTGACATTCAACAAATGCCCAGCTGCCAGATACAAGTTCTGTGCTTGTTTTAAACTTGGTTTGCAGCCTGATCCCAGGTCTCATTTAGTAAATCTAATTTTTGCCATTAACTGTGACAGTAATTCTGGCCAGAGTGATTCAGGATCAACTCAGGGCACTGCTCAAGGATCACTGTCTCTAAAAGAAGAAATCAGTGATGGACACGTGTACCTCAGACCTGAGATAACTGACTAGTGCCAGGAGCTATCACTTCTTTGCTAGCAGGATGGTGCAAAGAATGTAGGGACTGGCTTTGCCCAATACTGAAATTGAGAAGGAATAGCTTCAGGAATAAACCAGGGTTTCACATGGCAGACAGGATGCTCTCCACCTCCAGCCATACTGTAACCCACCAGGTCACTGGAAAATGAACTGGGAAGGGTACATACCTACCATGTGTACTGCAGCAAGTCATTTGTGCCTCAGATACCTCACCTGGTTCATGTTCTGGGTCTCTGCAGCCATGATTTGCCTTCTGAACAAAAGGAGCATTGGTTCCAGGTAGGTAACCCCTACCAGCATGCAGCTGGGTGGGAGATGAGGACCTGGACATACACACAGGCAGGAGACTGCAGCTGCCACCTGCAACTCCCACCTTGCAGAGCAGTATGAAGCAGCCAAAGGGACAGTCAGGCTGCTGGGCACCCAGCAATGGTGACTTTTAGCAATCTCCAGTGGCTTAACTTTTTTCACAGATGGACGATGTGGTATCCGCAAACCCTCTGAACAGAGAAAAACTTAAGCTTTTCTCAAGATTTCTTCTTAGAGAAGCTGTGAGAGAAGCAGAGAAGAGAAAATCAAAACAATTCTTATCTCACTTGCTACTCCTGTGTTTATACCCATGTAGAATGTAGTATAGAGATTGTTTACCCAAAGTAATGACTTAATTAGATTCTAGTCATAGTGTTTTAAATTCATTAACCAATTAAATCCACATATGTGTCAGGACTCTCAGAAGAGAGTCACGAGTTTTCTAGTTAGTTAGTGATAATTCTTGTTAGTATAATATAGTAATAATATAGTTTAATAAAGTAATTAATTAACCTTCTAAAATCATTAGAGTCCTACACATCATTCTTCCCACGTCAGACATCCCAACACCAATATGAGGATACATGGGAAACCTTGATCCATCACCAGTGGCACACTGGATCCACCCACCATGGCACACCCACAGCCTGGGAGCTGCATGCAACTTGGAAACTCAGAGGCCAAAGTTTTCTGCTACAGAAAAAAGTCCCCAGGGGCTCTTCAGTGTTTGTTTTATGGTCCCCACACCCAGTTCTATGTGCCCATCACTGCACCAGGTGGAAGATGTTTCTCAGGGCTCCAGCTGGCCCTGCTCCCACCACAGCCTAGTGCTTCAACAAGTGCCAAGGCTGGCATGAAAGAAGCCTTTCAGAGAAAACAGGCTGCCCCAGTCACTCCAGACAAGAGGCTGCAATAGGTTGTAAGCTGGCAGAGCTCTTGGCACTCCCAAGAGCCCTGTTTTTACAACCAGGCTCTTCCCCTGCCAGCCACGTGTGTTTTGCTGACTCGTACTTCCACTCACTGATAATACCCAAGGGACTCTGAGATGCAGCTGGTGGAAGATAAAGATGACATGGAGGCACTGGGAAGCACTGGGGTAGTGGTGTGACACAGAGCCTAATCTAGCCCAGAAGTGAACTCTGTTGGAGTCAGAGCGCTCACTTGTGCAGCCCAAGCCCTGGCCCAGAGGGAAAGCCCAGTGCACCCTGTGCTGGGGCGCCAAAGGGCTCTCTGCTCCTCTGTGCAAAGCTTATTCTTGGCAAGCAGAGAGAAATGAGTAAATAAGCATTAAAGAAAGGTTTACAGCCCAGATGCAAGATCTGGAATTTATGTTGTGTAACCTCCTCTCTATTTCAGAATGTTCAGTCACAAACTGAATTTGTGACATGACAATGGGATCAGGTCTGCTCATGTTTGAGCTGCATGTGGCTGCATCCTCAGCTGATGCCTTTGAAGACAGCAGTCAGTCCCAGGGCATTTGCCATTTGTCCTTCTTACATTCTGTCCCATCACTGTAGGTACATGTTGTTTGAAGGAATCTTCAAGCAGACTTTTATGTTATGTTAATGAAATAAGAAAGAACATCCTATCGTTGCAAATAATCATACTGCTTTATTTTTCAGTATCACAGTCTCAGGAAATGAAACAGTCCAGATCTTTTCCAAGATATTACATAGCCTTTTTCCCATCTGTCTGTCGACAAAATAATCAAATCAAATACAAATTTGTTTGTTTGCTACATCTATTACAGTGGAAGAACATAATTGTTGGTAGAAGCAGCTAGATTTCAGGAACAAAGGTGGTTTCCTCAGCTTCTGTGTAACCCACTTAGGTTTCCAGAAAAGCACACGGAGGGACAGAAGGAAGTGGTGAATAACAAAATACAGTGATTTATTGAACAAAATGGGGCAAGGCAATGTTCCCTTTACATTCTATGACAATTCAGGAGTACGAAGTAAAACATGCTATACACACACACACAGACATGATACTTTGGTTAAATGTCATTCAGAAGTTCTATGCCAAACCTGGTAAAATTATAGAGTGAACAGTCAAAATAAAACCAAGAATAGGCTTGCATAGACAGATTATTGTCAGTGTGCAATTCATATTTAAGGATTAGCTTTTACAATGCAGGATACACTTGCAGCTGTGAGAAATTTAAGCCTTCTGACTAATCCACCTCATTGCATGGCTAATATTTAGATTCAACAGGCTGAAAGTTTACCCTGAAGAGCTAAATGAGACAACTGCAGTTATTTATCTGAGGCAATTAACTATATTGCAGTGCACAGATGCAGCTGGAGACAGACCATGGAGTCTACTTAGAGTGAACACTGATACAGTGGAACTTGTTTCCCATGAAGTAGAAAATACTCATTTGTGTGTGCCACTGTCCTCTCTGGGACTCTTCTGAAGAGCCAAAACTGCCCAGCTAAGCCTTGCCCTGTGCTACTGATGGAAAGGAGGTGGCTGATAGTATCTCCAGCCCAGAAACTGAGGCTTGGGCAGCTCCTGAACATGAAACCCACGTCCCTCTGCCTGTCCTGGGCAGGGCAGTCCACGTGGCACCTGTGTACAGCACAGCCAGCACCTCCCTAGCAGTGCTGCACAGCCACAAATGTGCTGGAGTGCAGCAAAATGGGATCTCTGCCTGTCCTCTGCAACAAAAAGAAGACAAGCTACCCCTGGTGTGCTCCATGTGAGGGATATGTCCCATACCCACCTCCCAAAGCAAGTGCAAAACTAAGCCCTGAACACCTTGAGAGAGTGGGGCAAAACCAAGTGTCCACTGGCTGGGGACAGATAAAGAGCAAAGCTCAGACACCACCACCCTACTGGGCATTCCTGCCAGGCACAGGGCAGCACTGAGCTCAGGCACCCATCAGGCTGTGCTGGGAGCTGTGCTCCAGTTCCTATTGCATCCCACACAGTCCTGCAGTGTCAGTGCTGCCAGGAGGGACAGCAGGAGCCATCTGCTCAGGGGACAAACACACAGCAGATTGCTCTGAGAAGGAAACAGTGAGTTTCATGGACTGGCTGTGCTCAATTACAAGAGTGTAAACTAAGTAGGGGAATCCTCACACTGTCTCCAAGTGCTCCCCTTTATATATATATAAATTAGCAATCCACAGTTAGTTTGCATACAGGATAATATGAATTAAAATAAAAACCTTGATAATAAAAATATAATATACACATTGATGAACAGCAATAAACTGAATGAAAACACTAGAATGTAACAGTGGCTGTAATTTGGCACAAAATAAACACACAGACGTCTAGCACTGTAAAAATAACAATCCATTTTTTCATAAGTAGAGAATCCTGATTCAAATCCTGATAGATGGGAATGCAGAGATATAAAAATACTGTACATACAAGATCCCTTTTATAGAGAGAGAAGCAGACTGCAGCATCTAACTTCTATCATTCTTCCCCAAGAGGAGAAATTCAATTATGAGAATTCATCTATTCCTTAACAGCTGATATTTCCTCACCCCACCAAGTTCAAACCCTTGAAGTTCTTTAAAAAAAGATGAAATCAACCTGTTGGATCTATCCCTGTGGCGACAACTGCTTCTTGCTGCAGGAAGCTGTACAGTCCACATTAAGACAGTGTTTCATAGCAAGGTGACTCAGGTCAGCCTGCTGAAGACATCGAATATCCCTGCGTGTAAGGCACGATCCCTCCAGGTCACCCGACCTCTCTTCTGCAGACCACTGTGCTTTAGACGTAGGTGAGGAGGTGGTGAGAACTCTTCCTGCTGAGATGAGCCTACTAGGAAGGTCAGGAAGTGCCAGGATTTCAAGATGAATTTTCCATGTGGTGCTGGATGCCTTGTTAATGCACAGAGTCAGAAAGGGATGCAGGACCCAAACAACCTTGGCAGGGGTCCCAGCAAGGGCTCCAACATGCTACTAAATCCAGAGCAAAGCCATAGGCAAAGCTACTGAAACTTGGCAAGAGTAAACAAGTAAAAAAACCAAGATACTTAAATATTTCTCTGTCATAGGAAAGAAATATTGCTGAGTGTTTTTTTTGAAAGATCAGCTTCATTGTGCCTCTTTCCAGGAACACATGTCCAAGGTACTGATTTTGCATCTCACCTACACAAACTGCATCTTCTTGACTCTCAGCAGAACTGTGGCTGCTGAGCCCCAAGGAAACGTGGCTCTTTGTTCATCCATAATCTTAACTCTTGTTGACCTCAGTGGGACCATGGAATCCCTTTTCAAAAGTGGTCACTAAAGATGCAAGTCCAGTTGCAACCTCTGCCTCAGGAGGTCTCTAACATGCATGGCTGCATGAGGACCTGCTCTGTTCTTATCCCATTTACTACCTGCTTTCCTCAGATACCATTCCTAGCATTTCTCTCCCTTTTCTAGCAAAGCCTTAGGAACCCTCTTTTCACAAGGACTATGGAGTAATAAAACAGGAGAAACACTTACAAGGAACAGCAAATGAATAAAGGTAGGGAAAAAGAATAAAGGATGAGGACTAAGGGAGGATACAAAGCAAAACATCCCATGAAGCATTCAGCAACCCCAAAGGCATCCAAGGAAGCAGCAACTGCTTCTGGGATCCTTCTCTTGGGCTCCTGTCTCTTGGTGTCTTGGCCAGAGAGCTTGACTAGCCACTAAGGAGATCCTACAGCTCCACAGAGGAGGCACTGAGGTGTTCTTCAGACTACCCAAACTAAATATGCCAGAGTTTTCCCTCACATTTCTATTCACTCCCATTGACACCAACAGCTTGCACACTCCCAAGCATCCTTCCTGAATTGATAGGCTCTTTGAATGTCAGAGGGCTCAGGGTCTTCATGACTTCTCTGAATAGGTTAAAACAAAAGCTACACCAGCCAACTGCAGTGTAAGAAAGTCCACCACAGCCAGATACAGAGGCCCATGGAGGGCTGAATTCCTAGCTGGTGATTTCCCCATGCCTTCTGCAGAGAATCACCAGTTTTTCGCAAGCACAGCCAATACAAAGCTCAACCTCTTTCTGATTTGGCAGGACTTTTCTCCATCCAGTTTTCACAAGTGCACCAGGTGGTACAAGCAGAAGTGCCTGGACTAGGGTGTTTGTAGGAAGTATTAATTCTTACAAACCCACCAGGGATCCTTTTCACAACAATAATTATTCTGATTTCTGATGGCAATGGAAGAAAAAAGCCCACAGGACAAAAAAAAAAAAAAAAACAAACCAAGAAAAACATTTTCAGCAGTAGAAATTTTGACTGTTACATGAAATAGAAAAATAAATTCTTACAAAATAAAACCTTGGTGGATGAGGTTGCCACACTGGGCCAAGTTATCAAATAAGAAAAAAAATAGCATCTATGTTGGCTTTTTTCCTGAATGCTTTTAAACAACATGAACACTTCTGAATGGACAGAGACAGAAAGAGAAGCTAGAACAAGGCAAGGACAGTAAAATCTAGCTGCTGACTGGCATATTTCCTGAGAAGCAGCAGCAAGCAAGACCTTGCAAGTCACTTAGGAGCCCATGCAGGCAGGAAAGCCACAGTCTGGAAGCAAGGGTATGCAGGTAGAGGATTCTGCCCATACACAAAGTCCTACATGACAAGGTTTTTGATTAGGGTATCCCTGGAGCAGAGATCCACTGGGGTTATGTGGTTCTTCACAGGTACTGAACTGCTGCCAACGCGCCAGTATGAGTAGGAGATGGAAGTCTCTTGAATTGTTGGTCAAGGCAAGACATGGCCTTGTTATGTGCTATTAAACCTGCCCCTGCAACTTATGTGAAAAGAGTTGCCCTGTCTTCCCAGTGATTTGGCCCAGTAATTATCCTGACCAAGAACAGCCACGGTTAAAGCCTTACAGCTGCCTTGGGGCTTGAGCTGTGCACTATAGGAACAGCAGACAGCCATGGTCTCTTCCTGTTTCCTAGAGGTGCTCCCTCCCCACAAAGCTCCAGAGAGCTACCAAGGCCCCTTTCCCAGACAGATCAGTGGTGAAGACAAGTCCATGTTTCCTGCTCTAGACACAGGTGTCTCCCCTCCTCTGCAGAGCCAGAGGCAGAACTGCAGCTGCCAGAGACAACAGAGAGTGGTGAGACAGACTTGGTGCTGGCACTAAGGTTGGGCTGCAGGGGCAAGGCAGCCAAGCTCTCTGCCATGAACTGGGCTGGCCCATGAATAACCAGCCTGCCCTGCCCTCCAAGACAGTGTGCAGATGTTCAGCTTTGTGGTTTAAAAATACACCTGAAAATAACGTCAAAAAATTATTAAAAAGACCAAAGAATTTAAATGAGAGGAGGCCAGGGGAAAAGGCTACTTTTTGTGTAAGAGAAAAATTATTTTCAAAGAGTGGAGGGAAAACAAGCCAGGATGGAATCACTGCATGGGAAAATCTTTACAGACAACAAACCTGCAGACGCTGCTGGGCCCTAGAGAGCAATGATTTTTTTATTCCTGACTGGAGCTTGCCTGGGGTGCTGGATGGAGCAGTGGAGAGGAAAAGCAGTCAGCACAGACATCGTGTGGACTGATCAGCACTCTGTGTCTGGCTCAGGTTGCCTCTAACTGTACATTTTGAATTTGATGCTCAATGTCCATATGGCACTCTCTCCATCAGCCCCATGTTTACAAGACATATCCAAGTTCAGAAACAAGTAACTCAAGTGCATCAGCAACTGAGCTAAGAGTTACAGGAGATCCAACTTGGCTTTAATAAAATTCCTTGGCTTCTACCATACTGAAGCTCAAAGGAGGTGACCACAGAGGTCTCTTCAGACACATAGATCTGTTTGTATGAGTCTTCTCAAACCACAGTTCACAGCTTCTTGAACTCCCTGGCAAATCCTAAGTAATGCACACAAGGTTTAACTTCAGTTGGAATTGTCTTTCCTTTTAACTGTTCTATCCTATATCCTGGAGCTAAATGCCTATACACACTCTATTCAGATTGTTGGAAACCCTAGAAAGAAATACAGCAGTTAAAAAAAAAAAAAAAATCTGTTTCATAGGCCACTGCTGCCTCACCAGTCTCAGAGTTTGGCTTTTGCTGGCATATGTTTGACAACGCTCTCTCCTTCCTGCAAGCTCATATGACTGTCAGGTTGGCTCAGCTGTCCTATCCAACACAGGAAGAAACTCAATTCCTCTTATAGCTCTCTTTGCTAAGCTAACCTAAAGTAAAAAGGACTTGTACTTCTGATGTTCTGCTGCATTGCCGTAACCCAAGTCATTTCTTCACTTTTCCTCCATTGTACATGCATCTCAATTTGTCCTATTCATCAGAGCTCCAGCCAAACTTAAAAATAAAAAGAAAGCCCAAACAGAATGCATGAGGGAGCTGTTGAGCCAGCTGGTTGATTCGCACAGCTCAGTGGCAGCTAGATTATACTGCACTGCTCAAGTCATCACAGATGAGTAAGAAATTGAAACAAACAATTTTCCTTAATATGATGACACTTAAAGAGATGATCCTGGGAGTGGAGGGTGGGCCTCCCATTACGTCAGGAATTGAGAAAGTTGCCTGGCAATTCCAGTAATGTTTGCTACAGAAGAGTCAGTACCAAAGCAAAGGCTAGCACAGTTTAGTGCTTCCTACGGGAACCTGGAAAGCAAAACAGAAAGGAAACAGTCTGTGAGGCTATATCCTGGTGAAAAAATTACTACCTGCAGTCATATTTTACCTGGCCTGCTCTCTTGTCTGTCTGACTGACTTCTAGGGTACTAGTAAAGTCAAAGGCCAAAATGGGAACTATATGCTACATGACTCAATCAAAAGGAAGGATAGATCCATGAAACAGGCAGATGTGCATTTCTTCTAGTGTGTGAATGGTGCTGCAGCCCCATTGCACAGTCTCACTAAAGCAAACAGACCCTACAAAGTGCCATCAGCTTCCAGCTTACTTAATGAAGACAGAACATAAGTTTACCAAAGTAAATTTTGGAAGGGAAAGTGTCCATATTCAAGTCTCACTAGTGGAGTTGGAAGAAATCTGAGACTGAGTTAAACTCAGACTGCCCCCTTCCTTCCCCAGGGGCTCTACAGATAACTCAGACAATGGGCATTCAGATTTAAAACTACTGCAGGGGCAACCCTACCCGCACTGCTCTGTGCCAAGTGATTTTAGGAAACAAACCAACAAAGCAGTGCTGAGATGCTACAGGAATAAAACCAGCCTGCTCTCAGGACAAGTTTCTGTCTGATCATCCCATCTGCTTGCCAGACAGGCGAGGTTCTGTCTTGTATTGGATTGTTTGAGAATAGTGAGTCACCTAAAATCCATCATAATGTTGTCTTCATGACATTTCTTTGTCATTTGCTACCTGGATTTACAGTCATTCATCACTAAGAGATCACAGAGGACATACAGACAGCACCATAACAAATTCCAGGCAAACCAATTCTTTTTTTTTTTAGTGTCACAGCCTGCAATGTGCTCAGCAAGTCCAACCCAAACACTGCCTAGCATCACCTACCTGCTGGGGCATTAATTCCCCTTCTTTATTTGCATCACTTTCTATTACTCTGTCCCCTGCAGGCTCCTTGTGTGAGGAAAAGAGCTGACAATAACCCAAGTGCTGGGCAGCCCTGGGGGTGGTCCTACCTTTAGGAGAGTGCTCAGGTTTGGGGATCTGGCGCAAGGGGCTGGGCTGGCTCGTGTAATACCGAGAGTGTTCAAAATCATCGAGCAGAGGCTGTGACCTGCCAAGCAAAGTGTCAAAAGGAGTGTTGGGAAATAACTCAAAGTTACAACAGTGCAGCAAGAGCAACATCTCAGCTGTCTGGTCTGTTACTGTCAGTTTGATGCCAACCCTGCCTGGCCCAGACCTTCCGCCTGCAGAACAGCTCCTCTGAGCACAGCCCAATTACTGTTTCTGCAGTGAGAAAGGCAGAGTACTGCTTGTCATGGAACTCTTTCATTTAATAATGGTTTAAGTTATCAGGAAATAATTTCCACTATGAAGTTTACTGCAAACTTCACCCAAAAGGGCAGCATTTTAAAATGGTTAATGCTTGCACAGTTTTACCCCCAGAGTATTTTAATATGATCTCTCTCAGTCTCCACCTGCACCTCCATTTGTTGTTTCTTTTGCAAGTTCAACAAGAATTTCTAGGTTTCTTTCTGGAATGGAAATCAAAGCCACTGGGGTCACTTTCATGGTTTAGTACCTCATGAAGACCACAGAGCCAGAGTACCAAGGGATTCAGAAGCAGCAGTGGGCTACAGCATGTTCCCAGTTTGGGATGAGACACCCCAAAGCACAGTGCTCTTGTTTGCAGGGTGGTGTTCACATGCAGCAGTGGGAGCTGTGCACAGGGCTTAAATGGGAGCAAGGACCAAGGGAGCAGCTGTGCAAATGCATGGTGATTATTCCTTCCTGCCCAGAGATGACATTTGGTTTCACATCCCCAGAAGCTGTTTAACCCTCTCAATGTTTCTCTGCCATTTAACAAATGTCACTGCACAAGCTCATCAATCTCCGTCAGCACCGGGCACGGGGGCCAAGATGGACAAGTGCCACGAGCACAGTGAGTGACGCACGTCACCAAACACCTCATGAGCTCCGTGTCCCCCATCGCCCTGCTCTCCACCAGAGTCCCTTCTGTGTGGGTCAGGCTGGTCATCCCACACCTCCTCTCTAGGACTCAGCTTCTCAGCAGCTTCCCAACTGCATTCCCCATTCTTGCCAGCCAGTTCAAGCTCACCTTGAAGGCCTGTCACTTCTGTGTCGCTGAGTTTCAGGCCCTTCTCTTGACCTTGAGCGCGTGGACTCACCTGCATCAGGCTGATGGGAAGAAGGGAAATCAGCTTGTCTGTGTGCCTTGCTAGACACCAGCCAGTACTCTGGGACTGCCACAATTTCACACAGCCCTTTTGTGCTTGGTTTACACACAAAATGAATTACAGCCAGACATGCAAATGGCAGCATCAGGACTCGTTTTCAGTAAAAACCCAGCCTTGCTGAGCCAAACTCCATCTCTGCGCTAAAATGTGACAGCAGTAAGGGACTGTTCCGAAGCTGGGCCCAAACACAGTCTGGGTGTAATGACAGTGCACAAGGCTGGGCTGAGCAGGAAGGACCAGCTGCAGGCAGCTGTGCTCCTGCAACCACTGAAACTCAGTAAGGAGACTGAAAACACTGGAGCTGCTGCCATCTGGCCCCAAGATTAACACCACGTCCCCTTTAGCACCTTAGCAGTGCTGTTTCCTATCCCCGTCCTTTTGGTCAGCCAAGTCTCTCTGGTGTTACTCCTACAAAGCCAGGCATGATAGACTCAGGACTTTCATTACACAGCCAGTTATGAGGCAGAGTGACAACTAAAGCAGCTTCATTGCCCTTACACAAACAGAACCAACTACTGCTTTTATTGCTACAGTCAGGATTTCAGCAAAGGGAAGGTCTTCCACCAGGGACTGACAGTGCTTCAGGGAGGCCACAAGGTGCTGTGACATCCAGAGCCATCCTTCAAGGCCAGAGCCCCAAGGACTACCTTGCTTGAAGTTGAAGCCAAAAGCATCTAAGCAAGGAGGTGCCTCCAAAAGGCTCAGGAAGCAGCTGAGTAACAGACAGCAAGACCTTTTAGATGCATCACCACCTTTTGCTCTCACCATACACACTCTAATGTGTTAATGTTATCCCTCTAAAAATAGGAATAACATTATAGCACCTTATCTGTGCTGCCTCCTGAAGCCTTGGCATACCTTCCAATCTTGATCATGCCTCCTCTTTTCAAAGGAAGACTTTTCTCTTTCTTTCTCTTTTCTTAAAGCCTTTTTCTCCTCAGCCATCAAGAGACGAGCAATTTCCTAGAAGGGAAACACAGACTCTGTCAGACAGTTTTACTCCTCTTGTAGGTTTGAGCTATTCAAACCCTTTCCCATGGACAGCTGCTGAATGGGAAGGGTGCAAATCCAGGATTTCATCCATCTGTGATCAGAAACCAAGGGACAGGGCAACATTAAGACTAGTGACATGCACCATGTCCAATAACTCCCTGATTTACCAGAACTGCATTTCCAGAGCCTTTCTGCCCTCTATCCCTTCTGCTTAAAGGGGGTAGTGGTTTATCTCACAGCATCTCGAACAGTCTCCCATGGGCTTAGTTACAAGAAATGCTCTTACAGAACCATGAACTTCCTGACTTTGTCATGATTGCAACAGGCAGTGCAACTCTCTGCTTGGCCAGCCTGAGCATATACACAAAGCCTAACTGGGAGAAAATCCCACTGGAGCCCCATGCTCCCCCTACAAGGAGAGAAATTAACAACTAGAGGATCAGAGAAAACAAGGGCTGTTGAGCAGCTTCTGCAAGTAAAGGAATTCCACAAGCATTTGACTTGTTGCTCACCTCATCTTGGGCTACTTGAGCTGCCTTCTGATCTGCTTCATTAGCCTGGAAGGGGGAAAAAAGTGGGGAAGGAAAAACAGAGACAAAAAATTACAAATACAAATACACCATCATCCTCTTCAAATACACTTAGCTACCCCAACTTACCTCACAACCCAACTCCAATCTGCCATTTCAGCTTTTCAGCTGAATTTTGCCCTCATGTATGTACCTGGCCACACCACAATGCATTCTCCACTCTGCTGCCTTCTCTCTCAAAGATGGGCAATGGCCTGTCTCATTTGTGAGCTGCTTACACTGACTACATGCCATCTTCACCTGCCTGGAAACGTCCATTTAATATCACTTTGCTTCAGTACTTTAATTTTGGGGTGCTTATTTCAAAAAATAGAGCTTATTAGTTGGAAGCCAGCTGTCACTTCATATTTGTGTGAATGGAAGACAAAGGTAATTAGCAGAATGCACAGGAGCAAGACCTTAGTCTTACAGTCACTCTTATATATTAAAGGTTTACAAAGTAAAGTTGTCCGTGCTCGTTGCCTTAGTTCCTTCAAGTTGCACCCTCTCTCCTTACCAGGAGCTCTTCCTCCTGCAGCTTCCGAGCCATCTCTGCATCAGACAACTCCTGTTCCATTCGGGGTCCATCGTACATGGCTTGTTTCCTCCCCCTCAAATTAGTGCCTACAGAATTGAGAGAAAACAATCAACTCAACTATTCTCCAAATTCTTTGGTAAGGAGATCCCCACCATCTCCTCAGCCACCTGCAAACCACCCCACCCCTCAAGAGAACCAGAGACCATCACAGTGTATGTGCCACACCGCTGGTGTGAGAGCGCCTTCAGCTGAGGTGCAGCACACACCTTAGGGAGGTTTCTCTATGCACACAGCAGTACCTGCCACACCCTGTCTCAAATAACAAATGCAACTCCAAGGCAGAACAGGCCACGTCCCTTGAGGCAGTCTTTGGTGACAGCAGTGCTAGCAAAGGAATTATAATTTGTCACTCTCTGCATTGATGCAGATACAGTGGCAAAACTGGGCAGCAGAGAGCAGCCCAACATTTGATACGAGCACAGCAGAGTCTGAACACACTGCTGAAGCACCATGGGCTGCAAGGGTTACCCAGGACAGGCTCACATGAGTTTTCAGACAATTTCTTCCTTGGGATGACCCATTAATTTTACAATTCAATGAGAAAACAGAAAAGTAAGCTTTTTTGAAGTTCATATAATGTTCAGTTCTTGTTTTGAGTATAAAGTTCTGTTATTTTAAAGCTAAACCTGATTAGCACCTTCTATTTCCCTAAGGAAAGTGTTTGTATCATGAGGAAGAAGAATAATTGTCCCAGTATCTCCAGAGACAGACACACATTATCTTCCTCACCTTTTTCATGTGAAGATCAGTTAGATGGCTTAAAGCATAAGCTGCCCCACACTGTGACAGATATAGATCTCTAAACTCCTACTTTCACTAGGTCACCCCTACTCCACTGTGGCTTTAAAAGTAGAAAGATGGATCTGGATCTTTAAAGCCAAGTGCTTGTTGAGCAAGAACTACATAGGTATACATTTCCCAGAAAATTCCACCTGCACAGAATTTGGCAAGAATCTTGCAAATAGAACCCAGTTGGATGCCCAGTGCCACTAGTGAACTTTGCCCAAAGTGAATTAATTAAGTTGCCAGCAGGGTTTTCAATAAGAAGTGTATGAAAATTGCTGGGTTTTTTAGTGCTTAAACAGTGTCCTCACTTACAGTCCTGTATCTCAACTCCACAAAACACAACCATAACCTAACATTCAGGGCTTTGTTCCTTTTTTTTTTTCCTCCTGTACAAGGAGGCCACCGCACAAAATGTATCTCAAAAACAAAAGCTGGGTGTTGGTTGGAGTTTTCTGAGGGGGTCCTTCTTTGCAGATGGTGTGGTGGTTTTTTTGGTGGGGGGGAGAAGAAATTTGTTTTCTTAAACAAAAGGATACCAAGGGCACCACCTCCAACAATACCTTCTTACTTATCCTCTCCAATGCCATGGAACATCAGGATATAGAGCAAGAACATTAATGGATAAGAAGAATCCTGCTAAATCAGGGAGAAACGTGGGCAAGATTCCCTGTGTACATTGCAGGTAGATACTGGAGAGAAGCATCTTCAAGGAAGGCAAACATATCTCGGACACCAGTATGGGGCACGCAAAGGTCCATCCCCACACATAAGCACACCTTCCCCATCACTTGGTTACCTGGGTCTCGCTGGCAGTCTCCAACCTTCCCCTGGCTCTCAGCATGAGGGGAGGGGGAGTGTCTCCTGTGTCCTGCCTTTTTGTAGGCTCTTGCCTCACCCCTCCTATGGTCATCTCTAGATTCAGCATCATAGAGCTTCTCGTCACGTGCCATCCTGTGTGACGAGTGGCCCTGATGGTGAGATCTGTGTTTCTCAGGGTGCTGTCTGCCACCCTGATGCCAGGTGTCCTGCTGTGCCTCCAGTTCCATCTCAAGGAGGGGAAGGTGCTTTTCTCTGTCTTGCCTTCGTGGCTTTCTGCTGTGCTGTTCTTCCTCTGTGAATCCATGCTCCAACTCCAGGTCAAGACTGAGAAGTCTCCTCTCCTTCTCCCTGCCAGCTGTCCTCTTCTCCTGCAGCTCCCAGCTATTGCTGTGATCATAGGCACGATGCTCAGTCTCTCTTTCCAGGTCAAGGCTGAGATGTCTCCTGGACCTTCCCTGGCTGGCTGTCTTCTGCTCCTGCTGATGGCCATTGCTGGCCTCTCTCAGCTGAGGAGACCTTCGGCGGCCCTCTGAGGTGGAGTGCCCATGTTTGGGGGCATGGCCGGGCAAAGGTGAGGGGGGTCCTCGGCGCTCTCTCTGCTGGTGCCTGCACCTGCCATGACTGTGTGCTCTGGGAGGTTCAGAAATCTGCTCTCTGGGGTCACCCCAGGGCTGCTCTGAGCAATGGGGGGACAAACAAGGAGGGGGTTAGTGGTGCAGGGGTTTAATGGAGGTTCGAGACCAGACTCACAGCAGGGAGAGGAAGGAGCGTGATATAAGGTGCTGAAAATGCAGGCAAAGCATGATGAAAGAAAGAATAAGAACAGGGACAGATAAGGCTTGCAGGATACAAGAGAGGACACAGTGAAATGGCAGCCTGGCTAGCAGGGCAGCACAAGAGGCAACAAGGTTGGAGCAGAAAGCACAGGTCCAACCCAAAAGTGTCTGAGCACTTCCTAGACAAGGACAAGTCAATACAGAGACAAATGACTTTTAATGATGCCACTGGGGCTGAAAAACTGCCAAGAGAGCAGCTCATCTCCTGATGACACATCACTGCTGCAGGATCCTGAAACCACCTGGGAAAGATTTGCAAAGAAAGGCACAAGATGCAGGAAAAGTTGGGAGACAATGAGGAGCATAAGGCCAGGAGGGGCCAAGCAGAGTGGTCAGGTTGGACCCTGGTTTATAAGCATGGGTGAGCCTTGCCCTGGCTTCAGGCACAAGGTTTTTCATCAGAAAAAAGTCTCACCTAACCAGGGGAAAGACCCACATAAAGCAGAAAAGAAGTGAACAGGTAGGATAGGATTTTTTTTTTCTTTAAAAGCAAGAACAGGATAGCTGCAGCATCCAAACATCCTCCACCAGACTGTCACATATCTTTTGCACACCCACAAGTTTCAGGGCCTGCACTTATTCATTGTCCAAAAAGAAATTTCAGCTCTGAATGCAAGACAGTTATAGATAGAAATTTTAAGGCAGATTAAGACTTCAGAAAACCCAGGCTCCTGACCTCAGCATTGTAGCTAGAAAAGCTGCTTACTTGGCATTCTGGTGGGGTTGTTTCCTCTGTGCTTTCCAGAAAGCAGGTAGAAATTTTCTCTGCTTTTAGTTTCAGTAATAAACCTGAAACAGCTACGAGGATGCAGCAATCTGTCTGCATACAATCTACTAATTGATTTATTTTTTCAACTAACCTATTTGCTAAGAAAAATCATTGCACTGAGTGAACCATTATCTCTCTACAGCAGCTTTTCAAAATGAAAAAAAATGCCTTGAAGCAGAGATTGATTTGAAACAGGACTACACACACAACCCCCCACCAGAAAAACCCTGCAGCAGAGACTTTGCTCAACCATCCAGAGTTTGTTTTATAGTATCTCAAAATATTTAAAATAGATTTCACTGCACATGAATTGCATTCTGTTTTAATGAATAGCTCTGTCTCACAATCTATCTAGATTTCAGAGAGAGAAAAACAACCTCACACTAAAACTGAATGTTCCCTTCTAGTCATTCTATTCAGAAAAAACTTTTTCAGAGCCAGCAAAAATAGAGCCTACAAAAATCCACCTTCAAAACAAGTCTGTATGACTTTTATCCAGAACAGGTGTATTTTTAAAAGTCCAAGAACTGTAACAGGAACTGCTGCGGTTGCTCTTTAACTGGTTGGATTTTTTCTGTTCAGTTTTAGATCATACATATGATTTACAGAAAATAAATACCCAATCAAACAATCCAAGTGACTTACTGAACAACAGAGACCAGAGCCTGAAAGCCAGAGTCAATTTTTGAACAATAATCACAAGAGTGTGAAAATTAATTAAATGTTGTCATTGAGGAAAGCTCAATAAATACAACAGCAGAGAGCAGGAAAACAAAAAAGAGCAAAGCCTGGCTGTGCTGGGAAAGGATTGCTGCAGGTAACACAACCATGCCAGACAACCCATGCAGATAATTTGCTTTTTGCAGATAATTTGCAGGGTGATCTTGTGCTGGGGTATCAACAGGTGCTGGTTCCTGTGGCACCTTCCACAGGGGTCATGTAAACACTCCAAAGACCCTGGTGTTACTCTCTGAAGCAGCAAGTGACTGAGTGAATACCAAAATGTTTTTCATGGCACGGGCAGTTCTGGGAGGAACTCTGCCTTTTCTCATGTTTATTTTTCCACTTTTAAAGAGCTCAGATTGCTTTGGAGCAAGAGGCCTAATCCACACTCCTCCTGGATGTGGATAAATTTTACCTCAGTCTCAAACAATTAAAAAAACCCGAAAAACATACCCCACCCCCACCAAAACAAAAGAAACTTAAACAAAGCAAGGGCTTATTTGTTTCAATTTACAAATAATGAGGACAATACAAACCAAGGCTGCTGAAGCCTAATCAAATGGTACTCAAGTAATTAAGAGTTCCCAGAACAACAAGCTAGATGATCCAAGCATAAAATCCACTCCAGTCCTTTATAGCTTTTAAGGAGTGCAGATCAAGTGCAGCACTGCTATGACTGGTCAGGCAAACACCTCCTGCCTCACCTTCAAAATTATGGATTATTGCAGGAAGAAAACTTAGACTCACAAGATACCCTTCTCTCCAAATCCAAACCACAGTCTTACTTCAGGAAGTCACAGCTGATTGTTACAAAAATCCATCCTGTCCTACCACCTCTGCATGCACGCTTTTGCCTATGTTGTATTTTTTCAGACTTCTCCCATTTAATTCTGAAAACCTGAAGAGTGGGTTTGCCGTAGGACTCGAAGATCAATTTTTCCCAGCTTTGTACATGTAGAAGGACTTGTGATCATGAAGTTTCCACTTGATTACTGTTTTGCACTTTTGAACTTTGTGCTTTGTACTTTCTTGGCTATCTTTGAACTTCTTCCAAATTGAAACTAAAATACTTTGTGTAAGTTCAAATAAAGGACTTTAAAACTGCCAATGGCATTGATGTTAAAATGAAAAATGAGGTTTGATCTTCATCTTCACAATCTGTTAATCAAAAGCAACCCATCTTCCCCACCACATTTTTGAAGAAAGAACACAGGAACCACCACCAGCATAGCAAAGCCATCCCCAGATTGCTCCATAATTAAATACACACTGATTCTCTCCTCCCAGTTTAAAGAAGGTCTGTATTCAATCACAGAAGCTGACCAAAAGGAAGCAATAGAGCACCGTGGATCAAATGATTTCCACACTGTACAGTCCCAGATGATAATCACAGCAGAGACATTCTGTGGAGATGACCTTGTTCTTCAGTAAGTCATTCAAGGCAGTTGTGCTAATTTTACAGCTTGGGTACATACCTGCAAGGAGCTATTTTTGAAACACATCTCCATGAACCAGCATTTATTCCTTCATGTAGCTGTGCCAGCATCACAAATGAGCACATGGAACTGTCTCTCTTCAAATGCAAGCATGGAATTTCACCAGCATTTCTCCCCCACACCCTTGGTGTCACACAGCAGTAACTACCTTATCAGCCACTGTCTTTTTCCACAGGCACTTCTAAAACATGCACATGTGGCAGCACTTGCACATACACAAACCACACTACCTATCCCTGTCATTCAGGCCACCTTCAATGACAATAAAAACTATTAAATTGTCTTCTCTGCTTTTTTCTTTTTTTCACTAAATACTTCCCGATTATAAAATAATCTGATTCTGACCCTGGAAACTGATGTAATGCTACAGTGTTAAATGCAGGACTGTAGATTAAAGTTGAGTCTGAGGGATAAAGAGTTGTCAGACCACCAGGTTCACCTACACTGCCATGATCCTGAGCTTTTATCTTGCAGAAACATACCTCCATTTTCTGCATAATAGCTCTCTTCATAGCCTGTGCGTCCCTGGGACTCTGGGTAGTGTTTCTTGCGCATTTTTTCTTCCTGCAGTTCTTTCTGTTGTAGGAGACGGGCAATATCCTGCAGAGATGGAAGAAAACAGACATTAAATCACCACTAAAAAGTATCTCCAGATTCTTTTGGTCAAATTTTTTATTCAATTATTAAAATCCTTACAAAAAAAAAGTTTAATTTTTCAGACACAACAACAGTTACTCAAATTCAACCCCTGGACTGGACAAGGCTTTCAAATTAATGAGTGACACAAGGGACCATTATCAGCAACCAGGAGTCAAACCAGTATTCAACCAGCAGTCAACTCAGCCCAGTACTGAGATTCCAACACCATGGCAAACTCCCAGGTTCCCACTCCTCTGCACACAAGCCTGCTAAGCCTTAATGGCCAAAGCAGGGCAGAAGAGACTGCATGTGCAACCTCAGGCTTTCAACAAGGATTTGGAAGTCACAGAAGTGCACAGCCGCTAACGGGAGTGGGCTTGATCTCCTCCCTGCACTCTACCAGGGAAAGAAAAGCACAGAGACAAAGACTGTCCAGCTAAATGCACTTCTGACTGGAAGGAGTTCCCAGAGCAATCCATGAACTCACTTCACACTGGCTGTAATTTGCAGGGACAACAGGATGCCAGGCAGGGAAATGCATCAGTTTGACAGACAGAGACTTGAAGGAAAAGAAAATCGAAAGGACATTAGGAAGAGCAAACTAGGCACAAGGCAGGAGCACAGTGGGGACTGCAGCTATTTGTCTTCTGTCACAGTTTTGGTAGATATGCCAAAGAGAAGAGCACTCCATTTTCCTAATTGGTTTTCCTTTGAGATGACTAATGGATCAACAAGGCCTAGGAACTGCAAACAGCTCCCAGGGGCTTGCTCCTCTGAGGCCCACGAGCTTGTGAGTCAGTGAAGCCAATCTGGAGCTAGGGAGCAAAGCTGGGAGATACCAGCAGGGCATGCTGCCCCTTTGGATGCTATTCATTTAAGCCTTCCTAATCCTCAGGACCTTTACAGAGACATGCATGTAAAGTGGACACTGCAGGCAGGAAAGGCATGGCTGAAATGCAAACTAAGAGTCAACACCCTCCAGAGCCAAGCCATCACTGGAGGACATTGATGGCTGCTCAAGTACAAACTATCATTTCAGGATTCAGGTAAGATCTGCTCTGAAACAAACTTTGTGGAAAATCTGGGGATGCCACAAGCTCCTTCCAAAACAAAAAAACAAAAAACCACAAAAACAAAAACAAAAAACCAAAAAAGAAAACAAAAAAACCCACCAAAATAAAAATTAAAAAAAAAAAAAAAAAAAAAAGACAAAACAAAACCTCCACAAACTCCTTCCCCTGACAAGGTTAACCTTTCTACTAAGTACTGTAAGTCTATAAATATATGAGCTAAAGCACATTATCTCCAGGACTGAGACAGCTCAGGACTTGCAAATCCACACAAACTACTTCTTACAAACAGGATTTATAAACAGGCAGGGCAGGCAGGCTTAGTGCTTCATTTAAAATACCTGCACTCCAGAAAGGATCTGCCTCAGTCCTCAGCTACATTTCAGACACACTTGGGAACTTCCCATGTACCAGCAGGAAGAGAGAGAATATTTATGACTTCTCTTTGCTTTAAGCCACAGTCAGCTGACGCCTGCTCCCAGCTGCACAAGATGGTCAGCAGGCAGGTTTGACAGGCTGCAAGGACCTGTTGTCACATCACTGACAGCCCTGAATTTCTCTACATAAAGCAGGAAGGAAAGGTGTAATTCCACAAGTCAACATTAGTTTTGCATCTCCTTCACCTTCCTGATAAAAATATGACAGGTCACTACCTTTTTTTATCAGAAATTCTGTAGCCAAAGTGCTCCTCCCACCCTGTTAGCACAAGCTCCTCTTGGAAGCCAAGCCCTTCCCATCTGTCTGGGCAGTCTTTCAGTACTTGCTTGGAATTAATGGTAGAAGAAGAAGAAAATGAAGTCTTGCAAAAAAACCCGATGCATCTGTCAGGTAAGGGCAGATTTTTATTTCAGGCTCTGCCAGGAAATATAGTGTTGTGTTCAAGCTCTTCCTAATATAGAGAATGCCACCAGGTGCCTCTTGAACATCTTGAGACAACTCAGGCTTCTCAGGAAACCATCTGATATCAAAAAAGGGGACAAACTCCAGGTTCGCACATTCCTCTACTTGTGGGTTTCTTGAAAACTCTGACAGGCTGATCCATTGAGGTGACCAAGAAGTAAAACCCTTTGTACACTATGAACAAACCATACCACTCACTCTCAAACAAAAGGAGCAGAGAAACATTCTGAAGTCACAAAAGGAAACTGCTTACAGATTCCTTACAGCAAGAAACTGTAACAGGCTGTTCAGGTTCTGAAAGACTAAACTGAAGAATGGAGAAGCCAGAAACAGATGGCTGGGCTGAGAATCCCACTGAAATCTTTGCATTAAAGACAAAGAAATAATGACCCAGGATTCTCGCAAGAGCAGTACCTGTCTTGCATTTGAGAAAGCAAGCAGGTCTTAGAGTGTATAAACAATTACAACTTCCTACAACAGGGCAATAAACACCTCAGCAAGGCTTACTTATTACTTGACCTCTTCATTAGCAAGGCCACTGTCATCAACAACCCTTATGACCCTTGAGTGTGAGGACTATGACTGTATCTTATTCCTGTAACAGGACTCCCCAAAATCTCTGTGCATACAGAGATGTATGTCATGACAAGGACTGCCACCATGCAAGCCAACTCCTGTGGCTACTGGCCAAGAAATGTGTGGCCTGAAAGGGCTGCTATAAATAGCCCTGCCATCCCTGCAGCTTTAAAGGTTACCTCGTCTTTTTCCTCTTGCCTGCGGCGCTCCTCTGCTTCAAACGCGAGCTTCACTTGGATTTCCTGAGCAATCTCGCAGTCCTGTCGTTCCCTAGAAGGCAAGGAGACAGAGATTACAGGCAGCTGCAGTCACAGGCATCAGTCAGCCTGTAGAAAGGGATAAAAGAGCTAAAAAAAAATCCACCCGATTTACACAAAAGAATTATTACTCAGTGTTAGTGCAGAGCTATGAATCCTCACCAGGGACCAGGACTCCCTGTACTTACTGGTGGCCAAATTTAGAAAATACTTCCCAAAACATCCACAGAGTAAAAAGTAAAAGAGATTCATGGGCAGATTGCTAAGAAAGGAGATAGGTACCACAAAATAGGGCAGGCCAAAGTAGTGCTCAGGAGTCTGCAAACAGCCTAATTCTGCTGAGTTTTTGTACATGTGGTATCTAAGGAGAGGTTCAGGACTATGGTTAATGCAGGCACTTCTGGGAAGTGGCTTTCACATGTAAGCCAAGGAGAAGGAGGTGCAGGAATATGGTACATAAGCCAAGTGGAGTTTGGAGGTGGCAGTTCAGTAATGAATGAGAAATTCCACTGAGGTGGGACAAGATACAAAAGCAGGACCAGTGCCCAGAAGCAAGGGAGCAACACGTGTCAAAACAAGGGGGAAGGAGCCGCTGCCACAGTGCCAGTGTGGATGGAGGAACACAAGACTGCATTAACTGGGAACAGGGAGAGATCAGAGCAATTGAGACATGAGAGGTTTGGCTGTGCAGACAGACCAGGAAGGCTGAAAATCATCTGCAAGAACAGTGCCACACTCAGCAGCATGCTCTGATGTCCAACAAACAGGCTAGAACAATTGCCAAGGACTCATCAGGGCAATTCAGAAATGGGTTGGAGGATCTGAAAAGAAAGACTAAAAGTTCTCTCTTTCAGCACTGTTGAGATTGAGCTGAAGACCAGCTCTAAACATGTCAGGAAAGTCAATCCCCACAACTGCAACTACTGAGAGGCAAGGCATAGGAGGAAAACAGCTGTAAGCAGCAACAAGCACAGTCTGCCTTATTAGAATACAATCTTTTGAAGAATATACTGACAATGATCAGATAGGTGATAAAAACACTACCAAGAGTGGAAGACAACAAATTAACTGAAGCAGACTGAGCTGTGTCAAAGCTGTGCTATGTGGGCTGGAGCAACTAGTCCTAGGTTTGAGCAAGAATCTGGGCATAAATGACCTAGTGAATCTGGAGGCAAAGGACTGGAAGACAATCTAGGACATGAGAAGAGGAAGTTAAAACACTTAAGTGCAGACAAGCAATTTTTGTTGCAAAACCAAGAAATGTGGCATGGCTGTAGCATCCAGTGGCACAACAGAACCTTCTTTTACAGAAAGTAAAGAAGAAGGAGAGAAGCAGAAGGGCTGGATATGTGGCAAGGGCAGAGAGGAAGGACACTGCAACAAGAGGGTTTAGAGGATAGATGTCACTAAGAAACAACTCATTTGTCGTAGGCAACAAAAAGGCACACACAGCAGGAAAGAAAAGAAGATTATTTCTGTCAATAGATCCTTGGAAGCAGACCTTTGGACTGGAGTTATCAATAGGTCAAACATTTCAGGACACGAGTTTCTTTCATTCAGGTAATAAAACCTGGCAGTTTTTATGTGTGCCTGTGTGTGTTTCATTTGACTCTGGGGACAGATCCATTCAAAGCCACAAGAGTTCACACAGCAGCAAATCTAGTTCTTGAACTTGCTTTTTAAAAAGAGACTTTGGCAAACCTGGCACCAGCAGAGAACCACAGCTCCCAGGAAAACAATAGCTGAATAAGCAAATCCTAGGGAGCAGGCTGTCAGTGAGCCTGGTAGTGGATCCTTTACAACCCCAGGCTCTGAGGACATGAAACCAGGTAGAAAGTAAGTTAGAAAGGTCAGACACATCAAGGCATTGCACGTCTCCAGTTCCCCTGGCACCTGTGAGCAGAGCTAAGGTGCCAAGTTCATCAGCACAAACTGACTTGCTAAATGCTTAAAATACATCCTATTGAAAACAAACAGGACAGAAAAACAACTAATCATCTTTCAGAGCCAAGACAACAAGGTCATTGCCTCTCCGTTACCAGCAAAGAACCAGAAGTATTGCAAACACAAAAGCATTTTCTTCTTTCTGATGACACATCTTGGAATACACCACATCAATTCTTGAGAAGAACAGTTACAGAGGATTAGATTTGGGGGTTTATTGCTCAGCAGTAATTAAATACTGAAACTTGATTACTTAGTCAACATAAACGAATGTATTAACATGTGTGAACATAAGAAAATAGGTTCAAGAGCTTTGACAGCTCTTCTTGCCCTTCAGGTTCCTTAATGTGAGCTCAAGTGCCAATCAGACCCCAGAAATCAGCCAGAGCAACATAAACACCACAATTCCTGAACATCCCACTCATGAATCCTTCACTACTGGGTAGCCAGGAGTGATAAGAATGTTGGGAAAACTCTACATTAGTTTACAAAAAAGAGAAAAAAACTAAAAGTTTGTGTGATCAGAAAGCTCCCTCCCATTCACAGTGACTGCATATACTAGTTGTTGCCAGATGAGGAGAAAAAAAGGGATTGTTTAAGGGAACTGTTCACATCAGTGCAACAGAACTATCACAGCACTGGGAGCAAAACAGGGAAAGAACATATTTTCACACTATTTTATTTTAGTAATCTTGCTACTATGCTTAGCAGTGTGCAGGCTGCTCAGCTAGATGCGAGAAATGCTTTTTAAGAAGCATGAAAATCAGGTTTGATGCTTCCCTGAATTCTCAAAAAGAAATGTTTATATTCACTTATTTATCTTCACAAAGTCTTTCTCAGAGAAATTAAGATTTGAAAGGGAGAAGAAAGCCAATAAATTTGAAGAGCTTTTTTGTTTCCTGTTTCTAAAAACCCCTTAGTTCTGCCTTCTTACTCCTCCCATCACCTTGTAGCATCAAACTGTCCTACATGACACAGAAAGCAACAACAACAGGGATTATTTTGTTACCAGAACATGCTACTCTTGGACAGGGAAGAGACAGTGGGAATGTACAAAGAATTAAGGAAGAAAAAGATCCAATTACAAAAGGATGCCTCCAACTTCTTTTGCTATTCTTGCAGAAGAGCTCCTGCTCTCAGTAGAACTGCTGCTGACATAATGTTTTATATCAGCAGTTCTGCCTGTGCTTTGGCTCACAAAGTTTGTAAATCCCATTTTACAGAGTCCTACAACAACAAAATTGTTTGCAGCTCCCAGCAAGTAACAAAGAAGAATCATGTCAGCCATACAAAATCAATTTTTATGTTGTCATTTACTCACTCACATCTCTAATTGGTAATAAAGACAAAACTATTGAAAAAAGCACAGACTTGAGAGATACAAATGTACACAAGGTCTGTCCCAGTGTGCTGGGAACATTGAAAACAGTGACTGATCTGTCACACCCCAGCTTCAAAGCTTTTATGAGCTGCTGCTTTGAAGCCAGTCCTGTATCTCCCACATCTGCAACACAGAGCTCTTTCTGCTCTGTCACTGGTCCTGTCAGATGAGCCACCCAGGCTCTGTGATCTACCACCAACTGCACCTGGTGGGTGGCATTCCAGAACCCAACAGAAGTCAGGAGGCAGCACAGCTGCTGGGAGATGCATCCTGCCTTGCAGACCTTGTATTTGCAGGGACCCCCATCCACCCACGTCTCATGAGTGGGATCTGACTGAGCCCTGTCCCATGAACCATCTGTTACATCAGTACTCTGCAAGTCCACTCTGGATTGGAAAGCACAGTTTGTTTTGCCCTGTGCTGCCATGTTTCACTTCTACACCAGCTCCACAGCTGAGAGCCATGGCACACAGAGAGCCAAACCACAGACCACAGGGTTAAGATGTGGCATGTGGGGACTGAGCAAACCTGCAGAGCAAACTGGATCAGTCATTAAACACCCTCCCATAGAACATTAAAATATTAAACACCCTCCCAGTTACTGCAGAAGTCAGTGACTGCAAGAGAAGGCCAATTCCCCAACACCCATCCCCACTGAGCCACCCTGGAGCAGCAATTCCCCTTCCCAGGTCACTTCACACTGAGTAGCCTCAAGCACATGCAGGGGCTGTCAGTGCAGCAGGACACCAAAAGCATCACACCCAGCTCCTCAAAAGCACTCATCAGGCACAGGGCAAACACACCAATATCTGCAATTTCCACATGAGACAGATTCCCTGTAGCACTGGGTATTTCTGTGGCACAGTTCCTTCACTCTCAAACTTCAGCCAGGGACAAGGTCAACACAGGTGGCCAAGTTGCCCTATTTTCACAACAATAGAATGGGAAGGCTCCTTCTCATGGACAGGCAACAGTATCTAAGGCAGGATGGGCTCCAAGACCACCTGCTCCCACGCTGCTCTCATTCCTCTGTGCCAGAGCCTGGTATCACTACTTTTACAGCAGTGGACAGCCAAAGAAAAAAAGAAATAAAAGCAAAAGGCTGATGAACCCCATACAGTCAACTCAAAGCAGCTGCTTATTAGTGCTCTGACCAAATGGGACTAGCATTCCCATTCCAAGATCTCCAGCACAAACTCACAAGTCTTTTTGATGTTTCTGGATTTGAGCACGGGCTTTCTTATCCTCCTCTTCTTGCAGTTGCTTGGCCATCTGCAAGTCATGTTGCACCAGACGATTACGCTGAACATTTGTGGCCAAGTGATGCTCAACTGGAAATAAACACAGACAAGAAGCCTCAAATCAGGCTGCAGAACTTCACTGCATGAACAAGATAAACCAAGTGGGAGGGAGATTCCAGCCTAAAAAGGAAGACAGATCTTGGCAGGGAAACACCAAGCAATCTCTCTAAAGGTGGGAAAGTCCTGAACTGAAATTATGCTAGCAGCTTGAGATTGCCTCTTTTCAGCACTGAGGGGGCTGTATACGGGTCTGATACCAAAACAAGTTCTGCATATCTTAAACACATCCAGGTTTATAGGGAATGGTTTTTAGGCTTTGAATTTCATTTTCTGACCACATTAAATCACCCCAGACAAATGAAGTGGGTCTGGGAGGGACCACCAGAGACCAGTGAGGATGAGCTGAACCTAAACCACTATTATGGATACTTTCCTAATTTGTTCTCAATAACCTCTAAAGAAGAAAACTCCTCTTACTCTCAGCAGAATCAGTTCCAAAAATCTCCCTACTCTTATATTTAGCAACAGAGCAACTTAGGGCTCCAGTGAGTCCTTTACCATACATGGATATTGCCTGCCAGAAAAAATGGCTACATGAGCTGCAGCCCAGAGTCCTCTTTAATTCAGTGGTCTCAAGTTCCAGCACCAAGGGCGCAAGCAGCTGCACCCTTGGTGCAGCAGCAGGAATGGCATTAGCACCTGGTACTGGCAGATACCAAATCCGTGAGAAGCTGATTAGAGAAGCCACCACACCTGAAACTACAATGTAAACATACCCAAAGTAACAGATAAGCATGTAAAAAAAATTTTTTTTAAAAAAGCACCAGTCACTTCGAAGCTTCTGGCTGTCCTTTTTTTCCTCCTTTATAAACTCTTCTAGTGTACAGCTGCCCTACCTCAAAATGTCTGAGAAGGAAGGCTCCTTTCAAAAGGCAGACACTGGTAATTCTGAAATAAGTAAACAAACAGACCTCTTCTGGTTGTACTTCAGGTCAGACTATAAAACTTGAAGCTTCCAAAATTGCTAGTCATTTCTAAAAACCTTGCACAGCAACAAAACCCCAAGTGCACTCCTACATGCAATTTTATCATAAATGGCATAAACAAACTCAACTCTAAAGGAGAGCACAAAATTGAAATATAAAATGCAGCTATCTCTGGGGTACAATGTGAGCTGGAGCAGAGCGAAATGTAGTGTTACAGGATAGTGAAGACAGCAATAATAAACTGTATTCCATTAAAAGGAAAAAAATTAAATAAAGCAGGAAGCATTTTTCTTAGCAAAAACAAATAAAGCCAGATATCTGTTGGGACAAGCTTGCTTCAGTTTGTTCTGAAGATCATTGCTACTTACTCTCTTGTTCCTGTAAATTATGGGCCAAGGTATGATCTTCCAGAATAGCGAAGTCTCGACATACTGAACAGGGAAACAAAGTAAAGAGAATTAGCACCAGAAAAACCAAAAACAAACAACAACAACAACAAACCCAACAAAAAAAAAAAAAAAAAAAAAAAAATCAAATGAGCTATGGCAGTCAGGGGAGCATATGAACTTCTGACAGTTTCTACTAGCCAAGGTCTGGAATTGTGTTTTTTTCCCCTCCTGCCATCATGTCTATTTTAGTGTGTGTTTATTTCTTTGTCCTTGCTGGCATAAAATGCCTTCTCCATTTTCCCCTCGATCTCCACTTCAAGAACAGAACAGTCCATGCTACTACTGGATCAGACCTTATGTACAAACCTCTGCATTCCATTCAAACAGAATGTATATTATATATTTTTACCAATGCCCACACTGACTGCATTCAGCTAAAACCAAGGGCAAGCATTTGTGTTTACTGTGACTTTCTGTGCCAGGTTGAAGAGTCTGAGAATAGTATTTTCATGGCACAAAGGGTACGTTCACACTGGCTGCTCTCCAAAACTGAGCAGACTGTGCTCCATGGCTCTCACTGCAAGGCATTTCTACCAGCTCAGGTATCATTTTCAGTTGTTTCTTGTAAGCTTCACTGACTCTAAAAGCAGATGCTGGATTTGCATCTAGAACCCAGATATGGGATCAATCACAGCATTATGGGCAGAGATAACTACATCTTCTTCAAAAGATGATGAAAATGACTTTGAGACAAGTGAAATGGGAAACAGACGAACTCCCTTTGGCACCAGTTTAGGAGCAGCAGATTTTTGCCAATGCCTATCACTTTCCCACTTGAACTTTCAAAGGAATGCTCTACCTACACTGAAGAAAAACACCAGAGTATATTTTCAACTTGTTATGATAGGCAGTAGGGCAACAAATCACAAGCCTCATACATACTGGACAGGGACAGACACAGCATCAGGCTCAGCCTTTTGGTGACAGGTTCACATCAGCTTCTCTGTGAACCAAAGACAGACAGTGACCTGTCCCCCCAGACTGCAGAATGGGGCCCCTTTTCACAGAAGTGCCAGACCTGGGGTTTCTGCCTGCTTTGAGGGGAGTTTAAGGCAGTGGCACAAAAAAATTTACACTAGAGAGGTCTGTCATTTATTTTCCCCTCAATGTGACAAGCTAAGAAGCTTAACAGCACCCACAGAGGGGAATATCTCCCACTTGAAACACATCACAAAGCAGAGAACTACAAGGTGCTTCTGAAGCCACAGAGGGAAGTACAAACTCCTCCTGCTGCACTCCACTGGCAAAACCTCTGGGGAAGACCAAGAGTTCCCTTTAGCAGAGCACAGGCACAGCCTCAAAGATAAACTGAAAATAACCCCAAAACCCCCAGAATGCATCAAAAGTACAAGGGGAATTTATGAAGATTCTGTTTGTGAAAGGGTTCAGAGTCAGAAAAAACATTTCCATTGCCACAAAGGAAATGAGAAAGTAGCTGCATTTTCCTAAGCCACGATCCCACAAGCCTTCCCTTTTCTCACAGATGCACACGTTCCACTAGAGAAGCATCAAGACATTACTCCACACCCAGGTATCCTTCACAAAATATCTAGAAGAGTTTCTAGGTGTCTGTACCAAGAGATCAGATAATGCTTTACCATATTCAATGGAATTTTTGGTTCAGTCTGCATTGAAAGGTGTTTTAAGATGACAAAAGCTCCTAACAGCCAGGGAAGGACAGTGACACGCAGCAGGGTAGAGATGAGGACAAAGGTTACAGTTATATGATCCCACAGTGGCCCACTTTAAGCATGAATAAATCTGGATGGTGTAATTAAGGTTTTGCTGTTGCTTTTTTTCATTGCAACTTCTTTTAAAAAAGGAAAGATGATATGAAACTCAATAGCATTGAAATACTGCCAGTGGCCATTTCTGTACAAAGAAAGAAATGTTGCCTTGAGCCACAGATCTGGAACAGCCACAGCTGAGTCATGGGCAGCAGAGCTGTTCACAGGTTACAAACCCGGAGTGCTTGGTGGTCACCAACACATGCTTTTTACAGAATAGGGCAAGGGAATCTTGCCCTAGAGACTAATTCTGTGATCCCTAATACTACTTCAGCTTCCTAGAACGACTGTGGAACAACCACCATCTGGCTTGCTGGAGGATCCATCCAACACATCCAACTCAGTGCTTTGAGCCTTACCGTGAGTTCAGACACCTCAGCACAGAGCAAATCCGCCCAAATCTAGGTTATTACTGCCATGTATTCAAGAAGCAGTGCTTGCTCTTGACTGTTTAAAAAACAAACAAACAAAAAAGAGAATGGGAGGATGGGAGGGAAGTGTTATTTTAACTGCAATAGGTCTCTGAGCAAGTCCACAGCACAGCTGCCTGAACAGCTGTACCAGCAAGACAAGGCACGCAGCACAGGAGCAAGGATGAACATTTCAGAGCTACACATTTTTTTGCGTAAGGATCACTGCTACAAGAAATGCTTAAAAAAGTACATCCTAGCCCTTCCCAAACCCATGCTACACGGGCTCACACACTGCTCTGATCCCTCTGGTATTCAAGAGTTCTGACTTGTCAGTCAGTCCCAGTGCTGGCAGACCTTTGCCCCATCCTCCCCAAAGAGGCACACAAGCATAGGAGGACTTTAGCTTTGTTGGTTTTTTTTTTTTTTTTTTTTTTTTTTACTCCATTCTACCCACACCCAGACACACTTCTCTGTTTGGAAAAATACACATTACAGAAACATGCTTGGCACATGGGCAAGAAAGTGGGAGGGCCGTGGTAGGACACTGCTCCTTGTCTTTTGACAGTCTTGCACCCACTCCAGAAAAGCCTCACCTCTGTCAATGAGCTTTATTCCTACAATGCAGCAATGATTGTTTAACCATTTTGGATTGACAGGCCACTAAAGACTTCCTAAAGAAAGCATGGGCTCAAAATAAAAAGGCAAAGTCCATATAGACTTGTGTTGCATAGACAGGCCTGCTTCTTCTAGCTGCTTCTCCAGAGAAGTGCTGGGAGTAGTCCATGTCTCCAAACAAACAAGCAAAACAAACTCCTCAAATTCTCAGTTCTTACAGGCTACAGCTGAAAGCTACTGGATGTCACAGACATAAAGCAAGGACAAAGGCTCCTGGTTTAGGTTGTTTTGAAGCTCAGTGACTGGGTCACTGGGCCAATAAGCACATATAAGCCAGAGTACCACCTTCCCTGGTGCAACTTCCAGCTCCTGGCCCAAAGCCACCTAAGTCCAGTGCCATCCCTAACACAGCCACACAGCACCCAGACCTGGGGCTGTGCCCTGCCACCACCTGTCCCACATCCACACAACACTGACAAAACAAGTGGGAATGCTGCCCTGAGATGAGCCACCAAGTTCCAGGGCTTAGACATGAATAAAGGGGCTGGGTCTTAAATCAGTGATATTGACCCACCAGTACAGAGAGAGGAAAGCTGGACAGTTACCAGTGACATGCACACTGGAAACTTCTCAGTGTCTGGGTTCCCTGGTTCTCCCATCTCACAGAGGACAGACACAGCATGGAGCAGACTGGTGGGGCAGCAGAAAGCCTTGGGTTTGTTCACACATTTGGAATTATTTGAGCATTGCTGAAGAAGCCATTGGGCTGCACACACTCTCCTGTTACAAACCCAAGCAGACAGCTTGAGCACACAGCCCTCTCTTTGTGCTGCTGTGGCTGCTGGCAGGGCAGGCAGCACAAGACCTTTCGTCACTGTCAGAAACTTGGCTGGGCTGGCTGCCTCCAACTCATCTCAGCATATTATTCTCAAGTCCCATCAGCCTGAGAACAACGTGCTATGGAAGATGAGAACATCCCATTACGAACACAACGAAGCACTGTCCGACAGCCAGGTGGCAAAGGATGGGGACACCTGCACCTCCCTAGCAGATTTGGGGCTGATGGCAGTGCAGAACATTCCCTCACAATTAGACCCAGTACCCATGGCACCAAGCCAAGCATGACAGCAGCTGCAAGTGAGCCCAAGGAAACCAATCCTTGAAGACTCACATCCAACAATGAGGCAACTATGAAATTACTGGAGATGTGGAGTGGCCAGGCATGGTCTGAAATGAAGTTTCGTCAGCACTAGTTCTAATTCCCTGCCCAGTCTCAGCAGGGTACAGCACAATCATTACTAGGTATTATATACACTGGATTTGTGCTGAGAAATAGGATGGCCTCAAGGACAACAGACTCAATTTCTCCTCTCTGAGAGGCTTTGTATTTAAGGGAACAGAAATCCATTTCCTTGCTCCCTAAAAATGTCTAAAAAATGAAAGGTGAGATTAATATTATCTTCACTGTTGCAAATTAACTTAACTTCCCATCCCTGAGCCCTGGCTGGGAGCCACCAGGCAGTCAAACAAGCAGCAGGGGTGCAATCAGAGCAGCTACAATTGGCAAGTCCAGCGAAGCATGGAACATTCACAACAGGTTTACCAAGACTGATTGAGCCAATCTACCTTGGCACAGCAGGGAGCAGACCAGGAATACACTCTAGCACAGCTGTCAATAAAAAAATGCCTGCCCAGGAATTCCAGTGGCTGCTATGGCCAGCAGAGGTGCCAGCTGGGGAGGATGAGGGCAGAAGCATCACCCTTAACAGTGACAGGATCCAAAACCCATGAATGGAAGAGGGAGCTCACTTGTCTTGAGGAATCCCCAAAAGCCTCTCTGCAAGCTCCAAACACAGGTCTTCTCTGGTAGTTCTCACTGGAAATATGCCTTTTTGTGCATTGGTGCATCTGAGGCTCTTGGAAACGTGGCTGCAGCCCTGCCTTTATGGCTGACATAAGAAAGTCCCTAGGTACAACAGCTCAGCAAAATTTCATGAAATAACCTCTTCCATTTTATGTTCTGCCACCCATCTCACTAAACTTCTCCAGCATTACCTCAGCTCCACAGCTCAGTATTTTTAACACCCCAAACTGTTTCAAACAGATCAAGGTAACCACAAGAGAGGAGCAAAGGCACCCTTAGATGTTGCTAGTGATACTCAGGTATGTGACAAAGAGGTAGGTAACACCCAGGAATGGGTGTTGTGGTGCACTGTCTCAACAAGAGGTCAGCCCCTACTGTCTTTTCAAGCAAGGTTCACAGCAAAACACCGCCCTCACTTCTGCCTGAAATCTTAGATCATGTTTTGACATCCACTGTGGGTCCCAAGGGCCCCCTTGGTTCACGTGGCCCATATAATGTGTCCAGGATACATGCCAGTTCAATGACCCAGGGACCACAGATGCATGTTCCAAGCATTTCCTTTTGGGTCTTAAAAACCATTTCTTGCTCCCCACCCCCTCCACTCCCAGCATTTTCCCGACAGCACTATGTGCTGGGTAATTCACAAAATAAACTAGGTGTGAGTCATACTTAGTTTAGAGCATCTGCAGTTCTTGAATTCTAATCTAAAGGACAGGAGGGAGAGGAAAGACAAAAGTAACAGAAAAAAGCAGTATCATCAGCTAAAAATCACTTTTAGGACCTACAGAGCTGATAAATTAATGGCAAGCAGCAAATGCAGCCTTTTATAAGCCAGCAGTCTCAGTAGGATGCCTGAGTGATGTAGATTCCTGCAGATTAGAAAGCAAGTTGGGATCTCTTACAGACTCTTACCAGCAGGGACTGGTCAGGCCACTCCAAGACAGATAAGCCTTCAAAATCTGGGATTTCCTTGAAGCAAAGCCAACCTGACCAAGTAGCCACCCAGCTGGAGGTGAAGGGCTGCCCTGAGGGCAGCTTCCAGATAAAATGTGCAACAGCTGGGATCTCAACCCCAGCAAAGCTGCTCTGTGAGATACATGGCCCAGCCTCGGCAATTCCCATTTTTGCCCTGCCTCTCCCATCACACCAGGAGCTCCTTCCACCACAGTGGGTGCTGACAGAGGCTGGCTAGGACATGCCTGGCTGCTCCAGTTATACAGATGACATTCCTAAGGCCTTGCTCACCAGGCCCCATTTTGCCAAGGAAATCAGAAAATCATGCAGGGAGAAGGTGGATCCCAGATGGAGGGCAGGTCTGGGCAGCCTGAAGAAGGGAACAATTTCTGCTCCTCAGCCACAGCACCAGAGCATCACACATAGCTAGGAGCTATGAGGCAGCACAAGGATACAGGGTGACTCTGTGGGGAACCAAACTGAGGGGTCTCAGCCGAATTCTCAAAAATGCAAACATGCAAAATAATAATAATTAAAAATAAATAAATCACCAAACCATCATGGTTTTTTTACTAGCAGTCTTGGCCTGGAAGCTAAGAACCTCCTGGGATTTGGGAAGGAGTTTATCCTCTCTGCTCTAAGCTAAATGCCTTGAGGTCAAGGCCATGAGATTTTTGTGCTCTGTCTGCACCATTCTCCAACATTAAGCTCTCACCTGCCTAACAATGCTTTAAGAACAGACGACTATGCATTTTGGAATCAAACCCTCAGAACTTCATTATATTTTTTAACCTGCCTTGGGACAGAAATCATCAACATTCACAAAGTGCCTTCTCCAAGGCTACTAGTTTGGCAATCTCACTTCTGTAAAGAAGCCTGCACACTGTATCACAGACTAGTCCTGAAGCTGAGAGAGTATCTGCTGAAGACCTCAAAACAGAAGGTGACGTGCTTTCAGTGTAAACAGGAAGCTGGAGATACTCAAGAGAGTGGAAAAATAGCATAAGGCACCTCAAAAGGTTATCCTTTGAGCAAGCCCCAGCCACAAAATTTGATAAGATTTATCATTCTGCTTTTCTACAGAAGGCTGCCATGTTTTTCATCACTGGATAACTCCACCCTACCTGGTTTCATCTGCAATGTTTCTAAATAAGAGCACATCTTCTTATTCCCAAAGCTTAAAACACAAAAAAACCCCATAGGTCGAGAATATTAAAGACCATCTCTTTGACTTCCAGAAGAGAATGCTGAGTTGGTGCATTTCAATCACAAAATCCTAAAATAACTTAGGTTGACAAAAACATTAAGTATTAAGTACAACCACTGATCTGGCACTGCCAAGCTCACCACTAATGCATACCCTTTAGTGACACATCTTTTTAGTATCTCCTAGAATGGTGACCCAAATACTTTCCTGTTTCGACCAGTGGTCATCCTTATGCTGAAGATGTTTTTTTTTTAACATCCCATATAAACTTCCCCTGACAGAACTTGGGCCAATTCCTCTTGTTCCATCACTTGATACTTGGAAGAAGAGGCCGATGGCCACCTGGCTGCAACCTCCTGCCAGGAACCTGTAAAGAACAATATGGTCTCCCTTGAGCCTCCTCTTCTCCAGGCTAAACATCCCCAGCTCCTCAAGGACTTGTGCTCCAAACCCTTCCCAGCTTCATGCCCTTCTCTGGACTCATTCAGCAGCTCAGTGTCTGCGCTGTAGTGAGGGGCCCAGAATCAAGCACAGGATCCAAGGTGTGGCCTCACTAGTGCCCAGTACAGGGTGACAGTCACTGGCCACACCACTGCTGATCCAGGCCAGGATGGCACTGGCCTTCTTGGCCACCTGGGCACACACTGGCTCATGTTTAGCAGGCTACTGACCAGCACACCCAGGTCCTTTTCCATTGGGAAGCTTTCCAGCCACTCTGTGCCAAGACTTTCAGATGTACCTAAAAATGGCATTGAGCCTTAAAAAGTAATGACATCCATGCTTTGAAAATTCACCCTTTTCAGCCATGCCCAGTTGGGTCCCCAGACACAGAGTACCCTGAGTCACAAGAGCTGTCCAACACTCCCAAGTCCTACAGCCAACATTGCTGCTACAGCTGCTGCTTTCTATTGCAGGGGCTCAACACACAGAATAGATTAACACTTTAAAGCAGAGAGCAGATAGATAATATGATATATGTTAATGTCTGCAAGTCGTTACCTGCCAGGCTCAGAACACTCATCTCTGTAGAAATTTCTTGATTGCCCCAATGTCCATCTACCTGTCCAGGACTGCCTACACCCAAAAGATCACCAGTGAGCTCAGCCATTGTAGACCCACCAGTAACACACAGGTGGGTCTCTACCACAAAAACTTCAAGGTAGGTATACTTGCCAGGGATGGCCTGGCTGGTTTGACACCACAGTCAAATAGCAGACCTCAGGCAGCCAAACACTTCACTCACAACATCTGAGATTGTAACTGAGTCTGTGTATGGAAAAAGATAATCTCAATCACCAGCGAGAACAAAAGCTGTTTGTGTAGTTCATCCTGTCCAGCATTTGACACAGCTTCAGTTGACTCAGCTAAATACCATATATGCAAAAGGAACAACCAGCAATAAAGGCAGGGAGTTTTCCTAGGAGTCAGTTTTAACAACTACCTCCCAACCATGGACCACAGCAAAACAAACAACACTTGACTCCAACAGCTGTGCTTTACCCTTTACCCCAAAAGCAAACTACCATACACATCACTGGAGAGCAGGGCAGGAGTTACCTTCACCAGGAGAGGTTAAAATCCCTGGCCCATACAGGCCCCATGAGCATCACTGTAACTGTAAGACACGCCTTTAGCTGTGCCCCATGGATCACACGACACTCCTTTTCTGGAAGGTTTTTTGGTTTCTTTTGCAGACACAATGTCATGGCACCTTTAGCTTTAAGCCCAACACCACTCATTTAAATTGGTGTATGGGAGGGTTAATAGAAAAACAGTCTCTTATCAAGTGCAACTCAAAACAGCCACCCACTCAGAAAACTGCTGGGGCATGGAGCTTGCATCTCAAGAGATTTGCACTGTATGTACACTCCCTTACCCCACACCCATCTCCAATAGCAATCACTGCATTCTGTTGTTTTATCTATTTAATTCAGCTTTTAGTTTAGCATTTTACCCAATTTTACACCACACAAAACTTTTGGAAGGACATATTGAGTTTCCCGGATAAGCAAAATTTCCGTTCTCTTACACACAGTAAGTTTCCCAGATAGGCAAAACTTCCATTCTCTGATGAATGCACAGCGAAACCCCTTGCTCAGTTCAGCAGTTTCTCTGCAGAGAGCTGGCAGGCCCACTTTGTGGTTCAGGGTGGCTTTCAGGAGCCATGGCACCCTGGATTGCAGATATTTCACCAGCATTTCTTAGCCCTCAGGCTGTAGTGAATAACTTCACACAGCAGCTCCAAAGAGGCAGCTGAGAGCAGAGATAATGCAAAGTGTCAGCTCTCACAGGGGTCTCCTCTAGCTTAATCTTGGAAGATAATGTAGAAAAATACAAGGGAGACAGGATGCAAAAAGGGAGGTTTGAACGCCCCTCTGGTACAACTTCATGCCCTGACTCAGTTTGGCGACTGCTTACAAAAGGCTGACTGCTGGAAACCTCACACCCACACAGAAGCTGCCAAGTGCCAAAAAAAGGTTCAAGTTCCTCTCTAAACCCACAGTGTGCTTTTACATGACAGTGACCTGCAGTTGTACAGAGAAACAATAACTTCTGGAAAAAACAAGCAGAATAAAGAGTCCCCAGGGATGCCACCTCCTCTTCAGCCTTTGGACGACTAGAGCCAAGCCTGAGACTGTTCCATGGCTTGCAGCTGAACCAGAGCTACAGCTGAAAGGACACACCACAGTGTCAGTGCACATTCCAACCAGCCAGGTTTTATTCCTCCAGATCAGATACTAAGAGAAGCAAAGCTCCAGCAGGATGAGCCTCTGAGCAGCCTCCCAGCCTTGATGGAAACCCTGCCAGCTGCTGCATTCAAAGCTGAAGGTATCTGAACTAACCCTGCAGTCAGCTCCAATTCTTGCACAGATTCCATCAGCTTCCTTTTCCCTAGAAAGGTGGCTGCTAGGATGCAAGCAAAGACTCCTGTCTGCCACCTGTTCAGCTGCTGCCAGCACTGTAAAGCTGCTCTGCAAGAACAACTACCCTCTACTCAACCAACCAAGGCCGTTGGTTTGTTTCAAAACCTTTTTCCTTTGCTCCGCTAGCTCCTCACAGGTACTCTCCCCCCTCTCCCTCCTTGTTTCCTGTGTTTAAGTTCTCCAGGTTTATTAGTCAGCTCTGGGGAACACAAAGTACCAAAGCTGGCCCCAGATCAGTCAAAATTCCACATCCATCTACAAGTCACAAATCAGTAAAGCTACAGCACTAACAATACATGTTCCTTTTCCTGTCACAGCCTGGTGTTGGCACACTGCCCTAAGTGCAACTTCAGATTTAAAACACTGGCATACAAGGGTAAGAATAAGTCTCTGGCTTCTGAGACCAGATAGACAGGGAGGCAGAGCTCCCTGCATCATTTTGAAGCAAACTGCTTTGTGGCATCTGAGCCCACAGTTCATATACATTGCAAAGCACGAGGGAGAAGCAGGCTGGCAGCCTTTTCTCTTCTTCGAGGGTACTAAATGAGCTCCAGGTCAGTAAAGGTAAATTTTTTTGCTTTGGGAACTGTATCACGTTCAGGTGATATTGCATACTCACAGCTTCTTAAAAACAAGAAAAAGTGAAAAAAAAAAAAAAAGAACAGTTAAATCAGAACCAAGTTAAGTTCACCTGTTACACAGCCAGAGTGGATGCTGTGGGCAATGTCAGCTGCCTGGAATACCAAGTAACTGAGCACTGAGCTGGAGACAAACCTGCTTTTTCCACCTTGCATCAGGGATGTGTGGAATCCAGGCAGGGCTTTGCAGCCCTAGCCAAGGACTCAGTCCTTCCAGCACTGCAATTAGGGTCAGAAGAGCCCAGCCTCTTCCCAACATCAACTTCCTTTGGAAACCTGGCACCTGCAGGAGAGCACGGCCCTGAGAACAGCAGAGCTCTCTGCCTGCCATGAAAACAGCCAACACCCTGGTGGCTTGGAAAATTCCCAGGCCTTCTCTGCGCTGTGCTCCACCACCTCACCTCAGCAGCACTGCCAAAGGCTTCAGGAGCTGCTGGTGAATTTAGGTCATAAATCCTTCCCATCCCACCAGCCAGCACCCCAATAATAAAACTAATACCAGAGCAGAAGGAGAGGCCATTTCTTTGCACCAGGATGCTACAAGTAATGCTTGCTGTAACCAGAATAGATAGATGTAATAAGCTGCTTTTGCAATGCAGTCATTGTGCTGTGCAGAGATGGAGAAGCTTTCTATCCACACGAGGGGAGGCTTCCCTGAGCCGGACCAGCATTACCCCAACCCATGTGCCAAGTCAGTGCAACAGTCCCTCTGCAAGGAGCATTTCCAGCCAGAGCACACTCCAGCCTCTTGTCCTGTCTGGATGTAAAGAGCCAATGTTACACATATAATGCAGAAAGGAATTAAAACCCCTGCCTTCTCACTGCCAGGAAACACTCCTGTTTGCATAAACTTCCTTCCTCCCTTTTGCCCCATTACTTCTCATGTCACTCCTGTCAGTGTCCTTATGGAATGTCTGTGTCTCAGTGTTTTCAAATATTTCCTCACTTATGTCCTTTTCCCCTTTGTCATCACTTATTGAACACCACATACTGAGCCCACATAACATTTCCCCTTAGAGTTGATTCCTCTAGTTACCAAGTTCTGGTTCAGCAAAAAGTCTCAGGAAAGGATGAACGAAAATGCACACAGGAACTCGGTTTTACTGCACATGGCTTGTTACACCTCTTTTGAAAAGAGAAGTGAAAAAAAAGTGACTCACTCACAAACCCACTTTGACTTTCTATCCTGAAGAGCACATAATGCACGGTAGAGCTACCAAGTGCACAAACCAAACCTCTACCAAGCCAGACCAAAGACAAAAAAATCTCACTATTTTAGTTTGGGTGACAGAGCATTGTGGCAGTGACATCATGGGTTGGTGTGCAATTAAAATGACCATCAGTTGAGCTTCAGGAGTCTGACACAAAATAATTGGGCAGGTGCATATGGGCTGTGCTAGGCTCTGAGCAAGCTTTCATCTACACCTTTCTCCCCAGGAAGTGTAACACTTCTGGCAAGCTTAATTCACAGGGTGCCTGGGGTTACAGGGTAAATTTTATGAGCACTAAGGCCTAACTGATCCCCTTTGCTCAAGGTAAGGTTCACAACAGCACTGCCTTGCACCCCTTACACAGCACTCTCCTGTTCTCTTCCCAGCCCAGCTAAAAGTCTATCCCAGCAGCCATACAGTGTCAAGGCCACACAACACTCACTCAGCGAGCTCTGTGGTATCTTTTCGAGTACTGAGAAAGAAAACAGCAGGAAGGCTCCAATTTCTACTTCTCAAAAAAGAAGTATAAATGAAGTGTCAAGGGACCTTGACAAAGTCCTATACATGTTCTGTGGAAAAGCCAGTGCTGTAAGGTGAACAGAGAGCATCACTGACACACATCAGCCTCCTGGGAGACTGCAGCTTTCCAGGTGGAAATGTCCAGCAAACATGCCCTTTGCTCCCTGAAATGCAGCCAACCAGCAGCAGAACAGCAGCTGTCGTTATCACCTTCTTGGAGAACAGCTGAAGGTCGAGCCAGCCGTGAGTGTCACGCCAGAAAATGGACCTACAGCTTCTCAAGTTTTAAGGTAATTTCACCAACAGATCAACCTCCTCCCTCAGTCCTTCAGCCTTCAAACCAGCACTCCACAGGAGTAGCAGTGAAGGAGCAGGAAGCCAACCAGCTGGGACACTCTGGAAAGGGGAGAAGGAAGCAGGCAGGGAACTTGTCACTTTGTCCTATAAATCAGCACATTCATGTGAACTGGATGACTCTGAGCAAGAAAAATAAAGCTTATTCCAGCAAAACAGAAGTTTCACACAGCTCCACGGCATATCCCATTGTTTTTCCAAGTGGGGCTTTTCTTGCACCAGAGAGAGCAGAACTGGCCTTTCCTGCTCCTTGCAGCAGCCATCTCCAACTCCTGCCTGGCATCCTCTGACTCTTCCCATGGCCACAGGAAATGAAGGATTAAACAGAGGCCCGTGGTGACCGTAAACACACTGCTCAACTGGGAGCATTCCTCAGAGACCAGACTGTGATGGATGACACGATGTCGTGTCATAAACAGGAGAAAACCCCCCACTGCTACCCGTGTACCCCCAGGAATCAGTGCAAAAATAGGTTGTGTCCCCTCTTAGCCCTGTCCAAAAATCTGTCAGGAGCCAAGGAAACATCTCTGCAAAAAGCCTCAGTTTAACCTCCACAGCAGCTCACAGAAGACAAATGTTAAGGATTTAGGGATGGGAGGAGGCAGACCTGCTTGTTCAGCTGCCTTTCAGAGCCAAGAGCATGAAATATGCTAATCTTGCCCATCTCTGCCAGGCACTGCAGACCCAGAACCACTGAATGCAAAATAAAACTTTCACCCAGCTTTAACCAGAAGTGAAATGAGTGCCACAGCCTCAGCTACTGAATTCATGCATGCTGGAAAAACAGATCTCCTATTACCCAGAAGAGCTGGATGTGAACCAGTGACCTGTGTCTATGTCCCATCACTCTCCACCTCCCTGCTGCCCTCAAGCCATCCATCTTGCCTGAATTTCTCAGAGCCACTAAACAAGGAAGTCACAAAGCAGAAAATCATGATGCTGCAAGGAAAAATCCCAGCTGGAGCCAAAGGGCATGGGGCAGGTGGCTTCACAATGACCCGGTTGACCCTCAGCTGCTCTCAAAATTGTTGCCCTGATTATACTAATCCAGTTAAAGGCCAATGCTTCCTTCAGATGAACACAGCTGACAGCTCATCCCTCAAAACCATTCCCCTGAAAAACCCCTAAGCAGAATCTTTCCTCATCAGACACCGTGCCAGCCATTCACACTTCCTCAATCCCCTTCCATCTCTGACATACATCAAATTTCTCCTGTCCACTCTCATGTTGCTGAGCACAGAGAGGCACCAAAGGCCTCATTATAAGCCAATAACCTCAGTCTGCTCCATGGAAGCCTGACACATTGCACCTCAGACCTCATCCACCTCCCCAGTCACTTGGAGGGTCAGTAGCCAGGAGGTTTTTATTGCAGGAGTCTCAGAAGAGGTCATGAAAAGCTGCAGAGGTCAGCAAAAAGGTCTGTAGCTGGGAGGAAGAGGAAGACTGATGCTAACAGCAAACTTTTATTCAATTTATGCTAAGGCAAAAGAGAGCCAGCCAGACTACCTGCCCCAGAGAACACCCTGCCAAGACAGAAAATATTCAAGCTCCTCCTGTTTCCCCAAGGTTGCAGTCAGAGCTGTATCTTTTACTACCACGGTTTGGATACTGGCCTCTCGGGCAGCAGATTACAACCAGCAGCATTTGAACGTACAGCTCCCAAAAGTCAAATCAGGTGCTGAACAAAGAGTAGAAAGCAGTGTGAGCATTGTTGTGTCTCTCCATGCACAGGTGCCACAATCAGCCTTTGTCAAGGCTGGAGCTCCAGACAGTAGTGGCAGGGTCAGTGCTAATCATCAGCCCAGACATACCACCCTTGCATTTCCTTACAGTACTACTAAAATTAAAAGTCAATAAAAACACTTCACCCACTGCAAATTTCCACAGTTCTCCAGAGCTGCACACTACTGAGGCAGAGTTTAGAGTTCCCCCACCCGCCTCCAACCCCACCTCTCCCTTTTCTCTCCTCACAGAGGATTCAAACTAGCAGGAAGATGAGGAGGCCCTGGGAGAATGCCTGGACCTGGGTTTTTTCTGCTGCTGCCAATAACTGATGGCTCTTGGAGACTGCAAGGGATGAGGGACTGAGCCTCAGCTTGAGCAGACAGGCATTCCTCTCACAAAGATGTTGCCTCAGACCTTTGGAAAGGCAACAGCAGACAGGACTACAGGTACATCCTCCAGAGAGGGCTACGGTTTGCACAGCTCCAAAACACCTCCCGTGCAGCTCAATCTGCCTGCATGCAGCCAGAAATGCCTCTCAAGTCCAAAGGCTCACTCACAGCAGGCAGCCAAAAGAGGGTGGAGCCCTTCCCAAACACAGCTCCTAGTAATGCATCAGGTCACAAGAGATGAGAGGCAGTTAGAGATCAAGCAGAGCCCAAGACAGTTTTATTTGCTTTATAAGTAGCTAATAAAAATAATGTTCCTAGGATGTTTTTTATCACCAAAAGGCTCACAAATGAGACCTCTAGTAAAAAAAGATCTACACACACACAAAGCTGAGCAATCTCCTGAGGTAGGTCAAAAGAGCAAACAGCAAAGGCTGCTTTGTGAAAAGCAAATATGTCACAGACGCTTGGGAGATGAACAGAAATGCAGGCAGAGAAGCACAGGCCACAGATTGCTACCAACACCAAAACCTTCAACAAATAACTTACAAGAGGTTTACTGGCCACAGAGGTCAGATCCACTCTACTACTCATGGAAAAATGGGTCTGTAACACCAGGCTGCAGCAGCAAGGTGTAGTTTATACTAGGAAAAGTGTCTTTTGAGGGTATATTTTACACCAGTAAACCGCTGCCCACAAAATAAGCTGGACCAGCTGAAGTGGTTTTCACCAGAAAAACACCATCCACATCAGGCCTTGAGCTGATATAAATGTTTTTAGAGATAAAAGAGGAAAGTAAACACAAGAAGCAAGACTTCCTGCAGCACCTAGCTAGTTACCAGATTTTCACTACCATCGCTGCACTGAAATGATCCCACTTTTAGAAGAGCTTTTGAGATCACTCCAGAAGAGGAGGATGACACTGTCTTTCAGCAGTCCTGGCTACCTGCAGACAGGGGGAACTCGGACACAACACCTCCTGTCCTGATGCAGAGCTGGTGAAGAACAAAGTATTCAAACCAAAAGGCTGTTCTTCATTGTTAATGAATGACTAAGCTGACCTTTACCCCAGATAAAGAAAGGGAATGCTTTTTCCAGAAAGATCAACAGTGATTTCTCTATTAGGAACAATAAATATTTCCCTCGGTATGGCAGGCAATGCTTTTCTTTCCTTGGCCGGCATTGACACAGAGCACGAAAAGACCTAATCCAAACCATAGCTCAGTCTCAACACTTTCCAAAACAACAACAAGTGATGCCATTAAACTAAAAGCGTGACAGATGCCTGAGTCTTTGCAGAACATGGCTCAAACCTCATCTACTTTGCACGTTGCTCTGGCAAACGACTTTAATCCCATTGCTATCAAGTAACAACAGATCGTAGTAACAGGACACTCTTGAAGCTCAATCCACACTATACCATAGCTGCAAATTTCCCAGGGACTGGTTGAGTTACACTGTAAGGCAGTAAATGTACTTTCATTCAGCATGTAAACGACCTTAGCTCAGTCCAGTTAGTTCAATTCAAAAAACTAATAACGGCAAATCAAGTTCAGCCTACTTAAATTGTGAATATGAGCATCTACAGAGGGATTTAATTCACTTTAATCAACCCACTGGAAAGGTTAATTGGATTCATTTTCTTGAATTACCAACCATGTGTAGACAGACACTAAGGATGAGAGCTTGACCACACTAAAATGGTCAAAAACAGTTCTGCTAATGACTTAACAGGACGAATATTAACCCCTAAAACGTCAGCTTTAGCTTTTGTTCCAGTAACACTAAGTGAAGCATTAAAGGTTGACAGGAGGTCAAAAGGAACCCCCAGCTGCCTGCACAGAAATAGGTTTTCTACTCTTGTCCTGCTAAATCATCAAATTCACAACTGCTATTTTGTAAGAATTGAAATTTGAAAAAAAAAAAAATGACTAGTGGCAAGAGAAACAAGTTTAAGGAAGTTTAACTTCTTTTAGGCAGGAAACCATTGCTCTCTATTACTAGAGAGTAAATCTAAACGAACTTGATTATGACAGAGCTTCTACTGGTTTATATCCCAAATCACTGTCAGAAAGAACAAACCATCGCCTATAAAGCTTTCTAAACCCAAAGCAGCTCCAGGGCACATTTAATTGAGCTCAAAGGCACACGTGTGAGGCAGACACTGCGCTAGCAGGGAAGCCGAGGCCAGTCGGCCCAACAGAAGGTGAATCCGTGCTCTGAGCACAGGCCAAGCCAGCGGGACCCCTGAAAGCGAGGGGGGCGAGGGGGCTCTGCGGGGCTCTCTTGGGAGCGGCTGCTTGGCGCTCCCAAGCTCAATGCAGGCCAGTCTTCATAAAAACCAGTACGTTAAGCGTTTGTAACCGGGGCCTCAAAATCACCAGTCCCCTTCAAATCGCCAAATCTGTGAATATTCACAGTTCTGCTCCCATTTTCCAACGCCCCGAGCGGAGCCTCCGGCCCCGGCCGAGCCGTAACTGCCAAGGACAGACAAACAGACAGACAGACAGACATCCTGCTGTCCGTCTCCCGCAGGGTGCCCGGGCTGCCTCATCCCCCGCGGGAGCGCAGCCCCGGCCGGCGCCCCCAGCCCGGCTGCCCGGGCGCGGCGGGGGGAGCGCGGCGGAGGCGCCGGCGGCGGCCTCGGCCCCGGCGCAGACAAAGGGCTGCGCCCTCCCCCAGCGCCGCTCCCCTTCTCCCGGGGAGAAGCGGCGCTGCCAGCCCGACCCCCGCCGCTCGCCCGGGGAGGGGAGCCGGAAGCGAGGCCAGCAGCGCGGCCACGGCTCTCTGTCCAGCGGCTGCGGCTCTGTCCGGCGACTGCCCCTGCTCCGCCGCCGGCCTCCACCTCCCGTCCCCTCCCGGCACCGGACACCCCGCACCGGCAGCGGGACGGCCCCGCCAGCCCCGGGAACCCCGGAGCCACGGCCGGAGCACGGAGCGCCCCGTCCCCTCCCGCTGACCCGGCTCCCCGCCAGCGCCGCGAACCGCAGCGGCGCCTGGAAATTGTAAAATGATAATGTTTAAGAAAAACCACCCCAAACCAACAGTTTCTCTCCTGCCTCTGTCCCATTTCCCCCCACACCGCCCCGTCCCGTCCAGCGCCCCCTCTTCTCCGCGCCGGGGTGAGCCGCACCTTCCTTGACTCTGGGCAGCTTGGAGTGGTCGATGCCGATGCCGGCCATGGCCGGGCCCGCGCCCCGCTGAGGGCGGCCCCGCTGAGGGCAGCGCGGCGGTGCCGCCCGCGCCCCGCACCACAAAGTTGGGAGCGGATGGAGCCGGCGAGGCCGGGCCGTACGGCGCGGGAGAGCGGACAGAAAGCGCCGGGCGGGGCGGAGCGGGGCGCCTCGCCGCCCCTCGCCCCCCTTCCGGGGAGGCGGACGGGGGCGTCCCGGGCTGCTTCCCCCTCCCTTCGCCGGCGGGGCTCGGGCGGCAGCTCAGCGGGACGGGCAGCTTCCGAAGGCAGTTATTTATACATTTGGGGTTTTATTATTATTATTATTATTATTATTATTATTATTATTATTATTATTATTATTATTATTATTATTATTATTATTATTGTTGTTTTATTGTTTGGCGGGGATATGTGTTGGCTGCTTTGAGGCTACGGCCGGGAGGCCGGGGCGGCTGTCAGATCGCTCGGACAGCTCCGGTCCCCCGGCGCTCTCCCGTACCGGGTCCCCATGCCTCTGCCCCTTCATCCCCAAACCATCCCACCCCCGTGCTCGCTCTGTTCCGCCGGCCTGGGAGAAGCAGACGTGTCCCGGGGAGCCTCAGAGCCACCGCCCAGCGGTGTCACGGCCCCCGCACCGTGTCCCTGAGGGCGGGGGCGGTGACAGTGTTGGGACGGGCACCTCTCGAGGAGAGGCGAGAGGTTCCCGATCAGGAGCACCGTGAGAGGCCTGTGAACCCGGCAGCGCTCTGCCACACACGGGATGCTGCCAGCTCTCGGCGGAGACGGGAGGACTTAGAGCTGCTGCCCACCTTGGTTTGCCGGCAGCAAAGAAACAGAACGAGATGATGTTCCGTGGGCAAAGGGGAGAAGATAAGAGGAAGAGGATTTGGGGTTTAGGGATGTCTGAGCTTCTCTGGGCTGTGCTCAGCACAACCAGTCAGTCATGTCAGCTGTTATGTTTGATCAAAATGCATGACACTGAGGACTATGCAGGCAGCAGAAGAAGTTAATATTGCCACATTCGAAATGAGTTACTCCCAGCATCTGTTCCAATGACCCATGGCTCCTGTGCCACTGGTGAGCAGGGAGATACTGAGGCTGAGCCCATTTGCTGCTCCCCCTCTCCAACAGGCTCTGGGAAGCTCTGCCCTGTGGGTGACTGGGATGCGAGCTGAGAGGGAGACAGAGGAGGATGTCAGATGTCAGAAAAAAACATCAAAGGGAACAATATTTCCATTTTATTAAAAAGACATTGAAGAAAATGACCAAAAAAAATTATTTCCAGAAGGTTAACCTTGTGCTACTCCTGAATTTTCTAGTCCTGTTTCCTGAAACTCAGGAACTATCTGTCCCAAATTCTGCTGCTTTCAAACGATACTTCACCAACCCCAGTGTGGGTATGCATAGATTGAATTCAATCTGACTGCCTTCACCTTCCCTTCAACTTCTTAGCCTCCTGCACAGAAAAAAACCATGGACTTGTGTGTATTTGTGATCCCTTCCCACATTGCACACACCTAGTACACCTCTCCTGTGTGCTGGCACACTCTCAGAGCTGATGGGCCTCCTGCCTAGAGGGATGTAGCACCCACTTACAGAGAGGTGAGCAGTGCACAGCTGAGCCCCACTCCACAGGTTCTCCATATGATCACACAGATGGGGATTAGTCACAGGGTCTTGCCCCTCCAAGGGGCAGCTCACACAGATTATCTCCTGTCACAGTCCCAGCTCTGCCCAGCTCCTCCTTCTAATCCCCCTGCCATCCACACAAGCAATACAACTGGACTACTTGCAAATAATCCCCATGGCTTCAGCCAGCTCTGGGCTAATGACAGGTCTAAAATCCATTTCTAGTTTTTCCTAAATTAGTGTTTTTCTGAACTCAGATATTCCTCTGGACATCCTTCACCTTTTTCAAAATCAAGCTTTTTGATCACTTAGTAAGATTTTTTATTGGACAAAAGTGAGGACAAAAGAAGAGGCCATGCAACCAGGACTATACAGGAGAAGTGGCAATGAATGTACTGATCTGACACAGGTCACACCTTTCCTAGCCCAGAGTATGGTTTTCTCCTGTCCTTCTCTCATTATAAAGTATTCAAGTCAGAACAGCAGAAGCTGAAATCCTGGAGCATTCACATTTACACAGGAGCTTTAATGCAACAGAGCCACTTTATGGCCCTACATTTATGAACAAAGCTTTAAAGCTGTCCATCCCAATGGTCATGCACTTTACTCCACACACACAGCTCTTTGCTTTAGTCTTCAGTAATGAATTTATATTATATTGTCTGTCTAGGGCCAAAACCAGCAACATAAATTAGTGATAAATCTGCACTGCATTCAAGAGATTCCATGTTTGGATGGTGTGGATTTGGCTATTGTTATGAGTAAACTGTCTTCCTGCATGTGTTTAACTTCACTAAAATAAGATCTGGTACCCAGTGCTCAAAGTCACAGCAGAGCAGTTCCTGATTTCAGGTTTGTAATACACAAATTATGGGCTCCTAATACCTTCCTGTAGCTATATTTATTTATTTTGCAAGGTCTGCTGAAGCTCAGTGATAGCCAGTGGATGGTGAGCTCTGCTAGAACCTAAGGAAACTACAGGAACACAAAGTAAATGACATTTTGTTCTTGCTGCTGGAAATGTGGAAATGCAGGGAACATCTCCAGCTGTCAGAGCACAGAAAGGCTGGAGCAGGCTCCTGGGAAGGGTAACACAGGCAAAACCCTGTCAACACTGTCAACCTGTTCCCTAAGGCAGTGTATTACACACCAGATATTTCCTTTGCCTTCTTGACATCAGATTTCTCTCTCATTTTAGCTTGATTTTTGAGAGATTATTCAGATAAAGTCTCTGAAATTGGAAGATGGGATGTATCACTTGGTTATGCAAGGTCCAAAAATGACCACAGCAGGACTGAGGAAGAGAAGGAATTAAACAGGAACCAGGGCATGAGTTACTGATGTAATGCTAGCACTGCAGCAGCATCACATCTTAGGCTCCCCCAAAGGGCTCCTCAGTGTGGTTGATCTCAAATCTCCCTCCCAACTCTCACTTGTATCTGCAAGCTGCAGCTTCTAGGCAAAAAGCATGAAGGGTGTTTGTTCTGAGAGACTGTCATCAGCTTTTCCTGTGCAAATTGTACAGCGCCTAGCTTGACAAGTAGAACGTGTTGCAGTGGGTAAGTGAATCCCAATAAAGCTGAGAAAAGTAACCACTTCCTTTTATTGAAGATAACAAGACAGTGACCCTTCACTCTTTTATAAAAGCAGGTACTTATTCTCACAGGACCTTCTGTTGCAAGAAAAATCCATATCGTTTCCCATGAAAAAAACAGAATTCAATCTGACTTTAACTCTTCTCTCATGGAGTGATTTAATTCAGAAGATATTTTGCAGTGCACTAGTCCAATCCCCTGCTCAAAGCAGGACTGGCTTCAAAATCTGATGAGGTTGCTCAGTGCCTTCCCCAAGTGAGGTTTGAAAATCTCCAAGGCTAAAGATCACACCACCTCCCACTGTGATTTTTCTCTTTGTGTCTTGGTGGACTTCTCCTGGCTGCAGCCTGCAAATCTGAACCCTTATCCTTGCACTGTGTGCCCAGTTTGGCTCTGCTTTCCAGCTGCCTCTCTCCATGGCAGACCACATACACCAGGCATACACCTGTGAGGGGTGTGCTCCACCAGACAGCTGGGGCAGGGGTCAGACACGGCACTGCAGCTGGACTGTGCCACCACACAAGTATTAAATGCCAGGGAGTTCCAGCATCGGGCACTTTGCCTACCTGCATCCAGGCATCTCATCTGCCCCTAAACCCAGACTGTTATGCTGGTACACCACACAACACTTTCCCAGCTTTCACAGCACTGAAAACACTCCTGAGAGGATGCACAAAGGAGTGGCTGGGATAGTTAAAAACAGGAAAAAAAAAAACCCAACACAATCTGGACTGGCCATCAGAAAAGTCACCGTGAGCTTTGATGAGCAGGAGCTGCCAGACAGAGCTTTGGGGCTAGGAGCTAGGATTGCTTTATGCTGCTAAGATCTTTCTCCAGGCAGGGAGAGACTGTTTTGTGCTTGCTTCTTAAATAAACTGGGCACCTCTCCAAGTCTCCTGCTGTCATTTTAGGTCAACAGGATAACAACAACTGTGAAATAAATTAAGTCTCATCAAGATGTTCACTTTTGACAGAACAGCCTTTGTTAAAGTCTCCTTAATGACGGCAAAGCTCACTTCCAGCTATGGGGCTGCTGTCCGAAGAGACACAGAGGATAATAATCCTACAGGCAGAAACTTGTGCATCCATTAATGGTTAATGCAAAGGGATGGGGAAAAATGGTTCTAGGTCTCTCATGCTATCAGGCAATGCACAAGCCTATATCCAAAACTAGTCTTTCAGAGGTGACTGATGCCAGGGAACTTCCTTCTGGGGACATGGGCTCTGGTTTTTCTCTCCAAAGTCAAATTCCTGTATAGAACTATAAAACCCAGTGCATGACTCCATTCAATCTGCAGGAAGCCTGAAGGATGTGAGTGCATTGTTTCCCCCCGTGATAAATAAAAATCAAGGTTTGGGGGCTCAAACAGAATCTGTGCCCAGCCCAGAGCAAGGATGCTTCAGGGAGGGAGACAGGTGATGTAGTGATGCAGGGGAAAAAACAGACAGGGGAAAAAACAGACAGGGGAAAAAATAACACTTCATACATCAGCCTCCCTGCATTTCTAAGCTAAGACACTTTAAGAGAGGTTTGAAGTCCTGTGCCAGAAGGGGTGGATGAGAGGAAGCTAACATTACAGCATTGGCAAAGAGTGCCAAGAAGCAGGTGTGTAATTTCCTTAGGTAGCTGAATGGTGCCTTTGGGAATTCAGGCTCCCTGAAGAACAAGGAGAGCAGAAACCTGCAAGGATTAAGGTATTATAAAGCTCACCAGGTGTAATGAATGGGGTGATTGCAAAGAATGAGCAGAGGAAACATAACTTGTGCTTACATGTAACATAACAAGGAGCACTAGGAAAATCATGAGCCGTGCCACAACAGATCAAGGGGCTTTTCTGACTGTCAAATTGGAGAGTAAACATGTGCAATCTGAAGTGAGATATGCCTTCCAAAATCTCACTTAGAGGAAAGTATTATTAAAATTGTTACATATTAGACGAGAGAAGAGGAAAGTAGCTAAATGTGTCATTCCTTACTCTTATGTCAGAAGAACAGAACCCACAGAATAATATATTATTCACTTAGTGCACTGCAGGGAGCTGCCTGCAAGCCCACACAACTGAGACATAAGAAGCATAACAAATGCAGCAGCTAGTGATGAAGCACCTTGGTCATTCTCAGATATTCATAGCCACTACTACCTGGATGAAACTTCAACACACTGATGTTGTAAGAGGGAATTTGATGAGGGCTGAAGTCAGTGCAGTTCTTGCCTAGCAGTGACTTTGCTATATTCCACTCAGAAAAATTTCTAGGTCTACCTAAAAAAAAAAAAAAAAAAACCACATCTAATATGATTGCACCTGCCCCTCCTCTTCTGGATAAAAAACACAAAAAATGCCTCAGTTGGAGCCCTCATTTCAAGTCACTTTATATGTGCAAGTCTACAGCCATAAGATATTGGTGTTCATTCAACAAAATATCCTTTTGCATGTGCAGAACTCTCACAGAGTCTCAGTAGATCAGGATACAAATGAAAAGCTAAGTTAGAAGACAGGCTGTCCAAAAGGCAAAGTTAATGGTTATCTGCACAAGTTTCACCAAAACACTACAGCTCTGTGTATGCTCCAAGTCATCCCTTGGGTGACTTGTAGTCACAGTTTTCCAAAAAAATGGGCAACATTTATCAATAAACCATAACACCAGATGGTAACTGAGCAGGAAGAGAGGGAAAGGGGAATGTCAGTCAAAGTTGGCACTGTTAGCAGATAGAGCTGACCTCCACAACCTTAAAAGTGCCCTTACTGGTACTTTTAGCAGGAAATTACCAAGTCTTGTCTTTACTAAAAGTAATACATGCACAAGCTACATTCATCACCCAGGATGAACCTGGGGCTTGGAGAAGGCAAGTCAGAAGAGAGAGGGGTCAAGCTCAGGGTAAATCTGGTGGTTTAACCAGGTCATACCAGATCATGCCTCTTCAGGACACTGTCCTGGCATGGAGGTCAGATTAGTCCTACACAGGCACCAATATTTACCATTCAGAATCATCACTGGAAGTTTCTTTGAGACCAGCAGATCATGGCACATTTCAAAGCAGAAGAGATTTCCACATTGCCGTCCTCTCCTCACCAGGAACCTCAGCCAAGTCACCCTAGTCAGTAGGGAGGCTGATTCTGGAAGCGCAGAGGTGCTTCAGCTCAGGATTAAGAAGCAGAAGTGAGAACTGGGGCATGACTGCCTCTGCTCCGTGCCTTCTCCCTAGGTTGCCTCATCCCACATCCAACACCTTTAGATTCCTGATTTGCTCTTTCAGCCCCTCACTCCAGGGCAACACTTTGGAGCTGCCTTGTTCTCTGAGAAGTTGAATGGTTTCCTAGCAAACCCTGGACTGGAAGCAGGCAACCAGGCTGAGATTAAACGGGTCTCATGAGCTGATGGGCAGAGAGGGTGGCGAGGCCCCACCTGAGGACACTCAGGACCATTAACACCCTCCAGGCACTGACACTCCTATTCATCTCTCTCACACTGAGAGCTGGTGCAGCTGGATTTGGTGGCACTGCTTGAACCAAGTCTTCTCTATTCCTGCCCTCTGGGCTGTTGACCCTTGTCAGTTTTCTAGTTTGGTTATGTTGGGTTACCTGAAGTCTGAGTAGCTTTGTGGAAAGAGAAACTTCTATGTGAAGGGACAGACTGGGATCATGGGAGGTAGAGATGGAGCTCACATCTTCATGTTCTCGTTATCCTTGAACTCCAGACACAAATGGATGATTATCAATGACATTATCAGTTATTAGACATTATCAATGAGTGAAGTAATAGAAAGACTGTGGAGACTGCGCTGTTTTCCTATGGAGAATAAAATACAGAAGAACAATAAAATGTAATATTATTTACAGCACCTGGACTAATGGGGTAAAAGCAAAGGAATTTTCCAGGTGGGAGCCTTAGAGAAGCCCAATAGTACAAATCAATTATCCTCTAAGTTCAAAAAATAAAAAAATTCCACTAGTGCCTGGCAGCAACTGCAAGGCTTCTCTCCAGCAACCCATCCCCTGAAAGCATCCACTCCTCACAGTGGATCTTCCTTATCATACACAAATGTAGCATGGCAGTACTGCACCTTCACCAGAGCCATCACTTGAAAGGTCTGGCACACTCTCTACATGAGCTGCTTTGGGGGCTGAACAGTTGCAGTGATCCAGAACTGAAGATTCTCTGCAGTGAAAGAGGAAATCCCAGGAATAGCTCAACTTCCTGAAAGAGTCTGCCAATAGCCCATGAAATCTTGTATCCAAAGGTAGGGAAAAACAGTCAGAGATCTGTGGATTTTGCCTAAACTTAGATGAGATGGAGAAACTAATCTTCTGTATCCAGGCAAAGTCAATTTCACAGCAGATCTGAAGACAGATTGAGATTTAGCCCTTTAGCACTAAATTAAAACAGATTTGACCTTCCCTTAGGGGTATAGTTTTGAGTCAGAACTGCTATTTTCCAGACTAGAATCCTGTGCAAAATGGTGCTCATCAAGTTATGGCCTCTGCTTCACAAGAGCTGCTCACCTCTGACCAGTTTGAAACTGGCACCTTACAGAGATGGAGGTGGCTGGAAAAGTGTTCTAGTAGGACATATCTGTCCCTCAGTCCAAACAGAACTTTGTGAAGAAGGTGAGCACTTCAGATAGCTGTTCACTAGTTCACAAGTCTGAGGGAAACAATGAGTTTGGTTAATTTGTACATATTATATATCCAGGGAAAATTTTAGAATGTTTCCTCAGTAGAGAACTCTTCATTAATGAAAGCATCACATTCATTTTTATAGGCATATCCCACAAAAAAATCTGAGCCTCTCCCCCTCCATTTTTGTTAATACTATATCAAATAATAAAATATTACAAGGGTTATTAAAATGCTTGTCATTCAATACCTATCCAAGGCACAGAATGAGGGGGAGCTGGGGACCTGAAGCCAAAAGCCCAAACATGGAAATGATGCTGTCTTTTAGTTGAGATGAAGAGCAGGTACCATCAAATGAAGCTATCTTGGGTAATCTGGCATGATGTGGTGTCAAAAAAGCACACACAGTGAGTCACTAGGAGTGTATGTACAAATCAGAGCTTGCCCTGATCCTCTCCCCCATCCCACCACGGGGGGAGTGAGCTGGCAGCTCTGTGGTGCTTAGCTCCTGGCTGGGCTTAAACCACGACAAGTACAGATGATTCAGTTCTGCAGGAAGAGAAGTGAAGAACAAAGCCCAGCACTGTTACTATTACAATATTTTTCTTGGTAAGGTTGTTGTGGAAAAGTAGTAGCAGGTCCCTGATCAATACTGATAGATAGGCAAGAAATGGAAGTCAAACCAAAATGTAGTCATGGCCTGAGAAGGCATGGAATATATGCAGTGTGTATTAGTACTTTGCTCTAAAATTATAAAACAAGGCTGTGTAGCCAGAACCAGCATCTGACCTTCCACTTCTTTTTTTTCCCCAAGAAAAAAACTGAAGACTCTTGCCCATCCTTGACGTATTCCATACCTACTGCCAAATCTGCACTCCCCCACTCAGACATAATCCCAAAATAGGGTGTGATGCCTTTCCCGTTGACAAAGCCATAAGTCACAGTGAGCAAGACACCCTCAACATTCTCCAATCAGTTAAATGAAGAGAGCTCTCCCCCTCTGTTTCCCACCACTTCAGCACTCATTATAGCTCACATTAATTAATATAGGCTCTAGGAAGTGAGATGATAAATTACAAAACCCCATTAACCCGATTCTGTCCAAATTGGTAAAATATGGCAGCTTGTACATTAGACGAATCTTCCTTGCTAACGTGGGAGTCCCCATGCCTGAACTCTGTTAAAGCAACAGCCCTGAAAAAGTATTTTTAATGTGTGCATGTATGGAATGTATAGCAACGTGCGTGAACAGTGCACGCCTGTGGGAACATCAGAATTCATTAGATCAGTCCGATATGAGATATATTGAAGAGGTTCCATCTGACATATGTTACTGGGCTGTTCTGTCCACTCCCAGCGGAGTGAATCATATTGACAGGTTGAATTATATCTCAGGAGATATTTTTCTCCCCTCCTCCAAAGGCCATTTGCAATCACGGCACATCCACTGCCTCTTAAAAGTGAGCTCATCTGGCGCTGGTTGCATTGAAGTCCTCCACTGTGCCTGAAGGAAGGATGCTTTTGGGCTCTGGGAACGTGGAGAAGATGTGGTCTGCCCAGCTGTGTCTGGGAGTGCTGACCATCCTGACCATGGCTCTGTGTGTCCCATCAACGCATGGAGACCCTTTTTTACTCCAAGGTAAGCTGGAATACAGGCTACATGACACAGGTAGGTGGTTATCTTTTTGCTTTGCTGCTTGCCTTGGCCAATGCAACACTCTCTTCTCTGGGAAAGAAAACAAAATGAACCTCTAGCTATACTGTCTGTTAACATGGGTGCTAGCGAGAGGCTTGTTCATATTATCATGAGCCAAAGCTGTCCTTCTGCTCTGCAGCTGGCTGTATGACACCTTCTGCTAATCAATGAAAATATCAGATCTGGTGAAATCTGGTGAGGGTAGCTCTTTCTCTCCCATAAGAAAATGAAAAAAAAATTAGAATATCAGAGAGTAGCAATTCCAGTATGTACCATAAGAGATTTGACAGCTCATAAATGTCAGTAGTACGGCGATGCTGAACTTTTTTTTCTTCACATAACTTCTTTTTATATGTACTTCTTCCATAATTTAAATTAATCTTAACTTGAGTTTATACTGCAGGGAAATGTCAGTCATTAGTGCTCTTTTTTAAAGAGGCTTGGCAGTGGAAAAAAAAGAAAGTGCCGCTAAGTATGGGCTTGAAAATAACATTGCTTTTCAAATGATTTTTCCTCTAATATCACCTATTTATTTTTGTAATTACAACCAAAACATTCCCCAGGCCACTCTATCTAAATCCTGCCTCTGTTTAGCTTTTACTGGAGTGTTTATAGCGTTGGGGTTTTTTTCCCTGTAGCAAATCCTCCAAAAAACTTAAAGTAGCTATTTTAAAATTATAACTGTCCTTCATACTTAGGAATGAGGTTTATGGCACTCCACACTAACTGCATGTTGTTCTGCTGGCTCCTCTGGGTTTATTTCCAGAGATCACAATCAGGACCAGTGGCTTCAGCCGCAGCGTGAGGCAGGGTTGAGTCTGGCCAAATACTTGGAGCATCCCTTTGGCCAGCATCCCTCAGCTTCTGCAGATTTGTGTGATGTTAGCTAATGGAGCTGATTCGCACATGCTCTTGAGCATCCTTCAGGCTCGTCTGGTACAACGTTTTGTTTCATGGGTACCAAGAATAATTGCATTCATCCCCTCAGAGGGGCTGATGGCCTTATGAAAATGCATTGAGGAGAGGTCCTAAAGATCCTGGAAGAGGAGAAAAAAAAGCCTTTCTGTATAATTTCTTAGTATATTCCATGGAATTCTGTAGACATCTTCTAGGGCTTTGTAGGGTCTGGATGTGGGGTAGGGCTGTTCAGACCAAAGATTTTTTTGAATGCTCAGTCTCCCTTTAAATCTGGCTCCTATTCTGTCCTTCTCAAAAATTAGTACAACATTCTAGTCTCAGATGATTCTGGAAATCTGTTAAGCAGAGCTGGGAGGGTCTCAAAGCTTCCAGGGAACTGAGCAGCCCCATCCCCTGTGTCTGTTGGTTTCTGCTGAACCATTGACCTTCACAACCATTCATTTGAGGGCATAGCCACAACCACTAAAGTAAAACCACTGAGAAAGTGCCCTGAAGGGACCTCTTAGAGAGTTCTAAATTGCTTTAGGACAGCAGCTTGGGGAGGCTTTTCCTGGAAAAGTTCTGCGTGGTCTTCCTTTAAGTTCCTCCACATGAGTGAGCTCAAGAAAGGGCTGTGGGCTGCAGGGCTTTTCAGCGGTGGTACCCACACCTCAGCCCAGTGAGGAGGGACTTCCCACCTCTGTCAGCCCTGGGAAGGTGCATGCAGTGAGCGGGGAAGCTCCTGCAGTTTTGAGAAGAGAGGATGTTGTGGGCTCCCGTCTGGCTTTGCAGAGGTGCCCACTCCACCCGCCTTGCAGAAGAGCTCGGGACAGTGTAAATCAAGGTGCTGGCTCCAGCTCTCTGCAGCCAGTCGTGCTGATGAGGCTGCAGTGGAACTGGCCAGCAGCCCGGGGCTGGCAGGGAGGGCTCCCCATCCCACACCCTTCCACTGCGCAGCCCTCGCTGCCTGGACATTTTATCCTGTGCTCACACACCTTCCTTTTCCACCCTGATGAGTGCTGACAGGAGACATTTTCCTTCCACTTCTCATCCTTCTTAATTTGATTAAGTGATTAACTGCATCAATTGATTAATTGATTCTTAATTTGATGAGATTGAGAAAGATGTGTTTTATGTGCTGCAGAGAACCGAGTGCTTCCAGAGAGAGAAGACACAAATCATGAGAACACATTGCTGACTCTGCTTCTTAATAAGAAATTCGCATGGCGGAGGCCAGAAAGTATTGGTAAGTGAAGGGGAGGGGAGATCTCTGCTTCTTGAATCTGTGTTTGCATGAATGCAAGGAACCTGCTTCTCTGGTTCTTCAGAAATACCAACTGCTCAGAAAGTGGAAGCAGCACTCAGTATGATGCCTACATGTGATTAATGTCAGACACTCTCCATCATGGGGCTCCGGGACTGCTTTTGCAATGCAAAGTAAAGCCACCAAAACCCATGTGCCCTAGATCCTTAGACACTCAAGACTTTGCTGTGAACATGTGTGTGTACATAAGTAAAAACAAGACATTTTTCTGCTGAGTCCCTGTGGCCCTACTGTCCCTTAGATGTTGTGTGCATTGCCTGGAGCATAGACCAGCTTTGGGAGTCACCTCTCCACGCACACCCCACACAGCCCCGTGTGCCTTTGAGAGACAGCAGCATCTTGTTATCATTTGGGGCAGGGATTTCACCAGGATTTTCCAGTGAGATCCATTGGGGTCAGGTGTAGTTTGGGACAAGGGCAAGGGGAGCTCCTGCCTGGGCCTAAGCCCCTGCTGCTGCTGGAGGAGGTTGAGACAACTGGCTTTTCCCACACAGCCACCAAAGATGGGCCAGGGAGAGGCTCTTCCTGTCTGTGCTCTGTGAACAGACACCAAATTTAAAAGCCACCCATCTGTGGCTAAACTCAGACCTGCTGAAGAGAAACTTGGGCTTTCCCTGACATGAGGCACAGCAATCACAAGCACCAAATGGATTACAGAGGTCAGCTATTCCCACGGCCACTGCAGCCAGGGGAGGGTTTGGGCTGGATGTGGTGGTCTCAGAGCAGGAAGCTGCCCTTCCCTGTGAAAACAGCTGAGAGGGGGCCCAGCAAAAAACGTTGTTATGAAAATCCATTTATCAAACTGACTCAGTGCTCTTCCCCAGACCCTTGTTAATGCAGCAAGGCAGTGGTTAAACAAGCTTGGGACAAATAAATAAACATAAATAAACCAAGCCCTTGTACTAACAAAGGCATTCTTCTTGCAAAGGGGGTGCATTCAAGAAATAACATTTTTATGATAAGTTTATGGATTACTGCACTTATTACCCCTAGAGGAAAGGCTGCATTTTATGCCAGACAATTGAATATAATGAATCTCCAAGCAGAGCACAGACAGAGGATTTACAGCAGGCAGTTTCTCAAAGCTTCATCCATAAATTAACTTCCTTCTCCCTGTCTGAGATAGTCTGTTCCAAATTTCAACTGCTGTTTATTTTGTATTCGTAGCAGTCATTGGTCAAACTTACAGTTTCCAAAAAATCAAGCCAAAACAGTCACTTGAAACTCTGAAAGAGGTAAAACTGCTAATAATAATAATTCTTAAGTGATACTTTTGACTTACAGATATGCCAGGGTCTGTCTGTCTCTACCTTATGGGTATGTAAAGATATGCTTAGGAAGAGTCTGCCTGGGGTCATTGCTGATAGTGCCAGGAACAGAACCCACACCTTCTGATTCCATCCCCATCCCCATCCCCATTCCCATCTCATCTCTCAAATTGTATCCTGATGTAATGGATTTGCTCAGGAACTGCTGCTTTTACTGTTGAATGAATATCAGAAAATATTCGGGATTTTTCAACAAAACTGTTCCTTTCTTGAAGGAAGAACCAAGAAGGCAGTCAGCTCTTTCTTGGCACCCTCCTGCTCAGTTTCAAACGTTCCCAAAAAAAAAAAAAGCCCAAGTCTGGCAATGTGTCTGTGTGCTGAAGTCTTATCTGAAATCTGAAATCAAGGGGAATTACGTCTTAAATCCCCCTGATGATCCAGACCAATGCCTGCTGCCACACTAGGAACAGGGAAAAGAGTCAGCTCCAGGGCCATTTTTTTGTTTGCTTGTGGGCCCAGCAAAAACATTCTTTTCCTGGCTCTTCTGCTTATTTTACTGCATTTTTCCCCAAACTAGCACTTAAAACCAGTTGATCATTTTGCAGTCCCCTCCCAGGAGAGCTACTGTAGCCAGTCACTCAGCTTTGACTGAATTCATCTGTCTTATTAAAAAATTAACTGGTTTTGACATCAATTTGGGTCTGGAATAAGGTACCTAAGTCCTCAAGAGGAGTAAGACTGAAATTCCCCACCACTGCAGCTTTCCCTATTGCTATTCCAGGCTCTTCTCAGTTCAGCTGGATGTTTCAAATCCTGTTCTTAGGCACCTAACTCTCTCCTCTCTCTGCATGGGCAGTTCATTCATCCACCTGCATAGCTTTTTTGCCAGCAGTACAGTACTGACTAGCCTTGAGAGCTCTAAGTCTGATCTGTGAGGCTGGGCCCCAGCTCCTCATGCTTCCTTAACGTTTAGAAGTGTGGAATCCGTGTGCTTACTGCTATGTGACTTTTCCTGTTGCTCCACTCTGCCAACCTGGCTCTTTGCTGACTTATAAATCAGTAAATTATGCTAGGTTAAATTTGTGTCTTCTGACTTCTGCCTGCATGGGTGATGTGAGGATAAACAAGTCTTAAAGGAAGCAGTGGGATTTCATATAAAAGCCAGTGACAAAAAAAGCCAACATTAGAGATTTGTAGTTAGCAGGATTAAAATTAAAAAGCAGCAAAGAGTTTCACCTGAATTGGTATCACACAGTAAGTGACCTCATTGGCCCAATTCCCCTATGGCCTGGTGAGCAGTAAAGAAGCCTCCCTCATAATGGAGAATTAGGATAAGGTCCCATAGGATTCAGCAGAGAAAACCTGCTTTTCTCTCTGTTTCTGCTGTCATTCATTTGAAGATCACCAACAGGAGTTAAATGATAACTACGTCTTTGCTTGTTGACCTCTGGAGAGGGCAAATGAAGAAATGTTTTTTTTAATTTGTGCTTCAATAAGCAATGCAGATACTGATGTTACTCTCTCCCCTCTTGCAGACTGGGAGCTGGCAAAGAAATTTGAAGAGCTTGAAGAGGTGAGAGGAGCAAATGCACAGACACATAGAGGCATTTTCTTGCATGGGTAGTTAAACAATTGTGTAAGCTGTCTTTATGTCCTATCCTTCCATCTTTGCATCCTGCCACCCTTCCACCTGCTGCTATAATGTAAGCATGGATTGAGAAAAGGGGAAAGCAGAACCTGGCTAAACAGCTGCACAAGCTGGAAAAGGTAAAAAAGAGAACAGGGCTATAGACTGGTGCAATAAAAGCTGAGCAGTTCCTGTCAGTGAAGGCCAAGCCAGGAAAGAATCAAGCACCAAAGGAAATCTCCATAGGAGAAAAGGAAATCATGCTGCCTTGTATGAGCTGGCTGCATCAAGTAACAGGTTGGAGGGAAAGTCACTGCCTGCCTAAACCAGATTTTTTTCTGGACTCTCCTTGTAAGAGTGGCCCTACTCAAGGTCAGAGCCCTGCTGAGCTGATCAGAGCACACATATACAAATAGAGTCCCCACTGTCCAGGAACAGGGAAAGGTCTGCAGCAACCTTACCATGGCTCCTATTGTGCCCCAAGCCCTACAAGCAGTGGAAGTGCTTTTTTTCCCCTTCTCAGGCCAGGTCCAGCTGTTCCAACTGTTTGCATGGGTGCTAGAGGTCCTGCTAAGTACCACATGGCACTTTAATTTCACACTGAAAAATCCCAGTGCATCATGCCAGACAGGAGGCTGCCAGGTCCTCCACTAGCCTCTCACTCCAGTGCTGAGGGACATAAGCTCTGACCTTTTGAGAACAGCTCTGTCAGAGCAAAAGTCAGGATGGTGGCTGTCAATGTTCTCAGTCCACAAGAAGAGAGTAGCTAAAGATGAGGAAATGCAGCAGAACTGTCCACATTATAATCAAGGGAAGGTAGCAAGAATTGTGAGGGAGAGAGAGGAGGGACAGCCCAGGGCAATGGAGAAGCAATGTCCTCTGCTGCAATGTCTGGATGCCTGGAGACTTCCTGTCCCAGCACTGTCCTGACTCTTAGTGCTGCAATATCCTTCTACACAGCCTCCCTTCCACAGGGACTTACACCTAGGGCGGAGGGAAAGAGCATGGAGTGCCCACACCACTGCCACCAAACAAGCAGCTTAATGTAGGAGGGCATGAGGAGCTACAAGTGCTCCAAAGGCAGATCCTCTGGGAGTGGTCCTGCTCCAGGGAACACTCCATCCTTCCAGTGAGGCTGCCAGCCAATCTACATGTAGCTCCTCTGCCCTGCATTTCCCAGCATTCTGTGGAGCTCCTCATGATGGGGCCCTTGTTTACTGCTGTGTTTCTGTTTAAACAGCTGGAGAAGTTGAAGGATCAGCTCTCAGCTGAGGATGGGTCAGAGGTGGCCTATGCCTTGGAAAGCCTCTCAGCATCCCAGCCCAAAAAACGCGGTAGGTTTTGAGTTTGAGCCTTGCAGCCATCCTGTCCACCCTCATTTCCAGGGCTTGCTTTGTGCAACAAAGACAGTCACAGTAAACATGCCCCAAATATGCTGAAATGCAGCTGGTTGGCAGCTTTTCAAGCAGTCCTGGCCCTCTCTTATGGCTGGCTGGTTTAGCAGCTGCTGAGAAGGATTGTGTCCCCCAACCCTGTCTGCTGTGGAGGCAGATAAGTCTGCACACCCAGGACCTCATGGAGGCAGGCAGTGTCACATCCTGCTTTTCACAGAGGAGTGTGGGGTTATATGAGCCATGAGTGCCTGCCCTGGAGGGGGGAGTTCTGTATGAACACATCCCCACAGTGCACCCCTCCTTTGCTCTGGCCTCAAAGCAACTGCTGGAGGCATAATGAGGCATGTGGACTGCAGGCATTCCCCTCTGCCAAGGTCAGTGCCTCCCCACAGAGAAAAAAGGAGCACTTGTCTGCTGCTGAAAAACAGCTAAAAAGGATGTGGAAATCAACCAAGAATGCAGAGAACTAATATGTGGTATATCCCTCAGTTGGTCTCCCAGCTTTGTTTGCCCAGTCTGTATCCAGTGGCTCAGGAGCATTTTGCATGAGTGCTCCTGTGAAGCTGCCCCTGACAAGCACATGGACAATGCTGCTCATGCTGTCTTTCAATGGATTCCTCCACAAAGCTGTAGCAGCTGTGAACCAGAAGTCACTGATGACAGATCTGGTCTAAAACCTAAAGAGCTGGTTCTGCCCTTAGCCCACATGCTCTGTGCACGTGGAAGCTGACAACTGCCAGAGAGCCAAGAGAAAATCCCTTTGTGCAAGAAAATCCCTTTGTACAAGGCTTGCTTAGATGCTTAGGTGATCCTTAGGCAATATGCAATTTGTAAGCACCCCTGGAGGCTGTCATTAATTTGGCTAATGTAATTCATGCCCCCACCAGTCTGGAAGGTTTAATGTAGATAAAGCTACTTCCCGTTGCCAGGTTTAAATCAGATTCTGACAGGTATGAAAGCAGGGAATCTTTGTCTTCATCTAAAGTCCTTCCAGTCTGGGAGGAGCTCGTGTCTCAGCATGAGCACTGCTGATTCAGTAGGAGTTTTCTTCCAAGATCCTGCTTTCAAAAACCAGGTATAAATCTCTTCTCATATTTGATAACAGGAAACTCACATGGGATTCATGCTGGTTATGATACAGTTACTTTTTCCAGCACCAAAATATACATCCTTCCCTAATTTAGTCTTCTTAGAAGATTCTACAGAAATCCATGTTGTTTGTAAGATGGTTGATAGTAGAGTGGTAGTGACTGGGTATAAAAAAGTAAGAATCAGATCTAATCTCTCCAAGTCAGTATCCTGCTCTTCCAGTCAGCCACAGGTGCAAACCCCTGCACACACCTCTGAAGCAGCAACACTGCTGACCAGTAGGCAGTAAAGAAAAAGCTAGTTCCTGACATTGCTGAAGTGGAAGAAAAGGAAACCTTTTAAATCAAGCAACATGAAGACAACTTTTAGACCCCCTGTACACTATGAGCAGCTAAAAGAAACACCTTCTAAAGGTGTTGTATGAAGTCAAAGCTGGTTATTGAGATAACCAGTGTCCTGAAAGCAGAATGCTGGCTGCATGCTCCAGCTCTACCAAGACGTGGGTCTTTTGAAACCTTCTCCAGGGCAAGAGTGGGAAGCTGGAATTAGTCCCTTTTATGCTGACATCCTTCTTTTGTATCCCTTCACAGCCTGCTTTTGGAAATACTGCATCTGAAGGCTTGTCAGGACAGGAGGATGAAGATGAGCCCTTCCCCAAACTGCCTTGCTGGGTATTAACATGTTAAGAGTTTGTTCTGTTCCCTCATTGTGCTGCTAATCTGGAAGCCATCCTCCATGAGTGCACCACAGCCAAGTCTAACAGGGGCCGTGACAGGAGCTGGCAGCCCACTGCCACTCTCTACTGTTCCTTTCTTCCAGGTTTAACCTACCATGATCTTCTAGTCAGAAGATGCTTCCCAACTTTCTGTGCTGTCCTGTGTGTGCCATTCAGGCTGCTGCCACTGTACACTCTCCCCCTTCTCACCAGGTCCCCTGAGGCACTGAGCACTAACTCAGCTTCCCTGGGCTTGGGGCTCTGCCCACACCTGCAGACGTTGCTCTCAGTGGTGTCTGGGTTTCCTGTCACCTCCTGAGCAGGTCTGTGCTACCCTGGTGGCTGCTGCTGGGACAAGAAGGCAGGCTGGGTGTGATGTGGAGGGCTCAGGGCTGGATTGCTGAGCCAGAGCTGCTCCACGCCGTGTCCCACAGTGTGCACAGGGGAGGGCAGACAGTGAGCTCTGGATCCTTTGGATACCATTCCAATAAAGATTTTCTGTTGCACAGAAGCATGCGTTTCTCAGTATTTGCTTTCTCAGGCCCCGCAGTGACCCAAAGTGCAGCACATTTCCCTTGATGTTGGCTCCTGTTACCTTAATAGTTCATGTGGAGTTCACAATGGAAGAAAGGCTCCCATTAAACACCTAGGGTTTTAATGTGCCTGAGAAACAGACCCTTCCTTTTGGCCAGGATCAGGAATGAGAGCTGGATCTTTTTCAGAGATATTTATGGGATACTGTCCTCATTGGACTGGACCAGATCCAATCGTCTCTACCTACTCACCCCAAAGAGATGTTTTGAGCAGAGATTTTTGGTTCATCTGGCTGGTCAATGCAGGTGCTAGCTGGCCTTTTCTACTGCAGAATTATATCTGGCCCTGTCCAAAAGGAAAAGATCACAATCCATTAGTGATTCCTACATATATTCATCTCCAGTCACATTACCCACATTTATTTGCAAAAGCAAAGGACCTCATTCTTGAAAATGTAAATTCAAAATAAATCCCAATGTTAACTTTGAGGTTTCCAACAACCTAAATGAGAGCAGGATCTGGTAGCTACTGTGAATGTGTGGAATGATTTTGACTAGCGTTGAACTGCCTCTCCAGCTCTGTTGAGCCATGTGATTTAACTGCAGCTTGCATATTACATATTCTTCCAAACGTTACCTGTGCCAAAGCTGTAATTGCCATCCTACGCTCACTGCCTTGGGCTCTGGCAAGAAGCACAGGCTTACCACAGCAGTGCCTTGCATGCACTTCATTAACAGGAGCCCTATTCATCCTGTTGCAGGCCAAAGCCAGCACCTAGGGAATAAGGCCAGCTTACTTGATTATATCAGTGAAGTCTAATGGCATGCAAAATACAGTTTCCTGTTACCATTAGTTGTTTGTTATTTCTTTGGTGGTGATTTAGAGCCCATTTCCCAATTTGTTCTTTATTGCTTTTGTGTGAGTGAAAAAGGTATGTGGGAACACACTTCCACATACCCTCACACTGGCACCAAATCCAGGAAAAAATTATAACCTATGGACAAGAATAGTCTCTCGCTTTCTTTAAAAGTTTGGTGCTCCAGCTGAAAGGGAGGTGTGTTCCAAGAGTTTCACTGAGTGCCCCAAGGTGGTGTTGAGCTCAGGTGATTTCAGCTTGCAGGAGATCCCAGTGTAAGGAAAGGCCAGAGCAGCAGGTTCCATCTGCTACCTGCTTGCTGTAGCCATGCCTTCCTGAGCCAGTGTGACAGCTCGTCAGCAAGTCAGGAAAATGAATACTGCATCTGCAGATATTTAACAGCCTGCTCTGACCCTAGACAGGAATTCCCTGGCGTGCAATGCATCATGCTGCTTAGTAGTGATTTTCTGCTACATCCTATCAGTGCGGTTATTTAAGTGCTTGTGGTACTCAAACTACCCCCTATTTCCTGACAGGCACTCTATGCTGCTGTATTAGCCGCTTGTGTTGCAGACATCAGCATGTACTGAATGCAATTTATTAACTAATTAGAAGCAGAGGTGCTGTTGTTCCCCCCAGGCTTACCCTCTACATGGCAGTGTGGGGGCCCTGTCCTTTCTCCTAAACACACAGAACAGAAACCCTTCTCCTCCACAGAGTGGCTGCTCACAACCTGCTCATGCTTGGGCAGTCACTCTTGCTAAAGTTAATGACCCACAGGCAATAATTAAAGGGATTTCCCTGAGACATTGTAGTAGATCATGTGGATTTATTAGGAGAAAATCCTCACAGACATCTGAATGGATTTGCAAATCCAGGCAGCACAGGGCAAGTCTGGTGAGCAATGGATGCCGCAGTTTATCCTCATTTCACATTTGCTGATCTCCATGCTGTGCACTATGGCTGGAGCCATCCAACATTGTCTACAAAACCAAATTGTGGTGTTTGGCCTTTCAGACATCACTGTATTTGAAACAGCACTTGCCAATGTACAGATTTCAGAGTGCTTCTTGAGCCACAGGAAGTCTCAGTGTGCTCAGTGATGGACAAGGCAAAAGAACAGAAAGACTGTTGTTTTCTCCCAGGTAATCCACACAGTGACAGGGGAGCAGGACTGAAACTTCCAGCTCCCAGTTCTACCAACACCACCAGAGACCCCTCTGTCCTGCTTTGCTTTCACATTTCCTTTCAGATGAAGGCCATTTCTGCACACAACTTTCAGCCTTTAAAACTCTGCTTCTTTTTTGGAAGCCTCGGCTAATACCTACCAATTATTAAATACTTCTATGATCCGGCAGTGTCTTTGCAAAGCTGCTGTGTTTGCACTAAATTCCTCTGGTCTCAGTCTCCAAAAATATGTCAGGCACTGATTCTGTCCATGGTTCTTTTGACTGGCAGCTGTTTGAGTGGTCAGGTCACCACTTCCATAATCTGCCCATGCCCCATACATATGGCTACCCTGCAAGCAGATTATCTGCAGCCTGTCTGGATGAACTCAGTGCAAGAAGATAAATGTTCCCTAAACTTCAAGGCAGGCTCAGGATGGATGGTGGCAATGCACTCCAGAGGACTGCCTGGGACTGCATTTGCAGGCTTGCTTCTAGCATGGACTGAAACTCTTGAGTCAGTCTACATGCACCCACCGAGCCCAGCTCTCAGACCCTTCACCTGGAAACTTAAAGGCAGAAAATTAGCAGTGTGACCAGGAGAAAAGCAGGAAGCAAAAACTCAAGATCATCACATATGGACTTACAGGCCTTCTTTTTTTCTCTGGAAAGCATCTGCAGTGCTTCACCTCACACACAAGCATGGACAGCTCACCCACTGAAGGGGAAATGATCTCCTAACTCAGCTGCAGTGCTCTGGCAGATGGCAAAGATAGGGACACCTCTTGATGTGAGGATGTGAGTCACTGGTTTGTGCTGCTGCTCTCAGCAGCTTCAGCCTATATTAGAAATATCAATAAAAGTGAAGTTACTTGAAGATTTTCTATGCCTGAGCCAGTCTTGGTCTCTGGGCAGGGCTGTAGGCAAGGAGGAAAATGGAAAAGACCCCTGTTATGTCTGAACACATGAATTAGATGTTACCTGCCCTTCTGAGTGGGAGCCTCATCTCTCACCCATTGTCCCAAAGTTCCTCACAACAGCTTTTAAGTCTCATTGATTTCCCAAATACTTTTTTTTTCATACAAGATCAGGAAATTACCGCTAAATTCCCATCTCCAGCATTACTTCCTGCCTAACACAGGGTGTTTGGCAAGAATAACTTTTTTCCCCTTAATCCTGCATAATCCCTTTCTCAATGGATCTTCTTTTGCAATGCTAAGGATGATTTATACCCCAGAATAGCTATCCGAGGAATTTAGCTGATATGGACCAAAGCCCAAGAAGGAGAGAGAATGTGAGGGTTAGAAAACATCAACTAGGAATCTGAGCATTGAGATGTCAGCAGAGAGCTCTTCTCTGCTGTATTTTATAATCTGGAAATAAATGAAAAGGATGAAAGAGGATTTAAGATAACCTGTTTTACTCTGAAATGAAGTGGAGAGGACATGTTTACATTTTACCAGAGTGAGAAATACTTGAACTTTTAGAGCTGGATTCTGACCATGCCCTGTGCACACATCAAGAGGCTAAAATAAGGCATATGATACAGATGGCCTTGGAAGTGGATGACTTCATATTTGGACACTATCCTATGTTATGCATAGGGAGAAGTGAAATGTATTCATCAACTAAAAGTCTCACCTCATTTCAGGATCTGCCATATGATGAAAACATGTCTAAATATGGTGCAGAGATAAGACTACTCAAAACATCAGGACAAATACAAAGGTCTTGTCACTGTTCTTGTTCAGACTAACTCCTAGTAAAGGCAGAAAACATCTCCTCCCAAACAGCAGTTCAAATGCATTCTAGCTTTGTCCCGTAACTGTTATATCCTCCCTTCATCTACTGATCAGATTCCCTCCAGAAAGAAATGTGCAAAGCAAACTCTCTGCTTTTCATGGACTGCTGTTGGCATCTCTGTAAGTTTTATTTTCAATCCAAAAAATCTCAGTCTTGCCTAGGATAATAAAATTCTGCAAGTTTAACAGATACATGCCATGCCATAAAAATATATACATATTCTCTGTTCCCTCCTACCAGTGACACTGTGCACAGCTGTGAGAGTATTCTGACCTGATGAACTGAACATGTTATTATTTGTAAATGCAACATTTGTAAAATGCAACTTGAAACGGATTTTGCAGGAGGTCAATTCCTTGAGTGCTGTATCATTAGGCAAAGACAAGACATGCTGTGAGGCATCTTCCAAAGCTCTGTGAAGTTTCCAATACAGCATCACTCATTCAGAATAGAAGCATCTGTAGGCAAAAAAAAAAAAAACAGTAAACGTTTTCCAATATCAGAAATGCAAGGCTTGGGCAAACACACTGTAAGGTAGAGTGGAGGAGATTAAAATTAGGAATACTTGTTTGCTTGTAGAGAGGTACTCAGTGGGAAATTAGGGCATTCCATGTTATAAGAAGCCATAATTCCCTAAAGCCACTCCTCCCGAGCCTGCTGACATGACTGAGTACCTGCAGCAACAGAGAACACCTGGGTTCTCCAAGCCTGCCCACACCTGGAATGCTTTAGCTTACCTGCAGGAACTGCTAACCCCTGGTGCTGCCAAGGTGGCTCACTCCAATCCGGTCCAGAGGAACTCCAAACCTTCTCTTAGGCAGCTCAAGCACTTTCCTGCACGAGGAAAATGAGAAGAGAGGGAGGGAAACAAATGGGAACAGGCATCTATAAATAATCAAGATGTTACTACATGTTTGATTCCTGCATTCATACCACTAACACCTTATTGTTCAGACAGAGCAGTGTGCAGGAACAGCCAAAGATGTGAGCATTTAAAAATAAGATGCTGCTCTTGTCTTACAAAAGGCTGCAGTTGCAGCTGTTTTACAGACTGGCTGAGCTTGATCCACTATCCCTATTTTTTATTTGGCAGCAAACTAACTTCACAGGTTAACTGCTATTCATAAAAGAAAAGTGATACACTGCATTTCTAAAGGGGAATTGTTTCCTGCACAGTATAACATACTGCAGGTGACCCATTACCTGGGTCTTTGAAAGCTCCAGGGCCAGCTGGGGCTAAGATTAGCAAGGAGGTAGAAGGTATTGCACAGCAATAGAGGGGACTAGTCAGAGATGCTCTAAAAGGGTTTTTCTATAGATTCTTTGGCAATGTAGTGTTCATCAAAACTGAATAGGAGCAGTTCTTTGATGAGATTGAAAATAGGAAGATTTTGGGGTTGATTTTTTTTTCCTGTATATGGTAAATTTTCTGACAATTTGATGAATGAGGGCATGAGGAATGTGTGAAAGAATTTATACACAGCAATATTTTTTTGCAGATCTTTTTATATCAAATAATAAGTTTTCCCATCTTAATTCAGCATTTTTGGAGCATTTTTTCCACCAGCAGAAGTTTTATTTTAATTAGTTGTGGAAATGGCAAGAATTCCTGCAGCTGAGAATAACCTCAACTTTTGCCCTCAGAAATACTTGTCAGTGAAATGCAAGGCCAAGAGAAGCCCTGGAAGATTAATTCTTTATCAGTCCTTGTTGAGGAACATAAATTAAAAAAAAAAAAAAAAATTGTTCTGTAAGTTGGCAACTGCAAAGTAACAAGAAAGAGACAATGCTGTGGTGCACTGGAGTCTAACTTCGTGCCAGCGCTGTTAAGCTGCCTCCCCCTGAGGCTTTGGGGCCGTGCACGCCCCACCCAGAACCGTGCAGCCCTCGGGCTCTTCGAGCAGGCTCCTTCGCTCACACCTCTCGGGCACGGCTGCAGTCAGGATCATTCCAGCACGCACAGCCCTGCTGACTCTCTCCTAGCTGCTTTTCACATGAGCTCAGGGGTTGGGAACTGGTGGTGTATCCCGTGTGAGGGGAGCACCACATCAGTGCTGGAGCAGCTAGGGAACATCGCAAAGGAAGGGGAGCCTTCTGTTTGGCCTGTCCCTTCTTCTGGCACCAGCGTACCCAGCACGGTTGCACCAAGCCTTGGGGAAGGCAAGGGAAGGAAAGCCAGGATGCTCAGCCTGTTACCTCGAGGGAAGCACTGCTTTCCCCGCAGCTGGGGAGGCACAGGCGGGACACTTGGGCTGTCAGAGCCATCCTGAGCCTGCCTGGAGAAAAGGGGAGTTAACCGCCCGGAATGGAAGTGGATGGCGAAGGTGGGACGGGACGGTGTTTCTGCCCCGTGAGCTGTACCAGTGCCACGCTGTGCTCAGAGCAGGGACGGGGAGCGGTGCCCGTGAGCTGGACCAGTGCCGTGCTGTGCTCAGAGCAGGGACGGGGAGCGGTGCCCGTGAGCTGTACCAGTGCCGTGCTGTGCTCAGAGCAGGGATAGAGAGCGGTGCCCGTGAGCTGTACCAGTGCCGTGCTGTGCTCAGAGCAGGGATGAGGAGCGGAGCCCGTGAGCTGTACCAGTGCCGTGCTGTGCTCAGAGCAGGGACGGGGAGCGGTGCCGTGCTCGCTGTTCAGCGCAGCCCAGCGTCCCCTCTTGCGGCCGCCCCGCGCCACGGCAGCCCCGGCACCCTCCGCTCCGCAGCGTCCCCGTGGGCAAAGTGGTTTTTCTACTTAAAACAAACGACAAAGTGGCTTTTTTTTTCTACTTAAAACAGCCTTGTCTAGGATTCCCGCAGGTTCTTTCTCTCTGTCTGCCTGTGGATCATTCTCGTTCTCCTGCCTCCTGCACGCTTTTCCCGTGCTTTTCAAAGCGCTACAAACCGATGTTGATGCCGGACCAGGATCTGGGCTCTCCTGTCATCAGTGGGTGTCAGAACAAGCTGTTACGTGCACTAACATTTGATCTGCTCTTTTCAAAAAGTTTCTGCTTTGTGCCAGGCACTGCACACACTGCATTGATTCGGGGGGCTCAATCTATTTATCAGCTCTCACAAATTAATTTCCTGGCCTCTAAAGGTGACCGGCTCAGCTCATACAGGAATGAGCTGGTATCTGCTGGCTGACCCCTGTGACAGGGTGCTCAGTCCTCGGTCTTGCTCCTCCAAGTGCAGCAGTCTCTGCCTGTCTCTATCTAAAGGTACTTTTCTATCAAAAGCCTTATTACTCTTTCGTAGCATCCATCTGATCTGCGGTCCATGCTGGTGGTGGTGTCAGGCTATCACTGCAGTGATCAAAGCAGCTCAGGTGGTTCTAATAAATGGCTCAACCCCAAACTTAAAAGGTAAACAGCTCCCCCAGAGTGATAATCCCAACTCAAAACTGCAAACTGTGCTGATGCTGCTGGGAAAGGGGGAATTTTGTGCAGCGTGTCACTCATTTTCATGAGCTCATTATTCAGAGACAAACTGTTTTTCATCACCATTTCCCTTTTTGCTTTTTGTTTGTTTGCTTTTTGCTGTTGTTTTGGGGAATTTTTTGTTTGTTTCTTTGTTTAGTTTTTCCCTTGTACTGCATATCGAATGAAAGATTTCTATCCAAAAAAACATGAGAAAAAATGGGAATAACGTGTACCTTTGCAAAAAAGTATAGCTTCAAAAATGACCTTTTTTTTCTTTTCCTGGAAAGAGAAAACATGCTAAAAAGCAAATGAAGCGTGAGCTGATTTTGATATCTTCAAGAGGCAGACAGAACAGAATAATTCTACTTAAGATTTAAGAATTTTGTATTTTATCACTTTTGGCTGCAGCCAAACAGTCCTAGTGGCAGACTGGGTGGATAAATGGAAAAACAACAAGAAATATTACAAAACTTTGTTTGAAAAAAGTACTTGTAATATTGACTGGCTCTCGTGAATACTTTCCATTTCCAGATTAAGCTTTAAGCATGTTATTAAATACTTTGTAGCATTAGGGATTCCATCCAAGAGAAGACAGTTACCAGAAGAGCAGAACAAGACAGGCAAGCTCTCTCAGATACAGCCCCTAAAGCTGTGCCCCAAACTCTCTGTCTCTTCCCAGCCACATCGAGCATCATTCATTGCTTGGCCCTGTTATAAACAAGTTTATATTCAAATACACATTGCTGCATTGTTTAAACCCTGACTTATCCAAAGCTAATGGAGGTCTTGAAGCTCATTCTACTGTCTGCCTGCCCATTTTCATGATGTGTCCTTCATCTTTCTGTTCAGAACATCCACTCCACCACACCTTCTTTCCATCCCAGTTTCAGGAGCACCCAGCCCTGCCCCTCTGCTTGTGAACCTCAGGCACATTTCTTACTTTAGCAAAGCTCATGATCAGAAATGTTGTTTTAAACTGAATGTTAGTTCACACCAGTGGAAAGGAGTGTACTGGAAAATCACATGTACTGAAATATTGTCTGGTAGCTGTGCAGCACTGTAGGGATGAATGAAATAGTGCATGCTTTATACAGCTGAAGGGTGACACACTGTTTGAAAGGTTTCTCATCAGAGGCACCTCACAACTGACCAGCAAACCTGCTGGGGGCTAAAGCTAACCCATCAGTGTCCAGAGCACCTAGCAACGGCCTCCCTCCAACTTTATCACTGGAAGGAGCATTTAAGAGTTTACCTCTGTTTGCCTTTAGCATCCTCAGAGGATGAAGAAATTCTGTCAATGGGGGAGCCAAATCCTGGGAAGCTTCTTTTCTTCTTGGTTTCAGTCACCTCATTCTCCAGAGACACCAGGTCATCAAGAAGGAACAGTTTGGCTGCCAGGTTGGTGGCTGACTTCTCTTCACTGGCAATGGGATGGTCTCCCACACCCAGAGCAGCAGAAGGCTCCAGAGGCTGCAGAAGAAAGCAGTAAAATTTCAGTTTGCTGGCTGCTCAAGTCCCAGGGGAAAAAAAGAACTCAACCAGTGTCATAGGAGCAGTTCTGTAAATACAGAACTACCAGGACACTGAAATTGGGACAATGTTTTAAAATGAAGTTCCTTCTCTGAAATGCGGCCTGTTTCCATCGACAGGATTTTGCTGTCAAAATCTGGACATATTTTTTAATAGAACTGACTTTGCTTTCATTATTGTTGCAAGAAATATTAAAACTTGTTACTTCACAAAGCCTATTTCTGTAGGACATCCCATTATCCTTATCTCAGCACTGTGATTAGCATCATTTATAGCATGAGCTGACTAATGTAATAATTCTGAAAAATGCAATCTCCATTGCCCTACTCCAATAGCCATTCTGATAGTTTTCGGGAAACTGATTTTTGTTTTTTAAATGAATGCTAATAAGTAGCAATGAAAACTTCTACAGAAGGTTCCATCCATATCTGACAAATGAATTAATTGCTATGCAAAAAAAAGTTGCTCAGCCCTGGCATTCAGAGAAATTATGCAGTAACACTACATGGGGAGAAGGAAAGGAAAGAACATCCTCTTGAATTGAACCTTAATTACAACATTAGGCTTAACACCATTTCAAAACTAAGCTTTACTATAAGAATAGATGAGAATACTGGGGTCTGTCAAGAAAGAAATGAAACGAATCAAAGTGAAATAGTTGCTTTGAATGTGACAGAGAAACACAGGGCAGCAGTTAGTCTACAAAAGCAAACTCAGATAGTTGTCCTTTTGAATGAAATGCACCTTCTTGTTCACTTGATCTTCACAGAATTAGATAGAAACATTACAACTTACACTATCAAACAGGTTTTATTCTCTTTAGAAGCACAGCACTACTGTTGCTATTCATACATGGTGGGTTTAGTACATGTGTGAAGGAAGGCAGCACATGGATGATGCAGTATCTGCTCCAGTTGTGGTGGGGATGTTCCCCATTGCAGATGGGTGGCAGACAGTGATGGAGTGCATAAAACTGTGACCTTTAAATGAGGAGGAGCACACGACCATCATGATCATGCCAATGGTGTAGCACTGTTGAAACCTTTATAAAGGATCTCACATTGTCCCCTGACTCTGCTTTTTGTAAGCCTCAAGTCCACAAAACAGTCCTTTCTGTTTTCTTTTAGGGTTATAAAACTTTCATAGATGTTGCAACCAAATGATGCTTTCAAAAAAGACTGAACCCTTCCTTCTGGTTAGTGGGGATAAGTATCTACAATAGCAGTTGAAACTAGAAGAGCAAAAAGAGCCTCTGCTCTTGAATACCTTGCAATTCCACTTTGTCTTCAAAAATTATCATGGAATTGTAAGAAGTGACAGCTAAAATGATAATCAGAAGTAGAAAACAGTTTTCTTCTGGTAAACCACTGAACAAAGTACAATTTCACAGATAAGCAGAGATGAGAGTGGGTGTAGGTGGTATAGTGGAGGGTTTGCAAACTTAGGAACAGCAATGAAATGAATAAAAACTAGTAATTTTTTCCTCAAGACAAAGAGCTTCCCAGTCCACACAGTGAAGTCACCAGATTGTGGATTTAAAATAAATATAAGGAGTAACTTTTTAAACACAGCACACAGATGAAGGGAATGCACTGGCAAAGAATGTCATGGATACTGAGATTTTAAACTGGTTCAAAGACAAATTCTGGCCCATCAGCAGCTAAAACATGCCCTGATCCAGTGCAGGTCTCTAAATCTAGAAGTCTGCAAAGATGTTCTGTTCTTATATTCTTTTCACAAAAATCTGTCACTGATGGAGGCAGGATACCAAGTGTCTGTGGCACCAGAACAGCAGCTGCTGCAGCACTTTTGGACAATCAGGTCATGCTTATGTGAAGACAGAGAGCAAGATTCAAGGGATCCATCAGTATTCTTCAGTAGCCATCTAATGTTAAAGCTGACCTTAAAACCTATGTAAAAACCCTAGAGGCAAACAGTGCCACTTTGAGTCAACTTTTAGATACTTTTTTTTTTATGGTATGAAACCATTACATAAATACCTTTTCTGCCAAATCTGCCTTATGTCAAGATGACATAAAAATAGGGAATGCAGTAGAAGTATTTTCAGGTGCAACCCCTACATATCATCCTGGGTGAAACAAGAGACAACTCATCCATTTCATCTGCTGCTTTCCTTTGCAAGCTTAGGCAAGTGACTTGGCTCCCTCCCCCTCCTGGTCTAGTCCATCTCCTTTAATTTGTAATTTTTGTGCAGGTGGTTTTCTCCCAGGGATCTCCTTATGGCTTCTGAAAGCTTCAGCTTTCTCATGTTATTATTTGTCTGTAAGAAGAAGAATTAAACTTTCCCTTCAGTGTTAGAGAAGTTTGCTTCCCCCCTTCCATCACCTCCTTCCCTTCTTCAGGAAGTTCTCTATCCACTGGACAATGTTTTAACACACAGGAAATCCCCAGGTGTCTTGGGAGAGGCTGTGAGAATTTGGGTGAGGCCTCATTCAGTCTGTTCCCCCAGTGCCATGCAATTTGCATCTCTCTCTTCTTGAAGCTCCTCCTTGGCCCTTACAGAGTCAGTACTGATCCCACACCTTCCAAGTGTTTGGATACTGCAGTGTCCTTCTCACTCTGTGGCTAAAAATGCCCAAGGAAGAGCAGTTATGTGGCAACCACCAGAAACCTTCACCTACCTCTGGAGCTGCCTGTGCAAGGAGCACAGAGCTGGAGTTCCACCACAGCAGGGCAATCACAAGGGCCAAATGCGCCACCACGAGCTGGAACTGCAACATCTGCAAAGGAGAACAATCTATAAATTAGCAGCAATCTCTAAATCCACAGCTGCATCCCCTGAGGAATCTTGCTCCACAGGTCTTAAAGAAGTAAAAACCAAGGGAGACTCTCCCCGTGGCTGTTAATAAGTTGTATCTCCAGAGTCACTGCATAAAGATAATGCCAGCTGAATGCTCTTCATCCTTGCATGCAGAATCAGCTCCCTCCTCTGCTCCTTCCTACATAGCCATGCCAATCTTTTGATTCCTTTCTGCACAGTGGTGCAATCCTTGCAGCAGCAGCAGTGAGGAATGCAAACTTGCCTTAAAAGCAGATGAACTGCATGCTCACTTGTAAGCAGGGAGACTTTGGCTAGTAGCTCAGGCTGACCCTGACCTCCCCACATGCTGGAGAGGTGCTTAAAGCTGTGACAGAAGTCATTTATCCCTCCAGTAGTATTTTGAAGGCAAGGCTGCATTTTGCTCATTCCCAACACGATCTAGTGGGAGCCACAACTTCCAATGGCATCCTGCAATACAATCATTCACAATAAGCTTGCACAGGGATGTGTTGCTGAGACTGGGGGTGGTCTGACCACATGTCACAGCTGCAGGACTGCAGATGCCCACCAAGCCTTTAAATAATGCAGGGAGTTTTGGGAGGCTCAGGATGGGGAAGGTGCTTGGTTACCTCTGGACATGGGTTTAGCCTACATTGTTTAAGTCCTTGTTTGGATCCAGATCTTAAAACCTGATGTGCCTTCAGTTCTCCAGGTGGGAGTGTTTCAGATGATGTTAGGAAGAGCTGGGCTGGGGCCTTTTGCTAATTTGCTGTTTTCTCTGTCTGCAGGTCCTGCCCCAGAGTATAATTCAAGTCTGATTCTGCCATTTTTTGCTGACTCTCCACTTGGCAAAAACAGAAACACAAAGAGTGTATGAATATATATATATATAAATACCCCTATATAATTATATAATTATTATTACTATTGTCCATAGGGGATGGGCAGTTAGGAAGAAAGCTGCTGGTCACTTTGCAGGGGTGAGAGGCAGACAGCTCACTGGAATCAAAGGACAAAGTCAAAGCACTAAGCCACCTGGTACCACTGTCTCTCAGCCCCACAGCAACAGCCATTTCTTGACATAAACACAGAGGTCTGCCTGGGTGTTTTTAAAGCTGGAACCCTCTACAATGTATATTTTTGTATGTGGGTGTGCATTGAAATTTGAAGTATCAGTCTACTGCCTTCACAGATAACCACATCCTGATTATTTGGATACAGAGATGTAAAAATAAATGGCAAGGTTAAAAACATATGTTTATTATAGTTTAAGATCTGTGCTGGTATTCATTCAAGCCAAAGACTAAAGAGCTAAAAATAGCAACTGGTACACTAATGAAAATAAACAGTAAGGCACCTGCAACACTAAAGACATTTGATTAACTGGTCAGAACTCGACGCCAATGAAATTAGAAGCAGAGGAAATTTTAAGGACTTGAAGCTTGGCTCTACTTCCCAAGGAAATAAGCAGCTAAAGAGGTGTATCACTGACTGAAGAAGGAGCAAAACTTGAGTCCAGCAAGACCCTGTTGTACTGATTTTCATGCAGCAATGGGACCAAGGCAGGAGAAAAAGGCAGGGTTATTCTAGTGGAACAGTTTGGATTTAGAAAAGCAATTGCAAAACTAGTAATGCAGTGAGGATTATGTAAATACAATTAAAATCACGCTTTCTTCTGCCAGTCTGGGACTTAGTTTTACCACCTTCAGCCATGTTATAGGACCTTAGTTATTAAAAGAAGTTACTGGTATTTCTCCTTGAGCTTATTTGTTGCAGTTGGCCAAGCAGAGCCCTCTGGCCAAAAAGGGGTTTTCCCAGCCATGCACTGGCTATTGCTTCATCCCATCCATATTTTAACTTGACACATTCCAAGAGAGGCTTTAAGAGAGGCTGGACAGTATTTGTTCCTGAAGGGGAATAAGCAAAATTCTGACAAGCTTTTCAAGATGCACCCTTAATTGAATTTGAAATTCATTGTATTGAAATTGTATCCTTCCAGAAAATTCTTCACCACCAACTTCACAGAGCTAGGTCAAGGGACTAGTGTATAATTCCATGTCTGTAGTATCTCAGGGTCTTGTGTTATCTGACATAAAATATGGTTTTCCCTTCTCTAAATGTAATTGCAAGTCTGAAATTCAGGCATATTTATGTGTCTTAGTGATACTTTAGCTTGAAATGTGTCAAAACTAAAATTCCTCATATAATTAGGTATCTTTGTTGCAGGTCCAATTAAAATAAAATTAAATATTAAAGAAAGAACAATATTCTACCTTATCAAAGCAGGATAAACATACAAAACTTTTACTTAGGAAGCGGTGCAGAGCCACTTTCCAAGAAAATATCACAAGAAAGCAAAACGCTTTACCGAACAGAAACTGTTAAGTCTCCAACATCAAACCAAAAGACTTAAAAGATGTTTTTCTTACAGAGAAAAAAACAAAACCCAAAATGACATCCTGAAGATAAGTGGCTTGAACAAACCTCAGACAGAATGCAATTCATCACCAAGCTCAAACCCATTGCCTGTCAAAAATGGTAACAGCCATCATTGTTCTTACCCATTTGAACCACGATATTTCACATTACTGTGGAGATTACTCTGCAAGCATAAATCACAAGGGGCTTATTTTTTCTTACTGTCTTGTTAGCAAGAGAACCGAGGCAAGACATCATGCCTTGCTCTGCAATCCTTCACTCCAGCTGCCAGTCTGTACTGATGGCTGTGCTCTGCTCGTTGCTGTGACACCAGCACGGGACATGCCCAAGTCACCTGCAAGCGAGGACCTCGCTCTTGCAATGAGCACCTTGTGGCCAAGCCTAGAAACCCCTCCGGTTTTGCCTGGATGCCACCAACATGACCTGATGCAGAGCCAAGGCTTGGCTGTCCCACAGGCATTGGGAAGCTCCTGGCAGCTCCTCTTTGGCCTCCAGTGCTGCTCTGATAACTTTGGGATAGCACTGGGAAGCCTTCATCACCTGCGTGCCAGGAAGGTCTCTGGGACTGTGCAGATTCTGGCCAGCTGGGGGAAATCAGAGCTGTGTCTGCAAGCCAGTTACTGAGCTATTTTGGTACTGCTCCAGCACCACAAAATAGAATATTAACTGCTGCTACCTATCTTAATTGAATTGATTAATCAAATTGAGTACTCACACTGGCTTTGCTATGCTTGCATTGCACACCCAATAGGAATATGCCTTGGCCAAAAAAATTATGATGGATGATTTATCTTACCGAAAGAACAACTTAAAAATGGCTTGTGTGAAGCTCTTAGAAGTCTGCTTCTGCTGGAAAATATTTTCCTTACCTTTTTAAAAGTTGTAAAAGGTATCCTCTGATCATATATATCACCACAAAGCCAAAAATACTGCCCCTACCACCAGCCCTAGTGATTTCAGAACTGCTGAAGGACCCTGTGTTTCTCAGGTGCAATCTTGTAGTTATGTAAATGTCAAGGAAAAAGGATAAAAACCAAAACAAATCCCACCCACAGAAAAAAAAAAAAAGCAGATCTCAAAAATAGGTTAGAATGGTATTTTTGTTGTCATCCCACAGATGAGATATGGAGCATTTCTCACATATTGCTTTCTAAAAGATACTGAAGCCACACATTGAAACATGGGACTTTTGTGACAAAATGAAATGTAAGCTGCCAGTGTCAGGCTCTTTATGTTACTAATAATGTGTTTTCTGGAGTAGGCATAGATTTTTAAACAATGCCATATATTTTCTTATACATGGTACAGACACTGACAACTTCTACAATGTATTTTTCCTTCTATTTTCAGTTTCATGACTATATAGATATATAGAGGCAGGTAGGTTTCATCTAGTGGAACCAGAGAGAACTTAAAATTCATAGACTTATGCAAGAGCCTTATGATTAGTTATTTTGAGATAACCAGGTATTTTTGTGTCCCAAAAGAAACTTTTTGTCAGACAGTATTTCAAGGCCAAGTATGCTCCACTTCCTGAAAATGAAGTTCCTTCAAGGTTTCTCAGGGTAGTCAAGATTTGTTGATTGATTTCTAAAGCCTTCATTTCAATAACTGCATTCCCTGTGCCATGATTTCTGGTGTTCAGTCCTGGCATGTTCTCATATCACCACGTTAGTCACCTTTGCCTGCTTGACAGCTGTGCTTTGGCTCAGAAGATGCTCGAGCACACAGCACTTGTACTCAGATAAAACAGAGTTTTGTGTCGTGGTTTCAGTCGTGGTTTAGTCACTGCAGGCTCGCCTGGACCCTGCCCACACAGGACACAACATCTGTGGGAGCAGCACTCGCATCATGAGAAGAAAGGATGGAAAGGTGATCTTCTAATTCCCATGAGGAGCTCAAGAAGTGCATAAATGAACACAGCCCTGCCAGGACACCTGTGCTGAACAGACTCAAGCATGATTCAGAAGCAAATTAACTGACAGAGGTGTGCAAACACTTGTGAAAAGACTAGTCAGTCATGGTTCTCATCTCTTCCTTTGAAAACAGGGCATGAAACCAAATGGTCATACAGAGCAAATGAGGACAATTTTCTTTAGAATGGGCAGGAAGGACACAGGTTGGACATCCTGCAAAGCTGGCTACACATTTACACTATTATACTGTGTAATAAATCCATTTTTGGCAACAGATTTCAAAAATTAAAACCCCCAAACTTGCATTTATACCATAAAAGTAGGAGACATGAAGCAGCAGACAAACAGAAGTGAGGAAGCCCATCTAGAAGCTCAGGGGCTATTAAAAAAGAAAGATGTTATGAAGTGTAAGAAAATATCTCTTAGTGGGAAAAACCTACCTGCACCTTTCCTCAAAAGATAATTGAGTGAGCTGCAGTATTCCTGATATGTTCAATGGAATACAAAACATTATTAGACTATTCTTCATTGCCAACAACTCTCAACCCTATACTGTTTATGTATGTACTGACTAAACATGCCAACTTTTCTCAACATTTCAAACAATTTGACATTCAGCTTTCTTTCTTCTTTACCACAAGAGCCAAAAACTTTTCATTGTTAGAGTGCCATCTTCAGAATTTGAAGCAAAAATAAGAAATCATTCCATGAAGAAAAATGAAGAAATAGATTGTGGTTTTCTATATTAGAAAATATTTTTTTTCCTAACATCATTGAAGTGATAAGTAGAAGATCTTCACACCAGGTATAAAGAGTATGTTAGCAAAATAGGTCATCAACAGAAAAACAGACCATTTAAAGTATAATAAAAATATCCCTCAAGATCAGCTTTTAAGAGATGAGAATGGCATTGGAATTTCTTAACAAGATTCAAACACTGATACTGATTTACTCGAAAAACACTTAAACATTCTGATCTAGGGTATTACTTGAAGAAGAAAAGTCTTGGGGGAGATGCATTGCAAATGTAGATTAGAGAGTAACCCATTTCTCTGAGTTAAGTAAGAAGAGAAGGAAAGCTGCATGCACATGCAATCTTTGTCAGGGTCTAACAACAGAGCTCTTACCACTGCTGTGTATTTTAATTGGCTATTCAAGAAGCCCAGAAAGGCACTTGTCATTCATTCACAGAGTGAAAACAAAGTCTTAAGCTGCTGAAATCAGATTGGCAGTTATTTATAAAAAAAATGAAGAATGCCTGGTCCAGTCAGAAATATTTTGCAGTTTTCCCATCATTTACACCATAGATTTACTTGATTTGAGCTGGGGATTTTTGCCTGTTATTCCTCATAATGTTCAAAGTATTTTACAGGAAAAATATGCTGAGCTGCATTTTGAATACAAGTGAGCAGAGACAGATGAATGCAATAATAACTTTCTTGAGTTAAGCAGTGGGCAGAGGCACAAAATGTCCTCTCAGCTCCTCAGGTTTCAGCTCTGCACTCCCCAAGAGAGAACAATTATTGCAAATTGAAAGACCAAGTAAGGAAAGCTAAGGGCACTGCATGCTAGTGCTTCAAAAATTAGTGGATTCTGAACTTTATTGTAGCCTCTGGACATCTAAACCAAACGTTATTTGCATGTATTTACTTGTACAACTTCAGTGTGGGAGGAAAAAAAAAAAAAACAGTGAAATAGTTTTGAACTCAGAATGGAGAAATTACAATGACTATCACAGAATCAGAGTCTGCCTTCAGTTACAGGGGTACAAAACTGAATTAGCCAGACCACTGGACAATGATAATTACTCTGTTAGTGTAGGAATGTTTTTACAGTTATTCTATTATTGCAGGAATGCAGCAGAATCTGGATGAACATTTGTCTAATATGGGATATAGTTAAACCCTTTTGCAGATCTATAAATTAAAGACTTTTCCTAAATAATTTATCTCATGTTTTCCAATATATTAGATGTAGCAAACTTGTCTACTACATATGATATTTAGTTATGCAAAAGAATTATTCTGTCACAGCTCTTTAGCTTATTTTAAGAAGTAATATGCATTTGACAATAACTTACACAAAAGGAGAATCCAGACAGCAGTTTACTGCAAAGCACTGCAGCAGCATAAAATTAATTTGTCACTGTTGCAAAATGCACTGACACATTCTGTTTAAATATTGGCTGATTAACTGAAGGAAATAAGTTTCCACTGAATATTTGTAGCTCAGTTTTACTACCAAATATCCTAGGTGAGAGGCACCTTATTATCTTAATTACAAAGTAAAAAGTACTGGAAAAAGTACTTGTGCTTTTCCCATTAGATGTGGGCATCTTTATACCTTTTGCATGTCTGTTAATAAAAAAAAAATAAATTTAAAAAAAAAAAAAAAAAAAAAAGAAGAAAACATCAAAGAGAGGAAAACACAGAAGGGAAGAAAGCTTCTGCAAAGACAGCAGGAGAAACAAAACATCCCCAGCACATTCTGCCCTCACTCCCCTTACCTTGCATTGGATGCAAGCAATTCCAACCTTAATAGTCCTGCTATGTTCTTTCTCCTAACCTATCCTTAATGTTCAGCTTTCTTTCAGAGTTTTTATAGTGTCTGGTGTAGGCTACAAACTCCAATCACTGCCTTTGCTTTCTCTTACATCATTTCTAAAGATTTTCCACTGATCCTTGCCCTAAACCTTTCTCTGTCCTGCACTCTCACACACATACTTGCCTCACATTTGTTATATTTATTGCTGTGATCAAAATTATTAAGTTATAATTAAAGGTCTAGGGGTTTGTTCTGGTTTTTTCCCCTTATTTTCAGTTAATTTCAAGATTCAGACAGTCATGGGAGTAGAAAGATTTTCCGCAGCATCACCATTCCTCTAAACTCTCACTTTTGTAAACTGCAGTACAGAAACACGATGTCCTTAGTCATTACTGAGAGGTTTTTTTTTTAAACTTTGTTTCTTGGGGACATCAGAAGGATTGTATTAGCTTCAGAAAGAAATCAGCATGTTTTTAGTAGACCAAACACCACTGTAAGTTAAGCATTAGAAAAGGATTGTGCTTTGTAAAGCAAGTGATAAGAACTTAAGTCTTTCAGACATAATTTCTATTATTGCACTGTTAAGTTATTGAATTGTAAAGCATGAGCTGTGGAGATGCCTATCTTTCCTAGGCATTACCAGAGGACTTGTTTCTTTCCCTGTTTGCCTCCCTAGAATAAGTCTATCTTCCTTTTTGCCCCTTTTTAAAAATCTCAGATTTTATTAGATTTGCTGAGCATTTTAGACCTGTTTCAGAGTTTAAAATTCTAACCAGTGCAGGCTCCTTAAGAGTTAATTCACGGTAATTTTATTCCCTCAATAGAAAAACACACTACTTTGAAAGTATTTTTTACTCCGACTTGCCAAAACTGTTCCTACAAGCCATGGACAGTAAAAGGAAATTTGCAGTATGTGGGAAAAAATTGCCTGTCAGGAAGCAAACACTTTGATTTCATTTGTCTTGATCAAAGTGATTAGAGAAAAATAAGAGTTTGGTCATATTGAGGCAAAGCAAGGACTTCTGCCCCATATCTGGACATGTCCCAGGCCGGGCTGGATGGGGCTCTGAGCAGCCTGGTTTAGGGGAAGGTGTCCTTGCCCACGGCAGGGGGGTTGGCACTTGATGATATTTAAGGTCCCTTCCAACCCAAGGCATTCTGTGTTTCTACAGCATCTCTCAGTACAGGCCAATATGGGAATGTGGCCTAGAGCAGATCTGCAGAAATCCTGCAGGAACACACAGAAGAGCTGGCCAGAGGAGCAGCCACACCAGCGTCAGGCAGGTCGAGACTCTTCTCCTTTGCAGGGTGTAACAGAGCAGTGATGGCAGCTGCAGAAGTACAAATGGGCTCTGTGGGTACTGGAGGAGCAAAAGAATCAAAAGAGCAGAGCCAAACACCACCAGACTGCTGAAACACAGCTGAAAATGCTGCTGCACAAAGAGAACTGGACTGAGGTCCATTTTACTGCATTTAGGTGGTGGTTTGTTGCTGTAAGTCCAAGGACATAGCAGAACTTGACTGATGTGTCTAAAACAAGCAAGCAGGATCTCAGGAAAAAAAAAAAAAAAGATCATGACAATCTAACAATGAGGTATTACCAGTTTATGGGCTACCTTAGTGATATATGACCACAAGGTGTTGCTGACCAGCTACTGCAGTTCCAGGCATCGAGTTTCTTCTTCTTCTGTTGGAGGGGCACAATGTTACACTCACAGGCATTTACTCCTCTTGGGAGTTATTACAGGTTCTATCTTAAGGTCTGCAAGCAGAATCTCTGCAGGACTCCATTCTGCCACCATGGTTGGTGTTGATGTGGCTGGTAGGAGAGCTGGGCTGTGACACTGGGAGTGAGCTGATGACAGAGAGCTGAGTGCTGGCCGTGAAGGCGTTTCGGTGTTTCACAGCACAGGGGAAAGTCTGGAAAACAGCTGAGACCCAGCCATCCACAACTCAGCACCTCACAAGAGTGAGGGAGAAGGGGGAGGACAGCAGATAAAACAGCAGGAGAAGTGCAGCCATAGTGTCACCTCCTTCAGCTCCAAAAGGATGTCTAAGAACTGGCATCAAAATTTTCTTTTATCCTCTCCATGTATCAGTGATGCTATAGCAAAGCTCCAGCCACTTTTGTTCTACCTATTGGACCTACTCTGAGGTTGAAGGCTCTTCCTTTAAGAAAAGTTATTTTCTATTTCACAATTTACCACTGTATCCTTCCTACAAAATCTAAAAGATTTCACAAATGGCTGCTGATACACACAACTATCATCAACTCTGACTAGGAGGTGTGAAAGACTCAGATCTGGGTAATTTGCCATCTTCATGGGCTGTTTCTGACCTTAGTATAAGACATTCTACCAGCACACATGTGGGTTTTCTCTCTGGGGAAAAAGAAACCCCAACAAACAAACCAAGAAAGTAAGCAAACAAACAAAATAAAAGAAGAAACACTACTAATAGAAACGAATCCTATGTTAGAGTGTCAACATTTAATTTCCTGCTCTAAATTTCCTGTGATTTATTAACACTTTTTTTGACACCTTCTAGTGAAGACTGCCAAGGAAGCTTCCCAGACAATGAAAAAGGTATAAGGTGGTTACTCTGCTGCAGAGCATCTAAGGAACAGATATCCTCAGCAACACTGGGGTTTAATTATACTTACAATAAAATTAAGTTAGGACAACCAAGAGTTTGGAAGGAGTCTTTTTTTGTCTTAATAGGGAATGAATAAACAAATAGAATGTGATTTTTCTCAACTATGAAGACAAAAAAAAAAGGAAAATTGGAGGAGGTAAGGACACAAGACATGAAGCTCTTTTTGTTACCATCCAAGAGAAAGACAAACTTACCTCCCTACTGCCCTCATAGTCCCACAAGAATTCCCATAAGTCTTTCAACACTGGTTTGCAAATCAGTTGAGCTGGCTGTTTTCCTTAAGTAGACAAGTTCTGATTCAGAGAGCAGGAGTTAGCAGGTGCTCACTTGTGCAAGTGTTGAGCAATCTTGCTCTTCAGCACTCTTGCCTGTGGAATATATATTTGGGGTTGTCAGACCTTGTCTGTAAAGGCTTGGGAATGGCACATGAATACAATGCTTGATATTTCTGCACTTTTAGTCCTTCCCTTCTCCCACTAAAACACACAGCAGTGCTGTTACATCTCTGTGATCTAAGCCACAGGAGCCTCCTTGTTCTACCACTAAGCTGTCCCATGGGAACTTCACCTTCCAGTCTCTTCCAAGTGTGCAACCCTTTCCAGCAACCACTGGTTCCTCACACAACATCACACCATAAATCAACGTGAACAGTGCAGGGTCCAGCAGGTGTCATGGCCTTGTCCTCAGGAATTTTTGATTGATCTGGCATGGAGTAAAGGCTTGTGACCTGAGGCATTCTGATTACTTATGATTATACATATTATACATATTTTTGCTAAACACTGAGTGTGTCATCAGGAACAGTCCAGTTCTCAGTTTAACATGGAAAAACAACACCACACTGAAGTTAGCAAAAGTGGACATTTTTCCAGGTTTGCCCCAAAATTCTAAGAAATAATCAAAAAATTTTTTCTTTTCAAATTAAAAACTATATTCTTTAAAATAAAGAGCTGATTTTCATGAGCTGGGTGCTCAGCTGATACTGATTCATATAGCTCTGAGATAAAAAACTGAGATACTCCAAATTACAGTGATTTCAATTTATTTTTACTTCTTGAGACAATAAACTCCTCAGATAAAATTGGCCCAATTCTGACACCAGTCTGAAAAAGGAATAGCATTCCATCAGATTAACCAAAACACAGCATGTTACAGCTACATTATTGGAACAGGGAGAACATCCAACATTACTTTTGTTGCATTTACATTCATATCTTGTCTGGAGAATGGGAAACATTTAAAAATAACCACCCCAGATTTTTAGTCAACACAAAAGAGAGAATTTCAGAAACCAAGCTAATTCTGACCTATTTGCATGTAGATACAGAGAGCCAGAGAGCAGATGACTCACTGTAAGACAGACTATGGAAAAGAGACCCTGTATTAACAATGTGCGTGAATGTTTTCCAATAGAAGGTACATTCTACCTTGGAAGGAAAACCTATGTTAAGACAACTATTTTTAAATCTGCAAACTATCAAAGCAGGCTTTGCTGTGTCACTTCCATTTAAGATGAATCCTTGCAGCTAGATAGAGTTGGAGAAACAAAACCCACAAAGTGAAGGTAGAAAATAGCAGTGAAGACAGTAACTTTAGGAATGTTAGGCTTCCTATGAGCATTTTCTATTTATGTACTTTTTAAGAGTCCTTTGTGCTGGAATTATGTGTTTGTGATAGGTGCTGGGTCATGGCATGTATGCATCTATGAAAAGATCTCAAAAACCAAAGCAAAAGTCCCAAAAAGGACAGCTTCTTGAAAGGCAAGGCATGCTCTGATGCAGAAGGTTGTTTTTGGAAACAAAAGACCTCTGGTGCCCATGCCATTGGCTCCCAGCCCAAGATGGACGTGAGGAGTGAAGATGGCCAAGAAAAGCAACAGGATCTTTTGTGCTACGGACACAGTGGTCCATGAGCTGATGGAGAAGGGGTAACAAAAACACACACAGGTCTCCATGCACCAAGCAAACAGTAATAGTTCCAGGCCAGCGTCAGCCTGGTCCTGACTCAACTGGCAACACAGAAATGAAAATTAGTAGATTGTGTTTCCATCCCCTCTAACTATGCTCCTTGGAGTCAATGCTAAATATAAAGATAAACTGGGAACCAGCCCCATCTTTCTGTGCTAAGAGTTTTCACACTGCCTGCCTTGTCAAAGACACGTGTGCTGATGGCCCCTGCCACTGAAACAAACTCTCTGCGGCCTGTGAACCCTGGTGCCACAGTACACAAAGCACAGACCAGAGAAGTGTGCACCTTGGCTGCAGAGCACACACTTCAGCTCCAGAGCCAGCCACAAATGTGGCCATGCAGCCCAGCGCTGAATGTGCAGCAGCAGCTCAAGTTTAAATATGCTCAAAGAAGAAAAAATGTGTCTACTCTTAAGCTGTGCTCACCTCAAACTTTATTTCAAACAGCTTTTCATCATTTTCTTGCAGAACTGAGAAGTACGGTGGAGTTTTGATTACTGGCACCAGGATGAGAGGTGTAGAAATAAAGAAAGCAGCTAAGCAGCAAAATGATGACAACAGCCTGCGGAAAAGGAGGAAGGACAGATATTCTTCAGTCAGATGCAGAGGTGTGGAAGCTGGGCAGAGCCATGTGGACCACTCACAGCATCACAGGATGCAGCAGGAAATCTCACCACCCATTTCCTACCTGACATGCAGGTAAAGGAAGTCATGTGAAAGGTGAGGCTGGGAAGCTGTTTCTCCATGGAAATAGTTCCTGCACCAAATGGTATTAATAAGGAAGGTTCTGTCCCCTCATTCCTGGTAAGTCCACCCCTGGGATGGTGGCTTGCACAGCAGGACTATGCTGTGCTGGAATCCAAACAGAGCATGCTGTTAGTGTAAACCCAGGAGTTCAGAGCAATTTGTGCTGGCTGATTTGATTGTTTTACTGTTTTGTTCTAGTATAAATGTGCTTATGGATTGGTTCTTTCAAGGGAACCAGCAAACAAGGGAAATAGCAAATCTTCATTATAGAAATGAAGGTCTCTGATATTTCTCAGAATTAACCATCTCACAAGTTTGTAAATTTGTCCTAACATTTGAGCCAAATTCTGGTCCATGACTTGTTCACTTCAGCTTGTCTTTCACTTCAGCCGGACAGAGACCTGACTCTGCTAGACTCTGCACCTTTCTGCAGCAAGCTGCAGCTCCCTGAACAGCTGCAGTTCCGCAGCTGGATTAGTCCGGGATATTTCAGGAACCATCCCGTTGCAGCAGAACGTTCATCAGTCAATCACCGCCCTCTAGAGGTGGCCACACCGTGCGTGGGGCTGAGCTGGATTTGCTGCCATCGAGCCATCCCACAGCCCCAACATTCCTGCCAGAAGCAGGAGGAGGGTGTTGGCTGGTTTGGATAGATCCAGGTACGCTTACGGGTACAAAGGACTGAGCACCGATTCCCAGCTCCTCCATTATTCCTTCCCTCTCCACCTCCGAGCTCACCCATCTGGCAGCGTTTTCCCTTTGTGCATTTTGCAGTTGTGCCATGCAGAGAGGAGTGAAACACACAGAGAACCGTAAGACACAGCTACAATAAAAAGCAGTCAAAGTAACTGCCAGACTAAACTCTTGTTACAGCTTATTTTTTTCACAAGCAATGTGCATAAACTAAACCAGTGGCACAGCTGCAAGAATTGACTGTGCCCACATGAGCTGGATATGCTTGTATGAGAAAAGCAGCAAGCCTTTCTGTACAGCTACACACTCACATTGCTTTCCCTTGTCTGGACTAGCTTGGGAGTTTTAAAGAGAAGAATACAAAGAGTGATGAATAGTAAGTAACCTGCCACATAATCAAGTGATGAAGCTACTGGTGTGCAAAGGCCCTCTTTGATTAGGTGAGTATTTAAGGAGAAACTGCTCTGTACAGAGACTTAACATAAGATCCTGGAGGCAGGAATAGCGCATGGCCAGGTTTCCCCAGACACATCCTTCCTCTTTTCTTCCAGCTGTAAATTCTGTCTAGTTGGAATTTAGCAATCTTTTACATTTTTTTCTGACAGGCTGGCCAGATGTGCTGGTTTGCCTGCATGTGGAGGGATTCTGCAGGTAGCCATGCATATGCACAGACCAATATTACCCTGGGATTCAGGAGAGCTGTGTTCTGTTACAGAATCACAGCATGGTGGAGCTTGGCAGGGACCTCTGGAGATTGATTAGTCCAACACCCCTCCTCAAAGAATGGTCAACAAAAGAACAAAAGCAACTTTTTGCCAGTGCTCTCCATGTCCTCTCTGGGCAGCCTGTTCATTCTTCAGTCACTGCCACAGTAAAAAAAAAAAAAAAAAAAAAAAAAAGAAAAATCTGATGTTTAAATGTAATTTCTTGCACTCAGTTTGAGCCCTTTGCTTCTTTTAGTGCACACCACTGAAAAGACTCTGGCTCTGTCTTTTCCTCCTCCATGAGGTGCTTACATGCATTGAGAAGATCACCTCTGCTCTACAACTCCAGCTCTCTCACCCTCTGCTCACATATGATAAATGCTCCAAGATGTGACCCTCCCAGTATGCCCACCTGTCCCTTACACTGGGAGCCCAGCACGCCAGGTGTGCACAAACTCACCCAGCCCAGGATGCTGCTGGCCTTCTTTGCTGCAAGGTCACTGCTGGCTCATGGTCAGTGCCCCCACCAGGACCCCCAGGTCTTTTCTAAAAGCTGTTTTCCAGATATTCAGTCCTCAGCTTGGGTAGGTGCATGGGCTTACTCTCAGCTTCACTTCTGCCTTGACTAGCTGGCCTTGGATTCAGCTCCCTGGGCCTTGCTGTCCATGGTGTTGATACCACTGATCTCTTCTGTAAAGCAATTTCAAACTTTGTTTATCTGATGTAGGTGTTATTTCATTTGTCCTTCATAGGTAAATATCATACTCCTTTAATGTGTGGCTCCTCATATTGGCAACATTCACTTCCATGTGGGCTTTTATAGCACCTTCACTGCCCTGTACTCCCTGTAGGATTAAAACTGGAGCTTCTCCCTCACTTTTTGTCTAGAATACAAGAGCCAGAGAGGAGAAAAAAGCTGGTAAGATGAAAGGACATTGTTCATGTCATAATGTTCTGAACAGGACTTTATAGCCCTTGGCTATAGAATACAGTCCTCAGTTTTCTGTCCCAGTCTCTAGACTTGCAGTGTAGTGTTTATGTGTGCATAAACACCTAAAGAAAACATAAACCAAATACAATCTGAGGCACCTGAGCAGCAGGACAGTGAACATTATCCAGTTCCTTCTGCATGGAACTGAACAACTCGTGCTTGATTAAAACTGAGAGACTGACAGCTTCAGAAAACTCAAGGTCCTGACACTGCCTGCTCATTCTTGCTGTGTTTCCTTGTCCACCTCTGCACTGTGCCAGCCACACAGTCAGACCTTTCCTCTCTGCAGGCTAAAGTTTGTCTTTCATGAGGATCTCTGGGTTCCTTCATGGGTTTTTCTATCTTGGTCAAAGTTACAGTGTCCAATGAATATATTAATATATGATATGAATCATAATCCATGATTCATATATTTTCACACCACCTTCAGGAGTAAAGAAGCACAATGATCCCCTGCCAAATTTCAAAGCCCAGCTCTAGAAGTGCAGGTTTGTCACAGCCCCTCAGCATAACTCTTCCCCTGGTCACACACAGCAGGAAGCAGGCTCGTGCCACGCAGCAGCAAGTCCCTGGAACTACAGGCATTGCTGCTGGCATGTTAACCAGCTGCATAAATCACCAGAGATTCATGTGAGCCGTGTAATCCTCTGGGCCTCAGTTACTCACACCAAGCTGGGCGATGTCCCAAAGCCACACACTGCCCTCCCTGCAACGTGGCTGCTCTCTGGAGCCTGTTTGGTGCCTCTCCCTACCTGTCCCTTGTCTTCTCCAGAGGAGGCCTCCACATCTTATAGAAGGACCTTAGAAGAGGAGACAAATCCACCTCCCTTGCACTTGCTTGCTTCATTAATCCCAGGTGTGTATCCACAGAATTGTGTGTGGAAGGTTTGCCCTCTACCTCCACAAAGGCAGGCACACTGCATTTGTGCTTACTTTACAATTACACTTGGAACCACGGAGCAGGAATATAATACAGTTTCTTATGTAACCATATATTTATTTTGGTTACGTGTGGCTTCAGGACAAATCTGAAATGGTGCTGGACCGTGCTGCTGCCCTCAAAAGAAGTTTGTCAGCAGAGTAACAATAATGTTCTGCTCCTGAAAATGATGTGCTGGGCTTTATGGTCAGCTTTTAGGTTTGAATGCTTTTTTTCCACTTTGATATTCGAGCCCTCCCCCCAAAGCAATTCCTTTGAGTGCATACCCAGCTCTCCAAGCAATGGTCACGGGAGGACAGAGACAAAGCCCAAAAAAAAAGATGCTGACGACATCTGAAAATGATTTGCAATCTCAGCCACAGGAGCTCAGTCTCATTAACACAGTCAGTTATATACTGGGAACGGTTTTCCTTATGTTCTTCTAGAAATTTGTTTTGGAATTACTAGGTATCCAAAATACATTCAGAACTAACCAGCCAGAGGGGTGAGATGGAACAGAAAATGCTGAATAAGCACCCCAGTCCCTGTCTCACAGACCCAAGTCAAGCACATTGCCACCAAGCACACAACTGCAGTGACCAGTCAGAGAGGATCTGGAGCTGGGTACTGAACTAAATCGTGTAACACAAGCTGGGATGTTGCATCATAAGAGGATCCTTCTGGGATCTGAAGCATCTACCCTCACCACAGCCCAGCCTTGCCACAGCAAAGCCTGGTTGTCTTGGAGGAAAAGAAATGGTATTGGGAGAGTATGGAAGCTCTGAACATCAGATCTGCTTAAGGTAAACATTGAAGAAGTGGCTGATCTTTTTTGCAAAACCTGCGGTAAAATAACAGATAATAAAAGTACATGATAAATAACACAAAGAGCATATAAACCAAAACAAAACAAAAAAGTGAGGCAGGTTACTAAGGCTTCTGCTGAAAGAGTGAGAGACCTGGCACACTGCCACAGATAACTCATCTCTGCTCATCCCGTGGGGCACAAACCCTGCCCTGGGTGGTGCCAGGTCTGGCTGCACACAGACATTCCTGGGCACACAGCAATGTCAGTCCTGCTCATACAAACTGCTTGGAGAGCTCCAATGCTCCCAGGAGCAGGGAGTGCTGATTTGTGGGGAGTTTAGTTTAGTTCTCAGTAGACCAAAAAAACAACCAACAGGGAGAAAAACCAGCCAGCTACCAGCCATCCCTTCCTCCCAGCCCAGACAAGGGACTGGCTTCTATTCAGGGACGTTAGAAGTGGAATAACTGCTCTCAAGTCAGCACCTTGATGGCAGAGAATGCTGTCATTGTGCTGAGGCCAGCGGTGGCACTGTGACTGACACCAGTACAAACAAGGCCAAAGCCTGGCTGCACAGACTGAATGGAGAACAAGTCAGACCCCTTTTCTTCAAGGCTTTTATCACACACAGTCACTGTCTGAAGCACCTCAATCCTGCCCTTCTTCCATCTCTTTTTTCCTGTAAGCTCCTTGGACCAAAGGGGATTCCCCCCTCCCCTCCATCTCCTGCTGAATAACTCGGTATGACCAGCGTCACCCTGAGAGCAGCCAGGGTTAATGAACTGGAGCCTCTCCCTCCTCCTGCTGCCTGCCCGGGCTCTGAAGCCTCTGGGCAGCCAGGCACATCACCCAGGGACTCTCCAGGTTGTTTTCTGTGGCCATGGGAAGCACAGTGTCAGAAAGAGCTGTCTGAGCCATGCAGCCCCACGGTTAGGGAGGAGAAACCTCAGCCCAGGGCTGACAGTGACTGATGACTTTAGGTGCTGTGAGAATTCACTGCTCCTCACGTTACCAAAATGTCAGGGGGTAGCAGTGGTGTACTTAAAGCACCACAGGAGTGCAAAGATCTGTGTAAACTGAGAGGATAATCACCATGCAGGCAGAGCAGAAGTGTTTGACAGTGTTGAAATGATGTTCTTTGGTAGCCCTCGGATTTGTCACGTGACTTGATACACTAAAAACTCCCATATTGTGTTTTTATGTCCATGGCAATTGCTTTTCCTGCAGCAGACAATGATTTGTAAAATGACATTTCTTATTTCCAAACCACTCAAAATTTTGGAAATTGTTTTCCACAAACTAAAAGTGGTTTAGAACTAACCTTGGCTCAGGGAATGGCTCTGTGGTGGGGCTTTTGCTGCCACGACAGCCAGCTGGGAGAAGACAGCTATTTCTAAATCACTCTATTTTTACATTAATATCTCTTTTAGAGCAAAACAGCAGCAGAAGCAGTATTATTTCCGTTGTGTGCTCTAAAACAGGACTGGCTTCTAGGAACCACAACTTATGATCATCCCATCATAGGCGTCCCTGGCCATTTCATGTGGCAGTATATCCACTGTCTCCCCAGTCCCAAGCCCTGAGATCACTCTGGGGCTACAGAGGCAGCTCCTTTTCTCCAGGGTACTGGGAACTGCCATCAGAAACACAGATCCCACTTTACAACAGACAGCCTTGTGTGGACAAAACCCTGCAGCCCAGTATCACAGAAATGGTTGGGTTGAACTGGCCCTTAAAGGTGATCTAATTCCAACCTTCCTGACAAGGGCAGAGGAAGGGGAAAATCCATCTATGCATGGGTTCAAACTTCAGCTTTTCAGTTATGAGCTGAACATGCTGATGGATTGCACCACAGAGACTCCCTAGTTACAACTATCTTCATAACAAGAAATAACTTTCCTACCTAAAATAAAACTACTTTCTGAAAAACATTGATTCCAAGTAGCAGAAACATCACATAGACCAAGGTGGCCTTTATCACAACATTAACAGTGGTTCAAAACTGCAAGGCCAGGAGTTCTCTTTTCCCAGAGACCCATCAGCAGCTTCCCCATCTGCAAACTGACCAGCTCAGACTGACAGCTATGGCACCTTGCAGGATTCGATCCCACATTTTCAAAGCTCTTGTTCCAGTAGCAAGGACACAAATCTGGTGTCTTCTGAGCACACTGAGGACTGAAGCACTAATATGCCTCAATCATTTCACTGGGCTCTTCACATTGCAAGAGATCAAATGTGAAATCTTAAAGATTCCCAGAGAAATTAAAGAAGTTATTTAATGGATCACTTAGAATTTTTAAATATTTATAATTTAAAGAGAAATCCAACATCTTATTGAGGTGGGAGCAGAAAGAAGGGAAGAGAAAAAGGAAACAAATGAGGAGAGGCACCAAACTGTATTCCAAGTACACACAGTGGAAAATGCAGGTCAGTGCCAGCAACCTAATAATCCAAATTCTCTTTCTATGCACTGACCTCTTCTGAGTAAAGGAAAGAATTTAAAGGCACATAAATGATAACTGTACATATTCTGGAAGCAAACCTAAAAGTGCTGCCAGGAAAAATCATCCTTCTCCACACAGAGCCATTAACACATCCCCTTCCACCAGGGCAGCAAAGGTCACACCTACTCTGGAGGCAGGGGAGAGAGGGAATGTTCCTTACCTGCCACACAGTCAGTCCTCAGCACAGCAGAAGGGTGAGCATCAAATCTGAGCGGCAGAGATGGATTTCAGGGCTGGCAGGACCGATGCACACCCTGAGCATTGGCACCCAGGCAGGCACTGCAGCTTTCTGGAGAGCCCAGCAGTGGAAGCAGCACTGCACCTCCAGGAGTCCCCAGCAGACACGGTGCTGGTCACTTGCCCCTTCCTCTCCCACAGTGAAAGACAAGAACTACTTTTCCAAAGAGCTGCCAACTAAGAAAATTGTCCTAAATGTTTTTTTTTTTTTTTTAAATGACGAGTTTCATGCCCTTTACGTGCTCCAGATGGCTGTAATAGCAGCAACAATTCACCAAAATACCAGCAGCTAGATCCACCAACAGCATAATTCTGTACAGGACTTTATTTTCCCTTGTTCTTCATGCAGCTAAATGCCCACACACATCTCTGCATTATATTTCTCCTTTCATGCTGTTCAATACCTCCCCTTGGCCCCAGTGAAATGGAAGTCCCACTCATTTTGCACACCCACTTCATACAGCTATGTTTAGGTACTTTTTCTGGCCAGCTTACACACTGATTGGGTCAAATTTGCACAAAGAGGATTGCAAAGTCTGCCCCAAACATTTCCAGTGGAGGATATTCTTGCCTACCCCAACTTTGCCTTTGGCCCATCTGCCACGGCGGTTGCAGGGTTGAGGTTGGGTCAGTACTATGAGCAATGAACTAAATGTTCTTTAGAGGGGATGAAAATCCTGAGAAATTCACGAAAATCAATGGAGATATTCCAGATGAGGGAGGTATATGGCTCAACAAAAACAATGAAGCAGAAAACATGCACAAATGCAGGAGATGCTGTCCAGACAGTTAAGCCACCCCAGCTCAGTCTGCCAGGAGCACAGCCCTTAACACCCCTGCAAAAACCTTCTGCACTGCAGCTTAACCCTGACACTTCTCTCCCTGGCACTGGCCCCAAACTGCTCACTTTGCTGGCTCCTGCTGACTTGCACTGGGGGCAAGCTTAACTACTGAAATTACCTTAAAAACACATTTGGGGTGTTCAGGAGGGGTACCCTGAGTGCCCCTGTGGGCAACTGCAGAGCAAACCCTTGCCAGGCTCAGAGGGATCACTGCCAGGGGAGGCTTGGGGCAGGAACACTGAGGAGATCCTGCTGGACAGTGTGAGGGACACACAAGGACACAAGCACAGAGTGAAGAATAAACTAGCAAAATAAGTATAAGGTTCCTTGTATCTCACAGTATTATTTTGGTGTTGTAGCTCCTCCGTCCTCAGTAGCATTTACTTTGATGTAACTGAAATGAAAACGTGGTTCAGGAGGATTGGAGGCCTCTGAGACCAGCTGAAAACAGAGAAAACACTACTTTATTCCACCAGCTTAAGCAGCTTTCCATGGGGCACATATCCTGAAAGGGGAAACAATTCACTGTACTGAGTTGCAGAGATTTTCACAATGACTTTAAATCAACTAAACTTGCCAACAGCTGAGATTTTGGGCAATAAACTTGGCTGGAGATGAGCCAGCCTCTGTTAGGCTGGGATCCTGCCCTGTAAGCTCCTGAGCAGAGGTGCTAGAGCCACGTGTGCTGAGTGTGACAGGGAAGATGCTGAGGGGACAGAGGCTGAAATCAAGCCCATAGCTCCAAATAGAAAACAATTTGGCTGCAGCTGCACAAGTAAGGATACACAAAGGAGGGCAAGACAGGGCTCTTGTCTTTGGACAAGAGCACCTGGACTGGAGGGGTGAGCTGGGTGCTCACATCTCCTCTGGGAACAAACATCTGAATTTAATGTACTCGCTTTGCTCACATTTGAGAACATTAATCCAGCACAAGGAAAACAAGAGAAGTCACCAACTGTGTGCTGATGAAACCAGAGCCTTTGGCTATTTCAGGGACTTTACTAGGTGTGTATAAATAAACATGGAAGACTTTACTGCAGCAGTTTAACAAAGTGCTAGAATCCCTTCTGAAATCTTTATGAGGTGAAAATTAGTAAGCAACCTCTGCAAAACCAACTGACATTTTTCAATTTATGAGGCTTCCCATGTCACAATGTCTATTATTTCACACAAAGATTTTAGTTTAAAAACCACCACTCTGACCTATGCTGAGATGAGGAGGCTGCTGAGATCCTGGGCTGACATCCCAGGAACCTCAGTAGAGTGCCTGGTATTCACAGTTGAATTTTCTAATAAGCTGATGCACATTTCCAAAATATCACTGCACAAATGTCCATTGGTGGAGTTATTTTAAGGCAGTGGTTCAGGAAGGCACTTCTTGTGCCTGTTCCTGAATTGACAGACATGCTTGCCTTAGAACTAGCTTAAGACCCTGCTGTGAAGAGAGACTTATATGGCAAAGACAGCTCCAGGATCACTTACTGGAAGAGATTTTTATCAGTTGATTTTCTTCTCTTTGTATTGGTGTCAATTAGAAAAACAAAAATTTCTGAAATTCAAGGAGTTAACCCTGGATAAAAGAAGACTGAAGCCTGAACTGAGCCATTTAAAGCAGCTTCTGCCTTACAGCAGTGGTGTTTTCCACAGATAATCTGCACTAGAATAGATGGAAATAACCATTTTCTGTTTCCCTTTCCAACATCACCTTGTCAGGGACAGCTCTGAGGCAGCTGTGTTGAAAGTGCAGCCAGCCAGGTTGTGGGGTATCACAGTCAGTGTTAGCAGTGCCAGGCAGTGATCTGAAAGGCACGTCCAAAGAATCTCTTCTGAGCCTCACGTCAAGGCTCTGAAAGGCACATACCTTCATCCCACCATCCCTCACATCCTCTCTCTGGGAATCTGACTCATTTCCTTGGTTTTGTCTTTATCTCTGCTCCCTGAACATTTTTAAAGTTAGACTAAATGCTCATGAAGTTGCTGCTGTGGGGGATTGATTTCCTTTTCCCTTCTAGAACTGCAACATCCTTCAACCACTGCTGGTAAGTCTTTCACAAAGATGCTCATGAAGATCAAAATATTTTTGTTCCCTAAGTGCAAGGTAGAAAATCCAGGGAGCCTTAATGTATCTGCTGTTGTTCCTTAAGACACACTGGAAATAATTTTATTTCTATTTTTCTCCATTAGACTAAGGGTACTGCAAACAAATCAGATCAGATCAGCCTCCTTTAATTATTATTTTCCAGCACAGAAAAGGCCAATCATTTTCACTTGTGAAAGAAGGTGCTTTAAAATTTGCTCTGGTGTCTTTGTCATCTATATAAATTATGAACTTTAACTGCCCTTTTCTACGAAAACAAACAAACAAATCAGAAACAGTGGAATTGTAGCTTTACATGTTCTCCTACTCGTGGAAATGACTACAGGAGATGTACTTTGGAGAATGAGGAGCAGTGTCCCACCTATAGTCAAATACTGCACATGCAGAGCCACAGTTGGTGTGGAAAGGACATGGCAGCAGAGGAGCAGAACTCCTTCAGGATCTCCCTCACGCTCCCTGGCCCTGCCTTGCCACCAGACACATTTCTTAGATGATTTAAATTCTACATTTTTTATACATTAAATGAGCTTCCTGCCTCTCCTTATCTCTGTTTCTACTGCATTTCAGTGAAATTTTACTTTGTTATATTCCCAGAAGAAATTTAACAGAGGAGTCTGCAGAGCAGACAGCAGAAATAATACACTGGAAGGCAAAATACAAGCAGCAGGGACAATGTAAAGGGAGACATTTAGAACTATTTTAATTCCTTTTCTACTAACTATTGAAATCTCCTGCTTCTGTTGTTATTTCTTTTCTTTTATGCTGGGGAAAGACTATCATGTGAAGAAGGAGCAATGCCTTCTGGGACACTTCAAAATTCCCTTTTACTGGCAGGCCAGGATTGAAAAGTCCCTGTAAAGCTGTTAAGAGGTGACAGCTGCCCTGCTCAGAACTTCTGAGCATCCCATCTCCAACAAAGATATTCACTTCCTTTAGAGCTGGAGAGGTTAAACTGGCTCAGCAAAGGAGCCATTGCCCTGGAACAGATTTCACAGAGGATTGGAGAGCAGGAGGCTTGGGAGGGAGTCCCCAGTGTCACTGCAGGGGCAGAGGGTGCTTCACCTCATGCAGGGTGCTGGGTTTGTTACCTTACAATTCCTTCTCCCCCTTCAGGTATTCCTACATCTGCCTGACAATCCTGCATAAGGAAGCCAAGTGCCACAGAAGCCACTAGGACACTTTCATGAAGAACTGTCTGGAAAAGGGAATTTCTGATCTACGGGAAGTTCCAACATTCTGAAATTTGCTTTTCTTCCACGTATAAATGAGAGGCCAAAATTCCATGGTCTGTGTGGAATGGATCTCCTGGAGAGGAACAGGGGGAAGGAATGGAGAAGATTAAGAAACTTTTTTTTGAAGGAAAAAAAAAATCCTGTTGATATTGTTTTGGTGAACTTTACCACTTTTAAACTTCCATGGGGACCAAATCACACCCCTGAGAAGACTCTCAAAGTTTGCAGCTCACAGGGAACCTGGGAGAGATGCATGAAAAACAAACAAATAACTAATGATCAGTGAGTAGCCCCCTGATAAAGAAGTTATTTTCAAATGGTTTTTACATTTCAAACAATTCACATAAATTCAGTATTTTCAGACAGCTATACAACTCCTCAAAGAGTCCAGCAAAGGCTTTAGGTATGGTTTTCAATTTCAAAATATGTGTCCCCACTGAAAATATTTACTCAAGCATGTACAGTTGAAGGTTCATTTAACTTTTTCCTGGACTAGTTCCTATTTATTCTTAACCCAGGAACATTATTTTTACATTTGATACAACATCCTACTGATTTCTAAGCAAGTTTCACTCTCAGTTTCAGCTAGCTCTGGGTCTGCTATTTAATTTTTTAACCAAAATCTATTGGCCTTTGGTATGACAAGTCAGCCCTTTAAAGTTACATAAATAAAAGGTACTTACCTTTCATTGAAACAGAAAATCTGCAGTTTTCCTTAATCATTGCTGTCAAGAATCTGCAGCATTCCTTTTTGCATGACTCATGAAATTTTGGGATGCTCATGGGCATAGCAATATGCATATTCCTGACAGTCCTGACTCCCACCTTCCTCTTTTTTATCATATGGACTTGCTAAAGCTGCTCAAAAAAAAACCCTCTTGGTATTTTTATCTTGAGAAAAAACAAGCTTTGTGCAATGATCTAGAAAAGACAGAAAACAGAAAAGAGTTTGCTACCAATAATTAAGTATTACAAAGTATTAAGGAATAATTATGGAAAACTTTAAGTACAGGTGGTAAGATTGTTTGTCTGGCCCAGAAAATGGACAGATGACATTGTCAATAAATGTGAAGTGATGCACACAGGAAGAAACAATCCTAAATACTTCTACTTTGCCTGCATAGCAAAGGGCTTTGAGCTGACTGTTCTGATCCAAAATGAGGACCAAGAGGGGGTTTGGCAGGGCTGGCTCTCAAAATGCTTAGTTCCAATGTAACAGTTTGGGATCTTGAATTGAAAATGACAGGAAATATGCTTAAAAACCAGAAAGGACCTCTTTTCAACCAGAGTGTATTTTAACAGTGGAACTCCTCACCAAATTATGTTCTAGACACCAAAACCTTACACAGACTCAAAAACAAAGTCACTAAAGGAAAATCCCTCAAGGATTATTAAGCACAAAATTTTGTGTCTGGTTCTAAAATCCCTCAGCCACAAATTGTTGGAGGCTAGGAGAATATTTGAAGGAAGTGACAAATATGCTTGCAGGATTGGCACTGTCAGAGTGAGTATCCTGAGTGAGACAGATGCCTGGGCTGACCTGGTGTGACTGTTCTTGCATTTTTATATCACATTTTCCTGTTGCCTTCTTTTCAGAAAAATGAAAAAAAAAAAAAAAAAAAATCACTGAAATGATCATTTACATTCACACACGCCCCATATTTTGTTCAATAGACAGAGCTGGCATGGAAAATTTCAACACAAAGACTAAAAGTTTAGTAAATTCAATAAGCAACCAAAGGAGGGGAAATGCTAAATTTTTACAAGTTAAATAAGAGACAGAGCTATCTCTCCTACCTTTAATTAAAAAAAAATATATTTAGAGTTCAAGTGGATAGCACATATTAACAATTTAGGGAAATACAAAATACAGCAATTATATAACTGCTCATGAAGTGAGCTAAAGAAATTCAGAAAATCTTAGATTTTAAAGAAACTCAAATATACAGACACATGAAAATACATACATATTATGCATACAGACACAGTGTGGTGACATTTGCCATGTTTCCCACAGCCTAAAAGACTCTAGTGGTTTTACAGATATCCTTTGCAGTAAAAATTCAGAATCCTAGTAAACCTAATACTGTTCCTCCATTTGGTTGGAATTTCTTGGGTGCACATATAAATGCAATGTCTTTCTTTGAGAGGCCAATGCCAATTAAGTGTAACTGCTTCCCCTGTGGACTTAAATCATGGCTGGATGGTAAATTAATGTACTTTTATATATAGTCTGTTTATAAATAATTCTTCTTCAGCAGTTGCACCTTTTCCACATAGTATAGAACAGAAGCTGCCCTTGCTCTCTTGCACAACCTCTTCCATGAAAGCACCAGAAGAAAGTCATTACATTGAGCAGGCACATCCCTTGTTTAATGGTGTAGAAATGTCTTGGTGCCAGTCCTGTGCTTGGCATTCAGGGAAAGGTTGAATAAATTAAACATCTGCAGCCCAACTAGTGAAACAAACACCAAACACCAGTGAAATCCTACAGGACATGTGATAACCACAGAGAAGTACAGGAGAAATGGAAACACTAATGATGGAAGGGCACTGTTTAGGATAATTTGTAGTCATAGGAGGATGCTTTAAAAGTAAGTGCAGGGAAAATGATGCTGGAAATATTTCCTAATGGGGAAACCTAATAGGCTGTGGAATAATCACCCAAGGGAGAGGAAGGAAGTCCTTTTGACTGAGTCACTTCTTTCTGGACTGGGCAAAGCAGGGAAAAAATGTGCTGGCAGACAGAAAGACTACACACTCTGCTGTTCAGAAGCCTAAGACATTTCTGTTCCCAACAGTAGCAGTTTTATTCAGAGCAAAACCAAGCTCATGAAAACTTTAAATTGTGCATGAAGAGATGAGTGACTTCTGTAATCTCTCCCTTCTCTTCCTCAGATTTAATTTATTTACATACATTTATGGCTCCTTCTTAAACTACATTTCTAGAAGAGAGGTTTCCAGGGCTGCAGTCATGTATTGCCTTTGTCCATCTGATGATGTGTGGCAAGAACAAATGCAGCTTTATCAGGAACTTGTCCTGATCAGGCTCTGGCCAAACATGACTAGTTTAATGTGACAGATTATAGAATGAAAGGAGAGTGAGAAGGGAGGAATAACAAGTGCCAGGGAAAGATTAGATTCTCCACATTTCTGCATGTATTGACCTTTTCTTCTTCCATATACCATTAGTCACCCAGATTTACAGCTCGAGATGGCAGGCAAGCTGTCAGGTGCACTGCTTAGGTCATTGATGATGTTATGAACTCTACTGGAAACTGATTTCATTAAACAAAACTATGTGGCTTGGCATTTGATGTAGCAAATATCTAACTGACATTTTTAATTGCTCTTTGTGCAATTCCTTTGTAATTAGTGAGGTCATTTTAATAACCTTTTAGGGACTTAACTCTGAGGCAGGTCCTGTTTTCTGCAGAAATGCCTGTGCTGGGAATGGGGAGTGCCTGGTACACGATGTCCTTTAATCACCTCTATGGGAAGAAAGGCAGGACAGGCTTTCATTCTGGACTTCCAGCAAGACTCCCTCCATGCTGCTGGGCTCTTCTCTTCCAGGTACTCATTCCCTGTGAAATCCAGGGGTGAGGACCCTGCTGCAGGTGGTGCAGAGCAAATCACTGGCAGAGCCCAGGAGACAATTCTGTGCTGACCAGACACACGGACACATTTTACCTTCCATCACAGTATCACAATTAGAAAACACAGCTCACTGGCACTTGGAAAAGAAGCAACAAAGCGTTCCAGCACCTCAGCTGTCTTGTGACAAGCAAATGCAAAGGGCTGGTTGATGCAACCTGCACCAGGCACTCTGGATGTGTAGTTAATAGCAAAAAACATCCCTAGTTATGGAGAGGGACACGGCTAAGAACTGCCTTCAAACATTTCAGGGGCAATTAACAGAGTTTCTGTTTCCATTTATTTTAAATTCCTTTCTGGCTTGTCTTTTTTTAAAACGTAAACTTGTGAGGCAAGAACAAAATTAAGTCCAGTTGAGTAATTCAATTTATCAAGGGGCAAAAAACCTCCAATGAATAAGATAGTCCCACACAACAGCTTGTTTATATTCTAGACAAAATGCAAACTCAGCAATGACTACCCAGTAATTTAGAATAAAACCTATCAGAGAGGCATGGTAATGGTCACCTTATCAGGTGCTAAAACAATAGAAGAAGTGCTGTAGTGGTTCAGTTGAAAAGATCTCTTACCATGTGGAAAACTGAAAATGTGCAGGTTGGGAGAAAATGTCCCCAGACGTACCCTGGTCCAACATTAATTTAAATGGCAACAAAATTGCTTACATTAAAAAAAAAAAAAAAAAAAAAAAAAGAGAGATTAAAGCGTTTGTTTTAATCTAATACAGACTAGGAACATTAATATAGATATATCTCTCCAAACTAATATATACATAATCATTTTTCATGTTGACAGCATCAGTTTAAAGACTCCATGGCTGTTAGCCAAAGGAATTGTTGGCCCAAAATAAGTCACTATTATGGAGACAAAACCCACTCTTTTAGGTTATTTGGTGTACATGGCAGCATAGATGTGATTTTTGCAAGGCTGGCTCTGTCTCTGCAGTTAACTCTGCTCTCTCCAGTGCAAAACTGATGTCTACCAGTGCCAGTCGTCCTTCACTTTGGTCAAACACCTCTCAGAGCTGATGCTGGCAAGCAGCAAATTCTCAGCTTGCTGCTCTCCCCTGAAAGAGTTTCTTTCCTCTGCCTTTCACCTGAGCAAAGGGAGAAATCTAAATTCAGTCTCTAATCTTGTTGCTCCATCACTCTCAAGTGCTACCAGATCTAAGCAAAGCCATACCAACCCTCTGGAGTGACAATAATCCTTTCCACATAAACAGTTTTCCAGGACTGATTTTTCCATTAGGTTCTTGATCCTTTTGACATGCATTGTTCTGACTTTATGAAATGAAATCTGAAACTTCCTCCTCTTGAGGAAGAAAAGGCTTTTGCACACAACACAAAGCAGTACAGCTCCAAAGTGGCAGTGTCTGTGTGTACCTGCCTGCACATGCACCACGTCCCTCTGCCAGAGGGCAGCAGGAGCACCCAGCAAGAAACTCCACATCAGAGATCCCAAAGCAGGAAAGAGAATCATCCAAGCTATCCAGACTTTCTGCAGCTGAAGAACCTGCATTTGACTCTCCCTATCCCTCTGAAGGTTTAGGTGTTGCAGCTTTGCAGAAGCAAAGGTACCTTGAGCAGCCTGAGTGGCAGCGCTGGCAGGAAGCTCAGAAAGGACTGTCCCAGCTCTCTGCAGGCTGGGACTGGGCGGTGATTTGGGGGCTCTCAGGTACATTCCTGCCAGCTCCATATGGTGGGGAAGGAGCTGCAACCAGAGCTCCGAGCACAAGGGCAAATAATGACTCTGTGTTGGCACCCTGTGGTAAGGGAGGCAGGAAGCGCCAGATGTGATCAGTCCAGCAGAGAATTCCGACCACGACTCACAGGCTGGGACAGTGAATCACCAACCAGCCCAGAAACATTTCCTTCCATTAGTCAGGGGAAAGCCTCAAGAATGAGAGTTTATTCCACTTCTGGTTTTAATTTCCACTTTGTGGTTAGCCTTGAAAAACTAATAAACATTTAGTATATCTGCCACATAATTCTATGTTTGCCTGCCTGTATAGGAGCTGTAGGGAACAAACACTCACAACAGACTTTAAATCAAACTGACGGTCATTTGTCTGCACCAAAGATTTTTTTTTTTGTCTGGTGACAGCTTTTCAACCCCTAATAAATTTAAAATCAATTACATAAATGTGAAAACAGAACGGAAAAATAAATTTGCTAAAATATATGTGTGTGCTTATGTGTGCAGATTCAACACAGGCTGAAAGTCTTCCCACAATTAATTAATTCTACGTGTTTTCCAGTTTTTTAAGAATGCTACTCTCCTGAAGCCAGTCCAGCCACACAGTGGAAGGCTCCTGGAATTACATCAGCCTATTTCTGATCGCTTCCCATGTATTGACACTGAAGCTCTCTTAAATTACCAAGATGCTGCTATTCTTCAGTAGCCTACAGGTTCACCCCACGCTAACAGCCTTCAAATGACCAATACTTAATACCCTTAACAGCCAAAAGCCCAGGACATGGTTTGCCTTAGCTTAACACCCTTCCCATTTCCAGATCTTCTCTTCCTCCATCACTCATGAGCCTAAATAATACATGACAGTTCACACTAAGCTTTCACGTTCTGTGACAGTTCTGAGATGATTCCTCAAAGAGCTGCAACTCCCTTTGTGCAGCACGTTTTTAATGAGATTTAGGAAGGGCTTTATAACTTCTCAGAATCAATCTGAGCCCTTATAACCACTCCTCAATGACCTGCTTTTCAAATAAAGCCTTGTGGTTTTCAGCTAGGAAGATGCAGAGCTGTGTTGGTTATCTAAGCATTTATTGTAGTGAGAGAGGAAGGAATATAAAGACTGCCCCAACCTGAGCTGGCAGCTGGGCTTCCCAAAAGGAGCACCAGGAAAACCACAGAGCGTGGTACAGAGGGCTCTGTAGGATACAGGAGCCTGAGCAAGGACAGAGCCGGCACATGAAGGGATGTCACCGAGCCAAGGTGTTGCCATTATCTGCAGTTTCCAGGCAGGATGTTCTGTGTACACACGGGCTGCAGAATATCCTGAGGCTGTGCCACGGGCTGTGCAGGGAGAAGGGCTGGCGTGGGAGGCGAGTCATGGGATACAGAACAGCTCATTGGAGAGTCCTGGTTTGTGTCCATCACATCTCGTTAGGGGCCCTGGGTGGGATCACTGCTCCGCTGACGTCAATGGCAAAACTCCCGCTATCGCTCGCCTGGGCCGGGATTCACCCTCAAGAGCTCCTGACACATGAGGGAATCTTCCTAAGCCCACAGGTGGGTCTCCCCTGTGACCTACAACAGACAGCTCACTGTCCCACCAGGGTGACACAACCTTTTGCTGGATGTGTGAGAGGCTGCATCAGAGGGGACAGAACCTAGTAAAGCACATATAGACACACACAAAAATGCACTGTTGCCATCCCCACAGCAGCAGCATCCTCTAAAGCTGGTTAGGGCAGGAATCTGAACAAAGTCCAATGCCAGCTGTAAGAGAAATCACACCACAAGCAGATTGCTTAATAAACATTGAACAAACATCAGAATTTTGCTAAGCACATAGGAAAGGCTCTGTTTCAAAAAACCCAACTGAACAAAAAACAACCATCAAACAACAACTAAAATAATACCAAAACTCTAAAACCAGAATTCTCTGTGTTTTATGCACTCAAAAGAACTTCAGTCAAAGAACTTCCTCAATAAATGAGCTGTACCTTCATTTACAGTACTCAATCAAGTTTAGAGCAAGTCACTGCAATGACCTGACTATAATTACAGCAATAGAAGACACTGATTGCAACACTATAGTGTGACACATTCATCACTAAACATGCAACAAAGCATCTGCAGCCAGTCCCAGCACTCAAACCCCATCATTCACTGGAGCAGGATGGAGGCAAGGTCTTTATTACCATGACAGATTATGAGGTCTGCAGGTGCCTAGCATGCCAAGAAAGCATTATGCTTTGTGCCACTGAATGTGAGAGAGGTGACACACATTACAGTAGACTATTGCCATTCAGAGAAAAGGCCAAGTTACTCACAGCTGTAGCTACCACCCCACTCTGGAGCAGACTGTCCAACAAGGCAGCAGGGAAACAGGGGTGGATATTTAGCCAGTCCCCAGTTAGATGTATTTATAAGTTAAACAATGCAAAATGTTGCTTGCAGTATTAAAGCCACAGTGTCCTTCCCACGGGTCTGTTGCTCAGCCTTAATACACAATGGATCCATGCTCCTGCCTCAGTTTCCCTCAGGTGAGCTGGCTAATCATAATTGATTGTACATCTTCTTATAGATAAAATAACAGTGTTTGAACTAAATGAGAGTTTGGTTTTTATGCAGAAATTTACACTGACTTTAAATGTTGGTTCTGCAAATGGTTCCCAAAACAAACTTGCAGCTTTACACTTCCTGCAATTCCTCACTGACTGTAATATTGCTTTAGCAATTATATGGATGCTAAACGAGAACAAGCCAAGCACATAGTTTGGGAAGGGTTTTTAAATTCTGATAAAATCTGATTCAGATTTTAACATTAGTCAGTCTTGCAGTTACGTCAATGTAAAGCAAAAGAATCCCTGAAAATGTGTTTCCTACACAAAAAAGTTACAAGAACAGCGATTCAGGTTTGAGCACCAATGAGATGTTGCACAATTCAAGCCTGTGTTTACCTCAGGCAGCTCTCAGCACACAGCAGAGCAGTGTAAGGCAAACAGAATTCTCTCTTCACCCCTTTCACATATTCTATACTGCACAGCAAATTTCACCCCCTGGATTTCCACTTTTCAGAGTTACACTCTGAGATCACTTTAGAAAAATATACAGAGGAATTAAAGTCTGGACTTGATGGGCTGCTGCAGGAATATTTCTTTCCCAATAGCTTCCTGTGAAGTAATTGAAAACCCAGGATAACTGAGCCCCGTGCTGTCACACTCGGACATGCTGCAGTTAAGTGTTGCTGCACATGGTCCCATCAGCTGGGGGATGGTGATCCAGGGACTTCTGATGGGCAAATGCACCTGAACTTGTTTGCTGGCAGCAAAGTCTCTACAAACTCTTTGGGATTACATGGCTCCTGCAGTCCTCATTCCCCTTAGTTGAAAATACACGGGACCCTGCTGCCAGTGAAGAGTGGGCTCCAGAAGGAACGCAGCAAGGGCGATGGGCAGGGGCAAGGAAAAACGGGGGAGTCTTCTCTCTTCCATCAGGCAGCTCTCCCACTAAACCTTATCCCACAGCTCTGACACCCTCAGAGAGCCCAGGTGATAAGCTAGAAAATAGTCGAAGGTAATTTAAAAGAACAGGCAAAAATTAATGCTTGCAGTATGTTTGACTGATGGCACACTGAGGTAAGAACCACAGGAACAGGGACTACATCAATTATACTTCCAGTTTTCAAATACACTTATTCTGCCCTACTAGATTAAACATTTACTCTTTGTAGCACTCATAAAAAAGTATCAGTTTTCCACAACTGTTACTGTACCTGCTCAGCACTCACATGTGGCATTTCAGTCATTTCTATTGATACCTAATGATCCAGCATCACACAGGCTGCTTCCAGGAAACATGTGCTTCTGCCTCTCTAGCTGTCCCCATATTAAAATGGGGTCCCAGAATAAAAGAAACCTGATCTGTGAGGAAATTCAGATCCTGATTTGAATTCCAGTCCAAACATCACATCTGGTTTAAAGGAAATAAAATAATCACACACACATTGCACATACAGAGATCTGCACTCCCCTGCAGTTCCAGACCAGGGGCTAGGATGTATTTTACCTTTATCCAGTAGACTTCCCAGATAATATATTTTCTATTAATTTCTATCTTTACTCACAAAAGGTTTTCAAAGAAAATGGTGTGTGTCTTACTGGGGCAAACAGAATAAAGCCAGGGGAGGGTTCAGACGCCATGAAAAAGAGTCTCTCCTCCCAGAGCTGCTCGCTGGAGGAGGGAGCTCTTTTGCCAGGATTGCCAGGCTGGATCATTCCCTCCTGAGGCAGTGTAAGACAAAACGCTGTCCCCCGAAAGCCCCTGGCTCCCGGGAATGCCCTGGGGAGGCGCGGCCGCGCTCTGCTCCGCGTGTGCCGCGAGATGGGGCTGTGTGCGCACGGACAGACGGACACGGGACAGCCCGCGCAGATGGGGCTGTGTGCGCACGGACAGACGGACACGGGACAGCCCGCGCAGATGGGGCTGTGTGCGCACGGACAGACGGACACGGGACAGCCCGCGCAGCTGGGGCTGTGTGCGCACGGACAGACGGACACGGGACAGCCCGCGCAGATGGGGCTGTGTGCGCACGGACAGACGGACACGGGACAGCCCGCGCAGATGGGGCTGTGTGCGCACGGACAGACGGACACGGGACAGCCCGCGCAGCTGGGGCTGTGTGCGCACGGACAGACGGACACGGGACAGCCCGCGCAGATGGGGCTGTGTGCGCACGGACAGACGGACACGGGACAGCCCGCGCAGATGGGGCTGTGTGCGCACGGACAGACGGACACGGGACAGCCCGCGCAGATGGGGCTGTGTGCGCACGGACAGACGGACACGGGACAGCCCGCGCAGATGGGGCTGTGTGCGCACGGACAGAGGCCGGCCGCAGCCCCGGGGGACACTCCGGCGCTGGCGACACGGGACAGCAGCACTGAAGTCGCGTCCCAGCTGCAGACAGGCTGCCCGGAGCCCCTTTCACACCGCCGCAGGAAGCAAAGAGCAGCTGCTGCTCTGCACGACGGCTGTGGGGTCTCGCTGCCTGAGAAACAAGAACTCGGGGTCTCGCTGCCGCTGGAGGCCGGCAAGGGCCAGCTTTCCTGCTGAAATCCTAACCAGGAAGGCAAGATTCAACTTGGACGAGAGGCAGATAGGAGCTGAATACTGATGCTGAAACCTTCCCGCTGAGTGGCTGGGGGGAGGTGACAGGCAGAGGTGTCTGAGGGGTGTGTGTCACAGCATAAAGGGGAGGATGGGAGTGTCTGGGAGTGCCTTGAAGCAAAAGACAGTACCTGACTTTAGAAAGGAAGAGCTCAGATGATCTGCTACCAGGCAGAGCCATGAGGCACCCAGCCTAGCCTGTCCCTGGTCCCACTGGGCAAGTCAGCTGAGTCTGACAGGTACACACCACAGGTGGGTTATTCAAATGACCCAGACATCCAGGATGGGAAGTCCCACCTACATTTGGATGGCACGTTTTGGTGATTTCACATAAGGGGCCTGGTCTGTGTGGAATAGCTCCACACTGGCAGAAATACACAGAGGTGAGGCAGTAGAGAGAATCCCCTGTGATTCCACACTGCAAAGCAGATTGCAGGGGCTGTCCTTTGTGATCTCTGGGGTGCCTAGAGATGTATGCCTGGTGATGCAAGGTTAGAGTAGGAGATAAGAGACCAAAGAGCCCTGTAAGAAACATGAACACAAGAGAAACTTCAGCAGACACAGTATTTTTCTCTCACCATGGCCGAGCCAGTAGGTGCCTCCCAAGGAGTTTGTTCAGAGTGCTCCTCTTCCCTTGGCAGCAGGGTAAGTGCATTTACTAATGAATAGGGCTCTTAGAAAAGGCAAGGAATTTTTTTTCCCTCCCTACACATATTCAGAGAAGCAGAGAAGTTTTTTTTGTTGTTTTTTTTTCTTCACCCCCCTCCTCAAGATTCTTTCATTTGTGATTTCTAATCATCATTCCACTCTTCTTTCCCTCCTTTTCTTTACTCCCCATTCGTGAGTCACCCCCCCCTCGCCCCCGCCGGCTTGGCACCTCTCCAGTCCAAATGAACTCCAAGAAGGTTTTTTCCCTCTCCTTTCCTCACCACCACCACCTTCTTCTCCCTATTCAAGCTGAACCTGTGGACAAAATAAATGCTGGCACTGGGTCATTGTCCTTCCCCTCCCCATCACAGGATTCTGAGAGAGGATTAAACTAATCTCATACATTGACTTGCTCCTGGGTGCTGGCCTGGACTCCTGCCATGCAATGAGATGGCACCAAAGTGCAATATCCCAGCAAAGTGTTTCTGCAGTGACTTCCTATGCAAAGGCAGCAAAAGGATCCGACTCAGGAGGTGGTGGTTCTATATTGTGCAATGTCAACACAGTCACCACAATTAACACATTGCCTTGATTTAAAAGAAAAAAAAAAAAAAAAAAAGAGGAATAAGAATAAGAAAGCCTAGGAGGTCCAAGGGATTCAACAATCCAACCAAACCAATCATTTCAGTGCTTCTCCATTGGCTCATTTGTTAATTCATACTTAAGCAAAGCATACCCAAAGTTGTGCTGCGATAGGAGGGAGGCTACTGGGAGTGGGAATTTCTGAAATTACTTGGGCTCTTCTCCTGTCTCCCATATATTCAGATGATCAGTACCCGCAGCAGCCTCCTAGGAGCTGGCAGCGCCTGCCTGCAGGGAGCCCAGGATCAGCAGCCTTTGAGTGCTTCACAAAGGAGCACAACCATCGCTGCTGCCTCTCAGCAAGTGGGAGACTTCAGAAAACACAGTAATTCCCACAACTCACATGGGTAAACAAATGGGTTACTCTGGAGCTTTAGTTTCAGAAAATACCAGCTCGCTGCTGACATCTCTGAAAAGATACTGCTAGGGTTCAACTGCCTGGATAGCTCTAATGCAATAAAGCTGCTGGGCTGGGCTGTGTGTGCAACTCCAGCAGCCTTCACTGACTAATACAAAGCTACTTCTGTCCAAAGATGTCAAAACATTCAGCAGATAAGGGCACAACTCAGCAGAGTTTGTGAATCCTGTGAGTCCCATGAGACAATGAGTTGACTTTGATGCAATACATTTTTAGGCACTAGTGGGTTTTAATTGGTCAGGTTAAATCAACCTCAAGAACCACGTGAGCATTAAAGACAGAAATGCACAAATGATTGAGGATCACAGTTTGCCGTTGATGGGGAGTGTATGTAACACATTTCTGGTACAAAGTGACACTGCTTCAAGGCTTGGAATACCAAGGTGGATGCATATAGAGGAGCTGTGGTCAAATGCCTACAGTGGCTGTGTTAGCAGCATAATCCATAGAGGCACAGCCTGAGGGAGAGCTGTAGAGCTCTGCCAGGCCAGCTGAGCCCCCAGTGCAAAGCTCATCTGCACAGCCAAGGCATCCTGGTGGCTCTGAGTTGGGAGCTGTGGCTATTCCTCATTCCACGCCACAGATACCTCCACATCCTTCAGCAACACACTAACCTCTCCATGCTACAGGTTCTCATTTCTAGGTGCAGCTAATACAGCCAAGGACACCTTCCTATGCCATCCACCCCCACCCTTTGTGTGCAAGCTGGCAGAAGGGTGAAGGTTGCTGGGAAGAAATAACTGCAGAAAAATTGAAGAGGAAAGACATGACCAGAGCATAAAACCCTTCCTGATCCATCTCAGGCAGCAAGTGCTAAGGGAACGAATTCTCATTCCTGCATCGGTCTTGCAGCTGATGCCTGAACAGCTCTGAAACAGTCCACAGATACCAAACAATTCCAGTCACAAACACCCAGGCACAAATGTCTAGGTGGTTTGTCAGTGAGCAATTAAATCCTGTGCTGGATAAAAATGTTAAAAATGCATCACATTGTGGCTTTAAATAGTCTCTTGTTGGAGAACTTGGTCTCACTGCCAACTTCCACTTGGGTAAACTGTTTTTGCCACTGCTGGGATTTACTGAATGTCCATCAGGCAGTTGCATCACACACTGAATAGTTTGGCATTACCTCATGGCTTAAGGGAAAGGCAGAAGAAAATGAACTAGCAGCCTGTTTTCTGTCTACTTATTTATTTACTTTGGTGAGGGGCTTTTTTATTGGCTTTTGTTTTAGGAGTATTTTTCTGTCCTTTTCCCTCCTGAGCTAAGGGTAACTTGAGTGCACAGCAATCAAAAAATGTGGTGAGGAAAGTACTTTGGAAAGTAGTGGGAATGTGGAAGGCAAAGGAGAGAAGGAAAAATGTGAGTCAAAGGATTAAATCCAAATTCCAGTCTGAGACTTTTTAACGAAGATGGAATACTGACTAGTTGAGCAAATTAAGGTTTTTCAAGGGGGTCTGGGGAAGTGATTGGTTTCTATCCAAGCAGAAAATGTCATTCTTCTCCATCGGTACCAGAGAAAATAAGAGAGACAAAACACTCCCAACCCTGCTCTGAGAAATCTGAAAAGATGGGAGAACAGACAAGGACAAACAAGCAATTAAAAGGAAATTGCTTCTCTCTCCCTACCAAACCTTTTGTTTCTTCCCAAATGAAAGTGGAAAAAATTGATTAGGGGGTCAAAAGGAGGAAGAACCAAATAACTGCATCACGTGCAGTGCCATGTGAAAACAGACACTGCTCCACCAGGGTGTGGGCAAAAAAACTTGCTGCAGCAATGGCACTAAAGACCTGCAGGAAGGGACAAAAACTCACTTCTCAACCTGTTTGGGTTGAGCCTTCTTCCATCTCTGAAGCTTACTTTGACAGTTATAGTTTCTCTGCCTAAGTCAACCATGACATGACCAAAAACTTAGAATATTTTAACCTGTGTTGTTATTGTCTCATCAAGCCACTCTACCATCTCTCAGTGTGGTTTCCCAGGGGACAGTAGGCACACACAGACCAGCAGCTGCTCAGATCTTCAGCTGGAGTCCCTGCCTGCACAGCAGGTCAGCAAAGGGGAAACATGCCTTCATCTCTGTCACTGCAATAGCTACTCACGCATCCTACTCAAATCTGGTTTAACAGTGGAATAACTAATATTAGGCTGGCAAAGTGGATAAAAGGGATGCTCATCATTTGTTACCTGCTGCCTCTCTACCACACAGAGCTACAGACAGCAACTTTGTCAACTTCTTCTGTAGGATTCACACAGGGACTTCCCTTGGAGCCCAAAGCATAGCAGCTACACAGGAAAGGGAGAAAATTCATGGGACATTAAGTATAAAGTTTATTTTCTGTAGCAGTACAGTACTTTTTTAGGAAGCAAAATCTTTGCAAGTGTTGCTTTTGGCTGAGAAGGCAGGCGACTTGGTTTTAAGACACAGCACGGCAACTCGGCTTTGCCCGGGTCACTTGGGCCACTAATATGTACAGATACTAATGTGGTGGATGGTCAAAATGGCATTTATTACCTTATCTCGTGTGGTTAAATAGTCAAGGGGCCCTGTACGTCAAAAGGGGGACGGTGGGCCCGGCTAGGGTTAGTAGGGAGTGGAGGACTACTGGTGTTAGGAGGTGCTACATGTCTCAGGGGTGATTGGTTACATATCGCAGGATGAGGGGGAAGGGTCTTGCTTTCCGTTACATCCCAAAATCTTCCGTTCACCTGTCCCTATCTACTACAGCAAGAAGTCTAGATTGCCTTCTATGCCCAGTGGTCTGCAGCTTCAAAGGGTTCGATCTATCAGCTCTGGATGGAAATAATTCATACCCAAATTATCTGAGAATTCAGTACTCAGTAAGATTGGAATATAAGGCTAGGAGAAAATTATGTTAATAGAAAGAAGTTTTATACAGAAACAGTGTTTGCTGCATTGGATCAGAGTGAACACCTCCCTAAGTAATCAACCTCAACAATGGCCTCAGTAGCTAGACAGAGCACACAGATGTATGATACTTTTCCCTTAAATTCCTCCACTCTCCAACTATTTTCAGCCCAGGAACTTCTCAAGTCAAAGGGGCATTTTCAATGGTTGGTAAACCTGGCTGGATTTCTCCTTTCTGAACTTTTCCAGTCTTCCCTTGAACACAAGTCCAACTTTAGCCCCTACAACATTTTTCAAATAACTCCTGAAAGACATTCCATGTTAGTGACTGGAGTCTCCTTGCTGAAAAATCAGGCAGCGATGTACATGATCACTTGGTGGTTTGCAGGGCCTGCAACATTCTCAGCTCTTCTCTGTTAAAAACAGTGTTTAACACTTCACAGGTGGGGAAATCCGAACCATCTCTCCTGCATATCCAAGCTGTCTCACAGGATGAGCCGCGGTAACACGTACTGCGCAGCCCAGCTGAGCAAAACTCAGCATCAGAGATCCTAGAGCATATTCCACCAGAGCAGCTGGAAACCCTCTCCAGACACCCCCTAATTCCACCTTACACTACAATAACAACCTGTGCAGAGCTTGGACAGTGATATCCACACAACCATGATAACTGTGAATCTGTCAGCAAAACAGTGTGAGAAATCATATCAAACCCACCAGATTTCTTGAGAAGCTTGAAGTTGGCACATTTGTAAGTGTTTCCCAGAGGTCTGCATATTTCCAAGGAAACCTGAGAAAAAGTATCACTGATTTGAAATACAACCACTTGGAATTTTGATGAAAGTGAGAAATCTAAGACATTTTGTTAAGCTCCGCTTCAATATTTCAAACTCATGTGTGACTGCAAAAATGAAGTGACAAATTCATTGTGAGAAACACATTGGTAAGAAAAAGGGAAAAGCCAGATGAATTTCTGCAAAGTGTGAAGGCTGTTTCCAGCATCTCTCCTGTTGGACACACATAACCAAGAAAGCTTTCTTTAGTAATTTAGACTGAGACAAGAGAGACTTATGGCCAGCAGCAGAACCTCATCCTTCTGACCCTTGTTTCACCACATTCTCTCTACACACTCTGGTGCTGGGGAGGTTTATCCTGGGAAACTCCTCAAGCATAAGGCATTAGTGACAACAAAAGTTTAGAGGAGTTCTTGCATATGTAAAATGAGAATTCAGTTTTATGTAAGACAGAATAAACACTTAAACAGTCCTAACCTCCTGCACATCAGAGAACAGACTGAGCACTCGTTACCTCCAACTCAAACGTCTCTTAAGAATGTTATAAACTGTAATTTGTTTTCTATTTTCTGTTTTTTCTTAACTAAAGCATTTTTACTGATATTTTCTGGACATAATACATTTATCTACTTGAGATATTCACCCTTTTCAGTACTAATTTATGTAATTAAGTGATGTCATTATATACAAGTGGCATCATAATCCACTTGCAAGTGCCACGTAGACAGACATTACCCAGCAAGCTGAGGAGGGGCAGGGCAATCAGTCTGCACTGGGATTTCATTTTGCCCTGCAAGCCTTCTGCTCAGGAGGGCCAAGTTCAGTCACCCAGAGGTCCTGGGTAACCCAGAACAACGATGCCTCACTCATATGTCCCAGGCTTTGACTGGTGCCACGGCAACAGCTAAGTCTGGCTGGGACATTTTCATTATACTCTCAGTGCTGGAAAACAAACAAATTTGTACAACGCACACAAACAGTCTTTTCTAATGTCTTTTAATGGCACTCTGAAGACCAGACTGTCAATTGTCTGCTGTGTTCTCAACAATTTGCTAATGATAATTAAAGATGCTCAAAGTCTGCCAACTATTTCAGCACTCTATTTAACCAAGAAGATAAGGGTTCAGGAGGAAAGCAAATGAAGTGAACTTGATCCAAGGAGGAGGTGTTACCTACAAAGGAACCCGTAAAGGCATAAAGATAGCAAAGGCAGAGTAAAATGTTCTCTAATCTGCACAACAGATACACAGGGAGATGATGCCAAAACCTTGGAATGAGATTACAAAAGCAGGAGAGTAAGTGGATTCTTTTCCTTTCTTTCTAAAGGATTCCATCCCAAAGAAGTTGCTTAGACAACGGCAACCCCCTACCATGCGATCTGTGTATGAAGAAAAACAAATCCATGCTGTACTAACAGGAAGATCAAAACCTAGGTTGTGGTTGCTTTTTTGGGGTTTTTCCTTCAGCTGAAAGAAATTAAATACTCATTGTGTGCCCATTCCTGCATAAAAAGACCATATGGGCAGTGGGATATCAGGCATGCAGGCCCCAGAAAACAGGAAGAGAGAAAGAGAGAGCAGACACCTGTAACTGGAAGTACAGCTTTGGTTGCTCTGAAGTTCTGCTGAAATAAGGGTCCTGTATAAATTCTCAGTTCCAGAGAATCATTAGAGGCATTCAGCTGACCCATGCTACAACATTCACTTGACCACTAAAGCTGTGAGTTCTCCAAATTATTTTTAATACGATCTACTGTGGCAAATTCCTAAATGTGTGTCAACACATGCAGCAGGTAAGCAAGCTGTCCTCTTGTGAGTCTGAACTTGTTGCCTTTCAGGAAACACCTTTCCTTTCTCATGGTCACCAACTCTTGCAGATGTTCCTCTGCCATAATCCTGTATGATCACATGCCTGTTGTCAACATTTTTACAGAATTTTATCAAATTTATACTCTCTGGAAGCCCCATACATGCAAAATTGTAGCTATGGCCTTCTGGCACCCTTAAGCATCAGGCTCTTTGTACTTCTACTGGCTTATTGCATTATGTTCTAAACCTGTTTACTCCCTGGGTGGGCCTGTGTTTGGAACAGCATAACAACTTCCCAACAGAAAATTAATAACATGGACAAAACATTTGTACCAAAGGGGAGAAAGTTTTTATTGGGAATAATAGTCTTGCCTTATACCTGAAGGCACTTTATCTGCCCACCTATTTTCTGTGAGCATCATATTCAACTTCTGCTTATTTCAGTAAGTGCCAATGACTTCAGCAAAACCCACTTGGCAGGACCTATGTTCCCTTCTGTGAGAAAAATAGTAATGGTTTTCCAGCAGATTGCCCTCCACATCATTCTCAACTAGAAACTCAGTGAAAACACCGTATTGCTTAATTCTTAAATCATACTTTTCCCCCTCCAAATGGCTGGGACCACAAACCAATAATAAGAGACCCTTATTAAATGTTAATTTTGAATCTGGCCATATCGATGCTCAATTAGCTCCTACTACTGGAACTATTTTTATAAAATACATTCCTGCTAAGTTTCAGATAATTATATTTTCTAAGAAATTCAAATTTTTGTAGAAAACATGCAACAGTCAAAAGCAAATAGAAGCCTACTGCTTGTACATGTCTATTTTTAATGCAGTTCCACTTTTAGTGTTACTTGTCATCAAAATCTTTTAAATTAGTAGTGCAGATTAAAAACTCAGGAAGCATTTCATGTAAATATTTATAGGTTTGAAAGCCTGCAGCATTATGTTCACAGGTTTTGATGTTAGCACTTTGGGGCTAAATTGTCTCTATTTTCCCCACACTTTTGTGCTCCCAAGGTCATGTGAAATAGGAGTCAACTCTCTACCAAAACACCAGTCATTTCAGATTCTTTCTTCACTCTCAGATTCTTTCTGCCTAGTGGCAATAACTCCAGAAAGCAGGGGTGCCTCAGCACACAGCATTCCTTGCTCAGAACGTGTTTGACTTGAAACAAGCACTTGGCTCGGCAGTGACAAATCAGGACATAAGGTGGCATTATTGCCCTTCCTTAACTGTCTGCAGGGCCAGAGTCCAGGTCTGCATGTCAACAGTGCTACAACATCGTTGTTTGGCATTCCAGAAACAGTACAAAACAATTTAAAAAGAACCAATGAGAAAATCAAGTCTGCACCAAGATGCATTCAGAATATTAGACACAGCCAAATCCTGATTGTTTCCTGACTTTAAATCTTCCCCAAATACTGTGTGTATAAAGTGGCCTGACTAAAAAAAAAAAAAAAAAAAAAAAGAAAAAAGAAAAAGAAAAAAGAAGACTGTTAGGCTTTTAGTGCATTTACTGTACAGGACTTCTGAAATAACATTTTAAAAATCTGGACTTCATTTGTATCCTTGACTCAGTGTTCAGCTGTGATTGCCTACAGCAGGAACTCCCATCCAATTGATACAGGTGCTTGGAATAAGAAATGAGAAAGTAACTGCAAAGGATACAGGAAAATGGTTTGCAGGTTCATCTGTTTTTAGTTCACACAAAAAATTTAAGGATTTGAAGCTATTTTTTTATTAAAGAGAGTTGACAGCTGTACATTTCAGATAGAGGAATGGAACTACAGAACAGGGAACCAGCTTTTCCCTGCTCTTGTCCAAGACTTGTAGTGTATTTGGATTGAGAAACATCTTTTTTGTCTGTTCAGTCCAGCAAAAGAGAAGAGTAGCACAAGACCAACAGCCACACGTGAGCATGTTTCCAGTTCCAGGTACATACAGGATCTTTCATTCAATAGTTGGAAGCCACTACTCACAATGGAAAGAAGGGGAAGACTTCAAATAACACCAGCAGTTAAACACTGGAACTGTTTCCTACACAAGGGCACTGTCCCCCACACAGTGACACTGTCCTCTAGTACTTCAAAATCGGCAGGTGCCTTTTGGGAGAGGATGTTTTAACCACATACAAAACCCCAGTGTAGAGAGAACTAAGAGAACTGACAGAGCTATATGGTGTCAGAGGCAAGGTGGTCCCTTTTGGGTTTCAAGCTCTGCAAACACTTGATTCTACAAAACAAAATTCATTGCAATATCCCCAAATAGCTCATTCATTCATTTCTCCTAACAAAATATACTCATGCCTAATTTTTTATTATGCATCTAGCATGAAACTCACCAACGTCAGGTCCACGTCTGTATGAACAGAGGTTTAAAGATGAAAAGCTCTGAAGGTGTTACACAGACTGGCACAGTGTTCTCCTCTGCAAATCTTGTGCCACTTTAACACTGAGACATGGGGCCCAGAAATAAGCAAAAGTGGGAAGCATCTAGGGAAAACCATCAGAAACTCAAGACAGCTCTGAAAAGGATTTGTTTGTGCTTGGTTACCGTGGCGGTGGCAGTTGGGGTAAGCTCCAATTACATCTGAGCCGTTGCACCGCTTCACTGAAAAGGAGCTCATCACAGTCCAAGAGATGCCAAGCACAAAGGTGCTTATTTACATTTGTCTATCTCTGGTTCCATTAGTCATGACCTCCTGACAGCTTCTGGATCCCACTTTCCTCTTCCCCCATCTTGCTGCAGCCCTGAAGGGCCTCTTTTATCAGGTCCATTGAGCCAGCACCACGATCCCCATGAAAGCTCCCAGTGTGGCACTGGCTCACGGTCAGACGTGGCTCCAGTTCCTTTCTTTCCAGCACTAAGAGTCCCCTGACATGGTTATTAATCATGGCCTCACTGACAGGGCACTGAACTGTCTGGAGATGAAACTTCATACTCCTATCCAGGGCTCCCCAGGTAGGACATGGAATTTGTTTCATCTTTGTGTAATCAAGAAATAGAGCACTAGGGGAGCGAATTAACCCCAACTTCAGGTTCATAAAGGTGTCCCTGCTCTGTTTAATTAAATCTGTCTTAAAACCTCCTAATCCCAAACTAAAGACTTAATAATGTTCAGGAACCTCTTTTTCCTTACAATATATTGGTATAAACTGCTGACAGCTTAATATTGAAATAAACATGCTGCTCCTCTACCTTGACCTGGCCAGTACAAAGACCAAAACCCGCATGACTAAGAGCAGCTTCTCCCAGAATGGCAAGAGGACAGTACACCACAGATGTTAGGTGTGTAAAAACCTCTTAATTTAATGCTACAAAATGTCAAAGACTGGGAAAAGCATTTAAAAGATCAAAATAAAAATCATGAATGGAAGCAAGAACAGGGTGTAAAGGTGTCGTGGGGACAGGACATTTGATTCTTTGAACATGCAGAGACTTGTCCTTTTAGACTGAGGATGGCAAACCCTTACCCATGGGTTTGGGGTATTACACTTTCCTTCGAGAGAGTTTTGAGGCACCAAACATCACTTCAGGCCTGTTTCATAGTGGTTAGAGAGATGCTCTGCTCAGGCTCTCCAGATGTGGTGGCAAATCTGGTTTTGTAATTCCTTCTAAAAAGAAAGTGAAGATTTGTTTCAGATTGTGATTAGCAAAATTCAGACCTAGATCAGAGCTTTCTTCCCTACAATAAAAAACAGGTGGTTGGATTTGGAATTTTGGTACCAGAAATTAAGTATCCTGGAATATTGATCCGTGCATCTGTTTAGTCTCAAGAGGTAGAAAACCATAATCAACATTTTAGAAGATAGCTTGTGGAAAGCAGAGTGACTCTACATGAGATCTTTAAGGAGGCAACACATCAAGAGAAAAACAATGTGGTTTAGCCTTGGAGAAGAAAGACAGCAGGAATAAAGCAGAGGTGTACAGAGGCAGCAGTGCAGGCTGTAAGGAGTGCCAGTCCATGCCTAAAGTGATTTATGGGAGGCAGACCTATTCCTAGCTCTCCATCCCAAATCCATCCAGGTCCATTTGAGGAGGGGTACGACTTGTAGTGCTTCTCCCTTCCTGAGATGTCCTGCTGTGCCTCAGAGATAGAGGACAGGGAGAAAAGTAGAAGACTTGGACACAGCAAACACTGCATCCCAACAGAACATGGAGCAAATGGAAACGGTTTCCACTCTTTCTTTCCCTAAGAGGATTATGTCAGCAGGGCCTGGCTGGCGTCTGCACCAGAGCTCAGCGCCAGCCACCACAGCAGCCAGCCCTACCCTCCTGTCAAAGGCTTTCATTAAGACTTTGGTTCCCTGTTGCTCACATGGCGGCTTGCACGTGCTCCCTAAATATCCTGCATCCACCTCCAAGGTATTTGCTGATATAGAAATCTCTTCCTCCCCCTTTGCCCCTCCTCCCAAGAACCTGGGGCCACAGCACAAATCACCATCCTGCTGAGAAATTTTCATTACACAAGGATGGGACAGAGGACTCAAGCTGAATGGGTATTACCAGAGAGGCGAGGACCTTATAACTGTACATGGTATCTACTCCTCTGACCCAGCCATCAGTCAGGGAAGGGTGCACATAGACCCTGCAGAGCACAGCAAACAGCAACCACCCCCTTCTCCTCATGCACTGCTCGTGCTGGGAATAACCAAAGGAGTTACTGCTCTTGGCCAGCCCCAGGTGCTCTGCTCTGGCTGCAGAGCCACACTATGGGTTAGCACCTTGGAGTTCCCTCATTGCTAAAGGGGTATTTCAAACATTAGAATTAAATAAAAATCCCAAAATCCCAAAGACAGACCCTTGTACCCTCTCTTTCGCAACCTGCCTCGCCTCAGGCCTGCATCCTCAGACAGCCAGAACAGCAATGCAGATCCAAGGAGGGTGAGATCCATTTGGCTCAAAATAGGCAGGTCAAAGGACAGTCCCAGCCATTTCAAATAACACCACAAATCTTTAATCTAGTTTTGAGATGAAAGTGAGGGATTTTCACCATTAAACTCAGGGAAGAAAAGCCAGGATCCTTGTAGTCAGTCACACAGTTAAATACACCCAGCTGCAAAGAATGACATATTGTGGTCACAGAACCTTCAAGTGAGGATGGGTTTTCCCAGATATTTAGCTCCCCAGCATCTCAGTAACAAGGGATACCTCCACCTGTCTTTAGGTAACACTTCCAGCAGAATCAATCAATGAATCTACATGGAAACCAGCTCATCCCTTTCATCTCATTTCTCTGTTACCAACTTGAACAAAACCAGGAGAAAGACTTGCCTCTGATTGTATAGATAAATTAAAGGCAATTCCATTTACAAAACACAGCATATAAAATTGCATATACTCCTTCAGAATAATCAGCACATGTCAAAAATCACTTATAAATCCCATTTGTTTGAAAGCATGGATTGTGGCTTCAATTTTATGTTACTTGTTTCTGAAGTAACAACTATGGCTTGAGGCAGAAACCAAAGCATCAGACAAGTCAAATGTACCATTTAATGTAGAACTACCAACTTTTTTCAAGTATATCTCACACACGATACCTGCCTCCAAATAACAGAAGTCTTTTTTATTAACACCTCTCAATCATTTGGAAAATAAGAACTGCCTTTACTTGAATGTCTTTGTTTTCATTCTATCCCAATTTGCATTCTGTCACTGGAGAGGTCATACTTAGTTCCTTTTTAATTTGAGAAGGCTTGTTTTTTCCTTTTTTCCAAAGACAGAAACATTTGGAGAAACCAAAAATCATTAGCAAGCCTTTTAATTTTGAGGAGGGATGAGCCTGTAAAGTGTTGGATCAGGTCCAATAAGTTATCTTTGAATTTCTATGGTGATACACATGGAAAAGTCAAAGACACTAAAAATATTCATATTTACTATTTAAGTTACAGAATATTGAAGAAAATCTATTTCCATTTTAAAGTTTCTATTATATTGTGTTTTTCATTTGATTCTTCTTAAAGCTTTATATTCCTTTTTTTTTGCCAAAATATTCAAAGAATGACCCTCTCCAGAAGCATTTAGGAAATTACATATTTGTAAACACAGCACTGCTGAACTGTGAGAGCAGTTTCACCAATCATATTGTTCGCTGGGCTACCTGAAGTCCTCCTCTTTCCCTAACCATTTAGTCCTTTAGCAAAGAAATATGAAGACTGTATAAGCTAATGTTTGCAATCTAAGATGCAAAACAAGTCTTAACTCTAGATTTAAATTAAGGATCCGACTTTTAGCAGAAACCAAATATCCAAGCAACAGGTCTAAAGATGATACTCTGACATATTTATAGGGATCAGGTTGCCTGTACATGAACACACACACTGCAGATAAAGGTATGCACAAACAACTGATATGAAATGTAATTCACAAGTGACCGGATGCAGCATGCCTGTAACCCAAGTCTTAAATACAAGAGAGCCTCAGTGACAGAAGGGTAATTCATGATTGCCTGAGGTGGCTTAAGGCAGTTCCACTTGCATCTCAGATGGGCAGCATGTTTTCCAGAGCACAGACTAATGCTACCATCTCTTTTGGATGTCCTTGTCTGTCCCAAGTGGCAAGAAGCCCAAGCAGAGCCAGTCAGGACAGCCTGGACAGGAGCCATAGGCACAACAGGGCTGGGGCAAAGCACACCACTGACAGTTGCTAATGCTGGCTTTGAGCACTTCCAAGACTCAGCCCAGTAATTCCTGAGCATCCTGGCACCCTACATCTACAACCCAGGCAGGAAATAATGTTTAGAAAGGCCATCCTCAAGTCAGCACTTGACATTGAAGGGTTCTGCGGGGACTGCTGGGCTCCAGGATGGTTTGGATGGGTGGTGACGAAGGATCTCTGAAGCCAGGTCTTTAGAACATATGGTTTATTGTAAAGGGTGAAGGGCCTTGCTTGGAGTTGCCAGCTGCAACTCGTGGCAGGCCCAGGGGGAGCGGGGAGAGAGAGAGAGAGAGAGGGAGAGAGGGAGCAAGTCCCAGGTGAGCGTCCCAAGAGGAAGGTCCAAGAGGAAGTCCGGTCCCTCGGCCACACCTTATCAGGGGCTTCAAGGTGGGCTGGGACAGGACTTGGGCCAATGGGGTTACAGACACCTGATACTTCAGGGGAGGGTTACAGGTATGGGATGAACCATACATTGGGGGGTGAGACAGGACATTCCATTTGACCTTTGGATCTATCAGAAGGGGGGATTGCTTTCAGCTTGACTGTATTATTGTTTTCGAGATGCTCAGTGATTAAGGTTTGGTATTTCAAACCTTGTTTTCATCTCAATACCTGTTTTTTCTGACTCTTTTGCCAGGCCATCATATTTATAGGGCTTTGCTATTTCATCTTCCCCAACAGGTTCAGCTTTCTGAAAAATCTCTGTGTTTCTGGCCCTTCACGCATTCCTCCCCAAATATGTATCTTGCAAAGTCAGTGGAGAAATCACCTTGAAATGTGGTCTGCCAGTCTAAAAACATTTAAGAAATGACCATAAGACCCACTACTAACTAAAGCCCACCAAACCAACGGGATCTTTTTAAGAACATACAATTATATATGGTTATGTGTGTGCAATATATGCATAGTGCCTATGTCTAATTCCATTGTATTGTAAACAAGCACCTGTGCCATAAGGGAAAGTCACCAGGATGAACCTGCATCGTGCACAGCACCAGATTCTGCTTTATATGCACAGATCCCAGTGTAAAGGCAGATGGAGGGGCCAGCTGTGTTATACCCAGGTGATTATGTCACGGGTTTGGGGTTTTCTTTTAGGTTTTCTTTACCAGCAAACTGTCCATTAACTTTACTGAGAGCAGAAAGCAAAAGGAGAGGAATTTGTGAAGTTGGTAGCCCATATGGCTGGTGGGGAGTTAATCTGTGTCTAAGCAGCAGGTCGCATGAGCCAGGCTGTCTGTTGGGGTTGTTAGTAACCTAGGGGCAGATCATGGAGCAGCAGGGAACAGGATAAACTCAGCCTACAAATACAGTCAGGAATGTGGCAGGAAATTATTTCTGAAAACATACTCTGAAGCATAATAGCAACGATCAGACTGTCAGGCTGTGTGTATGAAATCTATCTGGACTCAGGGCACACAACAGGAGTGCACACAAGGGTGTGATAAAGCAGATTGGGTGTAGACTCCTGTGTCCATACATGCATGTTAAAAACATAAACTCTGCTCAGAGAAAAGGTGCAGGCACACCAGAGTATAGCTAGACAAACATTGCTTCCCCTACCATTGTAAGCAAACGAGAATAAGTTATTTGCTTATGTTTCATGCAAACCATCTGCCACACAGCTTTATAAAATTATTCATTATGTCAACACTAAAGACAGAATTAGCAGAAATAGAAAGGTTCAGGTAAGGAAAGAATTGTTTTCAAAGGGAAAAAGTCATGAGGCAACCTTCAGGTCATAAGAACAGCACAGGACATAGCTTTTGCACCCCAATACAGACTGTGACACCAGGCAGGGAGCAACATGACAGAAAACCAAGAACCAGGTGGCACCGATGGATACAGTCTGAGGCAACGTGGAGGAGGTCTTTTGGTTAGACCAAAAGAAGCAGGAAATATAATTAAATTTTTAATTTAACTTTAAAAATGTCACTGAATATGAATTTTGATGCTCTAAGCTTTTTCAGCATTCAAGACAACAATAAGACATTAAACAATTGCCTAGGCTGGAACACTTTCTTTTCAACCATCTTTTTTAACTCATCACTGGCATAACCCCAGATAACATTAACCCTCCAGTTATTGCCAACTTTAGGATAAGAAATAGTACACATTGGACAGTTTAAGCAACATGACACCACACAGCTAGGTAATTTGCCCTCATTTTTAGGAGAAGGGGTAAAAGATAATCAAATAATGTTTGTGAAAATGTAGATTTAACAGCACCAATGGACCATTTAGCTCTACAACCTGCCTTCTGCTGTGGCTATCAGAGGTTGTCTAGGAAAGTATGCAAGAGCAGGGCACTGCTTCAGCCATATACTCATCTACTTATGAGGCATTTCAAGCTCAGGAACTTCTAGAAGCATTATCTTTGTATTTACTGCTAATGATCAGTGCACTAGCAGGACTTTATTTTAGGCTCAGCAAAGAGCAGCCCTCTTTACTGACCATAACAAATTGCAAGGCAGTTCAACTCAGACGGAGAGACTCAAAACTTCCTGTCACAAGTGAGAGCTATTCTTCCCCAAACTTAAGCACCAGAACAAATCAAACATGACAGATGTCATTTGTATTACATATTAGGGCACTACAGGAAAGCCAGGGCCCACCAGCAGTGCGTGCTTTCTAAACAGCCCCAGCACAGACTGCATAGTTAAAATAAGAGAAAGCAAGCAATATGAAATTATTTTAATGCAATGACTGATATTCTTTGAGACCACTTGGAAACAAAATTTTTCTGAAAGTAGCAAAATGTTGAAAAGTGAGTGAAAAAGAAGATTGCTTTTTTAAAGAGGAAAGGCTGCACCTTGCCTCAGCTAAGCACTAGAATGCTATTTAGGTCCATGTACAAAGTCAGGCATCAGGAAAGCTGTAATACAAATTACATTTCTCTAGATTAATGCCTGTCCTCAAAACTTTAGGATGACAGCAAAAAATGACAGAGAAGAGTTTCTCTCAGGAATACAGATGAGCTTTGGAGGGGTATTAGACATAAACCAAACCTTAAAGGGAAGAACAGGTCAAACTAAGTGTGAAAAAATCTTAAAAGAAGTTCTCCCATGACCTTTAGTCAGAAATTGACAGTGTTTTACATCCCACAAATAGGAGGAATGGAGAGTCAATGGCTGGTCAGAAGCACTGCATGCTACTCTCTGGATCATCTCTGTATCTGCCCACCAAGTTTCAGAGGTGCTCAGCACAGAAAGACCCTGTCATGCATTTAACTTGATCTCAGCCAACTCTCCTCTCTTAAGAGGGGAAGCCCTGCTTAGTGTGAAAGAATCTTATCACAGTCTCCTAGAGAAACATGCAAGAAGAAATCAGTCTTTAGTGGATGAATGGAGTAGATCTGAGCATTCCTTGAACCTTAGCAACTGCAGGGCAACCCCATGTTCTTCCCTGCCATGGGTCTGCACACACTGCCAGCCCTGTCCCAAAGATCAGCAGCACTAGGGATGCAATTTGCCTGAGCAGAGTACCTCTGGAGCTAATTAGCACATTTACACATGAGCTGAAGGTGAACACTAATCCTTTTCCTCTTCCTTAACCATCAGACTCTACCTTGGTCACACAGATAATTGTCCAAAAATACTCTGTGTTAAGCATCACCTGAATTTCAAGATGCATATGGGATTCAAAGCAAATAAACTGCTGCTGAATTCTTTGCCTCAAAAGTGTTTTTCCATTAGTCTTCAAGTTCTGGTTTTCTGCCTTTCTTCAGGTTCAGATATTCTATATAAATTTGTTCCTACAGACACCTCTCTAGCTTGTTACCTTTAATTCCCACAATCCTTCTCCAGTTCTATCCTAGACCTGCAGTGTGACCTCAAAGACTCCAGCTGTCACAGATCACAAATACTGACATATTGGTCTTGAATTCAAAGTGAGATTTCTTCCAATACTTTAGTTCATATATGAAAATATTCCTTCCCTCCTGCATTTGCTTCTCTCCTTTAACCATCAGGCCCTGTAACAGGTCAAAATATTTCTCTGCACTGAGAACCACTTGTTTCAGGTGAGCAAGGAATAGGAGGTTCATCTCTTCAGAGGGCTGGTAGCAGCTGCCTGCTGGTCCTGGCACTCAGGCAGCGTGGGGGCAGAGTTTCACCGTGTATACAAGTTATTTCATCAGGTATCTCAGCTGACCAGATGTTACTGACCAAAGAAAGACAACACTGAGATCCCAAATACCTCCATACTGAGCGCACAGCTCCCATCTCTGATGGGCTGAGGGTGCTTTGCACTGCTCAGTTCTTTAAAAGGCAAATTGAAAACTGTCAAGTTAATGGGGAGGTTTTGTGTGTGCTAATTATAGAACACAAACCCTCATTGTCTCTGTCCAAGGCTGGGTCACACTCTTGTTACAAAGCTTTTGTAACTCTACTAATGCCTTTAATATAAGCTCCTATTAATTGTATAGTCAATTCCTAAGCCCAGTGCTACTGGGTTGCAGTAGCCAGGCAGCTGACTATAATTACAATGTGCTTATAGTGTGCTTAACCTGCATTTATAAAGCACGTTAATTCTCATGATTCTGTTTTAAGTTGGTGCAAGATTGACAGCCTTTTGATTTTACTCCACAGATCAGCTCTAGCGTAAGCAGCAGCCAGGTAAATATGCCATGCTGTCCATGTGGAAGGAGGTGACACAGCACTTCATCCTCCCCTGGGTAACTGGAACCACACTGTCCCTACAGCTCTCTGCAAGTTGGTTTTTTGTTTTTGTGTGGTTTTTTTTGTTTGTTTGTTTTTTGTTTTTTTGGGGGGGGGGGGTTGGGTTTTTTTTTTTTTTTTTTTTTTTTTTGGTTTTTTTTTTTTTTTTCTTGCACATCCTAGCTAATTAGAAACCTTTATCTCCAAAACAGTCACCCTTCTAGAAGGCACAAGTGGGAGTTCAGGGCAAACAGGAGCTCCTGTTAATGTCAACACTAGTAAGGGATCCACAGCCTTCAAAAGAAGAGTTTCCCTATCCATGAAGACCCCAGTTCCAGTCCACTATGCAATATTTAAGCAATTTTAGAAACTAAATGAATTCACTTCTCAACCATTTCAGACCAGGTCCGGACTCTACAGGTGAACGCAGATCAAGGGAAACATTGCTTTGTCCATTTGCTTTTTTGTCTGTAAAGAGAACCTCAGAGAAGCCCTGATAAAAACCAGAATCCTGCATAAATTGGGATGGAAGCCAATTCCTCCTTTACTCTGCTGGCTGTCTGCCCCATGAATGTCCATTTTTAAATGACTTTGGGGCACTGAGGCATTCAGGTCTTCCTGGTTCTACTGCCATGAGCTACACGAGGATCAGGAAGCTCAGTGCTTATGAGGGTGGGCCACTCAGAGCTGAGATGTGCTCAGCCTTCAGGATGACAACAGTGACTTGGCTATATCCAGCACTGACTCCATTCCCCTGACACTCCAATTAGCAGGTGGTTCCTACCTAAAAAATTCTCCTGGGTAACAAACTCTCTTTGCAGCAGGGTCCAGTCTTACTTTTCCTCCTCCCCCATCTTCTCTTGGTTGTTCAGCAAATAATAAATAGCAAATACACACTAGAACAATTAGTGATTTGGATACCATGAAAGAAGAAGAAAATGTGGTGTTTCCTCTGAAGAAGATTTAAGAAAGGTATCAAATATAGTAAATGCTACTGAAAGAGGTAAGTGAATTTATTTTATGCTCAAAGAGTGCAGGACATGAAGCAATGAACTTAAGTTATCACAAATTCAATATCAAGGAAAATCTCTGCAGTAAGAACAGTGGCATGCTGGATTTGGTTGGCAAGGGACCTTCCATTCTTCTCTGTTTTCAAGAGCAGGCCAGGTAAACACCCACCAGACACAGCATGGCTAAAGGGCAGCTCATTTCCTAGCATACAGATAGACATAATGACTTACCAGGATTTCTTACAGCCATCTTTTTAAAAATTCTTTTAACCTTTATATTATCTTTCTTTGTGTGTCTACCCATTTCTCTATTATTAGCTTTTTTCTTTGGCAAAAATAGTTTTAAATGGGAACACATGTCCTTATTTTAGAACTTAATACCAAAATCCAATCTTTCTCATTTGTGTTTCCTCTCTTGAAAGAGATATAAAATCCCTCTGTTTAGTCATGTAACTACACTGATAAATATTTTCAAGTCAAAATGTTCTTTGGAATAAGGTGAACTAATGTACACAATACTAACTTCAAAAAACTTCACTTATTTTTAACAATAGGCTCTCATGGAAAAAAAATCACTGTTTTAGAAGAGAATTCTCAGCAAAAAGGATCTTTGACTTATGTTTTCAAAAGAAAAAATAAACTTCCTAATTTGAAGAAGTTATTTCATTGTTCCTTGTATGATTCTCTCAACATTTCCTGCATTAAACTCTCCATTAACATATCATTTTTATTTCTTTCCTTAGGTATTTTTCTAAAAACAAAGGCCACCTAAACCTATAAACTGGAAGTGTTTATATTGCATATTAGATCACTGCCCATGCACAGGAGCACTTGTTTAACACATGCTCCAGCAATATCTCAACTTCACAAATTCAGAGCCTGCTTAATCTCTGTTTAACAAAATCCAACCAGGGAAGCCCTGTGTCCCCAAATGCTGCTCTGCCTTCATCCCAACAGGTGGGCTCTGGGCTCCTCTGTTGATGTGATTATTGCTGTCCAATTCCTTGCCTTTCTCCCAAGGCCATTCTCTTTCTGCAGGATGACTCATAAGCCCCGTCCCCGGCAGGGAGCTGACATCCAATTAAGCAGCTGACAGTCCTCCAGTGGCTCCCACTACTCCTCTAAGGCTCTGTTTACAAACACAGGCTGCTGTGCCCATAAAGGAGGGGAAGTTGAAAGTCCCCCTGCCAGGCCAGTTTGTTCAAAACGTTCAGAGCCCTTTAAACAATACTTTTGTAGGGTAAAGATCGGGCATATTGCGTGCAGCGGGGTGCAAGTCACCCTAATGCTACAGCTGCATTTGGCGGGAAAGGGAGCAGCAACGGGTACTGAAACGGGAGCATCAGGACTCGGGTCCCAGCTGCAGCTGGGAAGCCAAAAGAAATTAGCAGATAGGGAAATATCACTGAATTCTATATGGGAAAGCACCTACAGCATTCGTCCAGAGTGACATAAAGGTCTCTGTGACAAAGAAATAAGCTTTTGAGTATAAAACCACAGGTGTTGCAACTCCTGCATGAAGGCATGAGTCATTTTACCAACACATAGCAAAGAAGCTCCACACACTCGAGCAGGAATATGATGTTCCTTGCAGAGAACAGAGGTTTTCAGTTTGCAGGGACTCACTGCAGAATGCCTCTGCCTTTGATCTGTATGTGTTGGTCTCATTCATTGGCACTGGGAGTTCTGCTCAGATTTTTTGTCCCCTCTTTGGCCAACTCCAGAGAAAAAAGGTGCCCAGAAAACTATGATCATTGCTACCCAACTTCCACTCGGCACCAGCTAGAGGAAATAACTAAGTTACAGGTCTGCCTTGGCCTAACAACTTCAAACTTCAGTCAGGAAAGCTTCTCCTAACAAGGCAGTTAGGAGATCTCCCTTGCAGCAAGTCTGAAATTAGACTTCAAATTCACATGTTTCTGAGTATTTACTGTATTTTTGGGATTATGATCTACATCCTAATTTTTACCCCCAGCTACCTTTTTGAGTTAGGTACAAAACCACAAACTGATCCAAATTCAGTTGAGTTTTTCATAACCAGAGTCTCATCTTTTTACATAACCTGCACTTGCTACAAACCAAGGCAGTGGCTGATTTTTGCAACATTGAGGAATGACAACACTACCTCAAGAAGGTCCCCACTGTAGTATATGGCATCTCTGGGTAAGAAACACAGCAGAGGTAATCCCAAGAGAGATAGGGAAGCACCAAATCCTGGTTCTTCTTTCCTCCAAGGTGTTTTGCACCCCACAGACACACTTATAAAGTGTTATGCTGGGATTAAATGCCCATCCCTTGAGATCTCCCCCTCACACTATTAGAGTGATACAAATAAGAATTTATTGAGAATTTAAGGCTGGACACTTAGTCTCTGTGCTTTTCTTTAATGTAACTATTCCTATTAGGTTACACAGCAGGCAAAGATTTCAGCCAGAGAAGGTCCTCACAGGCAAACACAAAGAAAGACTTTGGCCAGAAATACACTCTAAGAGCAGATTTAATAGCCTGAGAATTTACCCCTCCACCTCCTCTAGATGACAGCTGACTAGAGATGAACATGTCCATAGCCTGTACCTGTAGTAAAACTGACATCAGTGCTTCCAACCTGCAGCAGTGCAGCTCAACGAGGTGAACTCAAACCATCTTCAGCAGCAATATGAAATCTCACAGGGACCTCTCACATTCTGATCCTCAACTCACCTGCAGCATCCTCTCACAGGAGATAAGAAATAGATGAAGGACAGGCACTTATTTAGCCTCAAAAATAATTTCAGCTCTAACCAGCTAATCACAGCTGAAATGACAGCCTCTGCTAAGAAAAGCTATTGCTTTATCTGGGCGAGTTATATTCCAAATTATTGTGTACAGATCAACTTTACCCATTAATTAACTGTCTTAATTCATTACATTATAGAGGTAACAGTGAAAATTGCCATGAACATCATGGTGTGACACCAGAGCCACAAACCAGCCAGCACAGCAGCACCCGACAGAATGTGAGCCATGTGCCTCTGTCCCAGGCCCTGGGCTGTGCTCCAGCTGCAGCCTGATCATAGGAAAATTAAAAGTTCTTTCCCAAACACTGCTCAGGACTTGGCCCAGGCATGTTTTTTTATGAAAAAACACAGAAATTGTGATTTCATGATCTCTCTATCTTATCATGTCTGTGTTTTCTTTCTTTTTTTTTTTTTTCCTCCCTCTCATATCTAATTGAAATATAACTTCTCCCAGCTTTTGAATGCTTTCACTGTGCATGTCTGAGTTGGTCTCTGTCTTCTCTATATACCCCCACAGCAGGAGAAAACTGTCATCAGATTAATTTAGCCCTCTTCTCCAAGCTAAGCAAGTCCTGCTCCCTCATCCTCACATTCTCCAGCCTCCTGACCAGCTTACTGACCTTCCTATTTGATTTTCCAGTTTGACAACAACTTTCTTGCATTGTAAAGACCAAAACCAGATGCAGTACCTCATATGCAGTTTCACCAGTGCCTAGTAGAGGTTATCAACCATCTCCCTCAGCCTGCTGATTGTGGTCTTGCTAATGCTCCCCAGAGCACAGAGAGCCCCCTCTGCCCACTTTTGCTTTGTCTAGGTAGTCATAAAATGATCTGTTTGTTGGCTGTGTCAAATCACTAATCCCTGGAGTTCTTTTTGATGCCTGTTTTAAAACTGTCTTCTTTCTGCACTCAGCATTTGCAGTTAAGTGAAGTCTAAGAACCCTAAAATTGTTTTAAAACTCTGGGCAGAAATAAACTCAGTCTTTCTGCAGACCATGTACGCCCACAAAAAACCAGTCTCTAACTACACTGCTTTGAATCCTGTGGCACAGACCAATTCACTTGTGAAAGACCAACAGATGGACGGAAAGAGACACCCTCCTCCCCCCTCTGGCTGGTATCAATTCCCATTAAAGACTCTCCTGTGTCCAGACTATGCATGCTGACCACTCAATGCAGGCAAAATTGCAATCCACCTTGATTAACTTCCTAATAAGTTCTTTGCGCCTCCCTCCTTGTTCCTCTACCAGTCACACTCCTTCTCTCTAAAGTTTTCCTCTAATTAATTCCATACTAAGCACTGAAAATCGGCAGGGTCCTCTCAGATGGCCCTTGTCCCTTTCTGTGTGGACCCTCCGGGTCCCCAGTGCTAAGCCCACTGGTAAAAAGCTGACATCTGTGCAGCAGCTCCCAGGCTGCACTTTCAGGTACAGCATGTGTTGCACCTTGAACTACCGTCTCATTTCAGACCCCACCATTGAGACCAATTAAGTACAGAGCATGCAAGGAGCTGACCGAGTGTCGCATGCTGGCTATAACCACAAGGACTTAGAGGCCCCAAATCTGTTATTACCAAGCTGTTCCTGACAGCAGCATGCTGCCTCCTAACAAAAAGAATAGATTAAGATCAATCAAGTCTCCCTCTGGCTTGTCAGTGGGACTTTGGACCACACCTTCCACCCAAAATTTCCCTCCTCTCCTGCTTCTGAACACCTAGGCAGCTCCAGGCTAACAAGGTGGCTGCTGAGTCAAGCGTGAGCTGAACCATATGTTCATAATTAGTTAACTTCTTGCTTTATTGCTAGAAGCACTATCAATAAATCAGTGACAGCCCACAGTGGCCTTAGGAGATGCAACAAGCCACCCCCAGCCAGCACGGGGCCCTCCCCTTCACACGGGCAACTGGCCATATTTCATTCCAGCTGTGGCATTGTGTACTGAATTAACTTTATCCTCAATTTAGAAAGCCAGCATGAAATCAAGAGACCTGAGAGAAAGAATAAAGAGAAAGAAAGAGAGAGAGAATAAGAAGGGGAGGGAGGAGAGGGAGAAATCCTAGCAGGTCAACTCAGAAAACAGTTTGGTGAGTGACCATCCACAGAGATGGTGCTGCTTAACCCATTGCTGCAAGGCTGCTTGTGGGCAGCACATTAATTAATAAGAAAGAGCCTTTCTGCCTCTTATTGCCCAGCGCTGCAATTGAAGGTTTCTTAGCACAGGCTGAAGGGGGAACCCAGTGATATAATTGTTCTTTAACCAGTCACTGTTAATTTGCAGCCTAAATAGCAGGTAAAGACAGCAATAGGCAACAGTGGTGCCAGGATGAGTCTGGCTGGACACACTGCGAGGTCTTGAGGTGAGTGCACTCACACAAACCTGTATTCAGTTTGAGCAAAGTGCTGTGACAGGTCAGATGTTCCCAGATCTGGGAAAGCACATGGCAACTGTCACACTGCTGGGTGTTAAGGCAGATTCCCTGTGGGTAGTGGAGAGTGCTGGAGGCTTCTACACAGCAATTCACAGCACCTGAATCCAGAGCCTGCCCCTCCTGTGGTCCTCACACCTCCGTGTACTACAAAGTTACACAGGCAACCTGAACATCACCCACAACTAAATGCTGAAATGCCTGTAGTTAACTCATCCTAGGATTGTTCTGCCTGCTTGGACGTTTAACTGAAACACAGCCTGAGCTCGCAGTGCTCCCACTGGCAACTTTTATCTGGTTGAAAATGCACTTGAAAAGGTCATTGTCATAAGGCAGAGTAAGTGCTATCATGCTTCTGGAGCCGATGGAATTTTGAAAAAGCAGCACAAAATAATTCCTTTCGCCCATGTTGTTCAGTTCCCCCATCCTCAAAACTTAAATCCAGCTGTAAGATCCTAAGTGAAGGCTTCCTGTTTACTCAGCTGAACCTTCTTGCTGTGCCCGGGTGGGAGCAGAGGGAGACATGCTAGCAAGCCCTCTAGTGTCCACCTGCAACATCCTTCTTTAAAACATCCCAGAGTCCAGGAGTGCATGAAAACCAAAACATTGTCAGCAATAAGCTAACCCTCCAAATTCATGATACCAAACCGCATCTTTGAAAGAATAAAGTCTAAAATTAGTGTTACTCTTGAAAATAAAACTGACAGCAATTACAGAGGGCTATTCCTCAGTAAGAACATCTATCACAGTATCTTCCTCATCAAACTTTTAGGATAAATAAAGCAATAAAAGCAAGTTATTGAAGGGCATTTTGCAGGCTAGCAGCCAACCCACAATGGAGCACTGTAGGGTCTTTCAGTTTCCCAGTGAAGTATTTTGCTCCAGGGGGCCCCACTCCTTTGTGTCCCAGGCACCAAGGGTGCTTGCCCAGACTCTTCCTTGTAGATTTGTATCTCCTGGGTGCTGGGGATTACAGAAAGGCCTAAGCCCTGTCCCTGAACATAAAACTCCCTTAAAATTAGTGGAATTGCAAAACAACATCCAATAGCTAATAGCTGACAATCACAGATTAAATCAGCTCAGTTCAAATGAAGCTGCAATTTCTCAAACTACACCTTTCTAGCTCTAAGGAGGAGGTCAGCAAACACTGACCAGAGTGAACAAGGTCCCCATGTGCATGTCAGGAGTCTGCTGAGCTTCAGTGCTGGCCATGGATGACAGACCAGTCATTGCAGCTTCTGTGGGTGGCAAGAGGTCTCATTTCTGTCTGACTAGAAAGAGAGAAAGGAGAGATGATACAGAATCCACATGAGCTTCTGGGCAGCTCAAGAGCTGCCATTTAAGTCTCTGTTCCTTCCAGTGACTTCAGGAGACTCAGACACAAGAACCTGGAGAACACCTCACCTCCAAAGCCTGCTCTGTTGCACTGTACTAACCTCTTCTTTCTTTCCCTGTTCTATTACAGTTTGCAATGGAATTACAAAATTACAGTAAGGCATGGATAAATTCTGCTCTCTCATCCAGGAGCAGTTAAAAACCAAATACTTCTCAGTTTCTTATTCACTCTCAGGCCTTTTTACATTGCTTTGGCACAGTATGAGGCTGCCAAATGGATACAAACCTCCCCCCACCTCTTTCTCCTCCAGGATAGCACAAAATACAACTGGACCCAAAAAAATCCTGTCTGCAGATATTATCCACTGCACATCATTCCTATAAGGGAAGTCATGCTGCCATTGAAGTATGTAAACTTTTGGTTAAAATTAAATTTCAGCAAAAATTCAGGGAAGAAAACAGCTCTGATGTGTTTTGAATGGAATTCTTTAAAAGGCCTTGGGATTTGGAAGACATTTACTCTTTTAATCCATTATATCAAAATAATTGACAAAATCACAATGAAACATTTTGTTCCTTCCTAAAAACAAAAACCAAAGAGGGGAAAGAAAAAAAATCTCTCACAGAGAATTAAAAAGCATTCAGGTTTCATTCCAACGAGCTGGGCGTCAGGACCTTGGCATTCTTCGAGAAAAGAGATTATTGTCCCCAGCCAGCTCTGGTATAAGCCTGTAAAATCCTCTGCCAATCTTTTAGATGAATTACCAGCCAACTAATTCCTTTTCATCACCAGTTCATCGAACACTACCTGCATGGACTAGGAACTGGAAATTTTGTGTATACAGACAGAGCTGTTTTACTAGGATATCTCCCCAGTGACTTATTGCTTTAACTCAGCCTTTGAAAAGTATGCACAAAAACCCTGACATCTTTCTCAGCTCATGACAACAACATCCTTCACCTTCTAACCTCCAACACATTTACACACGTCCTAGAATCTTTCTTTCATTATTGATTAGGGAAGGCAACGCCGTACAGCTCTGCAATGAAGAGATGCCCTCACACATATTTACTCAGATCCAGAGATCTCTGCCAAACATCCCAACTGCCAGCCAAGAATGGAAAGTGCCCAGCTCTGCACCCAAAGCAAGATGGAGAGAAGCCAGACTGCCAACTCCTGAACCAGAGCCAAAAGGAAAAGCACTGTTCAATAGGTGAAGCCCAGTACATTGGGCTGGCAGCACCGTGCACACAGGAGGAGCTCACAGGCCAGGTTAGAAGCAGGCAGATGCACACATCAGTGGATGATTAGACACGAGACCCCATTCAACTCTGCATCTGATCCTATGAAAATTTATCCTAATTTGGACTAAACCTGTGAGCTAAGCTTTTCTGGCAGGTCTCCCTGCAAAATAGTTTGAGTTCAATAGAAAACACCATGGAGAAAAACATGGCTTTTTAGCACACGGCTCTTTCTCTTGTAGATGCAACAATTTCCCCCAAACCACGATGGTCAATACTCTGAGCACACTCAAGAAAAACTGTTTCTGCCATCTGTTATTTAACCCTGGGACTACCTCAGGGCTTTTGTTTGCACTGCTGAATCACTTTCTGTGGTGTAAAGGTTACTTAGCTGCAGCATGGCAGCTCAGTGCAGTGGGAACCTCTGGAATGAGGGAAATGGACAGCAGCAGCATGCTGCTGATACCAGCCAAGAACAGGCTTTGCTTCCATAACTACATCATGGTTTATATTAAAACTCCCATCCAATTAATCCCTAAATGAAAAATTATCAGTTCACAATTAATTTACTCTTCTGGAGCCAATTGGTCTCAGCCAAGAACAAAGGTATGCATTTGGCCAGGGGCTACATGAGGACATTTATTATTACAGAAAAGTGAAATCTAAGCAGACACACCAGTCCTGACTGGTAGATGAGGAACTGAAACAAAGATGCAGAGACTGACTTAGGTCTACACCGTAAATGGGTGATGTTCTGAAATTTCAGGCATTTAAGTTTTCCATTTGCCTTTCCATTTAGGGAAACCTCATAGCGGTATCTGAGGCTGCAATCAAGTGCAATCTAGAGGAGTGCTTCTCAGATGGCTGGCAAACAGAATAACAATTGCACAAATCCAGACAAACACAGCATAGATTGTTGTTCATAACACATCAAATGGCACACAGGGCAAACCAGAAAAAACTAAACCCACAAATGTCAGATTGGAAATTGGATTGAAATTCTGAACAGTACCAGCATCACAAGAGCAAGTCTCTTCTAGTCCTAGATCTTCACAAGCAGTTACCTGTGCTTACCCAAGAGATTTCTCTTCAAAGCAGGGATCTGCTGCTGCTTTTGAAACAACAGCTACATCCACAGGAGAGACACAAGACTTGCTGTTAGCAGGGATGATAACAGATAGGGGAGCACTTGTGGGCACAGCACATGGCACAGATGTTTTTCAAACATGGTCCTTAAACATTTCACCTCTAAGGATATTCTATACATAAAAGTACCATTATCTATTTAGAAAACCTTCAACTTTCCCAGATAGATTCCATTCTCTGGTCACTGACTCACCACTCGTGCTGTGAAAAACTGCAGGTAAACCCAGAAAGGTGTTTTGCAATTTTTGCATCTTGTAGTCACCTTTGTTCTTCATTCTAAACACTTGTGGAACTCCACAGTACCCAGAAGTATCAACACGGGAGAGCTGGAGTCTAATAGCACTGAAGACTCAGTTTAAATTAGCTGCATTTTACAGGAACTAAAGCCCACAGGTGTATTCACTGCCAGTATCACTTGATACTGGTTTCAAGACTAGTAACCAGTGTGAGAGAGTGATGAGAAAGGTAAAGGCTGCCCTAAAATATACCAGGAAGATACAAAAGAGAAAGATTTCTCCATGGTTTTCTCTAAACAATGGTGTGTTACACAGCAACCTGAGTAATGTTGGTCATCCATCTGAGAAACAGGTTAATAACAGCTAGAATATTTTCAGAGATGGGCTTCTAAGATTAGGAAAGACTGTAAAAGAACCTGCCTTCTTTGACCTCAAGAAAAAAAACAATGTGTGACAATGCTTTGCAAAGACATCAAGGCTAAACACTGGAGAGTGTCTAAACTAGAGCAAGAGTTTGGCACAAGGACAAAAGGGATTATACCTACTATGAATACATTCAGCCTGGAAACTAGAAAGTGTCCAGCCATCAGAGCTCAGAGTACGGTGTAGCCTCACAGTGGGAATAACATAAGGAAAATAACCTAATTAGTTTTAAGAGGGAGATTGAAAAGTTTAAGAATGTCTCAACAGCAGGGGACTGGATTTGGGAAGTGCCTTTTAGTCCTGCATTCACGGAGGAAGACTGATCAGAAAAACAGCCAGAACCTGTATCTGCATAAATTCCCTTTCAAAAGCATTTTTGCAAATCAGTCTCATCAGGTTTAATTTCTCACACCTTTGGTTCACAAACATGATCAGAGATTCATGTAAGTGCCAGGTACCTGTGTGTACCTGTATATAGGTTAATATCCTGAGTTATAAGTGAGCCTCTGGTTTGTCACTGGTTCACTTAACCACTCAACACGGATAAGAAGCAGTGTAGCACTAATATGGCAGGACAAGTAAAGAGGATTTGGGGTGGGTTTGGACACCAGTGCAGGTGTCAGCACACAAAGTAACCCATACTGTAACTGTTGTAAGCCTGGTGTAAAACTTGTATTAAACTGTAAGTATTATGTATATATCTGTAAGTATTATTCTGTGTACCATCCCTTCTGAGAGTCCATTCACTATGATGGAAATGCAACTTTAAGGCTATTTTTACATAAAAAAGGGATAAACCAGAAAAAAAGTTTGGGTTTTTTTTTATTTTAATATTAATCTGAAAGATTAGCTTCACCACTGTTGTTTAAACAAAAAAAATCATAGAAATTACAAATGAAAATATAGGTACAAAGAACATACAGTAATTAACACACTGCAATACACTTAAATGTGTGTTCCCAGAACTTCAGAAAAGAGCTGCTATGACATTCAAAGTGAAATCTCCACTGAAGCAATATTGTAGTCTTGATACCCCCAGAACTTTATTCCCAATTAAAGAGGTCCATCATTAACTGCAATAAGCAGTAAACACTCCTGATGAAGAGGAAAATCAGCAGATGATTGTTACTTAGTTTTGTTTTACACACACATATCAATGTGATTGCCACTGTGACTTCAACCTCTTCCATCATCATATGTGATCATCCATGCACCATTTTGCAAAATGAGGTGTTTCTCTCCTACAACAACAGCATTTTTTTTTTCTTTGGCAGTCACCCAAAGCGTATCTCCCCAAAAACCTACCAGGGCTCTGATTTGGTTGTCTTTTACCCATTACCACCTCTCACTCCCCAGCATATCAGCCTTGGTGAGCTGACCTGAATTCCTTGAGCTCAGAAAGCCAAGCACTGCCAGCCCCCAGCCAACACCAGACCCGCTGTGCAGAACCAACAACGGCTTACAGGTGGGTGTGAGATGTCTCCAGACGGAGAATCCACACCCTACCTGGGCATCTCTTCCAGTGCCTGCACCCTCAAAAGAAAGTTCTTCCAGATGTTGAGGTGAAGCTTCTTGTGTTCTAGTTTATGGCCACTGTTCCTCGTCCTGTCACTGGGCACCACTGAAAAGAGTGTGGCACCTGCCTCCTGACCCCCACATTTATTAATGCATATAAATACGAGATATTTATATGCATTAATGAAATCCCCTAAGGAGAGGCCCCGTTCCCTCAATCTCTCCTCATAACAGAGCTGCTCCAACCCCTGCTTATCCCCTGGATGTGCTGTCCGGACACCCAACTCTCCTCTCCCTGCTGCTGCCCCGACAGACGAGCCGCGAGGTGCCTGGGGCCGCACGGGGAGCACCCCCTGCGCAGGGCATCCCTGCTCTTCACCCACCGCAGGCTCCTCTGCACCCGCCTCACCCCCTCCGGGGCCAGGCGGGCACCTCCCGAGCTGCCTGGAGCCGGGCACCGGCAGTGGGGCACTCCCGGCCCCTCAGGAGAGACCGCGGCTCCCCCCGCCGCCATCCCCGCGCGGCGGGGTCGGCGCGGGCTGATGACGCCATCTTGGGCAGGCCCAACATGGCCGCGGTTCGGGCGGTCCCGGGCCGGCGTTGTGGTGCTTGTAGGCGCTGGCGGGGCCCGGCGGGATCCACGGGGTGTTCGCCTCTCGCACGGGGGTGCTGCGGACGCTGAGGGCTTCTCCAGCCTGCCCGCCCCGGGACGTCTCCTCTCCCGGCTTTACCCACCTCCGCCGGGCCATTACCCAGCGCGCTGCCGCCCGCGGGGCCCCAGAGCAGCGGTGCTTGCCTGGCATGTGCCCGCTGTGAGGGAGCCGCCGGTGCCACAGCGCCCTGCGGCACCTCAGCAGTGGGCAGAAGGGCCAGACGCGGCCGAGGAGCTGCGCTGGGCCCTGGCGCGTGTTGGGCGTGTGTCACACAGCTCCAGTTCCTTAGCAGCCAGCAGAGGAGCCGGCCGTGCAGGAGGGGTTAGCATCTGAAGGGAGTGGGTTATCACAGCAGTTACCAAAGGTGCTGTGCTGCCGGTTGAGAAACCTAAAGTGTGACCCCAAACACTGTAGGCTGAGTGAGAGAATGCGAGGCCTTTTTGAAACGCTTCTGTTGGAAAAAAAAACATAAGGCAGAAGATGGCAGGGGTTTAATTTGGTATAACTGCCAGTTTACCAACCTAGGAAAATGGCCAGTAATAAAAGAATGGAAGGCAAATGGCCCTCTTCTTGGTTTGTCCCTCAGGTACTGTCCCTGAGGCTTGCTGATGGGGGAACAGCACTGAGCATCCTGCGGGGGAGAAATCAAAGACCGTTCCATATGCCAGCACGGCCTGCCCTCGGCCCAGCCTCATCCTGGCTGGCTGCAGACAGGTCGGGATAGCACCTGGAACAGCCCTTGCCATGGCAGGGGCAGGATCCTGGCAGAACAACTGCTCTGCTATTGCCTCTATTCCCACCATTCCCATGCTTTTCAAAGGCAGACCCTCAGTGAAGATGTCTTGTTTGATTTTTTTTTTTTTTCCTCCCCTCTGGGAAAAACTCAAGTTTATCCATGGATTTTGATTGCTACATAAATCTGATACGAATCAGAAGTGACTATATGGAGACAATCTCTGCCTTTCACACACCTGCCCATGGCTTTTGCAACATTATGGTAGTAAATCCTTTATGATAATAAATCTTTTACCACTGCCACATTTATATCCTAAGATGATCTAGAAGTCTGGGGCTTGATAGAAAACATTCTTGACATAGTGAGACATTTGCAGGAGCTTGTCCTTGCAGACTCTGTTGTTCTGAAACTTGCACTTTCCTCCTCAGAACTGTCCACAGAAGTGCTCTGCATTGTATTTGCATCTACACACCTCTGAGGAGCTAGGCAAAACCCATTCTGTCAGCCAGGCAGGTTGGACAGACTTGTTTCTTCCTGCTGGATTTTACAACTGCAAACAAGTCTTCAAAACAAAACAAAACAAAAAACTCACCAGCAACACCAGCAGCCTTATTCTGAACATGTGGGATGCTTCCCTGGATGCCTGTTCATTTCCTGGAGTGAAACTCAGACACACCAGTTCACTGCTGCCCCTAAGTGTGTGAAAACTTTTTTTTCCTTCTCCCTCCTTTTCTTTTCCCTCCTTCCTTGTGTTGATTTGTGGGACCAGAATGACTTTGATTTCAGCAAGTTTGCTGTTTATTCACGTCACAAGTTTGACAGCTTTACACCAAATCAGATTGCTGGGTTTCAGGAGAGCTCTGAGGCGTCACTGGGAGCTCCTTTAGATTAAACTCGCCTCCCCGGTCTCCCCCCTCTCCCCCTCCTTCAGAGCCATTTAAACCTCTCTGGGGCTTTAACAGAAACGTGCTCCCAAGACCTGCATTTCATTCTGCCACTAATATGGTAAGTGCTCTTTGCATTTCTCTCGACCTCGAGGCAGAGGAGGAGAAGCTGGTCTCTCCCTTGGGGGAGTGCAATAGATTTTGTGCCCTCATAAGATGGGAAAGAAAGAGGGCTCTTCTGTACCTGCCAGTGCAGTCTCTGCTGCTGTGCCTTCCCATGGGTGGGCAGACTCCCTGACTGAGACTCCAAGTTCTGCCGTTGCCTTCCTTGCAGAGATTTAGAGTTGCTGCAGATGAGGCTAATTTGGAGGAGGGAGAAAGGGTGAATCCAGAGACAACCCCAGGCTTTGCGGTCTGGGACTCCTGCAGAACTGCAGGGGCAGAAGAGAGTGCGAGCAGCCAGGAGGTGACTCTGCTGGCTCTGTGCTGCTGCTTTGGAGCTGAGTCGAACACCCATGGTGGCAGGAACAGCCCGGCCAAGGACAGCATTGGACCTCCCTTCACGCTAAACCCACTCAAGACCGTAGCATTTCCCCAGGGTTTGCAGGAAACTGAGCCGCCTCCCTGGCACAGCTGTGCTCGGAGCCCCAGTTGCTGCCGGGGCTGGCGGGGCGGCACTGCCCGCGCTCGGCGCACGGAGCGGTGCCACCGCGAAAACGGGGAGCGAGCACCGGGTCAGGGCTGGGCACTGCCTCGGGGGCCGGCGGCGCCTGGCAGGGGCGGTGGGGCTGCCCTGCGACAGCACCTGAGCACAGCCCGGCCGGGACAGCAGGGGGGAGAGCGCTGCCCCGCCGGGGCTCTTCTGCCGGGGCGCGGCGGGGCCGGGGTGGTACCGCTTCTCCTCGGGACCCGCCGGCTCCGCCGAGCGCCCCATCGCCTCGGCCCCTTCCCTCCGCAGAGCGCCGGCCGGCCGTGCCCGGAGCCGGACTTCGCCGGGGGCTCGGGCTGCGCCTGCCCCTGGTCCGCCCCCGCCGGGGTTTCCAAGGAGACCTGGGCCGCCGTCTGCGCCGCGGAGCCGCCGCACAGCCAGGGCCGGCGGGAGGCTCGGCCGCCGGGTGAGTGCGCTCAGCTGCCGCCGGGGCGGCGGGAGCGGCCGCGGTCCCCAGCCGCGCTGGGAGCGGTACGGGGCCGGGCTAAGCCCCGCTCTCGTCCGCAGGCCAGTTCTGCAGCCCGCAGCTCGGTGCCCAGGACGCGGCGTGGCAGGGAGACCAACTGTCCTCCCAGCTCTACAGAAACAAGCAGGTAAAGGCTCCGCGCCCCCCAGCACCCCCGGGTTCACCCCACGAGGCTCCCGAACTTTGTGTCACGTATTGCACCTTCTGGGTTGGCTTATGGCATGTCTCCCTGTCCCTGGCACTGATGTCGGAAGTGACATAAAACTGTTGTTCCTTGATTGACGTATTTGTCTCCCCCATGTTGTCCTGTGAAGTTGGACCAACTGTGGTGGGATTCCCTATCCGTTCCTCCCCTCTTACATCATATTGCAGCAGCAGCCTTGTCACTAAAGAAAACCAGGGGCATGAGCTGGGGGGACCTCGGGCTCTGATGATGCTGTTGGCTAAAAATATGTAGTGTGTGTCCTCCTGATTCCACCAGGTTTAACTTCATGGGAAATTATTCTGCCGGAATTGCCTTATTACATGGAAGATGAACCGTTTTGACCAACAGGTTTTCCTTGTTGCTTTATTTTCTCTTGTATTTAATTTTTTTTCTGTAAATCCCAACAAGAGACGGGAAATTCTGAACTGTCTTCGATGAAGGAACTCCAGTTTCATGACTCTGATCAAGTACTTGGAATGATGTTTTGACGCAGTCAAGTCAGTGAAAATTCAGATATTATCTTAAAGGTCCCTGGAATCAAGCCATAGTTCCAGATGTCAGTGTACTTCTTTCTCTGGCTCTGCCTCAATCCTTTAAGTCTGTTTTTGACTGAGCCTATGCTCAGAAGATGCCTGTGGTCCTTGGCAGAAGATTCTTTGTCCTCCTAAAGAAGTCTCCAGAGCTATGATCAGGAGCCAGAAATCTATCTGTAAACACTTAGATTTCCCATGGAAAAGTGTTAGGTGTCCGCCATTCCTGTTCAGCTTTTGAGACCAGGGATTATCTCAACTGTATATATGTACCGAGGCTGGCGCAGTAGGGTCCAGAATTGAAGAGATCATTGAGTGCTACTTTATCATAAAGAATGGCAACTGCATCTTCCTTCTGCACTCTACCCCCATAAATTGTTAGTTTGCAACTTCTCCTCCTTTTTTTTTTCATCAACCAGCTATAAATGGGAAGGAAGGGTGCAAAGGGATGTTTGCTGCAGCTCAAGAGGAGATCCTGAAGCTGCTCTCATGCCTGTGACCATTTCTGGCTGCTCACAGGGCTACTTGTAATTAATTTCTATTATTATTTTGCGGTTGCAGGTTTTTACAGAGTAATCTTTTCAAACACTTACTTAAAGATTAAAGGAAGTCAAAAGTGAAAACTGAACAGTCATGCCACTTAGATTTATAGAGACAAGAGGCTGGAGGGGTGGGTTGAGCTCACAAAGCAAACACCCAGATCATCAAATCCAAGCAGCTTGTACCAGAGGGCAGTTGCTATTAAGTTACAGAGTCAACATCTATTCATCAATATCTCTATTCCACAGCTTCAAGATACTTTGCTTCAGAAGGAAGAGGAACTCGCTAGGTTACATGAAGAAAATAATAACCTCCGACAATACCTGAATTCTGCCCTGATTAAGTGTTTAGAAGAAAAAGCCAAGGTATTGTGTTCAAACCTGTCATACAAATGTGTGCAGAAGGAACAGGGTGATTAGGTACACACCAGTGAAATATATGGAAAATCTAAGAGTGTAGACAACCTGCAGTGGAACTCACACTCACATTTAAATTCACAAAGGTGACAGTTTGCTCCAGGAATGATATCCTGTAAGGTTCTGACTCTGGAGACAGTGTAACACCTGATGTAATTAAGTTTAATTTATTAGTTAGCTATAAGTAAGATAAGATTATTTAGTCAAGGTAAAATTATTTCCTCTAATTTTTTTTTCAGTAAAAAGTTCAAATTTGAATATATATATTTTGAATGTCTCTCTTTTGTCAATTATCCCTTTGATAAGGTTTTTTTTTTTTCCAGTTTATTAATTAAAAAGTTCTGTGGGTTTTTTTTAATGGTAAAATACAAAATTAAACATTTCAGGTTGGATGAAGCATTCTGTTAAACTAAGTATGAAGGGTTGTTTTTTTTTTTTAACATTTGGATTTTTTGTCTCTCACCTAAACAAAAATAGAGAAGATAATTCTTTCTTGTCAGCTTAAAGACATTTTTTACTATTCCAACCTTGCCCATGAAACTGAATTATTAATTATTTGCTCAACTCTGGGGATTGGGCATGAGGTAAAAAACACTGTAGGACATAGGAGACTTTCCTTTTCCATCCTGTTGATGAGTTGATAGCATGATGTCCTCCTTCCCATGGCCAGACCTGGCTCCTGGCAGTAGAAAAGGTCTCTTTCACTGGGCACAGCAGGGAGACATGGCCACCCCCTGTGTCATGTGGAGAAGGGTCCAGTGTGGAACTGTCGCGGCAGGTGTCTGAGCAGTAATTCATGCCATGGTGGGGAGCTTCCTTGTTCATTCTTGCCTTCATTTGACCATACCTGGATGCCTGCAGGGCCTTTGTCCTGGGAGAATGACAACTGAGGTGAATTGATGAGTGCAATGCCATTCAGGCTGCTGCTTGACCACTGCCTTGTCAGGATCACCCTGTTCCAGCACGTTTCAGTTACCTTTGCATCCTCCCTCTTTGTCAGGCTGCCACTTTGCCCCCCATGCAGGTGAGCACTCTGCTCACCTGCAGGGTGCTGCTGGCACAGAGGCAGGTGGGAGCTCAGGGCTGGGAATGCCATCAAAGCACAGGTCTTATTGACATGGTCACACTCTTTTCTTTCAAGGAACAGGGTTGTTGCAGACACTGTAAAAATACAAAATAGTTGGTCATACCCATATGTTTAAGCAGAGGGTAAAAAAAAAAAGGTCTCTGTAAGGACAGTAGAAATCAAGTAGTAACCATCTTGTGCATCTGAGGTCAGAAACATGTTGCCCTCAGGTATCTAGAAATTCAGATTTTAATCTTCTGTCTCCACCTTGTTGTTTTGGTTTTTTTAATAGAAACTACTGTCTGGCCATGGGCAAAAAAACTGTGCTATCCTCAAAAGTACCAAGAGGAGATTAAAAGAGGACCACTGCTTTGTTCCTCAAGAAACTCCTCATGCTTCCAAAGCTAGAAGGAACCTCTTCAATGAATTCACTGCCTGTGAAGAGCAAGCCAGCCCTGCTGTGGACAGCTGGGTCTTGCAGACCTTAGGATTAAAAGATGTGAACACCATTGATGAAGCTTCAGCTAACTACAGTGCCCTGTCCCCAGACCTTGGAGAAGACACGTACTGCCTGAGCCCTGGGGGAGCAGTAGACTATGAGCAGAGGGAAGGAGCAGCAGCAGTGTTTAGCTGCAGCCATGTTCCTCCAGGCAGCAGCAGCAGCACCACTTATCCATGCAGCGAGGAGTCTCCCTTCCTTCCCCAGTTTTCTTCAGCACCGTGCATCTCCTCACCAGTGCCAAGTGTTTCCTCCCTCCCAGCCTATGGGTTGCCTTATTTGACTGGTGGTTTGTCACCCAACAAAACAGAAGTGGCCTTCACAACGTCCCTGAGTCCCCACCGCAATGTGAGAACGCACAGCTTCCACCAAGGACAGGCCTTTGTGCGCAGGGATGACGATGGGGGGTGGAGATTCACCTGGGTGCCCAAGCAGGCTGAATGATGCACCTGATCAAGGGTCAGCCATAGAGGATGTAGGAGTCACACTTCATCTTCTGCATCAGACAGGTTCAGGCAGAAAAAAGGACCCCTTTTGGGCTTCTTTAAATTCTACTCTGTCACTAACCCACTCATTCCCTCACAGATTTTCACAGATGTGACTCCGGATTGCTCTTGGACAATTTTCTGCCCCAGATGTTCAAACTGGATTCCTTTCTCTTGTGCCTGTGTTGAGATACCTGCTTTTACTTGTTTCCTGGGGTTTTGTCATCAGCTCTTCCTTGTTACTGGTAGTTTCCAGGCTGGAGGGCTTTCACCTTTAATGATCGCTTTCACATGCACCAAACTGAAAAGCACTTTGGGAATACACCTCTCTGGCTTTGGAAATAGCACCTGTCTCACAGATATCCACAGATAACAAAGGAGGCATATGTTGGAGACTGAGGATCAGCAGTTTCTCAGTGATTTATGTCTCTCTTGACTACATAGATAGCCTTGGATTTAACGAGCATCCATGGTTGCCTTAGGTGCTGCACAAAACTGACCTACTGCCGTTCCATGGTGCTGTCACATTCTTTGGTGATGCCTCAAAATAAAAACAGAATTTACTTCTAATGCCTGAAGGCTGCTTAGTTACAAGAGATTCAGCAAGGGCAGGGGATCTTCCTGAGGTGTGATTAAGAGACTGATGTGTTTACTAATACGTTTTAAAGATATTTTGTCTATCAGTAAAGGGACTTTACATGTGGGGAGGCAGTAGCACTTAGTGGTTGGAGTGGGTCTTTGGGAACCCCAGCCTTCAATGCCAGCTCCTGCCTCTCTGTGTCTGCCAGACTGGGATGGGCTGAGGCTAAGACCAGCATTACTTTGAGAATGCTTTAAACTCTTTGAGAAGGTGCTCTAGCACTGCACAGGGCTTAACTTTCACTATTGCTACTAAATAATATGAATGGTTTGATGACATGAAGTCAATGGACATGAAGGAAGTTCACCAGTACTGTTTTCTGTTACCTTTGTCTTCAATTCTACATAGTTTGATGCCTAAGTATTCAAAGTAGATTGACTTGGTTATTCTTGCTTTCAGAATGGGGCCACTGACATTGAGGAAGGACTGAAGTAAAAATAACCAAAATAGAGATTTTTTTTTTTCCAGTGGCTGATTTTCATCTAGAAAACAGAATATTCCTCTATTTTTAGAGGATAAAAATATCTTCTAATAGCCTGTTGTGCCTTAGAATTGCAACATTTGAGATACTCCATCAGGAGCAGTAATGATTTCCCAAAGGACTTCTAAATAAACAAACTGTATTTCTGGGTAGTTACTTTAAAGTAACTGTGGCAGACTTCCAGAATAGGCAATCTGAAAACATTGATTGTAGGCATTATGTCACTGGATTAAAAAGCCAACCAAACTAAAAAAAAACACCACAAACCCACACAACAACCACTGCAGAAGAAAACCACAACAAAAACTCAGTAAAATCCAAAAAACCCAAACCAAACAATGCTCATGGAATAAATACAAGTATTTGTTTGGGGAGTTTGCTGTAGTCCATAAAATTGTGGTAGATTGATGGAGACTGGTCAGACAAGACTACTGTTTCTGTAGCACTTTTCTGCTTTTCAGTGAAAGCTGAAAAAGAATCCTGTCCTACAAACAACTCATTTTTTCCCATGCATTTCTTTCCTATTATTCTCCCCTTGCCCCACTATATAAGAGGACATTGAAGAAAATACTCCTGTCACTGGAGTTTTGTTGACGAGTGTGGTAGTGTGGAAAATGCCTGAACTTAACCTGAGTATGTGATGGGAACCCCTGGTACAGGTGATGTGGAGGATGCACAGCAAATTTAGAATAAGACAGTGTGGCCCCAGGACTACCTCCAACACAGCTGTAGATGCCACATCTCTCAAAGCAGCTGTAAAACAGAAGTAGAGAAACATCTATGTTTTCTAACACTATAGAATGCTATTACATGTGAATTTCAATGCTATGGAGTCAGCAGCACTAATAAGTGCTTTTGTACTACCAACAAATCTTAAATCAGGGCTTTTTTCTCTGAAGAGAGAGAAAAGCTTTCTATTTGCCTGACATTTCCTGTCCACATTTTTATATCACTGCATGTGAGAACTTCTCCTGCAGAGAGCCAGAACAAAAGTGTCAGATCTTTGGTACAATCCTGCAGTAGGGTTTCAGTAGGAACAAAATGATGCTTGAGCCTTTAGCCAGCCTTTTGTACAGGGGTGACTGACCCTATATCTCATAGCAAATAAATTATGAACATGAGGAAATAATTTACATGAATTTTCCAGTGGGTTCCTGAATTTTACTCTATATGAAGGAGCTGAGTCGTGTTGGAGGGATTTTTTTCTGAGCCTGACTTTACTGGAGTTCATTTGGGTAGAGGATCCCATGGTGCTGCTCCTGTCAGCTGATGGATGCTCCTGATCTGCACATGCAGACATAAAATTCTGGTTTAGGCAACTCCTTGAGCAAAGTTCTCTGTGGTAATGATGCTCCTGGGCACTGGAGCAGAGGGAGCACACTGGAAAGGAAACAGAAAAATCCCCAAAACATTTTAACAAATAAATAAGAGTGATTTGTTTCACCCTGACACCACCATTTGAAGCAGTATTTCCTGAGTTACATGAAGAATAGAAACAGGGTTTGTCTAACACCAACCCACAGCAAGCAAATCAGCGCAGTGACCAAACCATTCCTTTAGATAAATATTGCTCCTATTGCCGAAAGAAAGCCATTGCTCAGCATACCTCACTCTAAACTGCCTGGTTCCTCTGAAAATCCTGCCTTCCTACAGGTGTAATAGATGTGGAAAATGAGTAAGAGGCTGAAGACATTTCATGGCAGATTACTGTCACACGGTGGGATGTGAGGACAGTTACTGACTGGGCTGGTGCTGGGTTGATATGCTGATTGAACCTGCTGTGTCCCCATGATTTCCTTGGGCTTGGAAGCACTGAAGCTGCATTAACGTGGTGCAGTTCTTTGGCCTGCAAAGATATGGGGGGAAAGCTCTTGCTGGTACAAAACCTAGATGGAGCTGCAAAATGGGTATTCAGTCTTGTTTTGTGCTCCATCCTCCCTCTTTGGCCTTTTGTATCCATTCCCACTGGGGGAAAGAGATTCAAAGCCATTCTGCTGCTCGTGGAATGTCTGAGGTAAAGCCCAGGGAAGCCTGTGACACATTCCTATGTCCCAGAGGTAGCTAGAGGCCAATGGCAATGAAAGCAAAAAGTGGAAATAAAATCCAGTTCTTCACACTGCCATCACAACTAGGTAGCCAGGAGATAGCAGAGACAAGTTTCAGCATGGTACTGTATTTCTAATTTCAAAAAACAGACAGCTGGAAACAAGGGCTAGAAGGCAAAAGTTTTGGGTTCTGATGCTGTCTCTGGTATTACAGCTGGTTTCTATGCTTTGGATTCTATGGAATTCACCACTGGACCAGTTCATAGCTATTTAACAAGAAAACACAACTCTTGCTGCTGCAAATTCCAAGAAGTTCCCTCTTGCCAAGGATCAGTACCAGGCCCATAAAGCTCCAAGATGGGGAACTATGACTTGAATGGCCATAGGGCCCTGGGTGGTTCTTTGAGCAGTAGTGAACTTCCTTGTCTGTAAATATTCATCTTGTATTAACATAATTTGTTTTATTTTTTTATTTGAAGTTTGCTTTATTATGTGAATGTAATGTGCAGCTGCATAGTTTAAAATAATCCATGCTTCTAGAAAGGTACACTAACAGAAATGGAAGTTAATTTAACTTAATATGGTGATGTTCCTGATTTTTGTGATTTAAAAAGGCCATGATTATATGTAAATGTCAATTTTACCACTGTCACTAAGTTATGTCTAATAAAACTTAACATCCAATTGATGCAATTCTTTCTGCCCACTTTAGCACCTATTAAACCATGCAGCTGTTATTCACACAGCACAGCATCCACATGGCACCTACATATCTCCCCAGAGCACTGAAAGGAACCTTTATTTCCTGCAGTCACAAGTGTCCACACAAGGACATGCCATGTTTTTATGATACCAGATCCAACTATATTGACAAGCCACAGGTGTGCTCATTTCAGCCTGGGCTTGCGCAGCGTATTGCAGTGATCCATTATTGCATTGACTCAGGAATAGATGCCATGCTACCAAACAGCAAGGACAGAGGGAAATATTGTGCTTTTAGTCTGTTGTTTTTGCAGCATCTGTCTCTCTCACCTATACCTTCCTAGGCAGCTGAGCATCTTGATCCAGGACAACCTGATTCATTATAGTACTCTCACTACTCCTGATTTTGACTCTGAAATGACGAATTGCAAAATGGCACTGAGGTGTCACATAAAGAGACTGGAGGTGAGACAGAAAAGCCTGATTAAAAAATTCAAACCTTTACTTAGCTCTGCTTGACAACAAAGAAAAGCTGTTAGTTATTAACTTTCCCTCTGTACATGAGCAGGTTTATTGGTAACCATGCAACAGCTGCGACCAGAGTGATTTTTCATTGGAACGGAGATAGCTTATTGCTTATGGAAAGATACAAAGTGAGCCTTCCTTAATCTCTTGTGCCCTCATCTTGAAGCCATACTAAGTCTATGAGATGATTCATAAACACTCTGGCCTGTTGCCGGATAGCTGACACCCTGTCATAAAGAGAGAGCAGTCTATAAATAATTCGAGGAATGAGCTGTGATTCACCTAAAATGCCATCTCTCCAGTCATTCCTCTCTTTCATTAGTTGTGCATCACTGCGTTATTTAAGGCTGAATGCTTAAACACAGTGCAGCCCAAGGAAATCAGTATAATAATAGTGCACAAGGAACAGATTGTAAAAATCAGTATGGGTATGAAGATCTGGGAGGTCTGAGGTCCCTATTTTCCCTAATTTATTTTGAAAAATCCCACTCGAAGTGTGGCTGTAGTATTGGTATGGTTAGCTGAAACTCCCAACAACTGCTGCCTCCAAAGCTGTTACTAGTCAAAGATCTCTCTAAATACTCATTTACTAAACAATGTTTGCATGTGTAACATCTTCCACCATGACATTATTCTCCGTTAGTGATCACAGAACGCAAGGTCAGGAACTGGGAGCTTCGTGATTCTTTCAGGAGCACAAACAGTGTAATCAAAGCCAGCTTCCAGCTGTGCAGAACGGGGGCCTAACAGCCCATTAGAGAGCGCAAATGTGCTGCCAGTGTCCCAGATGTGCCACGCGAGCCCAGCTGTGTAGAAAGCAGCAGCCGCACAGCCGAGGCCGCACCACGCAGTTACACCCAGAGGTGTGGAGCGATGCCGCTTGCCGCTGCGGGGCTGTGTCCCCAGGCTGTCACATCTGGGGGGTCTCATCTGTCCCATCAGTGCCCCCCGGGCCGCTGCCAGCTCCCGGCACGACCCGCCCTGGCCCTGGCCAAGGTGCTGAAGCGGCCGCGCCGCTCGGCCCCGCAGCCGCTGAGGGCACGGGCTGCGAGAGCAGCAGGGCGAGCCAGGGTCCCCGGCAGAGACACCCGCGACATCCCGGCCGGGACAGCCCTGTCCCCTTACCAGCAGCTCCCAGGGCCCGAAGGACGCTGTCACACGTGGTGGCATTGGTTAGAAAAATGAGCTTCCTTTGATCTCGAGGCAATCTTTACCTGACAGCACAACTGGGGGCGAGGAAGCAGGGAGAAATAGCACATTCACGGGGCTACATCCTTGGTAACCATAAGTGACACTTTACAGGTACAAGCAGTGCTGGGCTCCTCTGCCCAGGCTGTGAGGCAGCTGGGTAACAGGCAGGGTAATTTCAGAGTATCTTGCTCCATATCACTGCATGTAGAGGCAGTGTCAACTGGAAAGCTCCCCTTTACCAGTGTTATGAACTGCAGTTTATCCCAGATACACAATAAAGAGGTTATCAACTGCCTCCCAGCTGGGACAGAGAAACCAAGAAATCCCTGTGACCTTTGAGAAGAGCATCTTTGTAACCTCCAAAGCATTGCATGTTTGATTATAAGCTTGATTCTACAGAAACATTTGTTACTACAAATTTAAAATAATCATCACTCTGTGTTATGGGATTATTTAGACTATCCAGGTAGGAATATGGTCTCCATTATATAGGAAAATATATCTCAAATGTTAATCATTCTGTAGTAAATTTTGTTCTCCTTCCCCCAGACTAGGATTCCCTATAGCCTCCCACATTCTAAAAGGTTTTTCCAAGTTACACTTATAAGTAGGACCTAAAAAAATACATATATTGTTTCTGTTTTTTTCTCCAACATCTACTCTGGAATTACATGAAAGACAGCTACTATAATGATTTTCAGTAATCAAGAGACAGAATATAGTAATAACTACCTTTCTGCTGCTCTCCTACTTTTTGCTCATCTAGTCCAATTTGAAATCCAGGAGCTCAAAATTATCTGAAAACATCAAAAACATGAAAAAAGGAAAACCTATGCTGATGGAAAGCCTCTAAGGAGACTCTGGTTTTAAGAAAAGTTGACATCTCTTTTGCTTATAAAACCACACAGTTCCAAGACACAAGCAACTCCTCTTTCTAAGAAAAACACATTCTTGTCCAAGTCTAGACAAAGTCTTCACCAACAGTGTAATCCAGGTCAGCTCATTGCCAAGTTCTGAATATTACTGTAAAGCAAAGATCAGCTCAGCAATATTCAAACTCAGCTGTAATTGTTGCACCTGCTTCGAGTTCCAGTTCCCTCCCTTGGAGACAGAATCAAACAGGACAAGTAGGAACGACAGGATCCCTTCTTGCTTCAGGAAACAGGGCTAATTTTGTTTATCTATGGGTCATGAAATATTTAGTGATACCTTTCTGCAAGTGAATGGAGAAACACTGACTTAATACTGTTGGTATTGTTCAAACCTGCCAGCTTCAGTTTCCTTCAGAGCGTGATATTAGCCTGGTAATTTTTCTTGCCTTCTTACCAGAACAAATCAACAACACTGCTAGGGGAAAGATGCCATGTTCCTCCACTACAACGGTTTCATTTCAATAAAAGCGTTTTTCTATACTTTTACAGTCTATAAGAATTGCAGTAACCCACTGAAATCAGCATGACTAAGTCTGACCCTGAGAATAAAATGGAGCTGAGAGAGCTTTAAGTTTCTTCTTAGCAAAAGACGTTTTATCAAAATGAAGTATCATTACCTCAATGGCCCTGTGGCCATTCCAGAGGTATATAAACATTTGCTGCCTATCTGTAAGCCGTTCAATTATAAAGATCTTGATACTGTGTAAATATTTAACTACAATAGAGGATATAAATCAGAGAAAGTGATTCTGTTTCATTTCACTGGTGGCAGTAAATCACAGGCTATTCAGACTACTGGGCTACACCCAAATAAATGACTGAGCTGTGAATACAGGCAGACATTACCTAAAATTTCCTGTAAAGCAAGTCCTAATTTAATCCAGAATTCATAGAGGGAAGATTAGCAGTACCACAACTCCAGAAACCTGAAGCACTTCCAGATATTTTTACTGTATCCTCCAAGAAGGGAGAGGTTGCCAACACCCAACCTTTGGATGAGTTCTCCAGAAGATGCGATCAGAAATGTGAAAGGGCTGCAAAAGCAGGTGCTCTTGAGTTTGGGCCCCTGGATATTAATGACAGAGGCAGCAGAGAAAAGAAGTAGCCAGTAAATTCCAGTCTCATTTAATCAGACAGGACTGAGTATAATTAGAAGTAGCAGCATGATGGAACACAAGAGACCAGTCAGCCCTTATCCAAGGGCTGATCCAGGTTTCTGTGCTATAATGAAGATTCTGGAACTGCCACATGAGAAACAGCCATGCTGTGTGTCACTGCTCCAGAGATGCAACTGCTGCAGAGATGCTCCAGAGATGTGATGTGCTCCCCATCACAACAGGGACATGAGTTCCCTCAATGCACTGCAAATTGGAAGTTGAAGTCTTCCGGGACTTGGCTTTTTCTATGAGAATAACAACTGCAAGTGCATGGACTCATGCTCAGCTGCAGCAGCAGCCACCAGAGACTGAGTCACCATTCTCCTGTGAACTGCCACTGCAATTCCCTCTCTTTGGCTTTCTGATGTACAAGGTTTGGTGCCAGCCCTGGGTCCATAAGCATGGCTCACACTTAGTCATTTCTAAGAGCCACCAATGCAACTGCTTGTTTTGTCAGGACTTGTTTATCCTCACATCCTCATTTCTGCCTGTCCCATCCTCTGCCATCAAAACACTTCAGCCAGAGGAACAGTTAGTGTCACCCAAGTGGCTTACACACCCCTTCTGCAGTCTTTAAAGGGACATCAAGTAGATAAGTGATCAGACAATTTGAGAAAATAGAGTAAGAATGAGATGCTTCTACTGGGAAAGTGTGTGATGCTCCTGTTGACAACATATCACTGCCCCAGGGCACCTAGCAGGGTCTCTGCTTACCTTTTGCTTTGTTCCAGAATGGGCTCTTTATCAGAGAGAAAAGCAAGATTTGCTCATGAAAAGATAAGAAATGGGTTTATTTCTATCAGTTTAGGCTTAAGGTTCATCTTCCTGCTCACAGGACACTTCATCCCATCAGTGCCACCTGGAGGGTCCAGCTCCACAGACCCATCCCCAAGGGGAGGAAGAGGAGGGTGAGCCAGAAATCCAACAACAATCAGAAATTCTGCAAGACAGTGTGACTGCAGAGACAGCAGGTATAAGCTATATACACTTTTCTCAACTTTTCCAAGCTGTATGGCCTCACCTGGGACTGATGACAGTGGTTTTTAATCCGAGCAAGAGCAAAAATTCCCTCTGCCTGCCCTCTTTTTCCACTTGGTCCACAGGCAGGTACAAGTTCAATGAGTGTCTGCAAGCCCCAGTGCATACAAATGAGCCCTGTGCAGCATTATATTTTGGTTTTCTCTACCCTCCCTTTGGGCTCCCCTGGCTAAAGTCAAAGAAACATTGAAAGCATCCAAGTAAATCAGTCTATTGCATTTTCTCATCAGCTTAAAATGCTCTCCTTGGTGCCAAAAAAATGACAATCCACTGAAGAACCAGGCTTGCAGGATAGTTGTATTGATGCTATTTCTTTTTGCCTTGCCATCTTGAGAGTCCTGTCGGCAGGGAGCATATCCCCCTACTCCCCAGTCCAGTGTGCCATACTGAGCACACAAAATTATACACATGGCTCTGACAGAGGGTGTCCCAGCAGAAACCTGCTCCACCAACACTTGCCTCCTACCATGGTCATCCTAAAACAGGTCAAATTAAATGCACCATAATAAAATAAAACTACTCCATAAAACCCTGTCATAAGAGGAGCCCAGATGTGTTTTGTGTGTTACCCACCCTGAGGGACAGGCCTGAATCCATGAACCACCCTGAGCCAAAGAGCTTTGGGGTTGTGTGACCCCCAGCAGCCTGAGCCCTGGGCTGGCAGCAGGGTCTGAGCCCTCTTGTGTGCCTTGAGCGGAGAGGGGAGCTGGGCAGAGAGGCAAACAGAGGGGCTGGGGCAGGCTGCAGGATGGCTGGCACAGGGCAAGTTCCTAGGATGGCACAGCCGCTCCTTAACACATGGAAATGATTTATTAACAAAGAAGCAGACCCAGTATCCCCAAGAGTCATATTCTGCAACACTACCCAGTCCTCTGTCCTGCACCTGGGCAGTTTAAGCCATGGCAGCTGCTTCTGTCACAAGCAAAGCTCAGGCTGCCTGTGACCAACTGCAGCACCTCACCCTGCTCTCCTCTTCCACAGCAGCAGAGGAGAGGCACAGAACCCCAAAGAAAGGAAGATGGGAAAGGTGGGTGATCCGCTGTTGGAAACAATGAACATTCACTACAATTATTATTTGTAATATAGTATCTGAACAAAAAAAGCAGTCTGAACATCAGCTCAGAGAAAGGAATTAATTGCTAAGTTGCTTGTGAACCGTTTAGAAACAACTCTTTTACAGAAGTCTGGGGAAGTTTTAGAAGGACAGAAGACATATAAAAATAGAACTCTAAATCTCTGTGATAATCTTTTTCTGGATATTACCTGAGTCCAAGTCAGAAGAATTAACATGCAATGGGAGACAGCAGTCAAGGCTGGAGTAAAGGGGAGCAATAGTGGCATGTTTTTCTTTCTTATTGATTGAATTTTCAGCGCACTCTGGAATTGGCTGTTCATTTCAGCATGGATGCACTCAGCAGTTTGTGACACACTGTGCTGCTTTGCTCTGCCAGCTGTGCTGTGCCTGCCAACATTTGTTGAGAAATAACAGGAGGTCACACATGGTGTCAAAAAAAAAATACCCCTGGCACAGCACATAGAAAAAAGGCATTGTATTAGTGGCAATGAATTCAGACCTACTGATGGTGGAATTAATGAAATCCATGGCTGGCACTCTCTTTGCATCCCAACGGAGGCTACAACAAACAAAGAAAATGTACTGGCCACTAGCCCATGGGGTCAGCAAACCAGCCTTGTCCAGGGCAGCTGGAAGCCCATTGCCTTCCTTGGCAGGCCCTGAAGTGGAGAATGGAATTCAAGTGCTTCCCTAGGACCTCTCTTCTCTGACTCTAAGGCAACAGGAAACCAGGAGACAGGGAAGCAAGGAGCTAAGTAATGCTCATGGAGAAAAAACAGCACGGAATGGCGAGAGGCATTTGATTATTTTAGTTTAATTTTCTTGGTTTCTAAGATCTTTTTTTTATTTAGCTACAAGGGAAAGACATCTTTCCTTTTGATTCTTATTTGCCCTGAAGCTGAAACTCATCTCCTGAGCATCAACATTCACTTACTGTTCTTTTCTTTCCTGAAGAGTTTCAAGTCCCTTTCAGGGAACCCTCAGAGACATTTATGCTGGCCTTTGTCTCCCCATTCTCTTTATGCTGCCCAGAGACAACTAAGGATACATACATTTCTACATAAAGACAAAATTCCTCACAATAAAAGCAAAGATTTAGGTATTTGATGTGTATCCTTGGACACAGTCAGCAGGTGGCTGGACAAGGCCCTAAGCAACCCAGTTCAACTTTGAAGTTACCCCTTTGAACTGAAACGTTGAGCAGAAAACCTCTGTCTCTTTCTACCTTCAGATTTTCAATATTTCAGTGATTCTAAATCCACATCTGATCAGCCATCTCTTCATGTACTATCTATGTGCAAGTGAAAATCAGTCAGCACTCACCTGCCTTAGACTAGCCAACCTTAGCTGGAGCATGATCCACCACTTTCTTTTTCCGCCTATAAAATAGGACTATGGATTTTTGCTTTTATCTTCACATTTTCTACCTTTGTCCAAATGCATTTGGAAGCAGAATCCAGGAATTGCAGCTATTCCCCAGGCATCTCAAAGCACAAAGTCATTTGCTGATGTTTCTGCATTAACCCCAGCTGGGTGTTCATTCCCTTTTGAAAGGATAATTTAACTCCTACTGCTGTTCAAAAATATAGCTGGGTGCACCAAGTCACATACATGCCAGTGTCAAATTTGGAAGAACCACCCACTGATCAAAAAGACACAAGTAATTCCTTTCTCCTAGGGCATTTTAATGCAACTCTTTCATGTTTAATGTTTAATGTGAGTGGAATAATAGTTTGTCTCTTGCTATCCCCCATTAACACAGATCAGAGGCACCAGATGTTTACATCCAACTTAATACTTCCCAGTTGGTCACCCAACCAATAGGTTCAACATGGGGAAAAGACTGAATTGGAAGCCTCTCCTCTCAGATAGTTTCTAAGAGGCACTAGCTAATCATGGGTTCAAGCCCCTCCTCAGACTGCGTTATTCTGCAATTCCACTGTAACTCATCCCTTGTAGCAACCTGAGAAATCTGATAACAATTTTTACCATTACAGATTGACAGAGTCTCCCTAAAGCTAAGCTGAAAACAGGTGATTCTGTCATGTTGGGCACTGACATTATATCCTTTGTTTTCCTTTTGGGAAAAAAAAAAAATCACTGGACAAGGAAAATTAAGGATTTTTGAATCAAAGGCTTTGAAATAGAACATTTGCGGTTCATTTTGTGCCTGAACTGGAACTCTTCTCAAAATCAGTAGTATCCATTACATCCTCTCTCATCTGGAAGATTAAACTGCCCACAGACAAAGGCCCTGGAAGAATCAGTTTTGCACAAAAACTCTGCTTAAGCTGAGCAAGGAGGTGGACAAAGAGACAATAATTAGTGTTTTATGGATGTTCAACTGTTTCTCCATGCTCATGGCCAGCCTGCAGCAGGGAAGCATTACTCATCGGCTCCAAGGAAGCCAACTGTCTATGGCTTGCAGGTAAGGAGGGACTTGCCAGATAGTACCAGTGGTCTGGTCTTGGGGTTGAAACAGCTTTTGGAAGATGGAGGAGGCAGCCATGTGTGCTGATAAAGCCAACAAACTTGGAACCAAGGCCTTTTGTTTTCTTTCCTCTGATGCCAAGGAGAGGAGCGTGCCTGAGTCTGCACAGAGTGTTCCCACTGAACAATGTCAGACACATGCCAGTTTGGAGGTCTGCCAGAATAGGGCCACCTCAGTGAACTCATATGGCAAGGCAGAGGGAACACACAAAGACCAGACCAAGGTTATCACAGTCTTCCCAGAGAAGGCCAAAACAACCATTTGTCATCATTATGTTCATTCTCTATTCTTATTTCTGTGCTCCCTAGAAAATAAAGTAATGCTTACTAAGAAATAAAAAGAAGGAAGAAACAACCTGAATATCTGAGACTGGCTAAACTGATGGAGAAGATGATGAATAACCAGCATGGCTGGTAGAACTCCCATTCTTCCTTTATGAATGTTACACAACTCACTGCTTAAAATATCAGAGCCTTGACTTATTACTTGCCACAGTGTAAAAAGGGTTTTGATTGCTTGGCACCTCTCTTCTGTCAAAAAAAAAAAAAAAAATTGAAGTAAGTGTCCACCCATGGTGGTTTTCTGTGCATGTCCTGTATAGCTGAGACTCACTTTTGCAGACTCAACTTCCAGCAGACTTCTCAGCAAGTACCCTGCTGGACTGGAACTCAAGTCAGTCCAGTGGAGTCTCTACACCTCCTACCAAAACACATTTGCATGTGAAAGCCTGGAATGAGGCATATAAGCAGTAAAGAAACAGAAACTAGAGAAAAACAGATAAAAACAGTGGGGAAAAATGGGAAAATGCAAAGACAGAAATGATAGTATTTTACCTTTCTGTGGTATTTTTCTATCAATTAACCTATATTTGCAGCATTTTGCACTTGTCTCTGGTTTTGCTCACTTCTCCTTAGCAGAGAAATTCCCTGGTTGGATTTGCCTCTTCGCTGTAGTCTTACATCAGGTAGGAGAGCAAGAGCCCAGCACCACACAGCCCACAGCTAAAATGTGCCAGGGTTAAAGACCAGGGACAAGGCTTGTCTGCACAGAAGGGCAAACTGGAACACACACCCTGAAACACACAGCTCCTGATTGTACCTTCATCTCCAGCTGTTATCCCCACACCCCCACCGAGTCCGTGGTGCCTGGGAACAGGCAGGAGAGGATGGATGGACATCCTTGTCTCTGACAGACAGCCCTGGTATCACAGCAAAGATTCAGCCTCTGCCTCGCATCCATCATCCTGCTGGCTGAGCCTTCACCACAAACAGTGACTGTGTTGGCTCCACAGATCTGCTCCTGTAATTCCAGCATTGAGCAATCACTGAGGGACAGAGTAATTCCAAAAATCACAATTCAACATGAAGTGACACAGGAGAATGAACACATTCGTGTTGCATCCTGACATATACCACTGCAGTCAACCCTCCCCAAGCATGAATTAAGGTGTCAGAAGGTGCCCCAGGAAACAAACCAACCAATTTGGACTATTTAACCAAAGTTTTCCCACTAGGGACATAAGCTCTTCAGACTGTCCCTAAAGAAATCTGATTCTCAGCCCTGGCAAATGATAACGAGCAAAGAAAATGGTACACTCAGGTACTTCCAGTCCCATAAAATCATAGGGTTGTGATCATCAGCCCACACAGGAGAAGGATGGCTGTGCCAGGTTAATGCCAAACCAAGGAAAGGCAAACAGAATGGGCATGGGGTACCTGTGGAGGTGTGTGCATTAATTGTGCTGTCCTGGATCTGATCATTTACACCAGCAGCCCTTGATTAGCAGCTTCCTTGTTGACACTAGCTCTGGTTGAGTTGTTAAAGAACAGCAGAGGACACTGGAGAGTCTTCATTGTAACTGCTGAATTGAGAGCAAACAAGGAAGCTAAAATTAATCACTTGCACTTAGATTGCCATCATGGTGCACAACACACACCACAGATAAGCTCCCTTCCCCTACAGGGAGAGCCTTGAATGCTTTCCTGGCCCAAAAAGGAGATGCAGAATAGCAGGTCCAGGAGGTACAGTTAGTTTGGATAGCTGAAAACACCTCAGCAGGACTGTGAAATGGTGGGGCATGAGCTCCTATCTCAAGAGATCACCTGAGGGAATCAACATGGATCAGGCAATAAGGCAGGCTGTCAGCCTGGCTCTTTACACTGACTTCTGACCTTGTCCCCTTGGTGGCTTTACTTCTCTTCTAGGCTGATCTCTTCAGCATTCTCCTGCTGTCCATTCCTCCTGTAAACACATCTCACTTTCTGGGGATCAGCAAAGGAGACAGTGCAAAGTTTGCAAAGTTGGAAATAACAGATCATTCACTCAGGTCAGAAGAACTGCTTGGTTCTAAGTTATTCCCCAGTAGTAAAACCCATCTGCTTTTGGGTACTCAGCTTTGCAGTCAATCATGGAAATGCTATTTCCTCTTCATCCACTGTGAGTTTGCCTTTGCCAACTCCATTCTCCTACTTCTGATAGGTATTAGGAGTCAGCATGATAAAAATAGCAATAGTTTAATGGCAACCATCATCTTTTGAAGAGTCCCATGAAATTCTTATCTTGAATGAAGAGCCAAGGTCTTTCTAGAGGTGAGAGTAAAACCAGAAGAAATGCAGCACAAATTACTCTGGGGGATACATCTCATGATGGAGCCAGAGCTGCCACACCAGGAACAACACCCTCATGTCCCTGGAACAGGAGAGTAATAATTCCTCTGAGCCTCTAGCTCCTGAAGGGCAACTACACAGCTTCATTTTCACTGGCACTGAGGAATCTCTGGCAATGAACCTGGTGTGAAAACTACATTCCTGCTTTAGAAATCAACACATTCTAACAAATCTCCCCTACACTGTTAAAAACCTCTCAGCTGAAGCTCCAGGGGAGGAGCTACCCTGAGCCCCATTGCTCAAGTGAATCTCCAGCCATCTGGTATTCCCAAAGTCCTTAAAACACAGCTCCTAAATGTTTTTTGGGCTTTACAACCACTGTGCAGTCCATGGAAACCAGATATGAAAGATCAGTTAAGGACAATTGATTTTAAACTTGCACCTCCATTAATTCCTGCTGGATGTGCTCAGACACAGCCCACTGGTGGCTTCATCTGTGTAGAGGTGAAGCTGCAGTTTTTTAATTATTCAAAAAAAAAATCTGCCTGGAAGGATTTGACATATAAATTGCGATCAGCTTGAAGCATCACAGTACAATACTCGATGAAAAAATAAAGTGTAAAACCTCATTTCTCATTGCCATCTTCTGGCCAGAGCAGTGTAGTGTATTTTCTTACTAAAACAAGCTGCAGTGTAGAGCACAGACATGCAAGATGCAATGCACAAGTTGCACAAGTGCAACCCTGGTTTGGCTGCAGTATGTGCTACTGTACAGGCAGGGTATGAAAGCAGCTATCTGGGATTCACCATCCAGCTGGAACAGCTGCTCAAGAAGTGAATCTGTGAAAAATTATACATTTGAAAGTATCTGAAAGTAAATCTTACTGAAACCTTTATCTGAAATGACATTTATCGACCAAGTTCTTTCTCAGACTCTAGTTATATTAAAATGGTTATCAATCATTTCAACACCCTCATCATGCTTAAGGAAAAATACCCTTTTAAAGGAAAAATACCCTTTAAAAATCACTCTTTAGTTAATCCAATCTCTTCCAAACCAGTGTCCTCCAGCAAAATGTAATCTTGGGGACTAGGCTAGTACATCTATATTCAATGAACAATACTTACAATAACTGACCATTTATTTCTGATCCAGAGGCCAAATTAGGCTTGGCACAAATGCACCACACATCTTGCAGTAGTCTGATTGTGCACCTATTGCCCCACTATTCAGAGTTATAGTCCCAGTCAGCCTGGAAGTTTATGTTTATACACCAAATAGACACAGCTAGGAGATGATGTGGAGGAGATTGATCACTGTCAAACTGATCTGACAACTGGATGGAAAGTGACTCTCCCTGTCCTTAGTTCTTCCTCATTTGTAGTCACCTGCAGAAGTGAAAGATTCCTAGTCTTAGCAGAGAACAGTTTTCTCTGAATCATTGTGGAAGATCATTGCTCATAATCACCTTTCCCAGTATTTTCCCATCTTGAATACATCATCCCAAGCTGCTTCACCTAAAGGCCATTTAAAATACTCACAACGATTCCTCCAGATTTCCAGGTAAAGAGTCAATGCACAGAGCTTTTTTCCATCTCTCCCTGCAGAGTGGAGGACAAAGGAGAGATCTGGATGCCCTCTGCTTTGCCTTCACCCTTGTAGGGGAGCACCTGCCCTGTGGCCATGAGTGACACCTCAATGAAGAAGCAGTTGTATATTTACACATGACACACCTCTTAGATCTATAAGAATTTTGACAATTTTGGACCAATCCCTAACCTCTGCTGTCTTTAGCCTTTAGTTAAACAAGTTGGAGGCTTTAATGGGGAATTTAAAATAGAATAACAAGAAAAGAGCAAAGTAAATAAGTTTAATCAAAGGGAATACAATGTAGGAGGATAAAGGAATAAACCCACAAGCATCATAGCGGTAGGTATTTGCAATAACCAAGTTCCCTACTCCTCTTGCAGAAATGCACCTGAGTGGAGTGGTACAGTGCCAGAGCTGCTCCAGGTGCACTGGGAGGCTCTGTAATTCTTCTCCAGAGCAGCCAGTACTGGAATTCTGCTCATGCTTTCCCAGACATTCTTCACACTGTCCTTCTTCCCTGTGCCCTCTGTAGATGGTTCAAGTCCTTCCTGTGGAGCATCAGCACATGCTGGCAGCGAGGGGGCTGCTCAAGCAGCTCATGCAGATTTTCCAAATCCTGTGCTGTTCATCATGTGCTACTGTGGCAGTGCTGACAGTCTTCAATAGTCTCAGCCTGGCTGCTCTTTTCCCACTTGTGTTGCTAAACTGAACTGCAGAGTTTCTTTTCACCACTTGTTTGTAATGGCTTGGTTAACACCCGGATCTTTTCCTCATGGTCTTTTACCATGACATATTTTCAAAGACCAATTGGTTCTCTGAGCCTTGGATTTGAGGACAATATGTTGTATAGTCTTGCTTTACAAAAAAAGCACATACATAAATCCATATTCCCTTTGGGTTCCCTCTTAATTATTTAAACTGTTCAGTAGACAAAGATGGGGATTGTCTAAACATATAGTTGTATTTGTTTATAGAGTCTGCTTTACTCAGTAACTATTTTAGAATACTATTAGGATGTTGAAACCCAATCAGATTAGGCCTGTCTTTTGTATATGTTTATACAGACATCAGTCTTCAACTGAAATTTTTACCCACTAGTGCCACTGCTTTTCTGGATAAGTAATTGTAGCCAAGCTCCATAAAATAAATTCTTGTTGTAAGAGAAGCCTGCAGCAGTTCCTTCATGAGTACTTCCAGGAAAGGTACCCAGATTTGTTTGAAAGCAACTCCACCTTCCAAGTGGATGATTGATGCCATTATTACTTGTTAAAGCATTCAAATCACATCTTGGCCATCATTATAATATGCTTTTTCACATAGCAAAAGCTGGGTTGCTTTGAATAAAAAATTTAGACCTTGAATCACTTGCAGTAGAAAAAGGGAACAGATTATATCACTTGAATGCTCCTTTTATAAGCTGTACAGCCTGTGAGGCCTGGAAGGCAATAAACAGTGATAAGGAACATATCTGAAGAGAGCAAGTAGCAGTGAGAGACCCAGCCAAGAGTTATGGTTTTTCTTATTCTCTGAGCAAATGTAATACTTTTTTCTTGTCCAACTCTGCCAACTAGCTGAGCTAGTTTATGGATCATTCACAGTGAAAACATAATTAGCAACAATTAATAAAGGAGAAATGGCTTGCATAACAGCCTACACAGGAGATCTTGCCAGGAGACCACTTATGAAACACCACTTATTAACACCATAATTATGACTATCTGCTGCTTGCATTGTATTTGCAGGTTTAAGCTCCACTGCATAAATTGTACAAAATAATGTTGTAGGACCAGACTCCAAGCACCTAATAAGTAGATCTAAAAGTTTTGGATCTGTCACACTAGCAACATTTTGCACCATTGGGTGCTACTACACATGCTGTGTGAAGAACATATGGAAACAAATTGCTGTGCCCTACAGCTGTGCCTGCAGTGGGTGCTGGCAAAATTGCAACAAAAACCAGTTGAGATGGTTGAGATTAATTCAGTGAAACAGCTGCAGCTTTGAGGCAATCCAGGAGGCTTCTCTGAATTTATGCAAATAAACAACATTTACAGGACAGAAAGGAATCACAACAATTTAGGGTTTCCACCATGTCTTGGCAGCTGCCTGACTCATATCTGCCATTTGTGGTTGCAGAACATTTTACACTGAGGTTGTCAAGCAGACAATTCATGGACTGTGTAGAGTCCCTGGATGCACACAGGTGGCCAGCATTAAGTGCCCATATGCTCCACAATTTCAGCTTTCAGACAGTAATAGACTTTCAAGCAAAAAATAAAGATTAGGCAGGTCGGCCAGAGGGAAAAATAAAACAGAAGTCAGAGGAAGATGAAGCAGAAGAAAATGGGGAAAGGAAGAGAGAGATAAAGCAGCAGTTCATGAAAAATGCTTTGTGAGGGAGCTTTGTGAGCTCCCTCACAAAGCAGCTCTGTCAAATGTGACAGATTGAGCTATTAGTCTGTTTGGTGCTGAATTAAAGACTGGCATCACCTGGGATGGCTGTGCAAGCCCTGCCTGAAGGAGCACACTGAAGAGTGCTTGACCCCCACATGTTGCTAGTTACCAAAGCCAGCAGGACACCCTGAACCCCAGGATTCATCCCTCTCCCTGGAGGACAACAGCCCTCAGCCTTGTTCTCTGATTTCAGACCACTTTAACCAGCTTGTCCTGAGCACTCAGACACGACAGTTTGGATTCCAGTCGAGCAGCATAAAGTGCATGGTCTGTTGCAGCTGAGGCAAGGGAGATGCTGGCAATGCAGCCCCCATTGTTTGCACAGCAAGGGCTCCGGTTTTGTTTCAAAACACAATAGGTTGATTTGAACAAATTTTCCCCCTTGAAATAACTCATTTAAATCACATGACAAAATAGATTTTGAAACAAAAACTAGTTTTTCAAACCCCACAGCTCTTTCAAGAACTAGGAACTTGGACAACGTGTCCCCTGCACTCAGCACAGGTGAGGCCACGCCTTGAGGCCTGTGTCCAGTTCTGGGCCCTTCAATTCAGGAAGGACATTGAGGGGCTGGAGCGAGTCCAGAGAAGAGCAACAGAGCTAGTGAAGGGTCTGGAGCTATGAGGAGTGGCTGTGGGGTGTTTAGCATGGAGAAAAGGAGGCTCAGAGGGGACTTTCTCTCTCTCTACAACTCCCTGAAAGGAGGGTGCAGCCAGGTGGAGGTCAGGCTCTTCTAACAGGCAACCAATGGCAGGACGAGAGGAAACAGTCTCAGGCTGCACCAGGGGAAGTTCAGGTTGGACATTAGGAGGAATTTCTTCACAAAAATGGTGATTAAACATTGGGATGGGCTGCCCAGAAAGGTGGTGGAGTCACCATCCCTGGAGATGTTTAAGGAAAGACTGGATGTGGCACTCAGTGCCATGGTCCAGTTGACATGATGGTGTTTGATCAAAGGTTGGACTTGATGATCTCAGAGATCATTTCAACCTAATGGATTATGTAAATTCAAGTATTTTCAACAAGCAGGACAGTTAAACATTTCCCAAGGTATTCACAGAAGCAATCCTAGTTATTTATTCCCAAGAGTAACCATGTCTATCTGCTAACATACCTCACCCACCTTTGCACACTGCCAGTGACAACAGCATCCCCTTTAGAGCAGGGTCTATTATTGGTAAATCCTGAATTCCAGCCCTCTCTGGTATGTGAGCTTATGAAAAGCAAAACAAAAGCAGCCGGAGCTTGGATATTACTCTAGTAAGTATTTACATTTGAGCAGCACCTGGAATCATGACCAAAACCACACAAAGGTAGGTGCTCCTTATGCACTGAAAAGATAACCCTTGACAAAAAGAGTTTACAAACTTGGCATACTATGGGGTCTTGGTAATGCCTATTCATCTACTACTGACATCTGCAAGGGTCACAGACCTGACACTCTCTGTGCCAAGGCTGGCTTCTGTGAGTGCAGGGTCCTGTCAAGGGCCAAATTCCTGCACCACACCCAGCTAAGGAGTGTGCAGAGGAGGCAGTGGCTGAAAACTGGCTGCTGCAACTCCTCCTCTCCAAAGCAAGATCTGCATGGGCTGCAGGAGCAGTATATTCCTTAATGCCCTTTTGTCAGAATAGAAAGGAAACCCTCAAAGTAAAGGCATATCTCTGATGCACTTACCCACATTGAAAGCTACCTGGACAATTCCATGGCTAAATCAATTTATTTAGAAAATTCAGCTACTGCACTGAAATCTGCATTCAAGGTGCCCAGCTCATTTGCAAGGACTGATGGGCAGCACTGGGCCCCACCAGCCAGGAGCCCATCCACAATACCCAAGCAAGGCAGGCTCAGCTGAGAATTCAGATTGCTGGAGAATCCATGGTGATGAAGTAGATTTGAAGTCAGACCACAGGTCAAGCTCAGGTGGATCCACAGCAGCAAGGCACATCCAGAGCCAGGGCAGAAGTCACTGTGTGCAGCAGAGTCTGGATCAGTGGGATTCATGGCCAGGAAAGTGCATGGCCAAAATGTAGACCACCCCAATCCTGCAGCATAGCTCAAACCAGAGCTCAGTGGCTCAGTCTGAGCCTAAATAGGATCCCTGGGTTGATGAGCAAGGGCTGTGGGTGGAGGTGAGGCTGATCAGGACAATGAATCGGTGCAGTCAGGGCCCCAGCACGTGTGTAGAAGCAGCAGCTTATGGGCTGTGATGGCACTTTTGTCAGCAGTGCCACTGGCCACTAGAAGACAAGTGATGGAATTTCTCTGGGATCCTGGGGGGTTTCTGCAGCCTGCTACTTCCTTAGTGCCCATCCATTTTAATCTATCCTAGAAAGAGGCTTCTGCAGTTGTGGCTTGAGCCATAAACAGTTGCCTCTCTAAGACAATGGAAAGCTCAAAGTAATTAATAGAAAGCTCTTTTCCTGTTATTGGAGTGGACTTTGAATCATCATGCAACAGCATATCAGCACCTATTGTGCTGGGAGCCACAGAGGCAGTGTGTGCTGAAGAAATCATTCCCACTACTCATTTGGCTGCTGAATTAGAGGTTTATTTTTGCCACTGCTCCCTCTTCAGAGTTGCCATTTCATTAGTTACACCCGTGTTGTGCATTAGCCCCATCACCAGCACTGCCCCAGCTGTATCTCAGTTGATGACATATGGGAAAACAGCTCTCAGTAATTCTTTTTCCAAATAATTTGTCCAAAATGGTATATATTGTTCTAACTGACTGCAACTGGAATTTGTTTGTACTTTTATATTCAAAATGAGATTAGAGGTAAATATTCTGACTTGCTGAGGAAGTGCCAAATGGAGATACACTGGGTATAAAGGCCTGTCTACACAACAGTTAGATATTCAGGTAAAGGCAAGACAAGTTTGGTTTGAAACAAAAAGCGCTCTTAATTCTTGAAATTAAAAGAAATGTTGCAACCTAAGGGAAGAATCTTCATGACAGAGCACTGCCAGGCCAGAATAAAGGAAAACTGACTGAATAAGACAAGAAGAAATATTCACCAACACTCTCAGCTTTTGGGGATCTGCTCTGCAGGTCTGCTTGCAGGTGTTGTAGGAGCTGTACCAGCTCAGTGCATAAAGAGACAGCAATGGCACCTTGCTGCTGTGCTGGCTCAGATATCAGTGTGTGTGTGTGCATAACAATTCAGATTTCCATTATATTCTGATTGTACTCCCTTCTCCTCTGGTGAAACACCCCCAAAAAACCTTGAGAGTGGAAAATAGAGGAAGAAATGCCCAACAAAGGAACCAAAGGCGTTTCACCTCAAAGATGCAGGGCAAATTATGGCCCTAGCTTGCCAAAGAATTCTATTGTTCAGTTTTAATTTTAATAAAAGAATCACTGTGTATTTTTATTCTGTTATTTCTTGTTTCCTCTTGATAGAAGTTTCTCTGCATTTTCAGCATACTAACATCAGTAACTTTTAAATGCTATAAAGTGTGGAATGATGACTTTCACTTCACCTCCTTTTTCACCAGCCAAAATGTCCAAGTTAGAACCCTGTTGTATTTAATGCAATATAATTAATGAATACAATCCAACAGCTCTAAAAATTATAAGAGATTAAATACATGAAACTAAAAGAAATTAATACCTGAAGAAATGGCTGATAGGAGAAGTCAAAGAGACGGTGATGTTCAGTGTATTTCTCTTGGTAGATATGAGTGTGGTGTCCAGCAGCCTGAGGGCTGGCAGCTGAACTGCTGGGAGCATTGGCTCTCAGGAAGATGGATCCTATTCAATTGTTTTCCTTTTGCTTGTTGTTTTGTCTGTATTAATCTTTCCAGGACTTCTTCATTTTGTTTTATGTATAGAGAGCTCTTAGCAGAGTGGACTGAGTTTCTAAGAGAGATTCCAGTCTGCTCTCTAACCACAGCACCCACTCACACCAGAAGTCTCCACTCGTGTCCATTAGCAAGAGAAAATGTGAGTGAGATCTGCCGTGGAGAGCCCAGGTCAGGGAAGGAAAGCAATACCAGAAGCATTTGGAGAATGAGGACATGGAAAATAGTCATGAACAATTTCCAGAAATGTCCCAGGAGATCATTGCCTTATTCAATGCCTCTCATTTCTGCCAGACTACTTTTGTCTTGGCTCTGAATGTGTCCATCTCAGTATGTGCAGCTAACTTGGTAATTTTTAACTCATGGCACTAATTGAATTGTTATTGAATGTGATTAATTAAAACTGGAACAAGCCTCTAACAAAGAACTTATCAGATCCCTCCACTGACTCACTGCTTCCCAATGGCTTTGAAACTTGCAAATTGGACATGCTCCTACAATCTTTGGCAGGTCCCAGATATCCTACCTCCACTGGAACCTGCTGCCTCATGGACATGATGCCTGTGTGAGCAGCCTGGCCCCCCTCCTCCCAAAAATGAGCCTCGGGGTGGGGGGGCAGCTTTTTTGCTTGCACATTTTCATCTCCAAGAGCATTAAGGCTGGCTCAGCAGACCTCTGCTCAGAGCTGCAGCATTCCAGCCACAGTAACTGAGCTGGAATAATGCACACTCCATAGCAGGACAACAGGAGGGTCCTTCAGCCTGTCTGGGCTCCTAGACTTCAATAGGAATTTAGATCTTTAGTACAGATTAGGGTTAAATATCCTTGTGGCACAAACAGGGTGGCAGAAGGCTTAATATTATGTGCAAATATCTTAGAATGACTTAGGATACCTCTGGAGATATGTGTGTGTGTGTGTGTCCAGGAAGAGACAGATGCACATTTATCTCAAGTGCAAGACTTTTCATGTATCTTATATTCTTGACCACAATGATGTCAAATAACACTGATTTCCCAGCCTGATTGTTCCTGTGATGGAAAATTTAGTTTTAATTAGATTAGACCTTGGCTTTTTTTATTTATTTGGCCATATTTTCTCCTATTTCCCATGGGAGAAAGCAAGGAATATTTCACTTTAGAAGTCCCTGGGCAGGAAAGCTGCTGTTCTTGTGTTAACTGGAAATCCTTTGTAACAGGTGTCAGAGAAAGGAGCACTTTGCTTCCAGGAGCTGCATCTTTCCAACCATGGACCCAGGATACAGGCTCTGCCTGGACAGATCAAGATGATGCTTTTGATGTTGTTCCTGTGCCTTCTACTGGGCATGTTTTGTACAGGAGAGGAGCATGAAGACAGCCAGAAGAGAGGTTTTAACTGAGCTACTTGTCAACTAAAATATCATTTCCATCTAAATGGAAAAGAAGTGTATAAAAGCCAAAAATAGAATGATTTTCTAAACCACTGAAGAACTTTTACATTCAACATTTAATTTATTTACAAATTGTCTTTCAAAATTAAATAATAATTGGGTTTTTTACTTCTTTCAAGGGAAGCCACATTTGTTTTTAGTCTGGAATTCAAAATATGCTGAAATACTGACTTGTCCTGGAATATTTAGTTCTGCTGTGGGACAGCTTCAGACCAAAATCAGTCAAAAACTGAATAAGTTTTTGACTGTTTGATGATGAAGGTCAAGCAATCTGTGAGAAATTATCATTCCCTGGAAATGATTTCAAGCATTGAGGTACCTCTTCTGCACGCATAAAATTGAGCTTCTTTTAGGTGGTTACATGAACTTGAGACTTCAAATAAGCTTAGGAAAAGTCTTCCAGCTTCTCTGAATGTAGATGAAAGAATTCGAGTCCTGGCTCAAGCAACTCCAAATTTATTAAGCTAACCCCAAAATATGCCCATGGAATTGCTAACTCATGGAGAATTATGGCAAATAAAATGGAAGTTAAAAAAAAAAAAAAAAAAAGGAAAACAAAACAAAACACAAAAGCATGAGAAAGCTTTTCTGTTGTTCTGTTCAGTGCCCAAGCAAGACACAAAATCCTGATGCGCTTCACCCCTGGCCCAGCCATGAACTGCTGGGTGGGTGGCAAATGGAAGCTTTGGACACCAGACCCAATTGCCCACCCTGTTCTCCTTGGCTGAGTACGTGCTGCTTAGGAATCCACAGGGAAAAGAGATGCAGCCTAGCATCAGCTCAGCTCAATTATTATTTTAAAACATGAGGTATAGCACACTTAGACAATTGGACTGAAAAACAAACAGAAGTATGTTGATAGCTATTTACACTAGATTTAGAGTTCCCTTTTCTATGATGTCTCAACTTACAAAAAATACACACATTTAATTCTAATTTTCCAAGGCCTTCGTATATTCATCGTGGCAACGTGCTTTGGCACCTGAGTCCAAAGGAAAAGAAATGAGGACAGAACAAATATATGCTAAGAAAGTTCAGTCCTGCCCACTTACTTGAGCTAATCGTCTCATCTGTACATGCTCAGCAAACAAAAGGTGATCCAAATCAGTTGTCCTCCCTGGTTTGCCTGGGGAACGTAGAGCAGGTAGACCTTATCACCTGGGGGGTGAGTTCATCATTGTTTCACCTGCCAGCTCACCAGAAGTCCTGTTTTAGAAGTTTTGGGGTTATGTGTGCATCCAAGGAAAAAAAAACAAAAAAAAAAACAAAAAAAAACAAAAATGTGAGATTTACTATCAAATTGTCAGGTTTGGAATTAAAAACCCTCTCATTCTTTCACCAGTGGTGACTTCAGTGAGTGTTATGGAACAACTTGTAACTCAAAGTGGCAGCAGTATTTGAGCAGCCTTCAGTTTTCCCTCTGGGCCCTGGGTCCCCATCTGTACACATTTTTCCAACGTTTTTCTGGCTCACAGAAGTTTAGAGACAATAAAGAGGCTTGGCTTATACATCTTAAAGGGCAGGTCTTGGACTGATGATAAGGGCAGGCAGTGAACTTTTGCTTTGGATTTTTCATCACTTCACCAGCTGCAAGCTGCCACCCCCTCTCTATCTCCTTCAAAGGTAACTAATGTAAAATCTCCCTTTCGGAGCCAGAGAAGGGATTTTCCCTGTGATATTGGACTTAAGGGAGATGGAATAGTTGTTCCCACTCATTCCCCATATAACTCTCCTGTATGGCCAGTAAAAAGTTGAATGGGAAATGGCAGTTAATTGTGGATTACAGGAAATTAAATGTCAATACAGCACCATTGACAACAGCAGTGCCTAACATGGCTGAATTGATTGTCATAACAGGAACAACCTCATCCAATTTTAGCCATCACTGATATTAAAGATGTGTTCTTTATGGCCCCACTTCAGGGAAATGACTGAGAATATTTTGCTTTTATCTGAAAGCAAAACAATTGGGAAGTTAACAGTGTCCCAGACTTCTCCATTATTCTGCTCTAGTGGCTTTATGCCAGGACAAGATGAGATATTTTCACTGCTGCTCCACTGTGGATGGAGCACTCTTCAAATCAGCTCCTGGCATCCCTGTCAGCAGCACAGATGTGCCACAGGAGCTCAGCACCCTGCCCTGGGCTGGAGACAGATGCTGAGGCAACCAGTCCTCACTGTCATCTCCACATGGGCATTGCCACCCTAACAAGGTGAGCCTACCCCTCTCTGGATGTGTGCCTCACAGGTTTTGGGGGTGTTTAATTTGCAACTCACTGTCAAGAGCTCCAACTGTCTTCTAACATCACAAGATGCAACTTCTGCCCAGCATGGCCAAGACATGTCCTTAGATTCAATGTGTTTTGAGCAGGTATTGGAGGAACATTTGCTTACTACCAACTACGTAAATTCCTTTTTTCCTTTCCACCCAACAAATATTTCTCCAAGCCAAACACAAAGAGTTATACTGTACACAGTCTTTGAAATGTACACTTAATTTTCAAGGAGCTGGCTTCAAGGAGGGCAGCATACTTGTAGGTATTTTGAAGTAGCAAAAGAAAAGAAAAAAGATAATGCAACAGCAGAGAACTGAAGCGTGACTTTTCTGATGTTTGGGGTTTTGTTTCTGTGCCAACAAAGATTCAATAGTGGAGGATTTGTCTGCAAAGTCATTCCTTGCCCTCCTTCCTTTTGTTTCCATTTCACCTCCTCCCCCTCAGCTCTAGTAATTCTTTACTCTCATGATAGTTCACAAGATACCTCATTTGCAAAATAAAGTATGACCAGCACCTGTTAGGTAAAGGAAATCATGGCCAGCAAGGTGCTGTAACCTCTTGACAGGATAAAAATAGACCAGCGAGGTGCTCAGGTGGGAAATCACCCAGGCTGCAGGAGCTGGTGGGTGTTGCAAGATGTATTTCTCCTTTCAGTCAATTATAAACCACTGTGTTTGCAGAAGTGATACATAAGCTGCAAACACAGAGGCTGTGACTATTCATATTCACTGAGTCGCTTATTTTTGCTAAGTTCAAATATGCCCTTAAATCCCAAAGCCCTACGTTGAGTTTCAAAGTCTGTGTTTGTAAGAATTTTCCACATGCAGATCTCCTGTCTGTAAGGACAGTTGGCTGATTAATTCTCTCTGTATCAGTTTTCTTTCCATGAAATCTGTGTGCACAAAGGCCTGGTAAAACAGTGGCCAAGAAGAGGACAAGGCTTTTCTACCAAGATGGTCTGGAAAAGGATAGATCCCAAAAGACAGACATTTACTAAAGGGCAACTGCCGTTACATGCATTGCCCTCTGCAGATTACACCAGAGAGGATGTAACACATTAAAAAATCCCCATAAATTAGTGTCTTGAGTGCTGATGACACAGCATTTCAGTGTATGAGGCCTCACAGAGATAAAAATTAAATAGAACAAAGTAAATTCAATAGGTTATAATTTTGTCAGAGTTGTTAATCCTTTACATTTCAATTGTTCATAATTTCCTTAACAGTCCTGCAAAAAGAATGTTTAAAGTCTTGGATTATAGAAGAAGTAACACATCTTATTAGAGAACAAACTTTCAGCCAAAGGGGTGTTTGGCAAAAGAGCAGGACTGCTGATGTTTTACATAATCCTTTCTTTTTCCAATTACAAAATATTTATAATAAAAAACGTATTGCAGTTTTAGACATCAAATCTGGTCCTGATTTACAGCATCATCATGAACCTCCTCCTAAATATTTATGGTAACTGCATTGCTTATGGGTAAGAAAATTGCAGGTAAAGTGATTGTCTCTTATTAGTTAAATGTGGGTAGCAGCAGGTGAGGGTGTTAGCACCTGTGTGCAAGTGTCTGTGAGAGACAGAAACATAAAAATCTTGCTTTCAGTAGTTTTATGGAAAGCCCCATGGAACAAACAAATAAACCTTTCCCAATCTGCCACTGCAAGCTCAGAGATCTTGTCAATAGTTGAACAAAATTGTCCAGCAGCTCACTTCTGGGGGGTGGTTAATCCTTGGGAATAGTGAAGTGGCAGAGGTAGCCTCTGCTTTTTGCCCTCCACAACCTCTGGCTCAGCTTGGAGCAGGACACCTTGCTTGACAATCACTGCCCATCCACCTGCCTGCACAGCAGCTTTGTGAGGATCAGGTGTGTGTCAGACTGCCTCACTTGCTTTCCATTCCTTCCCTCTGAAAAGAATCAATCTCAGTTGAGTTGATTTCATTTCTGTGTCACCAAAAAAAAAAAAAAAAAAAAAAAAAACAAAAACCAAAACCAAAAAAACACCCAAAGTGTGCAGTCAGGTAAGAGAGTGGGGTGCACAGACATCCCCACTCCCACCAGTGGTGCAGCCTCCCCCATGCTGCACCCTCTGCCCCTGCAACACTGCAGTTACTGCACCTTAGGAGGCTGTGATGAATGAGGGATTTAATTAAAGTCGTCTGAAGGGGCAGCAGAGAGGAATGTTGTGGGAGGTGATGGGATATGGGCATTTGCACCTGTGTGATGATCAGTGGGTTGTTGTCCCCAAGGCTGAAGAACAAACCATCATCAGTGCTGGGATACTGGTACTGTGGGTGGGCAGGATGGATACCTTGATGATAAATAGGTTTCTAGACATGTGGAAAATGTTTTGGCATGGAATTTTGTACAGTTCAGAGCTCCTCTTGAAGTCCCATAGAACATAGAGGTCCATCAGAAGAATCACAGATTTGCTCCCTTTCCAATGAGGGATTCCCAGCCCCAACAATTTACTATATTGTAGAAATAAGAATTTTATCTATATGGAAATTAAAAAAAAACCACTGATAATTAACAATTCCCATCTGTGACAACAGAAAAAGTTGCATTTCACAGAGCTTGCAGGCAGACAGGTAGCACACAACACAGCTGGACTCAATTTTGTACATTTACTTTATGGTTATACTGGAAGTGCTTAGACATGAAGCCTTCAAATTCACTGAGGATCACCTGTGGATTTTCTAAGACTACATTTGCATTAGCAAATAGGATTAACTAAGAAGAGCAGGGCCAAGGACCAGGAAGATTTTTGCTGAGGATTTGACATCCACAGTAAATGCATTTCATGGTTTTATTGATTGAGGCTTTGCTGTTTCAATTTTTGCCTCTTTTTTAATTCTAGCCATTCACAGTCTGGTTCCCAGTGGTGCCTGGAATGGATTAGGGAACCACATATTCCAGACAAGTTTCTTTCAAAGGGACAGTAATTCAAACATCCTTAAGATGGCACCACAATGCAAACCAAACTAATTTTACAGGGAGCTCCTGATCTGAACTGAAACCCGAATGCAGACACATACTCAGGGCTTCACAGCAGTCTAATCTCAATTGATATGTGGGAAGGAAAACATAGTTAGTAGTCCTCAAGTATTTCTATTCTCTGGGATTGCACTAGATGAGGCATTGTGGTTACTAAAGTTATTAATTTATGTGTTTTTTCAACACTCTGGTGACATATAAAGCTAATGTTTAAAACTTCCCATCTTGAAGGGAGTGGGGAAAAAAATAGGGGAGGGCGAGAGGACTGAGAAAATAAATAAATAAATAAACAAGAAATTAAGCATGAGATAAGATCAACACTAGTATTCATTTGTCCTAAGTGTGTAAGATAAATTAAAGAATAGAGATCTCTATCTGGGCAAAATGTGCATCCAGTACCCTCCTTCCCCTCCACTGAAGTAGGAAATAAGTAGTTTATGATCAGCTGCGACAATCTCTACTGAATGGCTTTGAGGCAATAAATCACAGAAGCTGGTTTGTCCACATTTCTTTCTTTTCTTCAGACTGTTTGGCTAAATCTCCCACGGAGAAAGTTACACCATGCAGGGGATTCAGCAAAATGCATGAAAAATGTACTCATGTCACCTACAAATTCCTCAGTTCTGGCCGAAGTCCAGTTGTGGCTTTAATACAAGACAATGCCTTACTGCTCTCCTTCCCTGAATCCTACAAGGGCAGCTGTTTAAACATTTATCATTAAATGTTTCAAAGAAGAGAGCTCACTGTAGCACAATGATGCCATTTGAGCTTTCACGTTTGTTTCCGGGACCTACGGAACACGTGCAGGTTTGGGTGGGGTCATCCCATAGCCCCACAGTTGGCTTATTTTGCTCACATTCATGCTAAATTCCTCACTAATGATTTTTTCTGTATGTTCTGATTCTTCACAAATTTGGTTTAGCAAATCCAAAGCTGTGGCAAAGACCCAGCATGTTGGGAAAAGGCTTCCTTACAGCTGCATCAAGGAGGAATTGAGCCAGAGGAAAGCTGGCTTGCTTTCTCCCACTGCTTCCAACTGCTCTTCATGTCTGTTCTCTGCAATTCAATTCTCAGATTCATTTGTTCCTGTCTAGGGATGGTGTGGATGCAATAGTCTGTGGGAGAAGGAGGAGGACAGAGAAACTTCCTGAAATAGAAATGTATAGAGCTGCTCAAGACAGACAAACTCCTTCTGGCTCTGACTCTTCCTAGACAGCAAATAGTTGCATTTGGGAGATTCATATGTCCTTGCCAAGCTCCTACATGTTTTTACATGCATCCACTAGTTGATACAGCACATTGGAAGAGCTGGATCTTTGGACCAAGCTGGTGTGGCCACCCCTGTGCTCACAGGAGACCGCTTACATGAGGTACCTCACAGGGGCATTCTCCTGTGGACAAACAGATTCCTAAAGGGACAGAGGTCAGCCCATTCCACAGCAGGATACCAAGAGTCACTGTTTGAATGACCTTCCAACTGGAACTAGTTGTGAATCAATGATCTAAAACCATAAAACTCTGATTGCCACTTTCAGAGGTCCTGTGGGGCTGTGGATCTCCTCTGTGTTCTGAAGAAAGTGTTAAATGCCAGTGTGGACTTCATGGCACCTGTTTGAAGGCTCCCAGGCTGCCTGTGCTCTTGTGGTGCAGCATGGCCAGCCAGCCTGCACCAAGCACCAATCCGAGCTTCTGTTTGCCTTGCAACAGCCCAATTTCTTCAGCCTGGGTGGCTGAAATGAGGCAGCTAATGCTATACTTAATGACCTATTTAATGGCCCATTTTCCAGAAGTGATGAGAACTTACAATTATCTCTGTGCTCAGTGTGAGCTGTAGCTGCTTTGCAAACAAAAAGTCCAGACTAGGCATTCAGCTACCCCACTTTAAACAGGCAAAAGTAAAAAAAATACCTCGAGTCTTAGGTCCTTGTCCTCCCTGCAGTAATGTCAAACATCAATACACCAAAATAAAAGACATCCTCGCACTGACTTTCACAGGACTCTCAGTGTGACCTGCGAGAATTGGTCTTTCCCACAAGCACAGTAGGTCCAGCCAGTGGCTCAGCAGCTTCTGCACACTCTGGCCCCCTCTGCATCACATGTGCTGCTCACCACTAGTTCACCAGTCTCTGCTGAGAGGACCACTTGGAGCTGGGTGCCCATGGGAGCAAATCTGGGATCCTGTTGACTGGAAAGTCCTTTGGATTGTCATAGACCTCCCTGATCATTACATCCTCTCTGCCCATTTCAGGGTAATAGAAGATCTCAGCTAAATGGCTCAGTGTAGGACACGTCCACAACTCAAAAAGCAATTATCATTTCCCAACAGCCAGGCCTGAGCACAGGCTTTGTTGATTTTGGCTCAGAATTGGGAACACTGACTCACCTGAGGTGCTGAACTTGCCATCACATCTATGGACTGAAAAGCCTTTCCTGTACAGCAAAAAAAACAGGCTGACACTCTGCAAAGGGAAACCCTGCCACTCATATGGAATCCCTTGTCAGCTCAGGGCTGGCTTTTTCCACGTGGGGCTCAATCCACCTCTGTATCACCAGGTGCCATCAGCAAAACTGTCCCTGCCATGTAGGCTGGCCCACAGCAACCACCACTCTCCACATGAGAAGGATTTAGTAATTGGCAGAGCATAGTGTGAAGGAGGCTGTGACTACAGACATGGATTTCAATTTCAGTACTCAAAAACTTCCAGCTAAATTGGTTGAAAAATGGGGATTCAGGTTAGTGAGAACAGTGGAAGGTGTTTTTAAGTGTTTCACTCAAATTTGGAACACTTTGGATTGAAGTATGTTCCAGGCAGCAAGTCTTGAAGCCCAACATTTATTTTTGAAACACCAAAACATATCTGATTTTATTTCAGAAGGCTTAATATTCACCAAGATACTGAGAATAAAGAAGTTCAGCAGCACAAGTCTCATGTTTAAAGAGTCAGGGCTTCTTGCTGCATAAACCCTCTCCAAAGGCCTTTCAGTGCACACCAACATGAAAACACTTTTGGAATATGCTTTTGGAATAATGTCAACAGATTTTACTCCTACACATGAGATACTTCAGGCTTCATTGGCATCTCTTGTTATCCTGGCTTAGCTGGGTTTTCACATGTTGAGGCTGCAGACATGTTTTTTCAAAAGAAAACTGTTTTATTGCCCTGGAGTTGTCATCTCTATGTTTTGCTCTCCCAGGGTCTTCCTATCCTCTTTCAGTCAAATTTTCTCCAGTTTGCTTCACTTCCATGGGTGGTTTCTGATCTGCCATGCAAGATGAATGACCTAATCAATGTCCAAACCACTGCATACATTAGGAACTTTCATGCCAGAAGAGAAAAATAATAGGTGAGAACATGGCACAGCTACTTTAATTCACAATGGGCTTGCTGAGGATGAAAAGGTGGCTGCAGCTTTCTGCTTCTGATATCAGCCTGGGAGGACATGGTGTGAAGCAATCAGGCAGCATGTTCAAGAGAGACCAAAGGAGGTGTTTTTTTCACACAAAGCCAAGTAAACTTCACTACTTCAGTGCAAGAGCGCTGTAAATACCTAAGGGCTACTGGGATGCAAAAAGTAATCAGAAGTTAAAGAAAGACCTACATGTTCTCTACAAAAGTCTGAGCTCTGCATCCTGAATTATCTAAGACACAGCTGGCTAGGAGGACATTCTAGGGAAAACAGCTCAATGAAGTTTAGCCTTGGCATCTCCTAGTAGCAAGATGGAAGCTGCACAGTGAGGACCTTGACCTTGAAAGATGCTTTTATATAAGCAAAACATTATCATAGGTGCCAACACTGTGTCCAAAACCAGAAACATGTAAGAACTGCAGTCTCTGGGCAAACTTGAGTATGCCCCAAACCAGGTAAGTCAGCAGTCAGGCTGGGGCTGTCCAGCTCTGTCCCTGCAGACAGAACCACACCAGAGCCTCATGAGACAAAGGCAAGAGCCAGGGAGCCTCCCTTGAGGGTTGCAGGTTTGCTTGTGGAGACCTGCTTTGCCCTCTAGTGACTGTTAAGGATAAACCAGGAAATCAAGTACCATCTATTCCTATCAATAAAATTCAAGTCCAGCTACATCAGCTGGCTGGGAGACAAGCAGTGGGGCTGTTCTGACTTTGTTTGGCCCAATTGAGAATATTTCTCTTCTGACACAGCCTGTCCATGCAGAATAGAGCAAGGGAAGGAGATGCTATTCAGAAAAGTTGAGAGCAGACACCCTAAATTGGGAAATGAATGTCCAAGGGATTGGTAAAGGAAAATCCCCCAGGGCTGATGCTATTTCTAGTCTGCACATGCCTTGGAACTGAAAAGAGACTATTTGGGGGGAAGAGAAATGGAAGAATAATGGAAGCAAAAATAGTTGCTCCAAATTCCTTTCCAAAGCCATGTTGCCTACGAACCCTTTGCAAACAACTGACAATTCATCAGAACATGAGCTCATATTTTGTGATCTATGGGGCCATAGACTCTGTAAGATACAGTCTGTGTGACTATTAAAAAAGCTCTTTTTTTGGAAAAATAACAGTACTGATCTTTGTTTAAAGAGTAGCAAGGGAAGGGAGGGATTAAAATAGATATCTAGATTTTTGCAATTGCTGTGCTATATGAAAAGCAAACTCTTGGAAAACACTGTAGAGAAAACTTTTCCTTTAAATTTAAGAATAAATTCTTATATTTTCAGTTTTGAAGATGCTTGTCTGTCTTTGCTAAATTAGAGAGACTTGCTACATGAAAGATAATCCAGAAATGCAAATGGAGTTAAATTCCTTCGTATCACAGAAATTAAAAGAAACCAAACTTCCATTTGGAGACTCTCATTCAGCCAGTTTTTGTGACCACAAATAGGATTATTATCATGTGATTGAAAAACACTTTTCCTGTGTATTTATATATAAACTATTTTACAGAAAGTCAAATTCAGTCTAGATCCTTTGATATTAGTTTTTTTGCAAATACTAAGACAAGAGAGACATTCTGTGTTCTAATGCTCACTCAATAAAAAAAGCCTGGGGAACATAAATTAATTTAACAGAAAACTTTAGCCCAGAAATAGCCTTGAGCTTTTATGCAAAGGTTTATTTACAGGAATATTTCAGGCAGGCTGGAACCATTCTCAGGCACCACTGACTACAGTGAGGGAAAAAACCAAACACACAAACCAGAACAAGGACAAAATAAAAGACAAAGTCCATCCCAGCTAACTTGTGAATGAAAGAGAAGAGGCTGCATTAGATGACTTGCTCAGTCACTGATTTCGAGACATACTTCATTAGACTATTACAATACCTACCTAAGAACTCAATCCTAAATAGGATTTTTTGCAAAGCTGTGTCATCAGCTGGGATAGTGGTGGCAGAGGAAAAATGTTAGGCTTGGGTTATTAAAATGCTCGGACATATTGCAGGACTTAGAAGAAACTGGGAAAGACTCACACAAAGTCTGTAATCATATTTGAAACCACTGCCAATCTGTCAGCTCCACGTCCATACTGGATACCCAGAGCTTCACGTTAGCATCTGTAATTTTTTAAGGATGCTCCTTTATTTGTTTTTCTACACCCACATCACTTTCACAAATGGTTTTCTGATAGGTTTTCTAGGCTACAGCTGCCCAAACTCTGCTGACCCATGTCTATGCTGGGGTCTGACATGGATTTGGTGGCTTGATTCATGCCAGTAGATGATTAAGAGTGGATTTACCTGATTTTTAACTTGATTCCTCCAAGAATAACCATTACTTGCAATGCCCGCATCCCAAAAGATGGGCTGTTGTCAGAATCCAGTGATCCTGCTGAGAGCTCTTTCCCCAGCAGCCACCAGATGGCCTGCAGAGAGGTGCTGTACCTTCGAGCAGCTCTTTCAGGTTAGTTAGAAACCAGCTTTAAAATCAGTACACCCAAAAGGTGTTTCACGGGCTGCTCTCATGTGGGCAGATTATTTATCTGCATTCACCATCATTTACAGCACGTGCAGGTGCCTATCCAGGCTTGGCTTTACCATCCCAGTGGACTAAACACTAATGCAGACAGTCCTTCCAAAGGAGGGATTCTTTCAGATCAGCTGGAATGCTGATAGTCTGAAATAGTGATTTTGGGGCTTTTAAAAACTACTTCCTGAGTTTTGACCCTTTAGATACTTAGGTGTGACTACTCCATAACCAAGTGTTCAAGATCTTGCTTCTGATAATAACCAAGTGCTTCAGAGGAAGGAAAACCACAGCAGCAGACGTTTGATAATCTCTGGCAAAGAGTTTGTTATTGCATCTTAGTTTGCTACTGATCTTAGTAGCTCATAACTGATTTAGACCTGAAAAACTAGAATGGAATAATCTGATTTTCAGGGATCAGACTTCTTAGCTCTTATTGATATCTCCAAGAGGTAGAAACAGCATCAGGAAAACAATGTGTAGGTCTTTTCAGAACAGTGAGAGCTATCCTGCAGACCAGCTCAGGAGTGTCAGGAAGCAATAGAATGGGTCAATCAGAAGTATTTATTCTCCGAGTTCCCATATTTGTACCTAAGTGAGCCAGTTTCATGCCCATTTCTTGTAGAGATGTGTCCTTTGTGGCAAAACCATGGGTATTGCCAGGCAGTTCCAGTTCTGCAGAGCCCCAGGATAGACTTCGACACAGCTGAGGCAGCACTGAGATTCCTTGGGGGGAGCTCCAAGGATGGCATTCCCCTCAGCCTGGGGAACCCAGGTAACACACAGAGACAAATTTATTCACGCTGCTGAAATCTACTCAAGGCTGATTTAGCTACACTAAAATTAGTAAATGCGTAAGAGGGCACAAACTCTCTTCAGAGTTGTCCACCTGTAGCCAAATGCTGCTGATAAGGTCTTGCAGTCCCATGAAGGTTTTCCCAAGAGTAGACAGGTGTTAACAGCATGTACATCCCACCTGATTCTCTGACTCTGAAGGTTTCTTTGTGTCCCTTTTTTTTTTTTTTTCCCTTAATAAGAGTCCTGAGAAGGCAACACTTTGGCTTGGTGATCTAAAAGGAGGGAGTTGGAGGTGCAAGGGAAAGAGGAATAGGCTGTGACAAAAGATGCTACTGACTTACTGCATTGTGGGGGAAAAGAACAAACATATGAACAAAAGCATATTAAAACTGAAGGACTCAAAATTAATCCTGTTCTATTTCCCACAAACAAGTAAATTCCAGCAGACCAAATTGTATAACAGAATAGGCTACTTTTAAGGAGCACAGTGAAAGAATGATTTCAAGAAATATCCAGACTTTAAAAAACTCCATGTATTCAAACTGGCAAGGGCTGCTGAAATTCCCCCTGGAGTGCTTATTGAAAGAATTTGCTTAATTAAACCTCTGAACCATTAGTGATTGCATTTGAGGAGGCAAAGACAGAATCAGAGGTCTCAAAGGAATGGTAAAGGGCAAGCAAAATAATTCAGAAGAGGGCAAAGAGAGGCTCTGGGATTAGCCTTTCCAAGATACAGGACATGAGAGTGGTTACAGAGCATCCCATCACTAGTACTGAATGAATAATGAAACCATAAGGATCTGGCAGCAGGGGTTTGATGAAAACAAGCATGTCAAACCAACCTGAATTCCTTGAGAAGGTTAGTGACCTGATGGAGAAGAGGGAACCAATGTGTGTGATCCTAATTGGAGATCCTGGCTTTCAATTATTTTTCCTTTCATATGTTAACTGGGGAATTGGGCTGTAATCACTTCTAACTCACAGCACCGAGCAGCTGGGCAGGGAAGTGCTGATATTTCTGTCATTCCTCTGGTACATTTGTGTCCCACCAGTTTCATTATATCAAGAACATCTCCTGCTTTCTTACCTGCAAAAGCTCATGTCTCATGTCTCCACCATAACAGATGACACTGGGAGTTTTACTACAGACCTTTAAAGATCAGCACCCATGAGGCCATTGCAGATCATAAATGTAGTCCAAAAAAACTCTATGAAGTTGGAGATAGTCCAGGACAAAAGGCTGGTTCTCCCTTGCACTGAATTTTTGAGTAATTATTTTTTAAAATTAACGGGTTTATAAACTCCCCATACCTTTATTAGGTTCTTAACCAAAACTTTGGCTAAATTCTTGCTCTAGCAGTAGAGTGCATTTGTGAACTACATTCTGTGCCCAGCCTTGTGGGTATGCACCCAATGTCAGCCCAAGGGTAAGTCTCTTTTCCCTTCTATAGGCTATTGAGATGTTTTCTAGAGCAAGCAGAGAGAGAAAAGAATTCTAATCTTGAACCAAATTCCATCTAAAGAGATCTGCTTTGCCTACCTCCAGCTTTTTGAGAAAAAGCTGTCATTCCTTGAAATGATGCAGCATTTTTCATCCCCTCTACCAGAGTCCCCTTCAAATTGGGAAGCATGAGACAGCAGCTTGGCAGAGCCTGCTTGACAAGACTTGACATCTAAATTGAACATCCAGGCCTCAAGTTCCTGATTTGATTGAAAAGCCACTGGAATTGCTTCTTGGTGACTTGTGGACTGCAAAACTGGCTGTGTGCTCCTCCAGATAAGGGCTCCTTTGTGCTGCGTTGTGTAACGGCTGCCACAGGGTTGATGTGGGCCAGGCCATAAATAACTTCTGCATAAATATTTTTAGCAAATACTTTCTGCTCTCTTGAAATACACTGGACAGCTTGAAGTGTGTGTATCTGCGTGTGAAGGAGGAGGGGGGAGCTAGCAGGGCTCCCATCAGGAGCACAGAGCAAATATCACAGCGGTCCCGATGTGCAGGATAATGTGGCCGGAGCTGACGCCTCCTCCCAGGAGTGTCCAGAGCAAGCAAGATGCCTCCAGAGAGCTGCCTTATCAGAGTGGCAAGGCATGCTGGGCTGTGGCAGAAATATCAATGAGCCCAGTGCACACAAGAGGTGGATGCCAGCACAAGTGCTCTGAGCAGGACTATCCCCAGGCAAGCCCTGAGCTGCCAGCCTGTCTGAAGGGTCCCTTTCAAGGCATCTCCTGACCTTTCTGATGTGCTTAGTGCAGAAGGAACTGCTGGTTGTGTTCCCTGTGGGCATAACCTGTCTTTTGTTCTGCACCTGAAGGGCCCTGTCTGACTCCAACTGTAGACAACACCACTAATCTCTATAGATGAATGCACATATAGGGTGAACAGGGAAGCACAGCTGCCAGAAGACTCCAGATACAAGGGAAAAACAAAATGAACCCTTCACTCTCATATATTAGTCCTTACACTAGAAACCCAAAGACCCCTGAAAATGCAGAACAGGACAAAGTAACCTACTCACATTTTCTCCCCACCCCAGAGGCACTTCAGGAAAGTGTGATACACTGGCAATGTGTAAAACAGCCCCTACTGGCTATGGCTGACAGCACAGTTGGGAAGGTGCTCTCTGGTACAGATTCCATGTCTTTAGAATTACTGATTTTCTGACTACTTCTGTACAGAACAAGTCATGAACACAGTGCCAGGCAAGATTCTCTGTGTGTCTCTTCAACATCAAACAGGTCAGGAGAGGAGTAGTAAAAAGCTGGGAGGAGGGGATCAAGAGAGGAAAAAAAAATGGTCTGGATTGATGCAGATGGGGATTGTCCACCATAGCCTGTGCACTGCAACTGCCAGTGAAGGGGAGCTTCATAAATAGGGTTAACTTCACAAAAACGTAGAGAGGGAGCAAGAACACTGAAGGCTGTTAAGCTCCCTAGTTAAAATATACACTTGGCATGCAATAGGACATGAGGATATGTGAGTGAGCAATTCTGTCTAGTGCACTCTGCAGCTCCTGGGCGTCTGCATCCCCAAAACTCAAAGGAGCTTGTTCTGAAATTGGCAGGGAAGCACCAGCACATTTTCCTTCCGTTTTTCCACAGGGACAAGACAGAAATCACATTTCAACTGAACAAACTGAGCTTAATGGCTGCAAAAATTTCTTTCTCTGTTATGAAGCCTGCATGTAACCAGGGGCAATTACCTAGACTAAGGTGTCAGGAAGTACTCAGATATCTACCTTTCAGAATCTTTTATCAAGGGAGGTAATAAGTCATACTTTACCATAGTGATCCATAGAAGTGATCTCTGGTGACCTTCTGGTAATATATCTCAATCCAGCCCCAGTTCTCAGACATTTCTGTGAGGGTTAGCTTGTCTAGCTGTATTCATCAGACACAGCTGATGTGATTAATAAATGTTGACTGATTATTTAATGGGGTGACCTGAAGAGAGTTGCTTGAGGCAGTAAAGGAGTTGTTACAGGTGGGACTTGTTGCAAAGATTTTCCTTTCCACCTGCTAGCAATGTTACTTAATTATTCAGTGCCTTCTAGCTTTCAAAAATGAAGGAAAATATTAATGTAACTAATCTAATATTAATCCAGTCTGCTCTGCTTGTGCAGACAGGAATGAGAGATAGCAAGAGCTTCAAACTTTCCCTAGTTATAACAGGAGGGAGGTTGCAGCACAAGGTATTTTGAAAAAAGGGCCAAATGCCAGCCTGAGAGGAAAGCAACAAAAAATCAAATAATGACGTAGGTCCAATTCAGTGATAAAGGTGACAATGGGAAATGCTGCTAAGGTGGCAGCCAGGCAGCCAGGAATTCTCTACAATAGCTCTAGAGCTTACTTTTGGGCATTTCTCTCCTTATTCCAGTGTTTCTGTAAAAGCATCGACTAAACAGAGAATAATAAAGGTTGCCTTTAGTCTGTGAAATGAGTGGTAACAGTTTCACTTTGTAGTAATATAATGGAGAGCTGCTATTTGCCTGCCAAGTACTGCATTTCCAAAAAAAAAAAAAAAAAAAAAAAAGAGGAAAGAAATAAAAAAAAAACCCTATCATAAATAAAAGTATAACAGTACAACTGGAAATGACAGGATGAATACAATTTTTTAATTGTAATGATATGATCTACTTTCTCTGCCACATCTTTCCTTGTCCCATATCCTTTCATAAGATCATAAGATCACCTACCAGAGACTAAATATAAGCCACTCACCCAACTGAAGCAGCCAGTGACAGGAGGTGACACCCTGCAGGCTGCTCTGATCTGGCTGCTCCAGCATTTTGTGGTAACTGGCAGACAGACGTCTGCACGCAGACGTGGGCCAGGCTTGCTGATGAAGTCAGTGCTCCAGAGCATCTGTTGTGTTGACCTCTGCACTGGAAGCAGGGCCAAACTGAACAAATTTAGTGTACCTTGAGGAAGTTTGCTGTCAGACAGCTGGGATTGCACAAAATAAGAGTAAAGTCCCTTAGTGAAGGAGTCCCCTGACATCCACATAGCACCTGGCCCACTCTTCCTTAGCCATGGAGGATGGAGAGGAAGAACATGCTGGAGACTGAATTATCTGGCTACTGATGGAGCAGAGGGGTGTAAGGGCAGGAGATAAGCTGCTGTACTTCAGAGAAGAATAAGTGAGAGAATGCAAGCAAGCAAGTTGGGATGGAGTACAGCCAGATGGTGAGCCCCAATCACCTGCTAAGTCTGTGTCTCTAATAGTCAGGGCGGTGTGCAGAGCAGCTGGAAATACTTGGATGCTGCTAGTGTGCATGGCAATGGTTACCAGGAAGCTTCAGACTAAGACAGGCAAGACAGAGGGGTAGCTAAATTAGAAAATGAGATGGGAAGCTAAATAATCTTGATCTAGTTTTACAAAGTGGTGACCTTGGGTCTCCCCTTGGCATAAAATTCATGTAAGAGGAATTGCAAGCAGTTGAGCTGGACTCGGCAAAGCATTAAGTTTGGAGTGAGCTCTGGGAATCTTCCCAATTATGTCTGTGTGTAGGAGCTTGGCAGGAGTGAGAGGCAGCATGTGGGAGAGGTCTGGCTTACTGAGAACAACAAAAAGAAACAGGGTGTCCCCAGGGAAAAGGGTAACTTAGCCTAGTCACTTAAATCTTCTTATCTAACCCCCCAGAAAGCAATAATAAATGCTTAAAATTAGTGATATGAATGGATCCTGATGACACTGTGGGCATTTATTAAACTGTAGCCTTGAAGTCCTCAGGGGAACAAGGAGCACCAAGCCAAGCCAGCAGAAAACTAGGAATCAGCACTAACAGAGCAGCCTAGCAGGGGGTCTGATGGTTATTTGAGGAGCTGGGTAGTAGCTATATGTTAACATACCCCGGATATACTCACTTTTCTTTATTCAGGTCCAGCTTGGTGCCAAATGAGCCAAAACTATTGTTTGGGTCAGATAGGACTCTGACAGTATTGTGCTGCTGGAGTAGATGAAACCTGGCAAAACAGATGAGGGTATCAGGGGGAAACACCAGATATTTGTTGGCTGGTTTGGGGTGGGTTTTCTTCATGTATGCAGATCTGAAATGGATAGTGAGTGAGTTTGAAACGCTGTTTGATGTTAAATGCAGGTAAATGAACATGTGCCAGGGAGGCTGACACTGAATGGAATCCAGCAGCTGCTCTCTCCTGCATCCCCAGTTGGAGCAGATGCTTTCGAGGCAGAGATATGAAACATAATGATAGATGTTACTCTAGCTTGCCTCCAGAAAGGAGTATGCAATTAAAATGTAAGCATGAATGGAGCAGAATTTTCTTTCAGTAGCAACAGTGTACATGGAAAGAGTGAGAGCAAAGCAGAAGGCATGGATTGCTGTCTGCACAGACATCCCCATTTGTGTTGGCAGTGTACAGAGGAGAGAGCTAGTAAGGTATTATCCACAGCCAAGTTCTTGGACCTGATGCACAAACATGAGTGTGATTTGAGGAGCTGATACAATCTGATATGCAAACATGTTGATTTTTTCCAGCAAGCTGTAAGAATATAGTTTGAGGCTTTTCAATTGCCAGAGGGCTAGTTAGGGAGCTCATGGCAGCACTGACCTAAATCTTTAATAAATCTTAGCAGACTGGGAAACTGCAAATACTGAAAATTGAGAGTGCTGGGAGAATATGCAGAAAAGGGCATTTATAACTAATGCAAATCTGATGTGTTTATAATGAAATCTGCTATCCAAAGGAAAATGCTGTTTTCATTTAAGTTGAAATGTTTTAAAAGGCACTAGTCTTAACAAAGCATGCTGTAAGCAAAGCAGAAGTGAAAAAACAGACTGATTTTGATACTCTCAGTATAGCACATTTTGAGCTTTGTTTAAAAACTTCTCAAAACATATTTATATTAAATAAAATATAATTCTAAATGGCAATCGCATGTTTTCCATTTTCATGGAAAATTTTGATGTCATCTCGTGCTGATTTTGTTCTGCTTGAGGACAGAAGAGGAGGAAAAAATAAAATCAATGAAATGGGATTTGCTATGAATGGAAAACTCAAGTTCTTTGTGATTCTCTATAGTGCACTGCAGGCTCATTCCCAGACTGATCAATATGGAACTGCCCATATGTGGAATTTCAAGGTGTCACTGTAATCAGCAGTAGCCAGTGAAAATGGCTCAATGGGATCAGATATTCCCAAATGACCTTTTTCCATCCATATTACTTCCAGCTTGGCTGGTAACTGTGGGTACTTAGATGTGGTAATGTTTTGTAAGCATCACCCTGCACACATTAATAGCAGGCTTTTGGTTCTTCATCCATTAACCTATAGATCTCAGAAGGTAAAAACTCGTTATTGAACAAGTTTCTGATGGGAGTCAGTGTCTCAGTGTTTTCATGGCTGATCTGGAGATAAATAAAACATCATTTGCTAATAACCACGGCAGATGGAACAAGGATTGCCTGTCATCGCTATTTCCCGCTTCACCAAGCATGCAACGTGATCTGCCTTGCCTGATGAACTGGCCCCAAGCAGGCACAGTGCATTGTAACAAAAAATTCATCTAAGATCAAGCCAGTGGAATGTCCAGAGACACCTCAGCCATAGCACTTCCTTGGGAAAGGTGTTGGACATGACAAGCAATCAAGTCCAGTTTCCCACTGAGATGCAGTGGGATGAAGAAGAGTGTCAGTGGGAAGCAGTGAATATCTGCAAGTCAACGACTTCACTTCCTGGTTCAGCCCAGCAACACTCTGGAGAGACACTCTGCCACCTATGGTCTGAAAATTATTAATAGCAAAGAAAAGGAAGAAAAACCTTTGGAAAACAATCCTTTCGTGGGCAATGGATTGTCGGATGATTTGGCAATAGAGTGCAAGTACTCCCACAGACAGAAAAATACCTGAAAAGTCTCTTTGCTGCAGCAGAGGAGTAGAACCACCACCCCATCTGGAAGCAAAACCCAGGTTACACAACAATGTTACACAACATTAAGGCTGAGGCTGAATATTCACTTGAACAAATACTAATGAATTGGAAAACTTGTTGGTGTTTTCAAGCCAAATGAGTTTGTGGCAGATACATTTTAGTGAAGTACAAATCATTAGCCTGATTACAGGCACATCAATGGAAATGCTGAGTCCCCTGATGTCTGGCTATTACTGTGTCTGGTGCTACTAAGAATTCGAGTCATAATCTTCTGTAAACCATTCTGCAGCATCTCTACTTGTCATTAACATCTTTGCAAAAGGAGCCTGCATGGTACGTTTATGATGCCATTTAAGAGCCACAGCCTTTTCCCAGCATGACCAGTGATTGTATCCAGTGTGAACATCGATGTGGACAGCAGTCAAACTCCAGCACCTCTTTCACATGGATTTGGGCAGGCAGCTGCAGGGTCATTCATGTTGCTTTCTGCTCGGTCCATGTTTTAAGTTGTGCATTTCCAGAACAGCACCACATTTCTTTGGATGCTAGGTGAGGCCAAATGCCTGGGTGGTGAGCAGGGAGAACATATAACCCCCTATAGACTCTGACATGGTCTGCCCTCCCCTGCTTGACATGGCTCTGGTTATACTCCTAGGCAAACACTGTCCCAGAGGTGGTGCTGCCCTTCATAGATATTGGTGGTGAAGCAACTGTGGAAGATAAAATATAAATGTGGAGCAAGGATTAAAGGTTAGAAGCATTTTTTCCCCATTTCTGGCATCTGTGGGTTCCTTCACAATCTTGTCATTGTTTGGGAAAATGTCTGCTATAAATACACTTAGATCAGATGCTCTGAGATCAGCATCTAGTGTAACAGATGAGAATAAAAATCTGTTTGATGTTAGAAAGAGAATTTCTTTTAGTTCTTGCAGGTTAGTGATTCATCTAGCATTTCAGATGTGAGGAGCATCCCATTATTGGCATGTCCAGTGGCACTTGTTAGGGAGAGACCTCCTAGGCACCAGAACTTTGCAGTCACTAAAGTGAAGACAGGTTGATGTAGAGATGGACCATGTGGCTTGTCTGTGTCCCCTAACTGTTTAGTTACCTGTCTTCAGTGTCTTCCTGACAGCACCAGCCTTCCACAGTTTAAAAACCTCTAGGAAGCAGTGGAAATATTGTACAAATGGCTCTGCACATCATAACCTGGTAGCCTTCTACCATTGCATGCCATAGGTAGGATATTCAACTTTGTATGAATGTTTTTATATTAAGATATAGTAGAACTTCTACATATATACTAACTCTGCTCCTGCTGAACTGTTCTTTTGAAAGAACCATGTAGAGTGAAGGAGGTTGGAATACTGTGCTGCCAGTTAACACTGGAAATTATTACATTTTTTATTCAACTGGCAAATGCACGTGTACCAGAGAAGAGAGCAGTGATTACAGTCCATCTGCACCAGTTGGTGTCAGATGGGACATGAACAGATTTTAACAGATTTTCAGAGAGCAGAATTCAACTCTGCAATGAGTTTGTTCTGATCCTAAAGTAGGACACTGAGATGGGATATAGGATATTTCTAACACCTTCTTTAGCATGAGAGACAAACACAATGGAAATTGGTTCTAGGGCTTCTTCCCATATCCTTGCTCAGACATCCCTCCAACATGATGTGCCTTTGGCCTCTGGGATCTTGGCCTTGGGAGGTAGGATCTCTGCACACACTGGAAATCCACCATGTCTCAGTATTTGTTATGAGAGCAAACAAGATCCTGGGTCCATTTGATGGGTCAGAAAAGAAGTGGTAAAATTGCACTGGCTCTGTTGAAGCATCAGGAAAAGCAATGGTCATTACTAGTTTGTATTTGTTCTTTCATGAAGAGATGACAGTTTGCCCCAAAAGGCTGCATTTGGCCATTTTATACATCTGTGAGGAGCTCCAGCTGTTGTTTCCTCTATCTTTGCATTTTTGTAGTCAACCGAGACAATACCACACTCAAATAAGGGCAAAGTCCGTAAATAAAAGCTGTTTAAATGCCAACAAATAACAAATATGTTGACTCTGGAGGCTGATTGATTACAAATTACTTATATTTTGTAGCTGCACTTTTCAGCAGACTACCAGACTCACTGACAGTACCATCCCACATTTAATTGTAAACAACTGGAGTAATTTCATGGCATTTTGATTACGTCTTACAACACATCCTGCAATGTGTCAGCTTGCTTTCCAAATATCTCATTCCTGTTTCTCCTCTGATCACTGAGAATAGCCACATATAGACAAAGTTCTTCTGAGTAATTTACAATGTTTCTGATAGAATTAGAGAGAAATCCACATCTGGAAACTTCTCCAGAGTCTGAATTTTTAACTCCTATGAGTTGATAGGGTTTGTTGCCCTTGTTTTATTTAGACTGACTCAGCACCAGGTTTTTTGGTTTCTATTTCTCAGTCTGTTGCAGGAAGCTATTAGGATTCATCTCACAAAGACTTCTAACAGGAGAGCTGTCAGCTGTGCTTGATCTCAGAAGGAAAGGATCAAAAAAGTCAGGGCAGTACTGAGGAAGAGGGTCTGCTGAGGGAAGGAAAGTGATATATGAATTATAACTGGACTTCAGCACTATTAAAATGGGTGAGACATGGCCTTGTCCTTCCTCACAGCTCCAGCAAGTTCACCTGAGGCCATCAGATAGGGGACCTGGGGCCACCAGACCCTGTACCCCTAGGGCTCAGATCATATTTTCAAGGCAGAAGGAAAATAATTGCTTGTCAATCTGATACACAGTTATTGGACTGACTAGAGTGGTGAAGGAGACCTTTTTTTGGTCTCAGGGAAAGAAAACAAATGCAGTGCATTAGCAGGTCTGTCATGCCAAAGCTGAAGGCAAGCAACTGACTGCCAGGATTAGCACCCTTCCTTGGTGGGGAGAGAGGTCTTCACACAATGTGAAATGAGGCAAATGAAGTTTTCAGTGCAGGAGAAGAATGGGAAACACTGCTGACAGCCACCTCAACAGACTGATGAAACAGCAGCCCCAGGGAAACTGTTCAAAGGCTCTTTTGGTTATTTTATGAAGTGTGGTTGAGTTTTGACCCCTCAGATTCAGTGCTGGAGGTCTTCTGTGAGCAGTTGAGGTCTTGCTCCTACCCCTGGGCTCATTGGCTACTCAGAGAATTTTTTTAATCATATTCCCTGTAATGGTTTTCTTTCCTGCTGCATGGAAGGCCACTCAACTGACAGAACAAATTCCTCATATGGTGAAGCAGAGATAGGGACCAAGGCCAGTAGCCCAGGGCTAGCTCAAGGAACAGGAGGGGACCTCAGCCAGCTTGGGCAAAACATATCTCCAGGCACCGCCTGGTGAACATACAGCATTTACCAGTTCCTATGGAGCTTTTTACAACAGCAGGTTAAAGAAATCAATTTTATTTAGAGAGAAAGGGCTTGTCTTGAAACTGTTGAGCAAGTTCTTTTAGACCACAGTAGATAACTCTGTGGCAGGGGCTCCCATTACCCTCATTAGCAAAGTTTTAGCCTTTGCAAAATGCAGGCTTGCTCCCCTTTCTCCAGAGGTTACTACCAGCAGGATGGCTTCTCCCTGCTTCCTCCCTCCCAGGCCCCAGCTGGGGACCTGCCCAGCACCTGACCCCAGCAGCAGCCCCGCTGCAAACACAGCCACGGTGTGGAAAAGCAATGCCAGAGAAACACATTTTCAGCTCCACTTTGTAATTTAAATTCTGGAGAAGCACCCGGGCAGGAAGCCTCCAGCCACTGCTCTGTGCATAGCTGCAGGTCCCTGGCTCAGGTCACCAGCAGTGGTATTGCTGCAGTCCTCCATGCAGGCATGGCACTGACACTTAATGGCACCGTGCCAGCCTGTGACATGGCAAAAATATCCTGAGGCTGCAATGAGTTTCTTTCACTGGCCCAGCAGCAGCAGTGCTTCGGCCTGTGGGTTAGAGCACGTAGAAGTCATTGTTGTTTGACAGGTCACTGTAATGGCAGAGGGCGAGAGCGGGGCCCTGTGCCGGCGGGGGCTCGGCTCGACCCCTGCCCTGCAGCCCCTGTGCCGGGGGCCTGCCCGAGCCCGGGTTGCAGAGATGACTGTCCCACCTGGGCTCAGCCACGGCCTGCTGCTTGTGTCTGCTGCTGCCATTGCAGTGGGTCCCACAACACCGGCACGTCAGGAAGTGCTTGGCTCGCTGTTTGGCCTTCGACTCGGAGGCCGAGGCCGTCCCCCCGTGAGTGAGAGTGACAGGAGTGGCACCCCGTGGGTCGGGCTGCCCTTTCAACCGGCTCCTTCTCCTCTGGACGGGGTCCAGGCTGATGTCGGACTGGGAGGAGCAGCTCTCGTTCCAGCCAGTGCTGGCGCTCAGGCTGCGCAGCGGCAGGGCGAGCCGCAGCGCCTTCCAGAACTGCGAGCCGGAGCGCTTGGACTTCTCCCCCTTCCAGGTGACGAAGGAGACAGATTCCTTCAGCTGGAGGATGCTGGGGTGGGTGCACTGCAGCGGCCTGTACTCCACCACAATGAGCTTGGTGGCTATGGCATTCTGGCACATGATGCCCAGCTTGAACTCCAGAAGGCTGATGCTCTTCTCTGTCAGGTAATCAGGACTCAGGACCACGATCATCCTGCGGCTCCTCTGGATGAAGTCGAACACGGCTTCAGTGGTATCTAAGAGTACAAGGGAAGAGGAATTGGGGTGCACAAAGAGAAGGGAATGGGGAGAGAAAAGCTAAGGAAGCTGTTTGGTGGCACACCTGCACAGATTCCTTTTCCCACAGAGGGAAACCTGGCACAAGCTCTGTGACTTTCAACTTGCCCACACTCCTTCCTGCTGACAGCATTTTTGCTGTGCAGTGGGCTCTTGAGAAGACTGAGGTGGTAAATGAGAAGCCAGGATATGCCATGATTGTACTCTGACTTCTGCACAGCATCAGTCATGCCCAGAGAAGTGCAGGCATTTGATAAAGGGTGGGTCTTGTTTGGGAACCACCTGCCCACAGCTTGAGCAATTCTTTGCATTAGGGGATCAGAGCAATCATGTCATCCTGCCCCAGCTCAAACTGCAGGGGCTGACCCACCTCCCCACTGTCAAGCTCTCTTATCTTTAAACCTCCACATTTAAAAAGCAAAAATGTCAGCCTTAAACCCCTCCACCAATTCCCCTAAGCATCATTGGAGGTGGGAATACTGTCCTTCAAAGCATTTCTTGGGATTAATTGCACGTTGTAAAGCTCAGGAGGAAGCTTAGCTGAAATGGTGCCAGGCAAGAGCAACATCTCTTTTATTACCTATTTTGAAAAGCAGCAAACATGAAGGATGTCCTTGGACTTCTACCTGTGGCTTGGGATGCAGAAAGTATATTGAAAGTGTAGTGGCTAAAGGGTGAGCAGTGGAAAGGCTCAAGTATATGGCTGTGGCATGCAGCAATTTAACAAAAGCTGAGTAATAAAACTATAAAATATTTTAAAAACCCATACACTTACAGTGCTGGTGCCTGAGATGAAAAGGGACCCAAGGACAAACTGGTGTTCAAGCAAGACAAGGATCATTAGAGTTAAGAGTTCTTGCACATTCAGAGAGAAAAATCTGCTTCTAGGAATGTCTTTCAAAGAGGTGCTCTGGGAAGAAGAGCTACCTCCTGCTTCCCTTCCATTTCACACTGCTAAAGCCTTCATTCCTCAGGCTGGAAACTCTCCCCTCTCCCTGACAGCGGAACACTGCTCTTTTATGTGAATAAAAATACTGTTCCTTCCCTGAAATGGCAATGCCTCTTAATTCTCCCAGCACTTGGCTGTCTCTTATCTCACAGCAGAAGGTGAACTGTGTTGCATCTGAATGCACCTTATTTTAATATGGTACAGAGCAGTACTTTTCAAAGAAGTATGACTAGCTGTAAAACTCATTGTCACTAGATCATTTGGACACCCAGATAGGAAAAATGATCATACAGTAAAATGCTAATGGAGAAAGTAGGGCACTGTTTGGTTAATAAAATACTGGAATTAAAATTAAATTATTTTGAGGGAGTCTTTTTCTTGTATAAAAAGTTTGGTGGGATTTTTACCCCCAACACGCACAGGAAAACACTGATTCATTGAAACCAAAACTGTCAGAATTGTCACTTACCACCATGACACGTTTTTACCACCCTATTTCAGAGGCATAAAGAATTGGCAGCAATCTCCTAAGTCTAGACCTCATTCAAACTTTTCTACAAGTGATTGAAATCTATTGTGAAAACAGCCAGGTTTCAACAGTTTGTGAAAGAAAAAGCTCTTTTGAAGGGCCTTTTTGAAACTGGAGTCACAGAACCACAGCAAAATGTAAGCAGGAGCAGCCCCTGGGAGGCCCTACCTGCCTGCTCAAAAAGCCCAGGTTCAATTAACATGAATGACTCTGATGCTGCTAAAATGAAATGTTTTGATTGAGGTGACAGTGCTGTTTTTCTTTTATCAATGTTGAATTCGCAACATTTTTTGAGACTTTTTTGAGACTCATGTTTTTCCACACTCTTTTTTTTTTTTTTTTTTGAGACTTTTTTTTGCAAGGAAGGAATTCAAATTTCCAAAGATATATTTGATTTTGAGAAAGGGATGCGTTTAGACTCGGCTGACCAGGTTACCTTGGGATGTTCAGTTTGCAATGTTTACCCAGCTCAGGAAAAATCCTGAGCAGACACTTCACAGTGTGCAGGTGGGATCTTCCCTCCCAATGAAACAGCACTGGATGAGACAGGCAGCAATAGCACTGCAGGGGCTTGGGGATTCAATACTTTTTGGTTATCTGCTTTTTACTAAAAAACCTTCCATCTTTACTAAATGTTTGCAAAAGGCACTGCATATTTTTATTGGTTTACTTGTGTCTCCCCAATGCACCCCAAAGATGTAACAGATTATAAGGATTATGGTCACAGATCCCATACCCATAGAACCTCAAATCCATTGATGGTCATAGGTACTCATTTTGCTAGTGGTCTGGAAGTGCTGGGCTGTCTCTCAACTTACGTGCAGGCAGGCAAACATGGGAAAGGGGCAAGAAAGTGACTTGGATGAGAAAATATGAAGCTGACTGAACCTAGAAACTGATGGGTAAAGTAGCCTGAGAGTGAGTTTGATTTCTGTCGTTTTGGCAGATGTCTAAAATTCTGATTTGATATTTAAAGCAGAGATTATGTTGCCTTCCCAACTTTCTGTCTTGTGATTGCCAAGTGAGCACTCTTCAGATCAGAGACTTTCCGTGTGTGCATGTCCACCGCTGTGAGACATCTGAATGCTGTGTGTCACTGTATTTCTGCTTGGATGGTCCTGGGAGCTCAGGTGCCTCTGCAGGCACAGCATGAAACAGCCAGGAAAATGTCACGTTCCAAGGAGGAGCCCCAGATTATCTTGATGCTTGGACTACACACAATCATCTTTCTTTAATAGCATTTCGGAGACATAATGGGAAGATGGTACTTATGAGAAATGCACAGGACTGAAATGCAAAAATGAAAATGTTTTATTGAAAAGCAAAATAAAATAATACTGACACTTCACAGACCAAATCACACAAAGGCAAAAACATACAGAAAAGGGAAAACTCTGGAATAGCTGTACAACATCAAACAGCACCGGAAGGGAAGATATTTTTTCCAATTCGTGCCACACTGTTTCCCAATGAAAAAACAATGAGGAACTTTGCATGAGCTACATATTGATAAATGTTAGGTTAGAACACAGAAACTCAAATGAATCAACTGATTCAGATGGATGCTGTGACAGAATCCCACAATGGAAACCGCGCGTGGCATAGAATGAAATGACAGGCGTATCCGAGGTGCTTGCAGATCTACTTTACAGTTGCGATTGGGCTTTACCCTTGGCCTGAAATACCCCAGCAAAGCCAGTGGTAAAGCTCCTGGGTGAGTGGAACCTGCTTCTGGACTGTTCCTTTCACACTGCTCCCTCTGACCTCTCAGGCCCATTCCAAACCATCACACCTTTCGCCTTGTGGCTGCTCTGCTGATGTCTCTCAGTAACCCTGTTCTGGGGTTGCAATGACACCAAAGGCCACTGCAGTGTATGCCTAAGAAAGTCCAGGTCTATTAATTATTTGGAAAACTCTTTCAATAAAATCAGCAAAATACATGAGGTGGATTTAACTTCCTAAAATAATCAGACTTACTAAAACATCAGCATAAAATCTCTTCATAACTCAGGCAAAAGTGAGATGTGATGTAGTGAGGTCTGGGATGTTAATTCAATTTATGAGTATTTGGGAGTCAGTCTTTTAAAAATCATATGGCAACCTAACACAGCTCTGCTTTGGCTTCAGGACCTTCCCTCTGCCTGCAGATCTGACAGCTGATTACAGAGATGCTTAAAACACACACAAAAAGGTGAAGCTGGGCACAATGACAGGGTTGCAATGGGTTCACCAAGCCGAGCACGGGTTTGGGTGCTATCTCTTATAAATGAAGTTTTCCAGAGTGTGGGAAGCAGCTCTGTCCCTCCACAGAGAACCACAGTACAAAAGCTCATAACAAAACTTTTAAGCACCTTTGAGCAGATGAGGAGATCCACTGCCTCCAGTGAAGCTGACTGCAATTTTACCTGCTTAAATCATAGCTTACTTGGGGTGGGAAAGATGAAGAGGACGGTGAGAAAGAAGCCCTGTTTGTTACACATCTGTACAGTGTCCTGGTTCCGGCCAGGACAGGGTTAGTTTTTGCAGTAGTCAGGAGGGGGCATGTCCAGGACACTGAAGTTATTCTATACCACCTTGCATTTGCAAGGGTTGGAGGGAAGGGGGTCTCTTTTGGAGATAAAGGGTCCCAGCACAGTGCAGCTGGGCCAGTGCAGGGCAGCAGAAGGAATGGTTGGATATGGTCAATTGTCAGGGTTTTTTTCCATAGGAGTTATTAATTTCTTGTACCCTCTATCACCAGTATTATTTTCTTACCTCATTGCTGTTTCCAGTAAATTTTTCTTATCCCACACCAAAATCTTTACCTTTTGTGCCTCCAATTCTCCTCTCCCACCCTCTGCAGAAGGAGGGAGAGGGGGAAAATGAGGGGCACATGGTTTCAGGGGGAGTCCTGAATTGTGAGGTACCATTCCTAAACACAACATACAGTACCTGACTAAGGGCATGGGGGACTGTAGCTCCCTGCAGCCCTGGAATAACATTATGAATCATAAAATGCTAAGGGCAGAAGATTTTCCTGACACCATTCAGTCCCACACCTTTAAGGCTGGGCTTTTTACTGGGATGCCCTCAAAGCTCCCAGCTCAGCTGGGTGAATAGTGCATAGACTCCTAATTGTAGTGCTTTTATAGTGCCATTACAAATGCTTATGCCTCACCCACTGGGCACCAACAGAATAAATGCATGAGTCAAAGGTGACTCAGGAGCAACCATCACCAATAAAAACAAGCATGCACTTGGGGTGTGTAATACTGAACTCCACAATTAAGTGGGCAGGTCCTTGCACTAAGAGCTGCAGGAGTATGGAGACACCCCCAGAGTCTGAAGTTTTATTTGAAAGTATTGTGAACCATAGCACCAGTTAATGCCAGAGCCCCACTGTGCTTTGGTTTGTCCTACAAGAGAGATTAAACTCCCCTCCTCAGCATGAAGTGTGTGATAGGGGTTAACTCACCATGTCCTCTCCTACTGAAGCAAGGACACCTACACAGCGTTTTTTTGTGCTTCTGTTTCGTGCAAATGTTGCAGAAGCTGAGATACACTCTCTGTTCTGCAGCTTTGGGCTGGAATCAAGATGGGGAGAGACTTGCTTTGTAAAGACAAAGCTAGTTTAAACCTAAACCCTGAATTAGAAATGGCAACATTGTTCAAAACCAGGCATTGAAGAGGGAGTCTTTATAAAATCATAGAATAATTTGGGTTGGGAAGAACCTTCAAAGGCCACACTCCCTGTAATAAGCAGGGACATATTCAGCTGGATCAGATTGCTCACAACCTTCTCCAACCTGGCCTTGAATGGTTCCAGGGATGGGGTATCCACGTCCCTTGGCAACTTGGGCCAGTGTTCTACCACCCTCATTGTAAAAGATGTCCTCCTTAAATGTAGTCTGAATCTACTCTCTTTTAGTTTAAAACCATTACCCCTTGTCCCTAAAGGGGTAATTGCAAAAGGACCTACTAAAAAGTCTGTCCCTACATCTCTTATAAGCTCCCTTTAAGCACTGAAAGGCCACAAAAAGATTTCCCAGGAGACTTCTCCAGGGAGAACATCCCCAGCTTTCTCAGCCTGTCCTCACAGTCTTACCTAAATGGACAGAAGTAGTAGTTTTTAGGAAGTTCAAGTAAGTTTTTGGGGTGTCGTTCTGAGTTGGACTTATATCCATGTCATTCCAAAGACCTTGGAAGCACTTTGCATGATACTTTCCCCCAGCCAGCGGCAGAGAGACTAGGCAGGTTTAGTAGTACACTGGGGTTCCTTGTAGTGCTTGTGAAGTCCCTGAGTTTACTCTACAGATAAACATCTCTCACATGCTTCACAGCCTGTACTCATGAGAGATTTCCCTGGATTACAAGCAGCTCTGAAGGATCTGGGGCACTTGTGAGACTACAGAGTCCCAGAGACTGACCACTTATTACTAGATGTGCTACAACACAAATAGCACCCAGTAGAGTTGTGGGGGTTTTTTTAATGCTTCTGTAACAGCCATTCCCATCCAAACTACCTGGATGCATCTTCTTCAAAGGAAATTTGGGCAATAAAGATGAGGAGCTTCAAAAGTCCATGCTCCTCACATTGCAGCTGGAGTCTGTGATCCCACAAGTGATTGGGACTACAGACCTGTAACATGCAGGAAAGGCTCTACACTGGAGCCACCTTGCAAATTGTTCCTCAGCCTCTGCAACAGGGACTGAGGACCAGAAAGGAGTGAAATGAAGTCACTTAGGACTGGAAAGAAGCTCTGTCCTGGATGCTAATGCAGGTCCCATAGGAACTGGCCATGCTATCACAAGGCGCTGGATGCATCCCACCTAGATAGCAAATTTAGACCTTAAGCCCAGGGTGGTGGTTAATAACAAGGACATATATTTGCAGAAAGCAGGATTTTGCATTTTCGGTCTCTCTAATGACAGAGCAATATCAAAGCTGCAGGGAAAACATGACTATCCTCTGAAATGCTTGGGACATGGTCCTTCATGGAAAAAACCCTGAGTTCCTCCCCACTCCCTGGCCTAACTTGTGGATTTTTGAGGTATGTTTTGGTTTGTTTTCTGATTGTGTCAAACATTTTTCAGGGATATGCATCAACCCATCAAGGCTTAAACTCCTGCTAATTTTTTTCACTGGCATTTCCACCTGCAGTTGCTTCCAGAACCTGCCCTTTGGGAACTTGGATTTCTCGCCTTTCCATTTAATGACATTCAAGGCCGCCTTGGCCTGCTTCAGCTCCTTCACTTTGCTCTTCTTGATGGCTTTGTACTGCACTAGAATGACTTTGATGTTGCCCTTGGAGGCCATATTCTCTAGGCCAGCCTTGAGCTCCAGCAGGGCCTGTGTCCCCTGCAAGACGTAGTTGGGGCTCAGGACAACAAGCAGACGTCGACTTTTCTGGATGAAGCTCAGGGTTTCGTCTGTGACAACTGGGAGAAAGAAACATTGAGGTCATTAGTGATGCCCAAGAACATGCTGCTGAGCTGCTGCTGTGACACCAAGTGACTCTTGAAGGGGACAAGAAATCCCTTTGAGGCCCTCTCTAGACTACACTGGTGCTCCCCAACCCTGTTAGTGACTCCCAGTGGGACTTCCCACTGGGAAGTCCTACACCAGGGCTGGTTCCCACTACCCCATACAGTGGCATATTCTCCAATAATAATTTTCCTCCCAGCTGGAGGAGAATTTCCTCCCGGCTCCCTCCTCGAGTCCAGACTACCTACAGATGCCTTTCCTCCTCCCCATGCTACACAGAGATAACCAAGAGAGCTACACCTAAAAGTCACTGTACTACACATCAGTGACACCACCCAGTGCTGTGAGGGTGCCTTGTGGCATCCTCAAGTGGGCTGCTGATCTCAGGCTGAGATTTAGCTTCCTTCTAATGAGAGGGGAAAAAGAGGCTCTCTGGAGCAAAGCAGGGAAACTGCCAGCTGCGTAACACATGAACTCAAGGGAAAGACTCACCCTGAAGAGTCTTCAGGAAGCCTGAATGTCTATGCTTACATCCTCATCTGGCAGATATCCAGAATGCCTCAGTTTCCCCACACAAAGTAAGTATTTACACCGTCCCCAAGTGTCCTCATGGGATAATTTGCTTTGGTAATGCTAATGTCCTAACTCCCGTTACTCATCCATCTGTTCCTGCTGTTGTCATCTATGAAAGTAGATTAGAGCATTTTTAGAACTGACTCTGAGGACTTTTAGTGAAGTGTCCCAAAAATGGCATCTTTTGAGCTAGAGAAATGTCATGGTAACTGTGGATCCTCTTTAATTTTCTAACATCTGCAGGTAGACTGTCCTTGGCCACCGTCTGTAATTAATGTGAAAATCCCTTGTAAGTGTGAATCCGGGTGCTTGTACTCTCTGCTGCAGGATTTCCCACACTTCCTTGACAAGGGAACACTCTTGACTGGTCAGAAATTACAATGGAGAGTAAAATAATGCTGACAGACAACTTCATTTAGCTGTCAGGCACATTTGATTAGTTCCTGTCAGCTAACTCATGGGATAATCCATCTCCCACTGTTTCTTCATCAAGGACAACATAACTCTCTGCCCATGACACAGATGCACACTCTGGAGGCATGACACCAGCTGCCAAAAGCTATTTCCTGGCCTGCCGTGCTTTCCTGAGAAGGAGATTAGTCAAATCCTGGCTAAGAAGCTCCGGGGAAGCCCCAGCAGCATCGCAGACGGCAGTGCGGTGACAAACCACTCTGGCAGCGCTCCGCAGGGCTGGCACTGGCTTGAGGCTGGCAGGGACTGAGGGGGGCACAGATGGAAACGTTTGGGGGTAAGGTGAAGGACAGAGAGCCCAGGAGAGCAGTGCTGGGAGGAAAATGACACCCTCTAAAGTGAACAGGGCAAGAAGCAGCAGAGGGAACAGGAGAGAGATGGACATCTGGTGAAAATGGCTCAGAGCAAACCTGTTCTGAGCCTGACACTGGCATCAAGCAAATTGAGCCTGGAGGGTGCCCTGCCACATCATTCAGGCTCTCTTCAAGAAGGAACAGCACCAGAATTGCAGCTGTCTCCCTGAGACACACATATTTATTTACCCTCAAAGTTTAAGGTGCTCCTAGATCCTGGCAACAATCTAGGAGGGAAAGATAACAGAACCCAGACTGATTCTGCTCCTTTTGTCAGGTAGGTGGGCTGAGAATCCAGCAGTCCTCCCTGTTCCTACTCAAAAGGGACACCCCAATGGACTTTCCCAGCACAGGTTTTGTCACCAAAAAAAAGGACTTTGGGGTCCTGAGCCAAAACCCATGAATTCAAAGCAGGGCGGTCTGCACTGGCAGAAATTCAGACTTTGAACTTTTAATAGGCATCAGGATCATACAACCAACTCAGCCTCCAAAAAACTAAAAATCGAGAGTGTTGTCTAGATTTGTGCCCTTGCTGTGGAACTTGTGTGAAAGTACATGTATCTGAATAGCTTCACAAACTTCCATTCTTGGTGATTCCCTGCCTCCCTGAAGCAGACATTATGTCCAGAACCTCATATGATTTATCTCAAAATAGTAAAAAAGGACTACATCTTACTGAAGAGATGAGTTTCACTATCTGCAACAAAGTCCTTTTAATAATAGCAGCTAAATTTATGCCATATTAGACACAAACTCCCTCATTAACAAGGATGAATGGGACGCACATTATCTTCTCATTGATTTTGACACCTTCCACTCTTTCCTGAAGTACACACTGCTGGTTTTCACAAGGATTCTCCATTACCCTCTGTGAGCTGATCCAGTACAACACTTTCCCTGCCTCTTCTAGCCATGACTTTATCCCATTTTTTAAGGCAGATCAGAGGGCTTGCATGAAGGTCACTTTTCCAGTTCCCCATTCTGACATTCCTGCACATCACTCCTGGAAAGAGCAACTGAAACAACCAACCACCATCCCCACAGCAGCCATTTTTGGTGGCCTGGAGCATCTGCAACTCTGTCATGTGAAGCAAAAACATTAGAAGACACTGAAAAGAGTTCATTAACAGTGATAGGGAAAAAAACCAAAACATAATCCGGATAGGCTTGTTGCAATCAATGATCAATACCTCAAAGAACAATAAAGAGGACGTGCACGGAGCACAGCCCCCTGTGAGATACTCACTTCCTCCAGGGAGGCTGTCTCTGTCAAAGATACACAGCTTGTACCCGAACTCGTTCTCCAGGACTCCCCGCAGCGTCAGCAGCACAAATTCCTCCTCCTCCGCGTTGCGCGCGTAGGACACGTACACATCGTACTCCTTCCCGTCTGGGCAGTGGGAGCACAGGGAGACACAAAGGGCACAAGGGACACCTGTGATACTGCCCATGCTGGGCCTTTGACTTGCAAGAGAAGCACATAGGAAGGCTCACTTGGAGCCCAGGCACTACAGGTTAAGGCACGTAGATTTCCACAGACCACCCCATTCTGTCCAGGCTTCTTTTGTCTTCTGACATCTTTGACTCTACTCCCTCTTGCTGCTGTCTATCCACACGAGCAGTCCCACCAGACAGAGACTTGCACCCTGCCTACACCCTCTGAGAGCTGCAGCACCCCCGTGGCAGGTTCACACCACAAGCTGCAAGGGCTCAAACACCCTCCTCCTCCTCCAGAGGAGGAAATCTCACCTCAGAGTCCCTAGCAATGAACTCCCAGTAACACAGGGAAGAACTGAGGACAGAATGGTGATTTCCACATCCATCCTTTTGGATGCCTTCCCACATTTTAAAGCAGATCACTCTGGATCAGATCATGAATCCTTTACATAGAGTCACCAGGGAAACAAGGGACTTATTGGAACCTGATGACGTATCTTGACAATCTAGATACAGCTGGATGATATAGCTAGATTAGCAGGGCAGGGCCCTGGGCAGCCTGGCATGTCCATGCTCCACCTCTGCAGAGAATAATGCTTCTTTCTCCTTTTCCCTGAGCCAAAAGCCTGACTCCTCTTGCTCTAATGAGCAATGACCCACACAACTGCATGTAGATAAAGAAATGGAAGGTCAAAATGTCATTATGCTGTGAAGAGGTTTAAAAATAGCTTATAGGAAAACTCCTATATGAAAATAAAGGGCCTGCAGCAGGATAAATAAAAGAAAGTATTTTTAACTCCTTACCTAGAATGGTTTCATCCGTTCCAAAATGAGCCCGATAGAAGAGGACCATTTCAAGCCAATACACGTGATAGATGACTATGAGCACCACAACGAGCAGGATGGTGGCCCCCAGGCCACAGGCCAGCTCCACAGTGTACTTGGGTGCTACAACTGAACACAAAAATAGACAGGGGGTCAGAGTTAAAGAACAGGTTGGACTTTCAGTTGGGCAGGAACAAGCCTGTGTCATGTGCAGCCAAACACCACAGAGGAACAGCCAGGAGCCAAGCTGACCCTTCAGAGTAAGGTGGCCAAGCCAAGGCTTTTCTGACAGGACATGTGATGGCTTGCCACCCTGGAGCCCCATTCTAGGTTATTAGGTCTGGTTATGCTGGCAGAGCAAGTCCATAGCACAGGCTGGACTTCTGTCTCTGAGTGAGGCCCTGGGAGCAGCCAGGTGATAGAATGACCTGTTGGTAGAAGAAACCTGCACAGTCCAAAGCCAGAACATGACCATGACCTTCTCAGCAGTATCAGCAAACTCTTGGGGGAACACAACTGCTTTGACTTCTAAAAGATCCAGATAAAGCATCTGCAGCAAAATAAAGGCAATAGTTACCATCCTCCCTCCCTATCAAACAGACACAGGTCTTGTGGCTTGTCCCAGACTGACACCTAGGATGTAACTAGCCATGGCCTGACTCTTTTCTACCATGAAAGAAAAATCAGAGTTCCTTACAGAAAAGCTGAAATGCTTGCAAACAAACAGGGCAGCCTGTGGGTATCAAGCCAGAACATCACAGGCCCCCTCCAACTCATACACTGTCTGTCACACCACTGCTGCTTCTTTGTACTAAGGACAGAAAATTTCTAACTGTATCCCTGGGCAACTCTGATGGTGGCAGCTGATGTGCAAATTGGCAAACTGCACAATAACAGAACAACAGGGAGTGGAAACACCACCAAATTCCAATATTTAATAAGTTGCTAATAAAACTGAATTACAAAATCGAAAATGGACGGAATTTATCAATGTTCATTAGGTGATGAGCAGCAGAAGTACATGAGAAGGAGAGGGAAATCATCCAAAAAGAAGCAAGAAATGTATATGACCTAATGTAATGAAAGAGTTGGAGCCAATATATAGAGCCACTTGCTAAAAGCCAGGTGCTGAGGGGTTAGGTTCTGGCATGCCTGATGCATCCTGTGGGATGTGCAGTGGGATGGGCTGCACTGAGCTTAGCATAAGGTTGCTCTGCCAGCAGCAGCTAGGGATGGTTCTTGGACTTTACTGTGGAATAGAGCAGGAAGAAGGAGTGATGGGTAACCATGTCTGCTCAGAGCAAACCCAGTCAACTAACCAAGAACAGATGTGGGGAGGAAAAGGGAGGATAGTACAGATCAGTCCACTAGAAAACAGTATTTAGGCACTGATATTTAGAAAAAGAATCTGAGTATTTCAGATTCAGTTCTGCTACATGTACAAATATTATCACCTCAGAAATATTATATATGGAGTATGAACTCACTGACAGATGGTTTCAGCCTTTCTCAGTTATGTGTCTGGTCTATTGTTCCTCCCTAACAATCCAGAAAAGGTTTGTCTCAATGCAATGAGACTAAAATAGAATGAGGACAAGTACCAAGAAGAAAAAGATTTTCCAGTAAAGACCTCCAAGAGCTTTCCCATGCTTATAATACAGACTAGAGAGAAGAAGGTGTCTGGTGTGAGCTACACAAGCCATGGCAGCATTTCCTGTGGGAGAGGGGACTTCTGGCTTACAGTAAAAGCAGGTGTTGAAGCTCTAGATGAGGCTGATAAGGAGGCAGAAAAATACACCTTAATCAGGAAGCCTCACATAGCTTTTATTACTGAGAGGTGGGACTGGGAAACAAGAACCAAATCTTTGATTAAAAAAAGATGTTGGAAAAACCCACACAGAACAGAGCTGAATCAGTCTATACCATCCATGCTGAGGTGGCTGTATCTAGACTGCAGCATCATGACAGCAAGGGGTAAAACCAGCGAGCAGCGTGGTGTGACTGTCTCACTCCCTGAGCAATGCCAGTGAGTGCAGACTGTCTTCTGGAGGATGCCAACTGGAAGCTGTTGTGTCATACAAAACCTTCACACAACCAAATAACCTGAAATAATTTCAAGCAGCCTGTGCCCTCAGCTCTGCTTCAGTTGTGGTACACGGGTGGGATGGACAACAGATCTGTCCTTTCTCTACCCACAAACTTGCCCATGGGGGGGCCCTTTGTTCCCTGCCTCCGAGAAGTGGCGCAGTATGACAGCAGTGCCTACAGAACAGACTGTGTTAGGCAGAAAGGCCTGATGGAACTCTTTGCCCCCTTACTGTGTTGCAGGGCAAGGCTGAAGGCAGCAGCAAGAGCCCCCCAAGCAGCCCCCCTGCACAGCCCTGCCCTGCAGGCACCGTACCTTTCATGCGCACCACGGCCTGGCTGCGCTCCTCGCCCTTGGCGTTCCTGGCATGGCAAGTGTAATTCCGCTTCAGCTCCTCCGCTGTGGCTTTTGCAACTGTTAGAGTCCTTACCAGAGTTTTGTCTTCAAAATCTCTAGTAATTTCACTGTAAGAGAAAAGCTAGAGCATTACACATGTGAAAGTGCAGAAAGTTTTTAGTGACAGATATTCCTTTCCCTGATATAACCTCTTCCTTTAAAAAGGCCAAAACACATAACTTGAGATTTATAAATCAGTATACACTTCAGATTGTAATACAGCTGCAGCTATTCCTGTATCTGATTTTCCTTAATATTTATTTTACCGCTCATAATTTTCTCATTGCAGCTGTGCCACATTGCCTTTTAGAGGAAATGGAAGTTCTTGCCTATAAACAAGAAGATCTCATGAACTCAAGATTCACAGCTCACGTCACATTCCCTATGCAGTCCTGGATGAGTCACTGTCTCTCTCTGCCTGAACTGACCGTCTGCAAAATGAGGATACAGTATTTCCTTTTGCCTTTCCTTTTTCTACACTGATTTGCAGATCAGCTGGGGCAGTGACTGCCTTCCACTTGTAACTCAGCATCCAGCAAATGGGACTTTGATCCTTATTTGGGTTCTTTATGTGACTGAATCTCTGTTCTTCCTAATCAATACTAATATTGATCAATAATATTACATTTTTGTTTTCAGCCTCTGTTTTTCTGAAACGATTTTATCCCTTATGCTATTTGGGAACACTCCTCTAAATAGAATTGCCAGCCCCTGTTTTATAAGTCCCATAACAACAGCAGCTGCTGGCATCACTAGCAGGACCTGAACAAATGATGATGTGAACTGGTTAACAAAGATCCCTCAAATCCATCTGTAAGATATGACACTGTCCAGGTCTGGAGGTCTCCTCCTTGGAGGTCCTGGTGCTCATCACAGCATGGTGCAGACACAGGGGCTTCTGATTAACAGAGAGACTACACACTCCATTAGGACTGTCACATGCCTGTACCCACACAGACCCAGGGGATTAGAAATGAAGGTTCACATTATATCTTACCTTTGTGTGACTTTTATCTTGGGGTCCGTGATGTCATCCGTGTTTCTCCCATCTATGGTCCACCACACCTCAGTCCGGGAGTCCTTCAGGAATGTGAAGAAAACCTCACAGGGCAAGATAAGGTCATCACCTACAAATAAAGGACCATCATCTCCTAGGAGAAAAGGTGTTGCAGTGCAGGAACAGCATCCCCCTCGCTTTAGTGCTTTCCAAAATCCTGCCAGCCTAAGCTCAGCCTCCCCTCAGGAAAGAATGAGGCTAACATCCACTTTCTGACATAAACTGTAATAACAGCTTAACATCCCTGGACATGAGGATTTGTGACAGACAGATAAATAGGAAAAGATGTCCTGCCTTCTCAAATGTGTTACAAATTCCTTGACTGCATGAACTGACCCACCCAAAGGGACACGCTCCATGCCAACCACTTCCTTGGAAACCCAGGCAGTGCTAATCAATCCCACTGCACAGGGGACAGATGCCATAAAGTGAAGGATCAAGCTCCACAAAAGCATTTTGGTTTGGAAATACTTCTTCAGGAATTTGACTTCTGCTCAAGATCAGACTTGGTGATCAGTAAGTCATTTTATCTTACAGAGGACTATGGATGAAATCTGACCTATGCCAAAAGAGCTGTTCTTTAAAGTGAAGGCTCTGGTGCTGATCATCCTCATTGCCACCACATTTATTACAGCAATGTAATGGGACAGAATCCATTTGATATAAGGAATTGCTCCAAAAAGCTATTAGGCAAAACTGACGGTGTGGGGGAAGGGGTGAGGTAAAGGGTGTGGTACCCCATTACCCAGTGCTGCGAGGTCAGCAGAAGGAGAGGTGTCATTAATTAGGAAGTTATCAGCCAAAAAAAGAGGAGATGAACAAGAATTGGCTAGAAGACTAAAGCCATTCTAGGCGTGAATGAGGGAGGATGGGAGCAAACCACTGCCAGGGCCACGGCTGAAACAAAGTCCTACAGGAATTCTTGTAAGCAGCTGAGTGTCCCCATTTCATCTGCTTCTGCAGCTGCAGTTCTGTATCATCATGCCTGAATATCTGTCCTTAGTTGTGCTTGCAAAAAATCAGCTTTTAAAGCTGTGCTCTCCATCAAAAACTAGCATCCCACACTGTCCACCAGGCAACCCGTGGCAGCTCAAGTGCTCTGTGAGGGAAAGCACCGGGGATGCAGTGGAAGGGGAGAGCTTTGTGCCTGGCTGGGTCTCCCTGTCCCACTGGCACGCTGTGAGTGTTGCACTTTACCTGCTTCCAGTTCGTACACAACTTTCTCATTTGGAGAGGTGAACTGTGGTGGCAAGGCCTTGTTTGGAGATCCTGCAGAAGACAACAGAGAGCCCCCATGGGGCCCCAGACTTCATGAAAACCTGGAATCCTTGCAGCCTCACTCCCGATGCCCTCGCACCACACTGCACATTCCCCAGTCTAACTTGTGATGCATTCCTGCTGTGGAGTTCTGTGCACACACAAATCTAATCCTAGTCCCCAAACTCGGGGCCAGGTCCAGATTTTAAGGCTCCTCCAAAGTTTAGGTAAGCTAGTTTGGGCCTCTCACATGAGAAGAGCTTCATAACCTTCTCATCTCCCACAAGGCATAACCTGCACCAGTCTCTTTTTACTGCTGCTTCTAAAAAACAAAATACAAACCTCATTTAGTGTCACAAATATCTATTTCAACCCTTAAAACAGCTGTTTCCGTGGAACTCAGAATGTATTCTACAGCTATCTAGGTTTTTAAACTCTGCAATTCCCTGGCAGGTAGGCTGAGCCTCTGTGCCTGGGACGGATGTGTCCAAGCAGTGGGTACCTGGAGCTCTGCCTGGCTGATTAGCAGTCTCAACCCCAGCACAAATGGCTTTGAGATTCCAAGATCAAGACAAGTTGGCTATGAAGTGACAATCCCACAAATAGTGATGAGCAAAGGGCACAGGAGACCACGAGCAGGAGTGCCAAGGTTATGCATTCACATGCCAGCAGAGGGTACCCCTGGCCATCTCATGCACTGAACCTCACCAGCCTGAGGCTGGCCACTCTGTGTTTGGGGCATTTGACAAGGTGGTAGGAGAGACATCTACTGCAGGATGTTCTGGACAGTCACACAAGTCTGACCCCAGCAAGAAAAAAAACGTCAGATCAGTTGGGTAACACAGATTGACTACAACCACAAAAGGATCCTTCAACAAACTCTTCCAGCTGTTTTTACCACTTCTGCAGTTACCCACATGCATTTTACACATTTTAAAGTCATTCTTACCCACCACCTTCATCTTTATGGTTCTGGTGAGATTATAGGTTCTTCCATGGTCCTTGAATGTCACAATGCAAGTGTAATTCCCTTTATAGGCACTGCGGACAATGCCAATGACAAGCCTGGGCCCTTGGGGATATCGCTCATAGAAGCCATCCACCGAGTTGCAGTTCTGGAGTCAGGCAGAAAAACACTTGAGTTTGGGACTCAAAAATACAGATATTGGTTTAAATGCTTCTACAAAGATCTGATTTAAACTATTAATATGACATTTGGGATCATGATGTAGGTCAGACCTAGAGACAATGAACTTTGAGAATGTTGGAGTATAGACTGCTATGTTCACCTTGAAAATTAAGTGATGAAGCAGATCACCCTAATAACTTTATCCCACTTTAAGCACAATTTTATAAAGGAGAGATCTCTGATCCAGAAGAGCCTTGGCAATCAAAGTGAGCACGTCAGCAGAGTGAAGAATAAAGTAAAAAGCGATAAGAAGAAAATGATGACATATTCACAAATGGATACTAAGACTAAAGGACATGTACCCCATGTTCATCTTTCAGGACTAATCAAGCTCTCCTGGCTGCCTTCAGCTGAGGATGAGGCCCCAGAATTTGCAAATAGCAAACGAGAATCTATAGTACATAAACCTTAATAACTCCTCTCTTTCTGTCAGGCGAGGCAGGAAAACTGCCAAAAAACCAAGCTGGAGATACCTTTTCAGAAAGAGGTTATGCAGATAACATCTTGATTGTCATAAAACCCAAAGATGTGCACATTTTCTGAGATTATTTTTGAATGGTACATTTCTAAATCTGATACATCCTAATGGGGCAGTTTAGGACAGGGGTCATATACCATATTTAATGATTTTTATTAGGCATGGGATGACTTGCTGCCTGAAAAATTACTTCCAAGGGGCGTTTTGTTTCATTCTGCTAATTGATTGCCGAGATGTGAATTTCAATGAATGATACAAGTAAAGCATTTAAACTACTGGAGTGAAATGGCTCCTCTTGATACAAGAGGAAGTTTTTCCTGAAGGGTTTTAGAGGTGGGGTTTTCCTTTTGGGTCTTTTAAATTTCTTTTTTAAATCAGCACATACATTTGTTGACAATTTCCCTTATAATTAAATTCATTTATACAAAATCTTCTATCTAGAAATACAAAAGCACTTTATAGGATGTTATTAAAGAATTTATTCCCATAACTCTCAGACTTTACATCCCCTGAGACTTCTTATTCTCTACTGACTAAAGGCATCCACCTAGAGAGAAAGAGTGAAATCAAATTTAATAAAATTGAGCAGTAATTCTGTAGGCAAGAGCTTGAGGATGGCTGGAGACTGTCTAATAATCAGAAAAGTATGGAGGGTAGGGTAGAGATGTATCAGTCTTCAGAAAAGAGGTTTGCTGAATTGTGTCAAACAGGACACCCATTGTCTTTGCAGAGCCTGATGTACAACTTCACTTCCTGACCTCAGAGGATTTTGGAAAGGATGCAATTTTCATTAACAGGTGGGTTTTTTTAAAGAAGAGGGAATATGAATGACCGTTTTCTTTACAGGAAAGTGAGAGGCTCACACACAGCAGGTCAGCACACTGCCCATAACTGAACTGAGCCACCTAAATCCCTCTTAGGAATATTTTTCATTTGTGTATATTCAGTGTTAGCTCTCAATTTCTTTCCAAGAGCAGTTTTACCCTTGAACTCAATGGAAGCAGAGCTCTTAAAATTAGTAAAGCATCATTAACAGTATCCTCACTGGGGAGACTCTGAAACACAGTTCCATGACTGTCATGCCAACCATTGCTTTTTTACACACACCACTGCATCCCCCTGCTGCCCAAGTAAGTTGTTCTTACCAGGTACCACTTGACAGTTGGTGTCACACTGGCAGGGTAAAACCCATCAATATCTGGACATGTGATCTTCTGATTGGCATGCTCCAAGTAGAACATCTCCTCAGTGGGTTTTATGGAATGGCTCACACAAGAATGCTGGTCTTTTGGAACAACTTCCAAGGGAAAAGCAACTTTGCTGCAGTAGGTTGTGTTCCTAAGGGTGGACAAGAACAGGGCTGATTAGCTGAAACTTGTTTACTCCTACAGCAGTGGAGTGGAATGAAATAAAAAATACATCTGCAGTAACAAGCATCATAGTACTGATGAGGTATGTACAGCCTTAGTTGACTCATTTATAAATGGGAAAAAAAACCCCACCAGAAGTGGCCACACAAGCTCACAAAAGCCTATAAAGATGACTAACAAGCAACATCCACTCCCCTGCTGCTAAAGCAGATCATAAGGTCAAAGATGCAGACAAAAGACAACGTGAGGAAGATCGAAAAGAGCTCTTATGCATAGCAGACGCTACGTTCATTTTGCACCACAGTTAGAGACACTTTTAATTTCCTAGAAGTCTGAATCTCATGAATCTTTGCCAAATTAGTGTGCAGTCAAAACATTACCCCTGCATCTGAAGCTATTTTTACTCTAGACTTGCAGATCACTTCTTAATGGTGAGTGTCTGTGGATTTTGCCATGGGCTCAGCAATAATATTTTCATGGATACTTGCAGCAAGGAGAGGCATGCTCATTAGTGTCTGCAAGACTCCAAGCATTATTGCCATGTAAATTGGCTCAGCACTGAGCAGTCCTATAATTGCAACATTCTTTTCCCATTAATGCTTTTGTAAATGGTAGTCTCCCCACAGAAAGTTCTGGTGCTAACAGCATAATTTCCCCACCTCCACAGAAGTCCTTTGATTGCACTGAAGACGTACAGAAACTGTACCACACAACCTACCTGAGCATGCAGGTGTAATTCCCCGTGTCATTGAGAAGAGCAGGCCAGAACCAAAGGGTGTCTTTATCCTTACTGATGTGATTGTCAGGGAGACGATAATTAATGGGCTCCTCCAGATCCCGGTCCTGAGCAATCCTGTACCAGATCAGGGTTAAGCCAGCAGAATGGGCTGTGCTATAGTTGTACTTCAAGAAGGTCTCAAAAAGTGGGCATTTGATCTTGGCAGGCTCCCCATCATAAATCTGGATCTGCTTCATGGTGTCCACACCCCAGTCATCGCAGCGTTCTGCAGCCAGGAAGAACAAGGTGCCTTAGGCTTGCAAGTCTGCAGGAGGAAAACAGGTCTGCCCATGCTCCCCACAGCCCTTGGTTCTGTCTCCATTAAAATCAGAGACAAAACTGCAGTGTTTTCAATGAAAGCAAACTGAGCTTTTATAAAACAGAGCAAGAACATTGTGTTCATTTCTAGAGAACCTGGAAACTTCTGTTTTCATTTGTACACCTCCTACGTTTATGCCAAGCTATTTATCTCTCATCAGGACAATAGAATAGGATATTCCTGCACAAAACTAGGCTTCTTACAGAGCTCCAAGAAAATTTACCACAAAAGTCTCATGTGGGAAGATAAAATTTGGATGACAACAATGCCAGAGGTGTGTGTGCATCCATACACAATGATAGGGAAGATGGAAACAGATGTGCTGAAATAGGAGGAAAAAAAAAAAAAGAAATCTAACATCGACCCTCCCTTAGAGCTGTGGGTCACTTTCCCTGCCAGAAGAAGCTGGACTGTGGGTTCTAGAAGTGAGGATTGTCTTTCCTGTGATGGATTGATGTGACACCTGTGCACACCAGGATAACACAATGAGCACAAGCAGTAATAAGTGGCACAGAAAGACTGTTGATAGTGAAGTTTAGAAGCGGAGCCAAGGGGGCAGAAGGGACAGTACAGAGAAGATAGCAGCAGGTTCTCTTGTATTCCCAGGCAGTGCCCTGGTGCAAACCCCAAGCACAGTTCAACAAAAGGCAGTGTCTCAGTGTGGCTCACAGCAGACTTGGACTGACATAGAAAACAGCCAGCATGAGAAAAAGCTGCATAGAGCTTTGTTTTTCTTTAATTACTTTCTTTTAAAAAGTATTCTTGTCATTGGCAAACAGTTTCACCACAAAAAGCACAGTCCAAACCCATTTCTCTTCCAAGGACTCTTCTCCACTCCATTCCTCCTACCCATCAGGATGTCCAGTCAGGCAGGGACTCGGTGCAAGCAAAGCACAGTCCCAGGGTGTCAGCAAACCTGGGAGTAACCTGTCAGAGCCAACTGAGACACACGGAGAAGCTGCTGTCACTGCACCTCCTTCCTCCCCACGCTGACAAGGCAGAGCACAGCATGGCACACTTCCCAGTGCCTCTCTTGGAGCTGCTGGGAGGCATTTGCTAGGGCAGCCTGACGTCTGAGAACCCAAAATGAGTCAAACAGGAGAGGAGTGTGCTGCCTGCAGCAGTCCTTGGGAGCAGTGTCTCAGCACATCACACACAATCTCAGCAGAGACAACATTGCAAAGCCTCTCCCATTTGCAGATATTAGGAGAACTCAGACTGAGAGGAGAAACAGAATACAATATGCTCTTTGAGCCCAATTCTTCTGAACTGACTTCACAGGCCCAAAGTAGGATTTCTGGCATTTATTCTTCCCTAAATAGACAGTGTAACGTAGCTTGCCCCCAAATTCATACTTAATTAAAAAAAGCAGAGATAAACCTTTGAGAAGATAGGCCTGCAGCACTTAAAGGCAGTGATGCTAACTCCTATGGCTCAGCATGGTTAATCATGGGCAGGAGAAATCTGGGCCAGTAAGAATAGAAATGTTTTCTGGCGGGTTTACACATAAATGTAAATGCAAGCTGCACTGCTCCTCCTGCAGTATGCCAAACACCCATTTGACAGAGTGCTACTTCTGGAGGAAGAGAATGAATAGGGCTAGGAAGAGGCAGTGAAGCTACCCAGAACATAAGCATTTGTTCAGAGGAACCCCAAACCCAAATATCTAGAGAGTGCTCATCATCTAAAAACATACAGATCTTTCAAAAGTGCACAGCATCACACACCACGGCTGCTACCACAGGCAGTACCAAGGCTCGTTTTCAAAGACCAAACCACTGTTGGAAGCCTCACACCCTGGGAAGGAGCATAACAATCCATCACCACCATGATCAGGGCAAACTGGAACCAGCAGACTGCTTTATGCTGGTGGAGCCATGAACTGGGCATGGCCAAGTGTCTTTGGAGTGGTAATGAGACAAATGAGCCTGCAGAGACTGCCTGCTAACTGCATGATAAAGCATGGACTATTACTCATGGAGAAAGGGCATTTTTTTCTGTAAATAAATGCCTCCCCTCTGAAAGGAGCAGACCTGGCTCTGTAAATCTGGATGCCCAGGTTCTCTTCCCAGCATCTGACTTGCATCTCCTCTTGGGCTGCATAAAGGCAAATCATCCTTATTACTTCAAATGGCAGGACTGGGGAGAGAAGAAACTATATAAAACATTACTGTACTGAAATTCTTGGAGTCAAGATCAATGAAATTCACAATCATGAGCAGCTCTTGCATTTTGCAATGGCCCATAAATCAGCACTGTAAAACTACTTAAGTGTTCAACCTGAATGAGTTATTGAAAATAAATACAACTATTTTCTTTTTTTTTTTTCTTCCTACATTTCTCTAAAACAATGCCCAGGCCTTGCCTTCTTGACTTGGGAAGAGAGGACTGTTATTGTTTTGTTGTAAGAGCTGTACCTGGAGATTTTGTCTCAGAGCTGGCCTGGCTTCAGGAACACTGTCACAGCAAACAGGTGGTGCTAAGGCTCCCCACGTGCCCTGCCCTGGGGTGCTGCAAGCTCTGAGCTGAACCCCAGACACAGCACGTAACTGCTGGTGATGAACAGCTACACCCAGAGCACAGGAGCAGCTGTGCAGTGGGAGATCCCAAGCTGTGCCTCCCTCCCAGGGCAAGGACTCCTCCTGGCTGCCAGGGCAAAGCCACCCAGCACGACTCGGAGGGCTCAGGAAGTACTGCCATGACCCATCACTCGGAGCAGAGATGGCAGGACCACCACAGGCTGCAGCAAAATGTCCTTAACACGTAAAACACTGAGAAAAGGTGTTTTACGTGGTGCTCTGCAGAGCTTCCCTCCTCCCTGTGCCATGCTGACAGTTCCACTGCTATTTCTACATTTTGCGGTGTTTTACTCCCAAGATAGCTGAGCTCTGCCTGATATAATGTGTGAGAACTGCAGGGCACCCCTCACACACACCTTTGTGAGCCTCCTCCTCCTCAGCTGTGATGGTTCTCTTCTCCCTGTGACAACAGCAACCTTTGCTGCGCTGGCACTTCTGCAGCAGAGCCCAGCAGATGGGGCAGCATGTCCACACGCATTATTAAGTAGAGGGGATATTCACATTATTATTATTGCTATAATTTTATTTGCGTCCAACAGCTCCCCACAACATTTTGCGCTCTTTCCACTATTTTAAGGTCTACTGGATATTCAGAGCCTACTTGCTGCTAACATCAGCATGCAACTACTTGTATGTCAGTCTAAATTGGAGATAGCCTGATTAAAATGGCATGACTGACCCTTCACTGGCATAAAGCAGTCCCACTAGGAAACAAGATATATATACACACATTGATATATCCTGATTCCAGCAACAATGTGATTTGAGGGAGCATTGCAGAAAAAGGATGCAAGGATCCAGTTCTAATTGTGAGAAACAGCACTAACTTCTATGGTGCTGTGCCATTTGTAACAACTCACACTTATTTTCACTGGCTAAGCCTCAGAAGTGAGTTTTTTCTCTCTTGAAACATTTCCTGCACAAAACACCTGCTGGAGTTAAGAGTAGCTCCTGATTAAATCAACTGAGATCAGCATTCCTGCTGTGACTCCAGAGGTTCTCTAACAAATGGAAACTAGTGAGAAGATGGAGCTATATCCAACTCCACATCTCTTCTATGCTGCAGTAAATGGAGCACTACACATATACCTGAGGGACACAGTAAAATTCTCTAAAAATACACCATCCCACAAATGCACCTTCCTAGAAATGCCTCTGCAAAACGATTTTGAAAGAAGCCACCTTGTCCTCAGTACCAATCAAAAGCACTGCAGCTCCCTTGACCCCTCTTACCACTGAATGCCCTGCAATTACACAGCGAGCCCACGACCCACAACACCTACCTGGGACAGACAACGTGGGAAAAAGGCAAGAAATGGTACTGTTTGCACAGCCCTGCTTAGGAAAAGGGGTGAGGATCATAGAGGGAGGCTGCATGGTGGAAGAAACACCCATCTCCAGAACTGGAAGACAAAGTGCAGGCAGGGCAGAAGGGTGAGGATAAGGATGCCCACCTTGATTTCATGTGCCTTGAGGGGGCCTGCCTTGCATGCAGACTGGGACCATGCAGTGGCAGCAGGACACTGCCATCAGTGCTGCCAGATTCATGATCCCTGTTTCTTACACCACTTCAGCTGCAGCCTAAGATGGAGCTGTAGGATGATCTGGTTGGAAGGAACCTTAAAAATCACCCAGTTCCAACACCCTTGCTGTGGGTGCAGGGACATCTCCCTCTAGACCACATTTCTTAAAAACCCATTTAACCTGGCATTGAACACTTCCAGGGATAGGTCATCCACAGCTTTTCTGGGTGTCCTCTTCCAGTGCCTCACCACCCTCACAGCAAAGAATTTCTTCCTAATATCAAATTTAAACCAACCTTCCCTAAGCTTAAGGTCATCCTCCCTTGTCCCATCACCACATGCCCTTGGGAGAAGTCCTTCGGCAGCTTTCTGTACTGGAAGGGGCTCTAAGGTCTCCTCAGAGCCATTTCCTTTCCAGGCTGAGCAGCCCCAGCTCTTTCAGCCTGTCTTCATAGGAGAGGTGCTCCAGCTCTCAGGTCAACTTCAGGCCCTCCTCTGGACTCACTCCAACTGATTCATGTCCTTTGCATGCTGGGGACCCCAGAGCTGAATACAGCACTGCAGGTGGGGTCTCACCAGAACAGAGTAGAGGGGCAGAATCACCTCCCTTGACCTCCTGGCCACACTTCTTTTGTTGTGACCCATGATACAGTTGGCTTTTTGGGGTTGCCAAGTCTTTTCTCAACAGCTTCCTACTTTCTTCATCTGTCCCTGCTGCATAACCTTAAAGCAAAGCTGGTATGAGGCAGCCTCTACCCGGGAGGCACACAGCAAGGCCAGCCTGTTATCATGATGCACAAATCAGCATCGATAAAGCAGAAAAAGCTGATCACACAAAGCAATTAAGCAAGAATTAATCATTACTACCTTAAAAAAATTTTTTTTCACCACCATCTTTCAAGCTCAGTGAGTGAGAAGGAAGGAGAGGAAGCCAGGCTGAATGGAGAAGCCATGCTGTGAGCACAGGAGGCACCAGCTGTGGCCAGCACCACGTGTGGGTGCATCTCCCATTTATGCCAGTGCCAGGAGCACCCACTCTCCCCACTGTGTCTGCATTCTTCCTTTTCCACCCTGCATGAGACCACCCCCTGTTCCCTGGCTGTGTTCTCTGCTCAGTAGTATTCCCATCTGACCATACAACAGGGCAGAAGAAGAGAAGCATGGAACAAAACAAATGAGAAGCTCTGTCCTTAACTGGAAGAAGAGGCACAAACCAAAACACGCTGAGATGGGTGGGAATGACACAGAAGTTGTCAAGATCAGCTGATTCTCACCGTTTGCTCTCACTACTTCTGCAGCAGTGACGGTGGCCACAGAACACCTAAAAACTGGTTGTAGCTGAATGCTGCCTTGGAGGCTCAGCCTAGAAGCTGTGCCAACTCTGCAGAAATTTATAATCTCACTTCCAGTGGAAACGCATCCAAAGAGGCCTCTCATAACCCCACTGCCTTCCTCCCACAGCCTCTCCAGTAGAGCAAGGAGGTGGAAGTGGTCCTGGCACAAACTTCCTACACAGCCCAACCCCATCCATGTAGTTCTGCTGTGATGGCATTGGTGACATGATTTTACACTTCTCCCAAGTTTCATCATATTCCTCTTGTGCTGCCACTGAGCTGTGATGCCCCCACAGAAGTCTCTCATCTGGATGCTGCACAATAGGATGGCCTCTCTCTCTCTCCCCAAGTGCTTTTATAATTTGAATAGGTAGGGCAGCTCAGAAAAGAAGAAGGAAAAGGACCTTCTGTTGCAGAATAGCTCAGTTTTGAAAAGCACCTGTACATGGCAGTTGATTAACTTTAGACCCTGAATGACTAATTTAAACAGGTGTGAAAACCTGCCTCTGCCAAAGTCATGGAAAACAAGCTGACTGCATAAACTTCTGTTGACTTCAGGGGAAGCAGCCAAAGCAAGACATCCAAAAAACTATGATTCTGTAATGGAGCCCAAAGCTTCTGACTCTGAATCGCCTTATCTCATCAAGCACAGCCTGTAACACAGGGTAGTCTTTATTTGTGTCTCTTAAAACTCCCCCACAGTGAGCTCTGTGACTTCACTCTCTATCTGTGCATAAAGCTGTTTACTGCATGTGGCAGAGTATTTTGGTTACCCCCAGCAACTGGGCCAAAAAAAAAAAAAAAAAAAAAAAAACCAAAAAAAGTTTATATTCAGATTTCTCTAGCAAGCTTGACATATTTTTCTGGAGGCTTTCTTTGAATTTGAGATCAAAACGATAAAGGTAGGGGCATGAACTGTTTCCCTGAAGGATAAGAAGAGCAAACATCTACTTTCCATCCCACTTCATTGAGAAAATTTATGTGTGAAGCAAAGCAGAGCAGCATAGGAAGAGGAGAGGGACAGGAAATGGAACACCCCATTGCAAAGTCATCTGTAGGAGAGGCAGCATGAAAATGGGGTTTATCTGATCAGCATCACTGCTGAGCTTGTTTAAACTGGCAGGGGCTCTTGCGTGCCTGGGACACCGCACTGGGACTTGACAAGGGCCAGGCTAACTCCTGGCTCTGCCAACAGGCTTGCTTAGCTAAACCCACGCAGCCCAGTTAGTGCACTTAGCCAGGTGCTTTAAAATACAGTCAGCAATTCTTCCCTGTCCATCCCACAGGGATGTCTGCATTACAAAGATGCTGCAGCAGTTGTCCTCGGACAAGGATGGAAACCAAGCAAACGCAGCAGGCAGTAAAATGCACTACAAGGGTCAAAGAGTCCAGCAGAGTCACCTGGGTGCCACAAAACCTCTGACAGTGAGAGCACAGCCCTGTGGCTGTGGCAGGGGGACATGACAGCTCCCTAATGCCCTATTTGATACACACACAAGAGCAAAAGTGACTGTTCAATACTATATCAGCAACACACCCAGAAAGGGCTGCTTTCCTCCACACGCTCCTGCACTTCCATGCAGATAGGTCACACCATGATGCCTGCACAGAGCTCACTCCTCACAACCCATTTCCTCAGCTGACAAGAAGCAGATGTGAGGTTTTATCTCCTCAGTGGGCACAGCTCTGGCTGGTTTGGAGGGAAGCTGGTGGCTGTGGGGACACATCTGCATGCAGGTCAGCTCTGCTCCACGGGTTTTATCTCCATCCACTCCAGGGCTGTGCAGCTTTCAACACCCTCAGTGTCAATGACTTCATGCACCCAAGTGCCATAAACTTCTACAACCACAGTAGCTCACAGATGGGTATGGATGGTTATAAAATCACGTCCTAAATTAGGACAGCAAGAAGCTGAGATTGGAAGAGTAGGAGGAAGTCAGGAAATCCCAGGAGATGATGGTGGGGGAGGGATTTAGTCTCTTTAGAAAACAATAATGCAGTTTAATCTGTTTTTCTTTTGACTTTACACACTAAAATAAGCTTCTCAGCTTCTGGGGCTGTCACAAATCATAAGGAAAATAAAGCAACTGGAACCCCATCAGTAGAGTAAGAGCCATATAGTAATAATCCTGAGGAGCTGCACAGGGCTTTCCATCTTCAAAGTGTTTTACAGACAGTAATTTATTAATCTGCAAATTTCCCCTGGCCAAAAGTAACTGTTCTGCCTCTCTGCTAAGCATGAGATCCACAGGGCACTTCAGCACTTGGGAGAGACAGCGCAGGCAGTGGCTCTGACCTCTGGAGCTAGACCTCTGTTTCTTTCTCACTGCAGCCAGAACTCCACTGCTCCAGCCACCACCTGAACCCAGAAGCATTGATGACGTCTGGCACTTTGGAGCCAACTTCAGAGCAGACAAAACCAAAGTAGCTGAAAGCCTCTGATATGGGGAAGTGTAAATAGACATGTTCACAATCCAACAAATAACAGCAAAGCCTGAAATAAAGCTCCCAGGAGACAAACTCCTGCCTGCCTTCCAGCCAGTACCTGCCATGCTGGGGTATCATTCTGGCCCAGTCCTGGGCTCATCCTACCACACAGGCTGTCTGATAGCCCCCAAGGGAGCTACAGAGGCATTTCCTATGCACACATGATGATTCTCCCTACCAAAGGGCTGTTTATGCACAACAGGTACCTGCTCACACTACGTGGGTCCGTTAGATAATCAGCATGAGGCTGCTCCTCCTCTCCCGGCAGTGATATTCTTCTGCTTTTGCAATTCCCTAAGATAGTACTCCCAACCACAGTCATTTCCCCAGCCTTCACACTACGAAAGCTCTTGGAAGAGAGCGGCCTGGTTAACAGAGAGGAAAAAATGGAACAAGAAGCACAATTACAGCCATATCATATTTATAAGTGGGTATCTAACATTGGCCAGCTTCATTCAGAAACCAGAAGATAACATTATTCTGTATTCATAGTGGTTGTTATGTTCTTTGTCTGACTGATTTTTCATCTCTCTTGAGCCAGTGTATATTTATATGACTTCAGTAGTGCCAAAGAAACTACTGTACAACCAGACCCAGGTCCATCGGTTTTGTTATCCTTCCCTGGCTATCAGAACATCTGGGTTCATTAAGCATCCTACAACATGAGTTCCATCTTAAGGATGGCTTAGTTAGCCAAGGAAAGCAGAAGACCTTGACTACCACTGTAAACACTGACCAAAGGTCATGAGTGATGCACTCGTGCACTCCATGCACTGCAGATCATGGATGTTCTCAAGACTAGGAAAAGATCTGCCCACGTGTTCAGCGTGAGCGAACAGAAGACTCAGGCATAAATTCAGTCTCAGGCTCTACATCTCTTACTCTACACTACTCAGATCACATTTCTTCCCTCATACAGCTTGCACCTCCCTTTCAGCAACTGATTTTGTTTCAGCACCAGCCTCCATACGCAGCAGAAACAGCAGAGCCCAGAGAGCAGATGTTTAGAGCCACAGTGCTGTAGGCAAAATCTGGAGGGGAAATAAAGTTTGTGGGTTTGTCTCTCCAGTAGGAAGCAGGGTGAAACATAATGCTAAAGCTTTCTGACACGCTGCCAGAGAGACTGACAGCCATAGTGGCTTAACTGGATGGAAAGGCCACTTGCAGCCAGAGTAATGCTGGTATTTTAGAGCTGAAATTTAGCAAGTGTTGGTTCCTCACATCCTCTGTAAGCTCACAGAACCTGGGACTCAGCAGAGCTGGCACCCTTGGCTTGGGCAGTCCCTGGTCAGTATTGCTGACCAGATTGCTCCACTGGGAAGGATGGCAGAGGCAGGAAAAGCGGCAGCAAACCACAAGATGACTCCTGTCCCTGCCTCCAGCCTTCCTCAGTCCATCCTGGGCTGGATAGAGAGGTGGTCTCAACAATACAGCATTACATGACTTAATAGTCAAAGCACAGAAAAGGACTCAGCTGAAATGACAAATGTCTACCAAGTCACACATGTTAAATATCCCAGGAACCAGGCTCCCCAGTGAGAGCTACCCATCTCCATGGCCCTGCTTGATGTTAGGTGATCACCAGGGCACCTGTAGACAGTGCACAGTCCTTCTGCATTCGCTCCAGATATGCTCAGCTCTGCTCCCTCCACCTACATACCCTGCTCCAAGAAGGAAAAGCAAGCCCAAATGCTGTGACATTTCCAGAACAAGGCCACTACCATACTGCTATGTATTTATGACTTTGCAAGGGTGAAACGAGCTCCAGTCTCCTTTTGGTGCCAGTCCCAGGAAACCCTGCAGTGAAACAGAGGGCTGCACAGACGGCTGCCCCTCCATCCAAGTACAAACAGCCATCCAAGCCCATCATGAATAACAAAAGACATTCTGACAGCCCAAACCGGTTGTCCATGGCACAAAAAGGAAGCTTTGAACTGAAGAGTGTGTCTGACATCCACAGACTTGCAGGAAATTTAATGCACACACTGCAGTGGGTTTGCAGGAGAAGTGTATTTTAACTGATCATGTGTCTCATGTATTGAGACTTGACTTACATTCTTGCAGCACTCTACAAGGGTTCTAGCCACCTTGTACAGCAAATCTCTGCTAAAGAAGAAATGTTTAAAAAGTACTAAATGCCCTACAGAAATGCATGGAGGGTTCTGGTTCTGCCAGATCAATTGGCACAAGCCTGTGTGACCCAAATGCCAGGGTGCTAATTTCTGAAACCAGCTTCTTCCCAGCCAACTGTGTTAGCTTTTAGAGCTGCTCTAACATTTCCTGGGCAATCCTGATTCAATTGCACCCACCTCTCATTTCTACAAAATCCCAAGATGACTGCACGTGGGGTGTTGTAATGCTGCCTCAGCAGGAGGAGGATGTTGCGTTGGTGGAGAGCAGAACAGCTCGTCCAGAAGCACAAGCAAAGCAGGGATTTTCCCAGCGAGCAGCTGAGATCCATGTCGCTGGGTCCCTCCTTTCCCACACACTCCCACTGCCTAGGGCTTAGTGGAGGAGACCTAGGCCATGTATTCTTTCTCCTTTGCTGTTTCCCCTTTGCTCACCACTTCCACCCAGCCCGTGTTAGTGAGGATAGGACATTCCCCAGTAAAGATCACAGCCTCCTGTGAGTGCCTGCAGCCCTTGGGCAGCCCAAGGAGAAAAACCTCCCAGGCTTCAGCCTCTGCAATGAACACTGCACTGAGATGAACCTTGCTGAAGTGCACGTTGTGAATGTGGCCCACAATAATTCAGTGTGGTCCAAGAGAGAATGACAGAAGAGCTGTTCATCTGCTCGGGGTATATTCTAACTGCTTGTTTGCCAGCATTGCAGAGGGACAAGAGTTCATGGGGGGACTCATCAAACCCCTGTACAGCCCTTATTTCTGAACATTTCCTCCCATAAAACCAGCTCCTGTTCTTTCCTCCCTCCCCCTTTCCACTTGCCTCCTGCAAATCATGCTGTCTCCTTCCACCCCCAAATAGGAAGTCCGGAGCCGAGACATGCACAATCTGCCTCTTCACAAGAGCTGGGCTGAACGAGTGCCAGAGGAGCTGCGAGCATGACAACATATTTCCTGTCAGGAAAGTGACTCAGTGAGACGGGTATCAGAGCTCCTCTTACTCTAGAAGTTCCCCTCTCCTCTTGCATTGCTAAGGCATGAGTCAGAATTGGAGAGCTGAATCTCAGTCCCCTTCAGATCCAAGCAGGGATAGCAGAGTTCAGGTTCAAGCCTGGGTCCTTCCTGCAACTCAGTGACAAGGCAGCTCCAAGGGCCAAGCCCTGGATTCACCCCTCACAGAAGGGCAATAATGATACTGCCAAAGGAAACAGCTGGAATTTGCAAAGCACTTTTGGGTCGAGGTGCTGTTGCTATTTGCTCATGCACCTGTTCACACCACACTGGTTGTCTCTACACAGAGCATTGTACAACAGCCCCCCAGAACCAACATTGTGTTCATGCATTTCACTAAAGTATTTTATACACAACCATTTAATCCAGAAATGCTGTAAATGCTCAAAACTCACTGCAGACAGTTTTCTTCTCTGCACAGTAAGTGGACGGGTCCATCACATGTCACATCCTTACCTGAGCCTCTGCCAGGGGTGACCATGGACAGCCAGAGCGAAACCAGCAGGACACTGACCATCTTCATCCTGGGAGACAAAGCACACAGACCTGGTTGTTTGACACTGTTTTACTACTGCAGGCCATTTTTTAACTCTATATGTTTATTCTTCCATTCACCCAGTGATCCTTTAATTCTGGCACATCCCTGTTTTATTTCATTAAGGTTCCTTAAGAACAGCACCCACATGGCAGCATCACTCTGCCTGCAGGCAGCTTGCCAAGCCTGGGAGGTGATGGCTCTGAAGAGGATAGTCCAGCTCATTGATTTAAGTCATCAGAATAGTCTGTATCAGGGAGCACAAGGAGTCAAACGGATGTTTGCAGGCTACAATTCCCAAGCTTTGACTCCCAAAAGAAGGTCCTTTGCCGAGACCTCTTTCTGGTCATCTCTAAGAACAAGTGCAGAGAGCGCTGGCAGTGGCTGCGGCACATCTGCACTGAATGCGTGTCCGACACCCTGACAGGACAGCCACACCAGAGCACTCCCAATTGGCAAGGGGTGCTGCCAGTGACCTGCAAAGGGGCCGGCTGCCAGAGCCTGCTTCAACCTGCTCCTGCAGGCAGTGGAGGCAAGACAGGGCCTCACCAGCTCTTCCCAGTCAAACCCTCCTTGGAACTCACAGGAGTAAACAAATGCCAGGTTTGTACACTTTTTAGAAAGGCTCTAAACAAAGGTTTATACTTTCTAAGCAGCAGTGATAAGCAAAAAACAATCCCAAACTTTTCCATTCCCACTACAGAACACAATTCCCTCTAATTTGAGATAAATGTACACTGCCAGAGTTTCACTGGCTGCCCACTCCAGTATCTGGCATTCGGCTCTCAGAGCTGCTCACTCACTGGAATTAAATATCCCTCTGTTTCTAGGTTTTTCAGGATGTAATTTATAAGCTGGTAGTCATGAAAACTGACATCTACTAGATGCTCTCTTTAAAGGGGTTAAGGTCACATTTGATATTCCTGCATGCTGTCAGATCATAAAGGGAGAAGAGATGGTTAAAAGGCTGAACTTCATCAAAGCATCTCAGCTCTGCCAGGCAGATGCAGTAATGAGCATGGTGATACTGTCAGGAATACTGTGCTCATGAGATGACAGAGAAACCTGCTCCATCAGGGTGTGTAAAAAGTGTGGGGAGAGAAGCCACAGAGCTCCCTTAAACACCTACCTCAAAAACCTGTCCAGAATATATTCAGTACACAGAAGGGCTTTGAGCATAAGCAGAGAACACCTAAAATTGCACAGATTGCAGAGATTAACAAGAATGCAACACGTGAACTGCACTACTCAAAACCCAGCAGCGGATATTGAATCTTCCTTTTCAGCGCTTACATCTGAAAAGCCTTTGTGCGATGCCTTCCCTCTGCTGGGCTCATCCGAAAGAGACAAAGGAAATCTGAAGCATGCCAGTTCTTCCCTGCACAATCCATGGAAAGGGCTGCACACTGCCTCTGAAGCCATCAGGCTTCAAACATGGTCAAGAAGCAAGGAAGAAAGTGAGGGTTTTTTTCCCCTGGGGTCCAGCTGAGAGGGCTGATCATCCCTTACCACCTTCCTCCAAACTGAAATGCCAGCTGCTTATCAAACCCTTCTCTATTGCTACCTACAACCAGCTCCCAATGTTACTTAAGACTCCATAGGGAAGAAACAATATTAAGTACTCCCACCCCTTGGAAATGCTGAAGAAAGATAAAACATTTTTATGCCATCAGATTGGACAGAGAGATCCAAATTGCTGCAGTTCTGGTAGGAATTAAGGAACTTTTGGTAACTGAGATGCTTGAAGAGAGGGGGTGTAAAGAGTGGCAGGGAATCATTCCCATAATCAAGATCCCTCATGGTTCCCTCTCCATTTGTCATTAGCTAAATGCACAGCGTGTCCTAACTCACCCTTATTTTCCAGTGACTCTCTCCTGCATTTTGCACAAATCAGACTGAATTCAACCCTGAAGCAAGCAGGAACAACTACAGACTTTGGATGAGTTTCCCTTGTATTGAGCAAGGCCATTTGTGTGGCCTGAGGCCAAAATAAACTACTACACTTCACTCGGTGATACATGAACTCTGCAGTGAGCTAATATTTACATCCATTAGCTGTGCTCACAGGAACATGCTCCTTTCAACTGTCTCACAGAGCCACCAGGTCTCTGTTCCTATGAGCAAGGTATCCAAGATTTCCATGCTCTGCCTACTAGTAGGAAAACCCTTTTTTCCTTGCTCTACCCAGCTATAAAATCAGAAGCCTTACACAGAGAGTGATTTACTTCTGGTTCATTCCAGGCTTTCCAGAGATATTATCAGTGGAGACAGACAGACACAGAGCCTGTCAGATTACAGCAATTTCTCCATTACTGAGAAGGGACACAATTGACCACAGCCCTGGCTGCTCCCACTCTACACAAAATGCAAAGGACCATGGAAGGGACAGGCACAGAGTCAAGGGCTGGTCAAGGGGAGGCATCACAACTTTCTGGATGCCCTGACCATGCCAGAATCTGCCAGCCCAGCTCCATTCCTGTGGCATACGATTACTCAAAAATACTCCAAAACCCAAATAGACCCAAACCTGTGATATAGCCCCAAATAAAAAAGTCTTCCCACAGCAGTCCAGTGGTGACACAGGAGAAGAGCATTGCATCCTGCTGCAGAGATGGGTGGGTTTTGCAATGCCCTTAAGAACCTCACACCACAGGACTACAACCCACCCTGGTGTTGCCAGGAACAGCAGAGTTTTCTCAACCTTTTCCAGCAACCTGCTTCTGTGTTTCGTGACAGGACAGAGCATGTTGCCATTTTTCCTGCCTGTGATGCAATTCCAGTGGCGTCTGATGAACTTTTTGCGCAATTCTGTAGAACTGCACCAAACACCAGCTTCTGTGGCTGCAACCGAAGGAGCTAGAGGCCAGGGAGTGCAAATCCAAGCTGCAGCAGAAGGCTTTACCCAACTGCATCCAGCCGGTGCAAATAAAAATAAAAGGAGAATAAAATCAGTGAGCAGGAGAGTTACCAGCTCAGAAATCACACTGCAGTTAGAAAGCAGGCAATCAGAGCAGCCAGAAGGCAGATGGAGAGCACTGATACATCCTCAGCACTCCAGGAACTTCTCACGAGACCAATATACTCTGAGGTGCTCTTAATGTCTCCATAAATTAACATTTTAATAATAATTCATAGAGTGGTTAGGGAAAATGATCCATCACAGCCCTTGCTAGAATTTTTTTTTTAAGGACTTAACTTGAAATGTTCATTTATTTCAAATCAGAAATTGTTCCCTTTTCCTTCCAGAGCACTTTTTTCTTCAAATTTTCACCTTCTGTCTACTGAGGAGCAAAGAAAAGTGGGGTGGGGGGAAGCACAATCATGGATGTGTCTCATGCTCTTAACATCAAAGGGGGTGGAAAGTCTAATTTTTTTCATTTGATACTGGTGGCCTTTCTGTCAGAAAAAAACATGAATATTTTTATATAAATCACCTTTTAATAAAACACCCTTGCCAAAGAGACCTCAGCAAGGCATCATTCCCTCCTGCCTTTAGCAGCATGGACTCTGCAAAGCCCACGCACTTTACCAGCAATTATAAAACCAAAGACAGATGTCAAGTAATTAACGAAGAGAACTTCACTCAAAGTAACTACTAACAAAGCACACCTATTCTCATAGACACTGTACCAATTCTACAGAACAATGCTGCATTTTCCAGGAAAAATGCCTTTGTCCCTCCTAACCAGAGGCCTCTAGGGAGAGGTGATAGGTTGTTTTGCTTTTCATGGAGAAGCCACACTACAGCCTGCAGAACGAAAGCACCCTTCAGAACCTTGCAACTAAGTGCTCTGACTGCAAGGGAGTATCAAATAAAGCAGTTTCTGAAAGAGGAAATAAATCATTTCAGCCAAAGCATGTTTTGCATAGTATTTTCTTTCTGTAATTCTCTCCCAACTCAAAAGCAGTTGAGAGCCCCAAAAAGTAGGATACAGACACAGGAAGGCTGGCAAAATCTGGAGTGGGCTAACTTAGGAAATGCTTTGGTTCTATGGCACCTTGGAGATGAAGGTTGATTGATGGGCTGCAGAGCAGAGCTGGTGCTCAGGAAAGGGGCTCAGCTCTCCTCTCCCAGTCACAGCGTGCCCACAAGCCCAGGGTCCCTGCATCATCACACAGCAGCTTTGGAGAAGGCTGCTCGATGAGTTTGCTGGGTTTTCTTATGGGGAAAAATAGATGTACAGTTCAAGTAAATTCAAAGAATCCAAAAGGCAGACAAAGGGCAGCCTGAAAAAGCAGCTGCAGAAAAGTAACAGCAAAAACACTAATGGAAAATGGGGAAAAGGCCCTTCAGCCCCCCAGGAAACACTTTTGCTTTTCAGTATGTGCAGGAGTAAGTCAGACAAAAGGAGGGATTACTGTAGCATAAACCATCTTGGTGCCACTTAGCCAGGGCCTGCACAGTGTCTCTCTGACCCTGAATCTCCTCCAGAGGCCACGTGGGCACTGCCTGGCACTGCCCTTTGCTGTGGTGCCCATGGTCCCACTCTGCCCTGCCCAAAGGGGAGCCCCTCCTGCACAGAACTGGTCGGTCCCAGGGACAGCCCTCCAGAGGAACAGAATGTGACACCTAGGCAGAAAGAGAGGCCATGGCTTTTGGAATTCCAGCCTTTACTCCCCAGGAGGAATAACCACATTCACAGCAATTTTCATCCCCAGATGACTCCCAGGAACAGAGCAGGGAGGAATCCAGCAGCAGTTTGATGATGAGCACCAAAAGCAGCTCGCAGCACTTTCCCTGCTCTCGTGCATGCTACGCCACACTCATCACTTCAAACACAGGCACATTGACCAGAGGGCTCCAGCGCTGTCCTTGGAAAAAACGTGCACATCTCTCCTGAGGGCAGGGAGCCCAATTTGTCTTGGCAGCAGCTCCCAAACAGCCAGGCACATCTCAGCAGGAATCAAGCAAAGCTGAAGCCTGCCCTGCAATCAGGGATATCACAGGAGCCGTAGGTCTGACCCAGTCACTTTGACACTGTGATACATCTAAGGCAGGGACCTGCAAAATCAGTCCCTGCTGGAGTCCCACTTGTGCCAGGGTAGCTGCACTCACCAGGCCATCGCATGCCTGACATCAGAGCAGGCTGAAAGGAATTTGTTCTGAAATATTTCTATTACAAAAGTAATTTATGTCATCAGAACTACAGGAAATGCTGAAATTTGAATGGCCTGAAAGCTTTTCACCAGCTAGAATCACAGCAGATATACACCTGCTTTTGCAGAGGGGAACAAGAATTAAACTAGTGGGAGTCACATGGAAAGTTGCCCTGGTGAGAGGTATCTCCTGTCACCAGCACAAAGGATTTTCTGCCTTGCTTGGTCAGACTTGGCCATTGGCACACAGCTTTACAGCCAGAGCTACTGACTACCCTAAAGGACAAAAATACCAAACCAAAACCAAACACACAAGAAAATCTGGAAATAGTCTTAACCAGTGGCTCAGCCAGCTCACTGCCAGCCAAGGACATGACACCAGGATCCAAGGTAGCTCCATTTGCCTGTCGCCCACCACGGCCCCTCCCTGGCTTCCTGCCTGCACATCCAGGCCAAGGGCTGCAGCCTGATGGCTTTTTAATAATGACATTTTACAAAATCCCCAACACGGGGATGAACAAGCTCAGCAGTGTGATGCTCCAGAGCCACCATGGGAGGTGATCCCAAGCTATTTCTCCTTCAATGGAGCAGCACAAATTGCAGAAGCAAGGCTGCCTGTCCAAGAGCACCAAGAGCTCCCCAGGGCAGAGATGGCAGCAGCCTCCCCTCAAGCTCAGAGACTCAGGGAAAAATGTTGGAGAGTTTCATTCACAGTGAGTCATTCCTGGGAGCCTCCTTGATAGTGCAAGTTTTGCCAGTGCCAGTGCCAATGTTTGGGACATGGAGGTGAGATTTCCAGGCAGGGAATTTGTGATTTGCTATTGGCATTTACATACCATCTCCTGGCATCCTTTTGGCTCGGCAGATTTAATGCTAACAATGAGAATTCAGAGGAAGAAGGTTTTTTTCACCCTCACAAAAGAAAGAAGTGCAATCTAGGCATGTGGAGAGAAGTGGAGGGGGGGCTTGAAAATGTACCTGAAGAAATTTGTAATCCCCTGCTTCCCTTTGCAGTTCTCCTGGGGTCCCCTCAGGACTTGGAAAAGTAGAAATGCTACAGATCTTGCACACTGCTCTGCTGGAGTCCAGGGTGCCACTGATTATACTCTGCCACCAATTTAGCAGGCAGAGCACACTACATTTCATACTTTGAAAATAAATGAGCTCTCTGTCACCTCTACAAAATGTGCACACCTGGACAAGTCAAATAAGCAGCTGGGACTATTGCCTAGAGATCTGTGGAGTGGCCTGGAGAGGGGCAAGTACAGCCACAGCTATAAAATCAAACAGCACAGATTACAAATGGATCCATGCTGGCCACTGAGCAGTTCAAACACTAAAGCTACAAGAGCACTTCTGTGTTTAAGCAAAAGGTATCCAGCTAAGTCAGTCTATTTTTTATGTGTGAATAGGCAGGGAATGAAAAGTTTCCAACCATGCTTCAAAGAGAGCGGAGATCTTACATAAAGCCAGACACAATGCTTCTATTTTGGACAGCTATGTTATAGTGAAGGGAGAGTTCTGAGAAACACACACATATTGTGCTACCACAAACTAAACTGAAAAACCAATCTTTGCACAGAAAAGAGGAAATCTGCAATCAGTGTGGCCCAAAGACCTGAGAAGACTTAAGGAATCCAAAGTGAGATCCCCCTCACTGGAGAAGTTCCAATTAACTGTCACAGAACACTTGGAGACATCTGACAACAAGCATTTAATTTATACATTCTGCCTCCTGACCTTTTTAATGGTTTTACAATGTAAGCAGCTCCACTACCCTCCCTAGGAGGTTGTTCCACTGCCCCAGTGGACACAGCAGCACATCCACACTGTGCAATGACTGCACAGCAGCAGCCCCAAGCTAGCTCAGCACAAATCTCTAAATCCAGAGAACACAATACAGATTTGAACAGGTTTTCAGATGGGTTTAATGCCTTTTTCAGGACAGGCCCAGGTCTCTCAAACCCCAGAGCAGCTTTCCCAGGAGGTGTCTCCTTGCAAGACCCGCCTGGTCCAACCAGTGCCCTGCAGCCCCATTCCACATCTGCCTTGTGGAGCCACAGGCTGTACCCAGCCCTGCTCAGCACCACCTGCAATAGGCTCTCAGTGTCAAAAACACTCCAAGAGTTTCTTTTCTTAAGTTCAAGCCCTTGCTGGCAGCTATGTACCCGCTCCTTCACTTCATCTCCTCCCCTCACAGCACTAAGTGCTTAGTGCTCCAGATTCCCAGGATGGCTGCTCCATTTTCAGACAACATCCTTCCCTTCTTGCTCCTCCAGAGAGGGACACAACAGGCAAAATTCCTCCAAGCACCACCACGCTCCAGAGCACATCACTGTCTTTCACTTCCCTTCCCAAGAATCTGCTTTCCTGTGGTGCCACAAATTCCCCAGGCAGCTGCAATGTCTCCAGCACTACCACCAGGTTTGCCCGTGCTGCTGCCAGTGGGGAAGCCCAGCTCTTCCTGAGGCATAAGAGAATGGTTTCCTCAAGTGACTCTGGGTACCCTGAGATGAGCAACATATTCAAGGGTAAAAGCAAGTCAGATGAATTTTTCTTTTTCAAGTTTGGGCCACACAGCATTTCCACACCTAGTACTTATATTAATCATGTTAATTTAATCCCATTTAACCTTACAAGTAAAAGCAAACAAGAATAAGACATCAAGATGCTTCAATCCCTGTCCTGCAGCTCAGACAGGCTGCTCCAAGTGTGCTTTATACATCAATCAATTTAAAGCAATATAAAAATAGAAAGCCCAGGAGCTACCAGCCTCCCCCAAGACAGCACCTCACTTAAAAGCAGCTCTCTGGAGGTCCTTCCAGCCATCCACATTCCCAACCCACTTGGGCCTCCTGGTGACTATCAGAGCAGCTTTCTTTGGCATACCTGTCCCTTTCTGGCCAGCATAGTATAGTTACATTCTACGAAGGGGACTAGAAAAAGCTGTGTACACACAGAAAAAAGGAGGAGAAGAGAAACAAGAGTGACACAGTCCTTCCCCCTGTGATGTGTATTCCTTTTTCTCCCCATGTCTCTAACATTTCCCTCTGCAAATATTCAGTTGCACCATCACAGGGAACTTGCTCAGGCTCCGCCTGCACTGGGCCCATCAGTACGTCTTGAAATTCAACCTTCAAAGAACAGCACCCTGAAATTTGAAGTCCAGGAGCTCCTGCTCTGTGACCCACAGCCCCTACACAGTGGGAAAGCTGAGATGGAGCTGCAGGCAGCAGTATGCTGTGACTGTCATCAATATTAATTATGTGGGGAGAATATGATTGGTCTCACAAGGGCAATGAATTCATTTCTCCAGCTGAATGACAAACAAAAGGCAATACATGCGCTGCTGACATTTCCAAAGGCTACGAGGTGCAGAGACACAAGGAAATACTGCTATGCACTAAAGCCCTGCTGCAAAGGGTCAAAAATCTGAAAAGCCTCTGAAATTTTCATTTCTGAGCACCTTCAATGCCAGGACATAGATGCCTTCATATTCTCAAATCTGCGCTGACCCCAGCCCTGGGCTGGCTCACATCTTTGCATTGAGAGGAAGCAATCACTGAGTATCTTTGGGAAGTTGGTGTCGTGGTTTGACTCTGGCCCAGTGCCAGGCACCCACAAAAGCTGCTCGCTCACCCTCCCCTCCCGTGCCACAGCTGAGCAGAGGAGAGAAGAAATTAATGAAGGGTTCATGAGTTTAGACAAGGACCAGGAAAAAACACTCCAAGGGCAAAACAGGCTCAGCTTAGAGGTACAAAGTGAACTTATTACCAGCAGAGTCACAAGAGGATAATGAGAAGTAAAAGAAAGCCCTTAAAACACCTTTTTTCCCCCAGCCTCTCTTTCCTTCCCACCAACAGCACAGGGAGACAGGGCAGGGGAGGTTTTGGGTCTGTTTGTCACTGAAATTTTCTTCTGCTGCTCCGGGAGAGGAGTCCTTCCCCTGTGAGACTGTGGGGTCCCTCCCACGGGAGACAGTTCTCCATGAACTTCTCCAGTGTGGCTCCACTCTCACAAGCAGCAGTCCTCCCAAAGCTGCTGCAATGTGAGTCCCTCCCAGGGGCAGAAAGCCCTCCCAAAACTGCTGTGGCGTGGGTCAGTCTTCCAAGGGGTGCCGTCCTGCAAGGCCAGGCTGCTCCAGCCTGGGAGCCAGGCCCCTCTCTCCACTGGGTCTTCCACTGGATCAGAGCCTCCTCCAGCATCCATCTGCTCCAGCATGGGCACCTCCTCCACGGGCTGTCGGTGGATCTCTGCATCCCCCATGGGTCCCCAGGGGCTGTGGGTGGATCTCTGCATCCCCTGTGGGTCCCCAGGGGCTGTGGGTGGATCTCTGCATCCCCCATGGACCCCCAGGGGCTGTGGGTGGATCTCTGCATCCCCCATGGACCCCCAGGGGCTGTGGGTGGATCTCTGCATCCCCTGTGGGTCCCCAGGGGCTGTGGGTGGATCTCTGCATCCCCCATGGACCCCCAGGGGCTGTGGGTGGATCTCTGCATCCCCCATGGACCCCCAGGGGCTGTGGGTGGATCTCTGCATCCTCCATGGACCCTCAGGGGCTGTGGGTGGATCTCTGCATCCCCCGTGGGTCCCCAGGGGCTGCAGGGGCTCAGCTGCTTCACCATGGTCTCACCAAGGCCTGCAGAGGATTCACGGCTCCAGCACCTGGAGCACCTCCTGCCCCTCCTTCTCCACTCACCTTGGTGTTGCCACGTTGTTTCCCTCACATGTTCTCACCTCCTCCTCTTCTCTGACTGGAAGAAAAGCTGTGCCTGCCCCACTTTGAATTGATCCTCTTCCCAAATACGTTATCACAGAGGTGCCACCAACCTGTCCAACTGGCCCAATGGCCAGCAGCATGTCCATCTTCAGAGCCACCAGGGACCAGCTCTGCTGGACATGGTGGAAGCCTCTAGAAGCTTCCCACAGAAGCCACCTCTGTGGCCCCCCATCACCACCAAAAACCAGGCCGTGCAAAACCCAACACAGTTGGGTTGAGTTTCCCTCCTGCTCTTTGACACTTCATGTCAGCAACTACAGAGTCATTGCACCTGACAAATGAGGGGGCAAAAAAAAGTTTTCTAAGGGGCAAATATTACCCTCCTGGACTATTCAACAGGGCTGCAATGCAAGGTACAGCTCCCCTGTGCAATGGGAGAAAAGGAAGACACAGCGAGCCTGGAGAAAAGCGTTTCTGTCTCTCCATGGGGTCAGGGAGTCTGTGTGTGTGAAACATCCCAAGGAGACAGAGTTAAACAGGCTCCTGAAAGTCCATACAGCAACGTGAGAGAAGACAAGGAAGGAAGAGAAAGGTAAATGCACTGGGATTATTTTTTTAAGAGAATGGATACGGGGGAAATCCCATCCAAGTCCATAGGGATGTTATTCCAGTGGAGTCTGAGTTCTGTCCTTCAGTCACCCCAACACAATGCAACCAGCACAATTTGCTAGAACAACACATTTTGGGATCCAGCAGCACATCTGTGTTCATTCAGAGAGGCTGGGTGCCCTCAAGACCTCCACAGCCTGCCAGCTGGGCAGCAACATCCTCCTCCCACTACCCAGGTCCCTTCTTAAAACAAGGGCTGGGAGGTATCTGTGCTTGAAGGAAGAGGGGCTGATTTCTCAACAGAACAAATCAAATTATTTGTATTAGAGTGAATTTGCATGGCTCTTACTGACAAATTAAGTATTTTTTTTACACATCTCAGAACTTTGACTCAACAGATTGCTAATAAATTCATGTAGGTAGGGCTCTGGATGTTACCATAGTGGGAGGGAGGTGAGGTTTTACTTTTTGCAACAGGACTAACCTGAGAAAAAATAACTAGGAATTTGGACTCCTTACACTGCCATTTACTAGGCTCCTGTAAGTCTCTAGCGTTGAAGATTTTAAAACAGTCTCTAGTTTAGGGTAGAAATATGAATTTCTAGCTAATAATCATGAAATCTGTATATAGGCATCAATCACCAAATGTAGTGCATGAAAAATTGTAGTGCCTCCCTGCTCATCAGGCATTAGAGAACTTATAAACAGCTGGCCCCTGAACTGAGTGCATTAGTAGAGGCTTCTGAAATCTGTGCCTCTGTTTCCCCAGCCACATTTAGAACAGCCTCTCCCCATCTCACACCACAGCAGTGCATCTTAATATCTCTAAAGTGCTTAGAGATGCTGAGATGAAAGATAACATAAAAGTGCAAAGTATGGATTAATTCCCTGTGCTCAATAGTCAGTGGAGCTGATGGGGCTAAAAGTAACACATACCCACCACAAAAAAATGGGGTTCTGAGCCTATCTTAAATAGTAACTACTTAAGGAACAGGTCCCTTGGAACAAGCAATTTTGGGGCTGGGAACCCAAGTAATTACACAAGTAATTTTGTGCTCCATAGCTGGGCACATGGAGCCCCAGCAGGCAGGAAACAGAGAAATGCAATACACTGCCATGAAAAATGGATGCTTTTCCAGAAGGTTTCAACCTGTTCCTATAGAATTTGGCAGTGGGATTTGAACTCATTTCAGTTAGAGCTGTTCACATGTTAGCAACCACGACATAAAGAACATGACCAAACATAATTTGAAAAGCTATTTCAATTTCTGTTTGTTTTTATAAATTATTAAAAATCCAGTTTAAATAGTGCAAAGAAAACTTTAAATTGAGCAAGATAAGTTTTGGCATACTTCCAAGTAGAAGGCAAACCCCAAAATGTTACTGCAAATCCAACAGATGGGCATTATTTTTCACACTTTAAAATTTCATTCCTTTGCACTGAGATTAACTGTAATTAGCTCTTTATTTACATCTAAAACAAAAAGTTTAATGATAAAGAAAGGCAGATATAACCACAACTCACAGGCAGAAAAAGGCCAAAAAAAAGAAAGCCAACAAAAATTCCCTCTGAGAAGAAAACATGTCTTTCTTGCCAAGCAGCATAATTGTTACAAATATACTGTTAAACAACTCCACAACATCCTGTCAGCGCTAAGGATAAACATTTAAGTCACAGTTTTGCAAACCTTTACACAGAAATTGATCAAATACCTAAGAATCTTCCTCAGAACACTGGGAAAATCTTGCATCCCTCTAAATAAACAGCATTAGGCCTAAGAGAGGCAAGATACTCCATTACACTTTTATTTCAGTAATGCGAGGGATTAAAGAAAACTGTGAGGAAAACAAACAAACAAACAAAAAAAGCAAACCCAGCATAAAGAGGGAGGTATTAAAACTTACTCTTTTTTCTTTACTTTTTTTTAAAGCCCTCTTCTAGTTCTGATAACACCTTGGCTTAGTAAAGCTGAAGCGGCTTCTTAAGTATTTGTGTAAGTGAATGATTCACGTTGTATCTTCATGTTCCAGCTGCAGCACAGCAAAGCTGTCCAGGGAGCTGCGTGGGGAGCCCAACCCCATCCTCTGACCTGGCAGTGCCAGGCTGCACCCAGGAGCTCCCACCTGCACCCAGAGAGCCCCTGACCCACGGCCACAGCCAGCGCTGCAAGGGTTAAACAGCAGAGCTTGCCCAGCCTTGCCTAAGCAAGCTGCTAGCAATGAAAAAGAGTGAGTGGGCTTGAAGGCAGCCTCAAATGCTCCTGAACCAACTGGAAGCTCTGCCATGGCAGCTCAGGGCTCTTGGTACCCGTGATGGACATGGGATGGGAGTGCTGGAGCATGCAGGGCTCCTGCCAGGCATGGCAGTGGGTCTCCTGGGGGCACCTAGGAAGAGCTGGGAAGAGCTGGTAGCTCTTGACGGCCCTACTCTGAGTGGGATTTCCAAGCTAATGGCTCTCTGGCACCTTCCTAGAGCTCCTAGGAGAAGGAGCCACCTACCACTTCCCTGACTGAGCCCAGGATTCATGGAAATGTCTTATTCTCTGCTGCAAATAGAGCGTTTAAGTTAACAGTCTCTTTTTGTTAACACATGTAAATGTAAAAAGACTCCATAAGAATCAATTTAACTTTTTCATCTAAATATCAAGTCAACACATAAGAAGACAGAGTAGAGGGAGAAGAGAAGAGGAGGGAGGAAGAGGGAGGGAGATACAAACACTAGGGACCTTGAATCCACTCACTGCAAAAGTTAAGGACTGAAATAATTCTCATTTACTCATATGAGAAAGTGAAGCTCTCACTTTCTCACTCTCTCCTTCTCTTTCTCTAACGCTCTCAGATACTTCTATCTTTAGCCAATTATCCTTGCTGTAATTTTCTTTAAATTGTAATTGGATAATCATCCAGACTCAGGGGAAACCTTTGTCAGAGGAACTCCTGGGGATATACTCCCATTTGAGGAAACTGAGAGTTGTTAGATTAACAAAGGACTAACTAAAGACATGATTCTTCACTTGTAGTGAAAATACTGTTTTACAAGCAACTATTTTTAGAGAACCCTAGAACAAAATACACACACTTGTACACTAATTTTCCTGTATTTTATTTTCTATAAAATCAGACTCCAAAATTATGAATATCATGTTCTGGGCATGTATCTTACTGGGACCTCTGAGGCTGAACACAGTAAACACAGTGGCCAAGATCGAAATTCCCTAAAGCACAAGCACCATTGAAGTAATTTCCCCAGATCAGTTCCCTTCCTGCACTCTCTCTGAGCTCATCTGGCTCAGTCGCGTGCAAAAGCCTCACACAGACCAGCGCTGTGGCTGAGAAACGTCAGATTAGCCCTCTGCCTGGCAAAAGCACTGCTGTGAGGGGGAGAAATCCTAAAATACCTCCCAAAAGAAGAAGCTGCTTTGTTCCAGTTCAGCAGTGAATCTCAGCTGCACGTTTTGCTGATGGTGGAGCAGAACAAAGCAGCTACAGACCGTGGATAGCAGAGCCCCACCTGCACACGGCCCCCGAGCCTCCTGCAGGGTGCAGGATGTGGAGAAGGGTCAGCTCAAGCATGGCACACCTGAGCCAGCTCTGCCTCCTTCTGCCTTCGCATCTGTCCCACTTTGCCCAGCCAGAGATGCTCCAGCTCACCTCCAGGTACAGAGCTGCCACCAGCCAGGCTGCATCAGCCTGGCCGCACAGAGGACACAGGCTCTGCTCATGGGGGCACCGAAATCCATGAGCTGTGTCAAGAGAAAGAGAGGGGAGGAAGGAGAAGAGCAGAGCTCCACTGTAGAACGTGTTTTAGTTCCCAGATAACGTGGCACTGTTCACAGATTTCAGCTTATATAGGCTTTTCCCTATTTCTATTTTTATTCCCAAAGCACTCCCCATTACTGTATGGTAAGGAAAAAAAAAAAAGACATGAATGCATTCACATGCTGATATAATCTTCCTAACTGTCCACCTGACTAATGCAACCTGTACTCTGAGAGCCAGGCTGGGGCACCTCCTCTCCCACACCACCAGTCACAAGGGCTTTATGGCAAGTTTTTGCAAGCCAGAGTCTTGCTGAAATGGGAGGACATTTGACAAGAGAGGGGACCCAGGACCCACAAGGGAAGAAATATGAATCATGTGCCTGCCAAAATAACCAACAGAGAAATCCAAACAGAAGTGAAAAGAAAGAATAAAAACTCAAATTTTGGACTCTTATTCTGAAGGAATATAATTCTTCCTCCCTAGAGCTGGCATCTGGTTCATGCAAGTCTTGAAGGAAGAAGGTTAGGACAAAATCTTTCTGCCTCATTCTTCCTGAATGCTTATTTTAGAGCTTAAAATTACAGCTCTGAGGCCAGCAGGGAGGCATTTCCCACACCTCCAAGCATCCAGGCTGCTACACCACTCCCCCTACCCTCTTAAGTCTCTCTTATCTGTGTGTGCTTTGTGGTGCCAGGTGTTTTTGGGTAGTGCTACCTGACCTGGGGATGAGGCTGCTGGAGCCCAGAACAGGGCAGTACTCATCTCCACTGCACGTGCTCATGCTCAAATGCAGAATACCTGCACAGACCAACAGAGTGGGGAAAGGGAGAGCCCAGAAGTGTTCATATACAAGCTTTCCTTCCACACCCTGGAGGGATCAGAGGACCTTCTGGACTCTGGGGAGGCATGGACAGACATCAGCAAGCATCATATCGAATGCAGACGCTTTGATCTCAAGCTAGAAGCAGAGTCATGGAAAGCAATCCCAGGGCTGTGTGGATGCAGCCCTGCCCTCTGCCTTGCACAGAGGCATGGAGTTAGAAACATAACCTCTCACTCCACAGCCCCTTCCTCCAGCTCCATGCAGCAGCTCCCACCTTCCCAGCTTAACACTTCCCAGTCATTGCAGTGCCCTGCAGGCTTCCACCACCCCAAGTCCTCTCAGGCTTACTCTCCATGTCCTTCATTATCCTACATCCTTAGCTGCCCCTCCAGACAAGGTGTTCCCAGCAACAACACCATGCCTACGTCCAGGGAAGAATATCTGGGGTTTAAAGTTTAATGCTCTCTGCTTGCCCCCTCCTGCTCACCACAGGCAGGCAATGGAGACAGAAAGCAGGAGCCTTTCCAGCACCAAGCCTACCCACTCGAGAGCCTGTGGGCTGGAGTGATGCTCCCCACAAAAACAAGGGATGCCTTTCCTGCAAGGAATACAAGACAGCAAGTAAATCTTCCAGAGCTGCCAAAAGCAACCTGTTATAAATGACCCTCTAAGATATGAGATGTGGACTCTCCACAGCACAGTTAATAAATAACACCTCACAATCCTTCTAGGTATGGAAGCTTACGTTGGGTGACACTTCTGCTTGCCTGAGAGGGGCACAGTTAAAAATGAAGTGTCAGGAAAATAATACTTTTTAATTACAAAGGAGATAAGTGTTTTTAAAATACAAGGAGCTTGCTGCAATCTCACAAATCCAGAAGTGAAAAGCCTTTCCTAGGACAAAAAACTGAATGCATGGAACAAAATCCATCATTTTATAAGAAAAGAAAGATCTGTAAAGCCAACCAGAATTTTATCCAAGCACTACAACTAGCTATTCACAAAGCAGAAGTCAGGATGAAAAGAGAGAGACTGCATCTGAGAGGGCATTTATAATCCAGTTTACTGTGACATCCTAAGGCCCCAAGATCAGGATTCTGTTGTGCCAAGCACTATACAGGCACACTGCAAGACACCAGCCCAGAGTGAGGAACAAGCACTGCCACCGTAACAGGGGCAAGCAACATTGGCACAGAAAAGGGACACCTGAAGTAGTGAAGCATTGATGGTTTCCTTTTTCCTCTTCTTTTTTAGGAAACCATCAATTTCCCTCCACATACACCCCCCCTCAAAAAAAAAAACAAAAAAACAAAAAAAAACCCAAACAAAAACAAAAAAAAAACAACCTGCTTCACATAGGGGGCAGCTGCCCCCAACAAACACAGCAAAGGCCATCTTGCTGCCAGCATCTAATCGCTTCCAGTCTGTTTTCTTGGACACGTCTCTTCTACTTTACTTCCATGCTACGGCTTAAGCCTGACCCCGTCCTCTCCCCACTTCCCTTTCAGAGACCCGTTTGACAGCAGAGAGCAGGTATCAGAGGCTCAAGAATTTGCAATCCGGATGAAAATTAAAGTTGCATTTCTCAGCGCGTGTAGCGCTCCAGCCAGGAATACCCAGATTTCCACGGCCCACGGGAGCGAATTGAAGCAAATCCCTCCGCGTGTCGCGGACCGGGGGCATCGCCAGCCCGGCTGCAGGAGCGGCGGAGACAAATCCGCGGTCCCGCAGCTCGGCTCGGTCCCCGCACACCGCGGGATCGCCGAGGGTCCCCCGAGGTCCGCGGGGGTCCCCGGCCCCGCGGCGGCCCCGGCAGCATCGCGCCCACCCCCGCTCCGCTCCGCTCCCCCATCCCCGGCCCCGCACGCTCGCTCCCACCGTGCCCACCTGTCCTCCCTCGTTCCTGGCCGCCGGGCGCTGCTCCTCGGGCTCTCCCGAGCGGTTCCTCTTCTTTCTTTCCTATCTCCCCCCGTGCCAGCCGAGGAGCGGGGGCCGCTGCCGCCTGCGCGCCGCCGCCGCCCGGCTCCCCCCGCGCCGGGGCTGGAATCCGCCTCCTCCGATACAAAGTTTCCCTTCGCGTGCGGGGAAGTTCACGGCCGGGGCGGGGCGGGACAGGCTCCCTTGTCCCTCGTCCCTGCTCCCGCCCACGCCTACACGAACACGGGCGTCCCCCGCGCACCCCCAGGCAGCGCGGCTCACCTGAGGACGCGGGGAGCGCACAGCTGTGCCCGGCGCGCCGCGCTCTCCTCTTCTTCCTCCTCTTCTGCCTCCTCTCCTGCCCGCTCGCCGCCGTGCCCGATCCGCGCCCCCGGGCTCCGCTCCGCCCCGCCCGCCCCTCTCCCCGCGGCCGCGCTCCGTGCGCGCTCGGGGCGGTCCCGCCGCCCGCGGCCGTCACTGCGGGGCAGCGGGGCCGGGGCCGGCGGGCGCGGGGCCGGGGCAGGGGCAGGCACAGGCACAGGCACAGGCACAGGCACAGGCACAGCTCCGTCCCTCCGCAGCTGCCGGGTCGGGCCGGGGGAGGCGGGGTGCGAGGCGGGGTGCGCGGGGCCACGGCTCCCTCTCCTGGCCGGAGCCGTCCTGCCGGCGGCAGCTGCCGGGGGCCGAGAGGCGCCCGGAGCCCTTGGAGCCGGCCCGGAGGCCTTGGACACTTTTCTGGACACTTTCTGGGTGGAGCGGGCTGGCGGACACAGCCCTGCCGCTGCCGCAGCCCCTGAGCGCTCTGCGGGCCACTTGTCCCCTGGGAAAGTAAAGTTTCCCATTCTCCTCTCTGGTGTGCTGGGATTCCTTCCTAGTAATTTCCTCCCGGGGCTCCCTGGACACTCTGATGCCACCTCGTCCCAGAGAAGTGGCACCGTTTTTGCTCTATCGCTGGCACAGATACAGCCTTGATGAGGCTGAAATTGTTGATGGATGAGGAGTGGGCAGCTGAAACAGATTGCAAGGGCAATGTCAGGGAGTCCAAGGAGTGGAATAAAAATCTGCAGAGATTTGGGCCAGCACCTGCTCCTGGAGAATGTGGCCAGCAATTTTAAGTGCAGCCCCTAGTGTAGGAGTGCCCTTGCCCAGGAAAGCTCATTGTCCTCTCAGGTTGGCCTGGAGTCTCTTCCATCCTGGCAGTGAGTCCCCTGCCCTTATTGGTACTTTTATCACATCTTGGCAGGATGACAGCAGAGAGAAATGGCTGGACACAAAGCCTGTAGTGCTAAGGAAACTCCTGTCTGCTAAAAGTGCTGCAGCACTTTTTAGCGCTGTTGGCTACAACACCTGGACTGAGTTCAACACCTCGGTTGTTATCCTCAGAAGGTGATTCCAGGATATCTAGGAGACCAAATTTCACCCCATCTCATGAAGCTCCTCTGCAACAAACCTGTCCCGGGATGTAGGGTCTGGTGAAGGCATCACAGCCATTGATAGCCCCCATCTCCCCATCCCTCTGCATGGCTGCATGAGGCAGTGCTGCACACATGGCTGTTGTGAAAGGGGGTCCCTGCCCTCAGCAGCCTCACCACCTCTCCAAGGTGGGCACACCTAAAGCTTCCCCCTACCCTGAGGGACAGGAGCTGCAGCCTGGCTGTGCCACTGGTTGGGAAGGCAGTGCTGTTCCTGCAGCTCCAGCAGGAAAACTCTTCCTCCTGTACCTCTCTCTCCTTCCCTTCCCAGGGTTCTGGCACAGCAAAATTAGGCAGAAAGTTTCTTATCTCAGCAGCTTCTGTGTCCTGGTGGTGAATGCCCTTGAAAATCTGCCTACTTGGCTTGTGCTTAGAATCAGCTCTACTCAAGCCATCTCTAACCCAATTTCATCCAAATATTAAAACAACTTGTTAAGGCAGTGCTCTGTGAAGACTAATTTACCCCACTCTAGGGGCAGGTTGGTATGTATTTTGCTCCATGAGACCTGCACTGCTCCAGGACCCCATCTTGTCTGGACCTACTTTAGGTGTCTATAAAACTTGGCTGCAGTACTGAATATAGACAAAACTGGAATAGCAAGGCACAATTTATGAGCTGTATTTTCCAGCATACTTACTGAGAAATATGTGCTTAAAATCGCCTGTTGAAATACGACAGTCCACTTTTCTCATAGAAGATGAAATGACAAAAGGGTTGCATATTTTAGTCATGATACCTAATGCAGCTGTGGGAGTAGCTCAACTGTCTGGTGATTGTTACAAGAATTTAATAATAAAAATAATAATTCCTTGTTCTATGTAGTATCTGCCATCCATAGATACTGATCTGGGCTAGGACATGTCATGATTCTTGTTTGGGAGGATCCAGGCACTGTTGCAATACTGGTATTGCAGGTTAACAGTCACCGACACACACACCCTGGGAAATTCATACTGTTCCGAACTCCAAGCCTGCCAGTGCAAATTAGGGTCTTTAGGCCAGGGTCATTAATTTTCTCTGATCTTGATGAAAAGCCAGAATTCAACTTTAGACTTCACTGAAAGGCTCATAAAATAAGATTCAAGACCAAATTTCCAGAGACTGGTTAAAAGCTACAGCTGATAGCAAAGCCCCAAACCACACCTGCTTATTGTGTTTTCATGGGAAAGGTTTCAAACCCTTTTGTTTATGGATTAAAAGAACCAACATTTCCTACTGTAAAATAAGGATAATATTTCTCACTTGGGCTCAGTGTTGTCATAAGGATATTTTTGAATTGCTATTTTTTCTCCCATCCTCTCTCCACACTTGCACATGCTATTTCTGTGCAGGTTAAAATGCAACACAGTTACACCCTAGAGTGAATTATACTATGTTTTGAAGAGCAATTCAGTAAATAGAAAACATTTTTAAGCTCAAAAAGGCAGTATTGTTCCACAATTTTTGGACAGGGAGCAAAGAGTACCATTACTAAGTGAAACCACGGGGGGGACTTAAATAGCAGAGGAATGTATTGGTGTTGAGCCAGGACACTGGAGGTTCTGGCATTGCAACTGCTGTGAAAATATTCCACAGACCTCCAGTAACAAGTGGCCAAAGGCTTTGTTTTGCTGCTGTTCTATTCCTGTTAGGCAATTTAAAGTTACAAGCACAGGAGGATCCTGGATCATAGAGCCCAGTTCTCTGCTGTGGAGGAATATTGTTGTTTATTGTCCTTTTCATGAAAGGACCATGCTCTGATTTTAAACAATTTTGTGGTTTTGCCTGTTACCCTTCTGTGAGATTCTCCTAGGCTGTCCATGTCCCTGCTGGTCAGGAACCTTTCCCCACATGTTCTGGCACCAGCACTGGCTCTCATTCCAGTAGCTGTTCTGCTCACTTCTCTTTACTCAGGTATTTTTATGGAGATGGTTCTTGTCTGCCTTTCTCGCTGAGCTATGGAAGACTGGCTTTTCAATCTTCTTTCCCAAATGACTCTCAGTTCACCACAGACCTCTTCCCTCCATCTGCTGTGTAGTCAATTAATCTCAAAGTTCATATGGATTACCAAAAGTAGTTATAGTATTAAATGGGAGGAGGTCTCACTGATGCTTCATACACTGACATTAATGTCCCCATTTCTCTCTGAAATATCTCACCTGGTAATCCCAAGATTGCACTTATCTTTCTGCAAATAAGCTGTAGTGGTGACCTCATATTTCTCCTCCATTTTTGCTTGCAATACTAAGTTCCCAGCCTCGATCAGGAACGTGTTACTATTCCCTTGTCAGTTCCCAATTCCCTTGTTTTTGTCCCAACTCTCAGCCTGCACAGAGTTTTCTGATTTGTTTGTTCTTAGCCAGCATTTCTGACACTGGGAGATCAAGGTAGTTTCATAACCTCTAAAAGACATGTTCTTGCTTGTTACTCACACCCACCTAACCCATTTTTCCTCCTTCCTAGTTCAGGAAATAAGCCCTAGACTACATATAATAATAGTCTGTGCAGTTATAAATGAACGTGCCTTCTGTGTTTGACATCTACCTTTTAACTGGCATTGAGAGGAGCACGCCTGATAACCTAAGATACAGGACACAGGGAAGATGGGAGAATGACAGATATTTCTGACATAGCAGCACATGGACCTCCCATCTGCTTCTCTCAAGGGAGCTGATGTTACCCACACATGGAGCTGAACATTTTCTGCTGAGACCATTTTGCAGTAAGGAACCTGTGCCTGGCTGAGCAGGCAGGCATGGCTTTCAGATAGGTATGGACTGCACATTCACCAAAATGCATGAGGAGTCACAATTGCATGTGTCAGGTGAGCCTGACTGGCAGAGATTGTGTATTCTCTGCTGTATTGACTATGTCCAAACCAGATCTTGGATCTCACTGCCCAGTGAGGCACTTTGTGTGAACCTCTGCAAGAGCTGCGCACAGTGAGGAGGGATTGGAAGCACAGCTTCGCTATGAGTTCGTCTGTGTTTATTCCTGAGGATGTAGCAAATAGCTTTTGTCCATGTTAATGTGCTAAATGTCATTAGTGTCTCTTCCCCTGTGTTACTACAATGGTAGGACTGCTAATACAAATGGCTCTTAAATGGAAACTTGACCTTACATGACTTGCATCCAAGTCCATTTAAATCTCTGTCACACATGTTTTGATACAGCCTAAGGCCGGAGATATTTCCAGTCCTATGAGTCTGTGTTTCATACAAACTAAAGCTGTTTCAAAGCAGTGATGGAGAGGAATATCTTCTCATCCTACTGAAGGCTTTGGCTTTTGGCTGGTATCTGACCCACAAGTACACACACGTTGGACACCATTTGTGTTTAGGATGCCTGAACATCCTCTTGCACAGTGTGTTCAAACACACCAAATTTGCGTAAATTGCCTGACTGTGGAGATTGCAGGAACACTTAAACAGGGTTGGCATTTCTGTTGGGCAAGACCAGCATCTGTCTCAGTCAGTCTTTGAAGAAAGCCTCCAGCCGGGCCATTAATTAGGCTGCAGTTTACCTTGCTCGCTCAGTGATGCCAGTGAGAAGTGGCAGGCTGTCAGCAGATTAATAAAGCTAGATAGGCTGAACACAGCCTTGGCATCGAGGCAATTCCCTACTGATGGGTATTTCTACAGGGAGTGGTCTCTGGAGATGATTTCAAACTCCTGGCTTCTCTGGCTGATGGTTTCCTGACACCATTGCAGAAGGGAAAAGGCACTGAATGAACACATTGTCTTTCCTGGGTAAATGGATCCAATTAAAAGATCTTATAAAAGCAAGAAAAGGCTTAATACAGTGTATTTTTATCCTACCTATTTGTAAGAGTTCCTCCTGTTTTGACAAAGGTTTATACAGGTGTCTTGATGCTTTAATAGTTTTTCAACAGTCTTTTTTTCTGAACAAAACCCAACTTCTCTGGATAACTGTCTGATAATAAACTGCAATGGTTAAGGAAAAAGAGAGAGCATCAAGTGTGATAAATGAAAAAAAATCCATTAGCATATTCCAAAATCTTATTATTAGAGTCAATAACAGTTTATTTTCCCCTAAAAATGCAAGATCATTCTGCAGAATGACTTTTAAAATCGTTTATTTCACTTCAACAGTGATGAAGCAACATTAACCTTTAGACTCTGAGTTTATCTGTGCATATGTTAAGGTTTTCTTAAGGAAAACAATTCTTTTGTGTAGCTCATAAAAAGATTACACAAGCAACAGAAGATTTTAGGAGCAAACTCAAGAAATGGCAGAAAACCTTACAGAGTCGCTGGAAAGGGCAGCTGCAGGTTAGCAAGACCTTGATGAAGGGATATGCTGTTACTGCCAAAATCGGGAATTCCTCTGTAACAGACTGGCATGTTTTAACCAAAGGGCAGGACCCTCTGCTCCTGTTAATCAGCACTGCTAATGGAGATGTAGCAGTTCACACTGGTGGAGGTTCTTGGCAATGCTGATTGCTCTGGTTAGGCAGAATAGTCATCTGCACAGAGAGTGATTTCTGGCATCCTTGCAGCTCTTTTCCCAGGTCAGTGTATTTCCAGGCATTTGAAAGTTCCTTTCTCATAATAGCTGATATCCATCCTTATAAAAATGAGGATAACAGATGAAGCAGGATGGCCAGTTTTGCTCTACCTCTACTGACCTTACTGGATTTACATTAGAGGGGATTCTGGAGTAATAAATTTGCATTTCCACAATTACTAGGAACATGTAATTCCTCCCACCCTGACTGCTATTGATTCCCAGGTGCCAGATCAGTGCAATGCAGCCCTGTGCCACTGCAAAGGTGCAACAAATATTGTTAGCCTCCCAGGATAAAACAAGCCTGGACAAAGATTTTTGAAGGAATGGGTGAGCCACAGGAATGTTTCATTAGTTTTGTGGATGGTGTTCAGAGAATAGCTGTAAAGGCAAGCAGAGGAAGTATTCAATTTATATGGAGAATGATGAAATGCTGCTGCCTGCATGTGTGGGTAAAAGCTCCAGCTCTCACAAGGAATGTGGGCATCTTGAGGAAAACACTTCGTTTAGGGCAGTTAATGACTGCTAAGAAACTTGACAAAAAAAGACTGAATTAAGTCAATGGAAATGGGATGGATATACAGGCAGACTTACTCCACAAGTCATGCTTATGGAAACTTCTTTCTTTTTGGAAGCAGATCTCCCACCTGCCTCTTGCTTATGAAATGAGAGATCTTAAAGATCACTGAAGAGGAGGGAATCAAGAGCAACGCATTTGTTAGCAAGTCATAAATTTGCAGGGAGAAAGCGCGGGGAGCAGAAAAAGAATGAACTCGAATTTCACAAGGGCGAGAGGCGCCCTGGAAGCCCAGCAGTTGCTCGGCTCATGGCACAGAGCCATCAGCTGGGAGATGCAAAGTCGCAGAGCAGCATCTGACAATGAAGTTCCCAAGTCGTTAACCAGCAATGTAAAGATGTTCTCGGCAGGCTGCAAGTGAAACGACCTCCCAGGTTTAACACTTAGTCTTCATAATATGCCAGAGACATTTCTGAAGAGAGTAATTGGCCAAAAGGAAATGAACAATAAACCCTATGATGGAAGTCAATGCTCCTGAGAACTTTTAGTTTTTTTCAGTTAACATTCTCTGTATTACTATTTCTCTGTATGTAGCATGGATGAAAGATCCTGAGTGAACTGGAGTCGTCTGCCCACCCTGAGAAGGCTGAACTTAGAGGACATTTCAAATCAAGGTTGTTCATCCTGGTAAACAAAATCTTCATCTGATCTGAAACAAAAGGTGTCCTTTCATGTTTGAGCCACTCAACTTTTTTTGAAACCACTTAAAATACTTCAGATTTGCATTTTTTTCTTTAAGATTTTGACTTCTATTTCAAGCACATTAAAATTCTCCCCTCCACTCCTTTTTAGTCAAAACTCTTCACTGAATTCTTCTCCAGTTTATAAATAGTTTTGGTCCCTCTAAACCATCATTTATATGACTTTCATATTTCTGGAAAAAAAGGCGCTGCTATTATTAGTTATCTACAGTCTTCATGACATTACCCAAAGTATTGTCAAACAACTTCTGTTCCACTGTTACTGGGAGAACACCCTATTAAATGGATGGGGTTTTTTCTTTGGCCAGTCACTTCAGACAGGTTTCTCAACCCACAGTTGTGAAATCAGCTAGCAAATTGAGGTTGAATACCCTTGGAGGAAATTTCCAGTTTGTTCTCATATGGCTGTGTGCTCCCAGTAGCGTTTTGCCTGAGCCCAAGACACCATGTTCAGGTTCACCAAGAACTACATCTGTTCATGTGGATGGGGAACACATGTGAGATCCCACCCTAATGGACAAGTGCATTGGATTGGTGCATTGGATTGGGCTGAATTAAGTCAGGAAAATATCATGTACTGGTGCTATAGTATAACACAGGAAATTAAGTATTTTGGATATCAACACAGGTTCTTGGGGAGGGAGCTGTTTATAAATAAGCTGTGACTCCCCATTACTTTCCAGATGCATCTGTGGGTAATGTCTGGTTGGTTCTTTCCTTCAGCTCCACTTTCCTGCTCTTGCCACAACTGAGATATAATTACAACCTGTGTTACCTGTACTTAAGTCAGGTTTAAAGTACAACTTTTAGCACATCCAATGAAATGAAACTTCTCCTTTGCAAAGGGTAATAGGAGAAAAGGTAATACAAATGTTACTTGGCAAGCCAGGTAAATAACTTCAAACTGGGAATTCCTTGTGAAGAAAAATACAGGGCTACAACTCCTCCATTCTCCGTGAGCACTCCGCTCTGCTGGTGAAAAGATATTTCCTTAAGCTTTTTATCTGGTGAAATCACCTAACCTTTCCTTTTCAGACATGGAATTTTTCTGCTCACACATGCTGTCAGTTGTTCTGTGAGGTTATTTCTCATGCAAACCAAAATAGTTCCTGGTTTAAAGTGTTCCTCAACCTGACTGTTCACATGATAAATGACATAATGGAGTCGCATTCGTTAGCACCAGAAGCAAACTCCAAAATAGAAGCAGACAATTACTAAACAAACATTCTGTAATTATCTTTTCTTTCCTGACCAGCTGAACGATGAAGAAAGCAGCAATGTGTGGAGCTCATGATTAGAGCTGGTCATTTAGGCAAGAAAAAATATCGGACTCTGGTGTATTTCATCAATCAGAACGTGGAGGAAGCTGGTTTCAGCCGATGGGACCAATATTGTGGTGGATGTTGATCATTTTCCCAGTGTTGCCTCTCACTGACTTCCCTTTTTGTATTTTTAATCTGTCTCCTAAATCACTTCATGCAGCTGTCTCTGGCTTATTTTCTTCTGTCTCGCATTAATAATTAATTCCATTGCTTTTGGTATGCCCTTGACCTTCAGCCACTTCCAACACTTTGATATAAATCTTTGGATGTATTGCATTATATATTCCATTATACATGTTTGAATTCTACGTGGAGGTGTTCACATGCTGGCCTGTCCTCATAAGAACTGCAAGAGTCTTTTACAGACCGTTTTTACTGCTTCTTTGGTGCTCATTAGTCCATTATCTGGCAAAATAAGAGTCTTATTCTGAGGCACACCACCATTTCAATTACAGAATGATCATAATTAGACTCTCTGCTCATTAGGACTTCATTGCTTCATCTACACATGGGAACCTGTATAAATCTTAATTAAAATAAGAATTGCTTGTTGTTTAAACATGAATTAAACCTTAAATAGGAATCTGCAAATTAAGGAAAAGTTTAAGTTCTCTTTTACATATAGGTAAGGTAACACTTACTGATGACTTGCCCAAATGAAATAAGTGTTCCAGATGTTCAAGGCTAATCAGCTGTGGGATTATTTGCTGGGGATTCAAGGAAGGGTCAGGGCAGTTCCTGCCTGATGTACTGTTGGGTCCCTTCCACACCCTGCCTGGCAGTAGAGGGGCAGAGAGTTGGTTTCTTTTAGATGAAATGTTAGGAAGAAATTCTTTACTGTGAGGGTGGTGAGAAGCTGGCACAGGTTGCCCAGAGAAGTTTTGGATTCCCCATACATGGAAGTGTTCAAGGCCAGGTTTGATGGGACTCTGAGCAACCTGGTCCAGTGAAGGGTGTCCCTGCCCATGGCAGAGGTGTTGGAACTGGATGATCTTTAATGTCTTTTCCAACCCAAACCATTCTAAAATTCTTAATATGCCATTCTGGCAAACATTTAATTTGTTGAATGAAGAAGCAGTTTCTTTGGATGTGAAGCAAAAATTGTCACTGGGGAATATCTTGAAGGGGAGAGTCTGAAGTGTAATAATTATTTGTTAAAAATATTCAGCATGTATTTACAAAGAACGAGGCACAACTGAAATGCAGTCTGATGGTTTGCCATTCCCAAAAGTATTTATGACAGATATTATCATTAGTTAACTCCTGATGAGCCCTAACATGGGAGTGTTTGGCACCATGAAGTTTTGTGGCTCTGTGGAATGGGGTTTCTGAAAAACCATGGCACAAGTCCTCACTGGGGAGGACAGGGTTCTGTACAGTGAAAAACCAAGCTGAGGGGATTGCTAGAGACTTGCCTACAGCAGAGCATGGACACCCAGCAGCAGAGCTAGTGAATCCCACAGCCCTTCTGCCTGCCTGCCTGCAGAAGAGGCAGCTGTTCAAGTCTCCAGGGAGCAGCTCTCCAGTTTTCCTCTCCCGCTGTAGCCAGGCATGCTTGTACCTCTGGAAGTAGCTAAGCAAGTCTTTTGCATTTTAGTTACATACCCAAAGGGCTTGTGCTTTTGTTGTTGCTGGTAGCATCTGTTAACTCTTCCTGAAACAACTCTCCAGGTGTGCAGCAGATAAAGTTTGGTCGTACTGTGGATCAAATCAACTACTTCTGCTTTCTGTAACGAAGTAAGGAACATCCCAGCCTTGTCTTCAACAAAGAAGAAGGTTTAATTTGCAAAGCAGTAATTCACAAAGCATTAGTTGTCCTCTTTCTAGTAACCTTAAGATTAGCCAAGAGAAATGTGGAAGATTAGTCCTTTTCCTCTCCAAGCAGTGTCCAGGGCTTCAACTGATACTAGTGCTTCGAGGTAAAACCAGCTCTATCTTTTGGGTTTTTTTATAACAAGGAGTGGATTAAAGATCCAAGCAGAGCTACTTCATCACCCTGGTTTAATGACATTCAGTAAATACAATTGGATCACTTAGATTCCAGAAGCAGAAGGAGCAATAATTGATTAAACCTTCAATGTTCAAGATCAGAAATAAAGTCCGGGGGATGCTGCAAAAAGCCAGGAAAAAGCAAGAAAAACTGATTGAAAGTCCAATCAAGCGTTAAGGGAGCATCTCATCCTCCCAATGTCCAGGGAAAACATTTATTTTTATAATAGCTTTTTTTTTTAAATCAGTCAGTATCACCAAACTCATTCTGGTGGTAGACACTATTCTAATCTTCCCAATTTTTATGCTCAGGAGATTATGCAATATCAGATCGAATATCATTGCTCAAGGATTCATGCCTTGTGGTTTAAAGATGCAACCTGAAGTGGAAGTGCTGGGACAGAAGTGGGACTGGCTATGCCCACCATGGCTGGTGGTGAGAGCGGGGAGTGGAAGGGACAAGCAGAGCTGCTGGCTCAGGGCTCACCTGCCCACTTTCGGACACACGAGTTTCCCTGGGAGAACTGGGAACCTTTTGGCTTTGGTAATGAATCAAAAAAGTAGAAAGATTGCTCTAAACACTCTTAAAATCAAATATATGGAGTTCTGCCTTTTTATCTGGTGAGCACTTGTCCCTGTTTCATGCTCGTGAAATAAACACTCCGATTTTTAGAAGTATCATACAAGGGTTGAATTGCTCAGGTATTGAGAACAGTATTATAAAATCAAAGCTTATGAAATGACAAATATAAAAATCAGGGGGTTTATTTCTTCTGCTGTTTTTTTAGACAAAATTATTGAGTATGGCTCACATTAATTTGTTGGGGTTTTTCCAAAAAGTATTGTCTTGGTAAGAACAGAAAATTCTGTCTCTCTGTGCAGTCTATCTCTGCATACAAATGATTATTTTTAGCTGTGATTTTCTAACTCCCGAGGGAATTCATGAGTAAAGAAGAGCTCTCCATAATGCATGTATGTATGTGTATATGCCTTATATACAGTTTATGTTGCTTATTTATTATTTATGTCACAGGAGCTTATTCAAAACATTGCTCTATCTTTTTTCTTTGAAAATATTCATCTAGGAAAATTACTGACCTGTCTCTCTGCCTTGTCCCTCTCAGTGCCAGCTCAGGTCCCTTTTTGTGATCCCACAGTGGGTCCAGTGCAATGACCCAGCCTGTGCCAGGCCTGGGCTGGGAGCTGAAGGGTCTGATTCATTCTTAGGGTTCCAGTTGCTGGTTCATCTGAGACCTCCTGTGTGACACCAGGTAAGTCCCCTGCAGAGATGGCAGTGGGGAGAGGGGCTCTGGACAATGTGGGATGCAGTACATGGCCCCATGGACCCTGTGGCCCTGAGGAAAGCCTCCACCACTCCCCAGGGAGCTGGGACCAGAGACTGCAGCATCCTGCTGGCAATGTCAGTCTTCTGAGGCAGAAAGACACAGTAGGCTCTTTTGATTAAAAATAGGTCAAGAATTAATTGAAATGAAGGAACATTTTTGGTAGTGCAGAAATTTGAACCAGAGTTGAACCTTCCTTTTTTTTTTCCCATTTGATGCTCAGTATTTGAAAGATGTGCAAAATTTCTGGATTTCTGCAGTTGGTGGTGATCCAGGAATGTAATAAAGCTCTTCCCTCACTGCCCTCTCCCCCAAAATAATTCCTGAAGATTTATTCATCATTTCACACATCACTAAGTAAACATCCCCCTTCCCATCACTGGCCTGATGGAGACTTAGTACATTACTGTGTAAAGCAGAATGATCATGATTTGAAATGCAATACACAGGCAATCTCAGTATCCTTGAGGTATCTCTGCCAGGAGCATGGAAAGCAGTTCAGTTTCAAGAGTAATGAGACTAATTTGCAAGTCTCTTCTACTGCGCCTTTTGTGATTTTGCTGTTCTCTCCTACAGTTACAAGTCTTGACTAATAAACAGTGTTATTATATATAATACAGAACATTTCCATGTCTCACTGTGCAGTGTGGCTGGAGAGGGTAGACCTCAGCTTGAATTTTGCAATATTTTCCAATTAGATGACCAGACATTAGTGTTCAAAATTCCTGTTTGGTGGAGGTTTGCAATCATTGTTCCCTAGCAACTGAAGTAATGTTAAATTAAACTGATAAATGATGCTCTAAAAAAAAAAAAATAAGAACTTAATCAGAGTGATTAATTTGTGACGCCCTTTTAGGAAAGGTTTACAGGATGTGTTGTGCATTTTCTATCTTCCAAGTGCAGTTCTTCATCAGCTGGGTACACAAGCTTTGAAAAACTGATTTCTGATGAAGTGTAGAGTAGATCTACTCACCCCTCCCAGCTGATGAGGAAAGATCTACCCCTTTGTGAAAGTTTGGTGGGTTTTTTTTTTTTTCACCCTGCCTGCAGTCCTGGGCAGTCCTGGCCAGGCTGGAAGATGTCAAAGCTGTCACTCAAGGCACAGATCAGCCCTCAGGCCTGGGACATCAGGAAATGATTTCCCAGCTCTGATGCTATGGACAAACTCACTCCAGCACCTGTTTCTACCATGCTGGGCCACTTCTTCTCATGCACAAAATACTGAACTTACAAACAAAAGAAAAGTACAACCTCCACACCCCAAACTCTGTTTTACCATTCCTCCTCTGTCTTTTCCTCCTTGGTTTAATTAAAACCAGAGTTTTAATCCAGCAGATGGAAGACTTTGAGACTAAGCCTATTCATTTCTTGGTGATGAGACAGGGCCTGCTCCATCCACTCAGGGGGACAGGCAGCCTGTCACTCCTACAAGCTCTTCCATGTTCCATGCTGGGCAGTGTGAGGCAGACTTCTGGGGGGTGGAGGCAGCAGGAGTGAGGTTTGGGGTGTGTCTCATGCACAGAAAGGTGATGCTGTGCCTACGATCCCAGGCCCACCCTGGGAGCCTGCCCTTAGGAACCTGAAGAAAAAGGGCCAATGCTCAGATCAAGGAAAGGCTGCAGGCACTTTTTCTTGACTGAGCTCCCCAACCATTTCCATCTTTCCTCTGGACTGTCCTGACATGTGCCACTGGCCTGCCATGACTTCCAGCCCCTTCACAATGAAGTCACTAGTGAAAAGCTTCTTGTTTTATGCCCTCCAGCTCCCTTTCCTTTTCCAGTGGTTGCTGTTGATTGCTGGCAATCCTTCTGACATGTGCACTTAATCAGTTCGTGACAGGAAGATGGGTCAATGGGCGAGCTCTGAATAAACAGTAAGAGCTCAAAACTGGAAACAGGGATTGCTTTGCTGAGCACAATTCTGGTGTCCTGGCTCCTACTACAGCCAGAAGAAAGTAAGAGAGTCATTATGAGTTATGTTTCTTCTGCACTTCTGTTAGTGTGAATCTAGTTTATGCATCATAACAGAAAAGCTTTCCAAAAGATATTGTTCTGCACATTTTCCATAGTGATGTCCAATTTTTCTTCTGAATTATTCTGTTTGGCTCTTGTCCTAAATAATTTCCAGCAGCCTTGGATTTCACAGGGCATTTATACACTTGCTGTAAAATCTTCTGATGAGTCTTAAAAGGTTGGATTAAAGGATTTGAAACCCATGAACTACCTGCCAGTTGGCTGACCGTGCCTTCCAGCTTCACTCCTTTCTGTTGTTGATATCAAGCAAATTCTTACACAGAGAATATTTCCAATTTGCCTTGATTATGGCAATGATTCACCAAGTATCTTCTTTGATAAAGACTGAACAATCCAAGGCTGGCCTCCATCAAATCAACAAATTACTCTCATAGGATTGCACAGTCTTGAGGTGTGACCTGATCCTTTCCTCTGAAGCCATTAGAGATGGAAGCACACCTCCAGGTTACTTATTTCATCTCCAGGTGAACTAGTTCATCCTTAGGTTGCTCCATCTGCTTTCCCAGATAAAATAAAGCTGAACTTCACCACATGTTCTCCACTTCCCTTCTTAACAGCTTTTACAGCAGGACTTATCTCTGCTTCTTATTCTGCGAGCGTCACCCTCAGACCAACAAACCAGTCACTTGCTCCTGGCACTCTCCTCTTTCATGGCAGTCCTCTGTGATCCCTCCCTGCTATGCACAATCACATTTTCCAGTGTTTGTGCAGAATAATAGCCTTCCATGGAATCTACGCAGCCCAAACCTTCTTTGTGGCTTCAAGGCAAACATGGCCTTTGTAGCATCACGTGCCCAACAGTCTGCAAACACCAGGCTATGGGCCCCCAGAGGAGTACAGGAAGCCCAGCTAACACACTGATTTCAGTGGAGTGGGTCTGTTTTAGTGCAATGCTCCTACTGTTCTGTTGGTTTTTCAGAAAATGACATAAAAATATTCCTAGACATCTTGTGAGCACCAAGAAAACAGGTGTTTTGTCATGGACCACACAAGAGCTTGTTGTTTCCTCTCACTTTTAATGTAACCACCCATGAATTCTGTTTATAAGGCTTTAGATAGACCACTGTGTTTCCCTTGCTCCATGCTGTCCTCAAGCTCTTCCGGCAGACAGCAGCTCCGTCACAATTGGATGTGATACTGGCACTTACCTTCCATCAAGGAAGATGATTTTCCATAGTGTAATTCCAGATTTATTGAATCAAGCTTTAAAGCTCAAGAGGTAAAGTGGGCTGTATTTTATACAGAAAATGGTTTTCACTGCCAGATGAAATCTTAGGGCAGAGTGTCTAATTTTATATAGCTGCTTGGACATTTCTTCTATCTTGGGATTAATGGTGATGGGGTAATTTAGATTCTGTAGCAACCTGAGATAGCTGGATTTACAGTTATCAGTCCAGCCACTTACAGGCATCTTTGCTTTAATTGAGTTTAGTGCTGTGAAAATGATGAACTTGATGAAGGAAAGCCTTTTCCACTTGCCTTGAGAATAAAGGCCCAGCTGAGGCAGGACCAGCACACTGCCTTCATTGCCAGTGCAGTACCCACAGGTGGGATGGCAGAGTGATGCTGTCTGGGAGTGCTCACAGCCTGTGCAGAGCAGGAGGGAGGTTTGCTGCACTGTGATGCCTGTCCCAGAGTTTGAGCTGAAGCAGAGCAAGGGGTGCTTCTAGACCTGGCAACTCTGTATTCGAGGTGCTTTTGTTTGAATCACCTAATTTCCTAAAGGAAGAGGGTGGTTTGGACACATGACTGATGAACTGATGTCCATCTGTCTGATTCCTCTGGCTCCATAAACTGTCGGCCATTTTTAGCCTGATTTGAATCATCCCAAACCAACTCAAACCTAATCATGACTTCCTACAAGTTAAAAAAAAAAAAAAAAAGTAGTTGACAGATAGAAAAGATAGAAAAGAGAGAACTGTTTATCCTCCCCTGAGGAGGAGGAGGAGGACACATCAAATGCAACAACACTGGAACAATATGAACCTGGAACTGTCAGACTGAGACCTCAAGTGGGAAAGGACCATCTCCCTAGCCAGGACCAGCTTCTCAGCTTTACCCAGTGCATCAGAAATGCCAATCTCCTGCTGTCTCACTCAAAGCCTGGCCACCCTCTCATTTTTCTCACTGTGTTGGCAGGAGATTTGTGAGTACATCACCATGTGCCATTTCAAGCTTCATTTGAATAAGCGTCCCATATAATAGACTTTTATAGCTCTCTTCTGTGAATTCTAAATTAACACAACTAATTAAAATGTTCCAAAGTTTTATGTAAATAACTAATTAGCATTTGAGAAGGAATAGTAAATTCACAGATGGTCATGCTCCACTCAGGGCCCACTGTGCATGGTGTTGGGCCCTTGGTGCAACATCCTGCCTTGGCGGGACTGAACTGCCCAGGGTTCACCCCAAGGATGACCCAGCACCATCCACCCTGCCTGCAGGCTCTGGGAACTCTGCATCTCATGGGATTAGGCCAAATGTCTCTGTCCCCGACATCAGGGCTTGCCGGACTAAGGAGAGCACAGGAGTGTGGATGAGAACATCAAGGAAGAAGAGGTCTGTGCACAGGAGATGAGGTGAGTGTCTGAGCTGCGATTTTCAGTGTTTGTACTGGTGTTGCTGTAAGGATGTTCCCCTAGAAAACCTTCCTCAGGGATACCTTTTAGGAGTAGAAGCTGCTATACTTCACATAACACAGCTGAACCTCAGCACTGCTGGGTTCCAGCCTCAGCACTCCCACTGAGACCCTGAAGTCCGTTCTGTCACACAAACCATGTGCCCACGGATCACAGCTGGGAGCGAAGCTAAGTATTTTCTTCCTCTCTCATAGGATTAGAGCATCTGTAGCACAGTGAAGAGGTGATGCAGGAGTAATACCTTGTAAGAATGGGGAGATTTAAAAAATAGATCTGCATCTATTCTGATTGCCATCCAGGTGGAAGTTGGAAAGTGTCCCTTCTCTGACATCTGGACTCATATGTACCAGGATCCCTACATTTATGCAGCCCATGGCACCCTGCACATCTAAGTGCCGTTGCAGCACAAAAAGGACCCCCACAAATACAAGGAAGGAGTTGGCCAGTTGGAGTTTGCTCTAGAAGATAGATTATCATTAGAGCAAACGAGGAGGGGGAATTCATTTTCCCTTCCTATTGAACAGGTCCTACAGGATTAACCTCACCTGTTCCAAGGGCAGCTCTGACTGTGCATCTTCTGCTCCCAGAGCTGCAAAGGCCTGTGGGAGATGGAGGGGTTATAAAAATCTACTTTAGAGTAAGATAAGGGGTTTTGGTATATTTGAGCAGGTCTCTAAGGAGGGGAAATGAGCTTGGGAAAATTCATGTTGCTAGGACAATTTTTCTTGGCCAGAGGGAAATCAAGAGAGCAGAAGCAGGAATCGGTGGGGAAATCAAAGGGTGAGTTAAAAGAAAGGAGTGTGAAGAGCCTGGCTGTTTGTGTTGAAATTATAAACAGGAGAGTGTTTTTCAGATATATTCTTGGGGAAGATGTAAAAGTGGGAGATTAAGTAAAACAGTAAAGCTGTTGAGGGGGAGAAAGGGCTAAGCTAAGCCTTCCTATTGCGTGGTCTTATTTGCAGTCCCTGTCTGCCCTGGAAACTTCCCCCATATCTCTCTCTGTTTATACATGCAGAAAACTTCTGCAGAGTGGGGAGGAAGATGCAAGCTCTCCATCTGGTCTTCCAGACATTGTTTCTCATCCTGGTACCAGCCTGGAGAGGAGGTGAGCTCTGAATTGGGTGGCCAGAGGGCAGCCTGGCCATGGCACAGGCCTTTGGAGGCTCATGGGGAGGGGAAGCTAACCCTGAGGAGCCTCATTGTCTCATCCTTTCCCTGATCCCAGACATGTTGCTACAACATCCTTGGGGAGCACAAGGTGGGTATGTCCACAGCATCTCACCCCAAGCATCAGCTTACTGTTCCTAGGCAGAGCATTTGGAATTTTATCTGTCTCAATAGGAAGCTGGAGAGCAGCCTGCTGATCCCATGTTTCTTGAATCCATAAGTGCTGGTATCAGCCCTCACTAATTCTGGGCACACAGGAGCATGGCTATAGCCTGTTCTGAACTGAGTCTGCCTGCAAGGATGAGGGTCTCAAACCACTGCCCTTCCCTGCTTGGAGCCCAGGTGGGCTGGGGGTGCTTGGCAGGGGACAGGCTGCACCTGAGGAGCCAACAATTCAAAATAAACCCAGAAAGGGCACCTGGGAGGAATTCAAGATGCATGGCAGGCTGGTAAGCAATCAAGTGTGGTAAAGGTATTTGGATCATCTGAGGAAGGCTTACCATCTTAGGCTGAAATGTTAGCAGGTGCCTACACTTAAGGACAAGCACAGAGTGTTCCTGTGGTGCCTGGAGCCCGGCTGTTGCAGGGGGCACAGGAGGCATGTCCCTGTCCCTGTCCCTGTCCCTGTGCCCACATGACCCCTCTTGCAGAGCAAGCCCCTGGACCACGGGGTTTCCTGCTGAAGAAGCACATGTGCCAGCTGATAATGACCAGCATTCATTTGTATTTCAGCATTCATTGCTAAACGGTTCTGCCTGGAAAATTGCCTTGAAAATGTGTTTCAGGATGTGCCAGATAGTCTCATGCTAATTTCTCAGCCAAAACCTCCCATGTGGTGTCCAATGTGATATCAGTAACTCAGAGGCAGGGGAAAATGAAGCCTCTATTTGGTTTCAAGCAATTTATTCTCTTGTTGTCTTTTTACATCCAGCAGCTAAGTAAATTACAGGGATGAAAATACTAAAGGATTTTAATTTTTTCACTGTAATTTCTTAGCCCCTGGCAACCGAATAATAACCAAAAAAAAAAAGACATATTATGAAAAAGTACTAAAGCCTAACTATAATTTTTAATTATTAAATCAATGTACAATTTTAACTGATTAAAAGTAAGAGGACCTGTTGAAGGACAAAGAAACAGCAGCAGCCTTCAGAGTTCAAGTAGTTGTGATCATCTTCAATTTCATAGTAGAAAATGAAAAGAATAAAATTTCTGCTGGTGATAGCTTTGTATTTCTGGTATACTTCATCTTTCTCTTTTTTCAAGCTGCTTTTAATTCTATCAGCTTTAACTTTAATTCTACTTTTGTGTTTCTTAACTCTTGAGGATTATCCAGCCCTTTGAACTGATTTCTGATATGCTCTGTGTGAGGTACAGTGGTATCTGGAGATTGAGATGAAAGATCTCTTAAACTCTTTTTCCAGGTGGGCTGTAACACACAGAATTTCATGGGTTTTTGGGAAGACAGTGATAAAACTCAGAATTATCTCACATCTTAATGTCCAAGCTGGAAATAAGAGAAGTCCAACTATCACTCAGGTGCAATAGATCTTAAAATGTAATTCTGAGCTCTGAATTCTCATACAACAAAACAACTGCTAGGCTTACCCAAACCCTGTTATTTTGGCACTTTTATTTTTTTAGGCTCCAATTTGAGTTTTAAAGATAAAACTCAACTTGGAAGAGGAAAGGAAATAGCCACTTCTCTAAAGTCTTTCAGCTTCACCCTGCCCCACCACAACACAGCTCTCAGGAAATCACTGCACACTGATTTCTGTGTTTAATGGTGAGAGCAGAATCAGCACCAAAGTCATCAGCACACACAAAATATTTGCTGGAAATACACATTCTCAAAGTGCAAGAATTCCAGAGCAAGAAAGCTCCTGCCTCAGTCCTTTCAGATAAGCTTAATATTTCAGTTGTTACAGTATTTATTTCAGGTGTTCATTATAAGGTTGGAACAGCAGTTTTTGGACAAATCACACTACTTTCTCACAAAACTTCAATGTTGGGACTTCAGAGAGTTTTGAAGTTTTGACTTCCCTGAATATATAAACACTTGTGTATTGAGTTCAGTTTTCTGTAGCTCTCGGCATGGGATATGCATGCACATATAGGAGAAATCTTGTATGCATAACCTAGAGGAGATTCCTTTTTCTTTGTCTTCCTGCCAGGCAGAAGCCTTCACTGACCCCATTCTCTGCTGGATTTTCCCTACTGATACACGAAGGCAAACAAAAAGGCTCTCTGGACCATCCAACAAGACGAGGTAGCTGCAGTTGCCTCAGATCTGAGGGGTGACCTCCGAAGCCTCGTTGCTGGGGAGGATGCAGCAGGACAATGCCATCCTTGTTGGCATTCATTTCAATCCGTGCGCCGAGGCTCTCCTTCCCCTGTGCAGCACATCCCCCACACAGGCTCACAAAGGGCTGCATTCATCAGGGACCAGCAACTGGGTATAATCCTTTTGAAAGACAACAGGCCGTGCCAGCTCTACCAGGCCTTGGTAAAATGTTCACCCTTCCTCGCTTACTCCAGCCCTGGGCCACCTTGGCTGACTCTTGTGCATGTGGAGGGGTTTGAGGGTCTAAGGACCCACTGAGATAGTTCCATGGGATGGGGAAAGGGCTCCCAGGGTCAGCAAGTTGGAGTGGTTACATCTCGTGTGGGAGCTCGCTGACTTGTGTCCCGGGAGCTGTTTGGTTTCATGCCCACACTCCTCCCACGGACAAGCTGCTGCTCAACCTTGCTGCTCTGGATGGGGTGAACCTTCTTTGCATTTCCAGCCTCAATTTATTCATGGTTGGTTTGCTCTCATTTGTTCCCGTGCCAGCACTGGCCATTAGCTTAAAAAGCTCTCCCCAGTGCTGGATTTAGTCATCTCAGTGTGTGTGTAGGGAACGAGCAGCTCCTTGTGGCTTCCATTTACAGAAGATGAGACCAAAGCTGCTTTAGTTCTCCCGTTGCAGAGAGGAAACACTCAGTTCTCCCCATTGCTTTGGTCTTCTCCTGGGCTAAACTGACTTTGCCTGCTGAGCCATCCCAGGCCAGGCCAGGAGGGATCAGGGATCCCAGGCCAGGCCAGGTGCAGCCTGAGGGAGCCTTGATGCCAAGGATGTAGCTGCAGAAGCAAAGACTGAGATGGTCATGGTGGTGCAGTCAAGTAGGGAGAGGAGAGATCCCAGTGGCCTGGAACTGGAGCAAGAATTGATTGTGGTGGTGATGTGAAAACACTGCAGCATAAAAAAGTGAACACATGCTTAACACTTGCCAGTTGACCTTCATGTAGAGAGTGGGACTGCCCTGATGTTCCTTGTCTCTCATCCACATCTCTGTGTATTCTCCATTCTGTACCATGTCCCACCTCTCCTGCTGCCAGTCTCTTTCTTTTCTTTCTGAGTCTTTGACAGACTAATTCTGGTCTGTTCTGGGAGGCTGATCAGAACCTAGCAAGGTGATTGCTCTTCCAAAAGTCATCCCCAGCAACCATCAAATGCTCTGAACGCAGCCTAGGAAGAGCTTGAAATAAGTTTAAGCTGCTAACTGTGCTTACAGGCTGCAAGGTGTTTTATGTGGGCTTCTGTTTGCCAGTGAATTGCCTCCCACTCTTACCAAGATCCAGAAATCACCAGGATGTTTCCTGAAATTTTGGCTTAATCTAAAAGCATGTCTGAAATTAATTGTATGATACCCAGTGAAACACAGGCTATCAGTTCTAGTGCACACAAATACAGTTTGGAGCCCGTTTCCTGAAATTCAGATCCCTGATGCAACCCTGGCCCTCTCAGACTTGACAAGGTAAATCAGCTCCTCCCAAATTCCTCCTGTCTCCCCATCTTGCGCTCCCTTTCATGCCTTTCATGAAACCCAGCAAGAGCCAGCCCCCAGTGGAGGTTTTTGTGGCAACTCTAGAAGTCACCCTCAGAGTGTTCCTAGAGCTGTACATCTTCCCACTGAAAGGACCAGGCACTTTAAGGAAAGCCATAATGGACAGTCATAAATTGCTGAATGTTTCGGTAGCTCCCGTTGCTGCCTGGGAGATGCATTTGTCACCTAGCAACGACATAAGGTGATGAGGAAATAACAGCATGTTAATCTAATGGCCATGAGTTAACATCTATCAGGGAGCAGCCTCCCAAGTCCACCAGGTGAATATAATTGAGGAGGAAAGAGATACCAAACTTTTCATCCAGTAAGTAGAGGAGGAGTCTTCGTGTGTGCGTGCAAGTGTGTGTGCATGTATCTCCTCATGGGGGGATGACAAAAAGCCTGGAGAAATCCCTCAGACTGGAGCTAGCCCTCGGACACAGAGCTGTGTGGAAGATGTGTCTCAGTTTTGCAAAACCCAAAGGCAGCAGTGCCCCAGCAGGCAGGGAGCAGCAGGAGGGTGCCAGCCCACTGTGAATTTCAGTGCAAAACCCTTCTGGGTTTTTGGTGTCGAGTCCTGACTGTCTTAGAGCAAGTGCTGAGGCTCTTTATGACATTCATGTATTCAAGCTGCTCAGCTGATCATGGACAGGGAGAGTTTTCCTGCTTTTTGTATTTCCTTTTTGTATTGGAATCACATTTGTATTTCAGTATTGGAATCACTCCTGAAGCAAAAGACTGGGCTATTCATGGACCCCTGTGGCAGCAGCTCTCTGGCCATGGAGAGAAACACACAAGTTTCTCAGGTGCCTGAGGAAAGTTGTGTGTTTCTCTCTGTGGCCAGAGAGCTACTGTCACAGACCCCCTTTTAGCCAACTCTCTCTCCTCTTGACATCATTACAGAGAGTGCAGGACAGGCTTCAGAAATTGCCATCATCCCTTGGAATCCTGTATGGGTCCAACCAGCAGAAAACATCAAAGTTTGCCTCAAGACCAGGAGCTGAGCAGTGATAGAATTCAATTCTTTCCCTTTTCTTCTGGAAATAGATCCAGAACAGATGCCACGTGTTATTTTTCAGTACCAGGAGCTCATTGAGGTACCTGGCCCCTGAAATACTGGGGTTGATCCATTTGGTGGCTCTAAATTGAAAGTACCCTGGGTGCTGACATGAGGGAAGTAATTGTGAGAGGAAGAAAACTGAAATTAGTTCAATGATGGATGACCTCATTGAAGCCTGAAATTGTCAGAGTCACATAGTTCCCAGCAAGGCTGTGCACATTTTTATACTGCAGGAGCTTTTTCTTTAAGAAAACAGCTAAGAAATTGGTTTGGCAATTTACTGTTGAGCAGCACTGAAAAGGATTGGTCTGAAGCAAGACAGCATGTTCAGACCATTTATTTTGTGTAGCACATGCACTTAGCACCATTATGAGAGATGCTTTCTCAGCGAGCATCATTTCAGGAGCTCGCCTTTCATTAGTGCTGAGCTGCAAGTAAACATTAGAGAACACCAGGGCTTGGCCTGGGTTTATGCAAAACTTGAACATTAAATAACAAACCCATGTTGTGCATGTATATCACAGCTGGTTAGATTCTTGACCTTTCAGCTGAAGCAAAGCCACAGAGGTACATCTCAAGAGCAGCTTGGCTTTGTCAATCATTACAGAAGTAATGGCATCCCAACATAATACTTAACTCGGGAGTGACAGCTAAACATATTCATGGCAACACCGTTTGTGTTAAAATCTGGAAGAACCACAGTTAATGGTGCATTTCAGCCACGGGCTGTAAACTTCAGTGACAACCTATTACTGACTGCTGAACAAACTGGGATTGTCCCTTCCAAGGGGATCAGAGCTATGGTGCAGACCATCTTCTACCCCTGTTTAACCACATCACCTGCATGGCTCTATAGGAATTGAATGTGCAGTGAAATTTTGTGTCCCTTGTAAGAAGCATTGGGGATGTATGGGTTGTTTTAAGCTGCATTTTCCTGGCAAGCCCTGACAGCTGCATAACACTGGTACTGGTGGTAGGTCTCAGGCTGGGAAGGGTTTCCTTCATCCTTGGTGCAGGTTTGAGATGGTAGGCACAGTGCACAGGACATGCTTAGAGCTAACTCTGCTTTTTCTGTAATGCCAATATTCCATCTGAAGGCAGCATGCCATGAAATGTGGCCCCACTGCATGGACACCAGTGACTCTCTATTTATAGCAGGTCCTGTTAAATGCAGCCGTGGGTTAATATGGAACTAAGCCTCAGCAGCAGGAATTTGTGAACAGCTAGGAAAATACCGAAACAACTGCAAGGTGCTGACCTTAAACCAGTGTTCCTTTAACTTCTGGTAGCTGTTTGTGTCCCCGCAAACCCAAATTCCCTCCCTGGCTAGCGGTAATTTCTGAGGCGCAGGAAGCCATTGGGTAACGTGTTCTCTGCCTGCAGGCACGATGTGCAGAGAAGTTTTAAAAGCACCAAATTACAGAGGATAAAACACTGCTGCAAACAAAGCTCTTCCAGTGTTTCTCACACTAATGATGCGGAGACGTGGAGCTTTGTGTTTAACTTCATGGATCACAGCAGGAACTGGAGTTCTGTGTTTAACCTTCTTCCAGGTAACCAAACCCTTCACTGGGATCAGGCTGATTTTAGGGATTTTGGGAGGGGGAAGGTGCCAGCTTTTATATAATTTAGTCATCAGCTTTCTTTTTTTTATTATTATTTTTTGAATTTTTTTTTTGAGGACCTAATGAATTTGGGGAAGATTTAATGCTCACAAAAATTCCAGTTAATGCAGAGAAAACACTACTGCCTTTGTCCTTTATTCTGTCTGTGGCTATTGAAATGGAAGAGCTTGAGGCTTCAGCAGCACGGGTGGGTGTTTGGCTGCTGTGATAGATTCCTGCCTCAGAGCAGATGCACTTTGCTGCAGTTCAACTACGCTAAGGTGGCTCTGCTGAGCTGGTTTGAAGGATGATAAAAGAGAGGCCAGAGGTTGTCATTCAGCCATGAAGAATACTCAGGGTACATGTAATCACAGCAATCAGCTATCTGCTTTTGACTTGTTATTTAATCATCAGTTGAAATGCAAAAAAACCCAAAATAATTAAAATATTCTGCATCGGGGTGCATGTGTGACATGGCAAATTAGCTCAGTTTCAAAAGGACACGTCTGAAAGAGCTGAAGCTTCTATCTTTTTCTCTATTCCTCATTTGAGTTTCAGCCACTCGTGAAATTTCACAGATAATGCTTTATATGAAAGATTTACTATACCCAAAGACCTCTGGTGAAACTAGGGACTGGAAGGCAGTGTTTGCACAGGATCAGACACATAGAGATCTCAGGGGGGATGTCTTGCTGTTTACAGTGGCTTGAGCTTTGCATAACAAAAAGAACCTGTTAATTAGAGATTTTAAAAGATATTTTTCAGTTATGCATATTTGATACAAATTTCTAGTTCAGAACACAGCCTTCCAGTTTGACTGAAAGTCAAAAATCTCTAAGTATTTGGGATATATGCAGAGGGAAATCCAAAGTAATTATTTACAAATTACATTCTAATAGTTTTTTTCCGAGAAACTAATCTAAATTCCTCTATCTTGTTCATTCTGATTTCCAGTGTTATCACAATTCTATACCCGATATGAATTTTTTTGTAGCAACATTGGGCAACTGTAATAACACACCTAACACCAGTCAGCCAAAAGAATCTATTGAATTGGATTCAATTATACTGATGAACTGCTCTGGTTACTTTTTGCACAGATAATATGAAACTGAGGCTATGATCAACAAGGCTTGCAAAAATAAACTGGCTTAAGCTGAGAATAGAAAATATACCTGAAAAACAAGTTTCAGGTTCACATATTTGCAATACCTGAAACCTGACTCTGGGAATGATGCACCACTGCTATCTGAAAACAGGAAAATTCTGGGTAGAGCACATTTCTGGTCAAAACAGCTCCAATTTACTGCTCCATTCACAATTAGCTCCCCAAAAAAAATGAGCCACAGAACAAGAATTTGGTTATGAGCATTTTCACCAGGTATTTCTGAATAGCAAAGCCCAGTGCAGCAAGCAGGTCTCAGACTCCAGCTGGTGTTTCCCTGCTCGTGTCTTTCCCTCTTTCACATCAAAAGGAATGCTTTCTCCTTGGCCTAGCTTTCATCTGCAAGCTATTGAATTTATTGAGCTCTTGGTGAGGTTCTCTGCTGGTTTCGATTTGGGCTGGCTCAAAGCAGAGACCCACAGAGCCAGATCCCTAAGGAGAGGTCTGCTTTCAACCCTGCAGGATCAGCACTTGTTTTGTTCTTCCCCTCCAACTTCCCACTCTAAGAACAGTAATTATACTGGTAAATTGTAAAAAAACAAAACATACCTGCCCTCTCTGATTTACATGTGTGTTTTCAGTCAGCAGACTCTGGGTCGGACTGTGAGCTTGGCGAGAGGTGAGTGTGGCTTCATTCTCTCACCCATGGCTGCCCCCACCCCAGGCTCTTTCAGGGGTGCTGTGCTCCTGCCTGGCACACCAGCACAGCAGAGGAATGAGGAATTCCAGGACAAGGTCATTTAGGGTTGGGGCTTTTTTCCAAAAGAGAAAATAGAGGCTGGGAACCCTTTGGGTTTTCAGCAAGAACGCTGGTGGCAGGTGCCAGTGTTGAAAGGCAAACAAGTGGCACTCTGCTTCTTGCATCATCTGCATTGCTCCCATCCACATAGAGAAATTTTTAATGGCTCCCTTCATGGAAGAAAACTTCTCAATCTTCTGCTTACTGATGGTGCTTGTCTTTGTGTTGGTAGGTGTGCTGGGGTGGGTACAGCCGCCCCCTCACGCTGGACTGGAAGTCCTTTTTATTCTTCCCTTTTTAGGTGCATTGGACAGAGCGATGAAAACTTTAGCAGCTGGTATGTGTGGTAAGTTTCAGATCTGCTTTAAGGGGAAAAACTGGCAAATAATATTCTTTGATGGATATATGAAGAGAAAGGCATTAAGAGAGACTGATAGCTAGAGAGTATTGCTCCTGGGCTGTCCCTGTGTTCTGTCTTTACAAACTAATGGAAATCATTTATCCATATCCTCCTCACTGTACAGTGACAACTGAGCTGGGAAAAAACGATGGATTGTGTCAGGGAAAAATGTTTGAATTTCCAGCCAGCAGTCGCTGCTGAGCACTCAGGAGTGAGACATTGGTTTCTGGGGACTTTGATCATGTCCAGTGTGCTGGTCGGGAAACCACAACATTTAACGGCTATTCGCAAAGATGTTAATGAATATGTTAATTTGAAGACATGCAGCCATCTGTCGGTGCTGCCCGCAGATGGTGACAGTACTGTTCCTCCCCTGCTGCCTCTGCCTTAGGTTCCTGGTGTTGTTTTTCCTGGCCGTGCTCCTGTCCTGCGGGATCTGCTGCTGCCTGCAGTGCTGGCTGAAGTGGCGGAGCTGCCTCCCCCGACGCACCATGGCTGTCTTTGCCCTCAGCAGCTCAGATGCCTTTTGTGGTTAGTCCTGTCCCTGCTGCAAGGTCCTGCTGGCCCTGGTGGCCTTCCTGTGGCCCATCCATAACCCAGTAAAAAGCAGTCAGGCTTGGGAGCTGGGATGCAGCCAGGGGCTGTATTGCTGGTGAACAATGGGGTGCCCAGCTCTGGCATCTTGGGGACATGTTCAGACCATGGACTGGGGGGCTGAAGCCACATCCACTTTTCACTGAGCCATACCTTGGTGCTGTCCCTGTGTGTCCATGTGTCCTAAAGGTGCCTAGCTGGGACTTGGCCAGGCAAACACTGGAGGTGTGTGGGACTTTCTCATCGGTGCCAGGCCACTCACTATAGGCTCTGGAGTCAGGCTGCCCTTTCCAGCGTGTGTCCTTCATTTCTCACAGGCAAAACTGTACTGGTCTAATTCGAGGCACCCCAGTACAGCTTGACTGGCTAACACACCCTGGTCTGTCAAAAGATTGTCGTGGTGGGTGCTGTTCATTGTGGCAGCCACCCTCAACATTTCCCCAGGAGCACCCAGATTTTGAGGACTGGGCTATAATGACTGTGTAGCAAACAGAACTGATCTGGAGTATGGCCAGCAGCATCAGCAGGCTGAGCCAGACAACATCCCTCCAAGAAAAATAAAGCTAATCCTGTCATTAGGCTAAGCCCTTCCCAGAGGACATATTACCTGCTTTCTGGGTGGTCATAGACAGTGTCTCCACAGGGAGGACCCACCCAAACCAACCCAAATTCCTCTGTCCCAACTTCTTGTATCTGGAGTTTGTGGTGAAAGACTCTATGATGCCATCCTTCAAAAATTACGTCCGTGCCTTTCTTGTTTCCAAGTGGTTTGGCAGCTGCTCCTGGGCTCGCCCCTCTCACTCCCACACTTGCCCTTCACGCCTGTCTGCTGTACAGTTGTGACTTTGCTTTTTCCCCAGCTACTGAAGCACCTCCGTGCCCATTCTCTGGATCCCTGAGCCCCTGCATGACTGCAGAGGTTTCCTCTTCTCCTGTCCCATGCTTCAGCCTTGGGGGAACTGACTTGCCTCCATCTTACGAGGATGTTATGAAGGAAAACAAGCTCTAGACACCACATGTTGGCTTTCAGTGATCCTACTTGGTTCATCAGAGATCATTCATCGTGCCAAAGGGGTGTGAGATCAAATCAGCCATTTCCACAGGTTGGCTGAGAGACTGAAAAGCAGCACATATTTAATCTGAACCTGAAAGACAAGACTAAATGCAACAGAATAAATGCCAAAAGTTTGTGTTGAATCTGTCATAGGAGTTCAGCTTGACATTTTGATATCTCTGGATTTCAAGAAGCTTCTTCAAAGGCCTGTCTGCATTTGGGGTTTCTGGCTCAGCCTCTAGATTTATCTCTCTAAGGCTGCTTGAGCTGGTGCAACCCCATGTATTTTAGGACCAAATCTTGATAAATGACTTGGTAGTTTCTTCTCAAGCTTGGGCTGCCTCCTTCACTCGGCACTGTGCCAAGAAACACCCTCTGGCAAAGTCATGTTGTTCTAATACATTGCAATGCAATCATGCCACTCTGTGATGAAAGATCATTTGCCACATTTAAAATGTTTAGCACAGCATATCAGATTTGTCTAGTGCAAAAGGCAGCAAATTTATGGCCAGGGAAGAGAAAACAAGAGACAGGCATTATGTAGGAGTAACAGTGGCAGGAGCTGGTTACAGAGCCTTAAAAAAAAAAAGTGAGTTTGCTCATTTGAGCTGTTCTTAATTTCATTATGACTGTTCTCAGCTACTCTTGCCCTAGCATTGCAGACCAGAAGGCATTGAATGGCCCAGAACCCACGTGGAAGTTCCACACAGACATGAATTAGGGTCTTAGGTACTTAGTACTTAGCTAGACAAATCTATTAAGATAAAGAATGCCATTTTCTTTGAGGTGATCACTGCAGACAGGATGGAAAAATACTTTAAGAAGCCATCCAGACTGCCTTGTGCCCAAGCAGGATCAGCTCAACCAAAGTCATTCCTTGGAAGTATTAGCCTAACTAGTTCTCAAATTACTGAAGAAAGATGCTGAATTTTCCCCTTAGCTGGATTCCAGATGAAAGCAAAGATTGCCCTTTGTTTGTCGTGGGCAGGTCACTGAAGGCTGAATTCAGCCTGTCTGACCTCTGTGCCTCTGCTCTCTCAGTGGCAAGGGCTGGGGGTGCAGCCAGACCTCTCCTGCTGCAGAAGGTAATGTCAGCCCTGGTCCCGTGCTCTGTACTCCATGGAGCCATGAGCCCAATTTGGGCAGCTGGGTCCATCTGGGATTAAAATCCCAAAAGATTAATGAGAGCCCACAGGCTGCCTCATGGAGCACCTCCCCACCTGTAGAGTGAGGTTAGCACCAGTTCCCGTGCTCAGGAAGGAAACTGGGAAGATAAATGCACTAAAGGTTATCATATTCTTATAATGATTCAATGTAAGTACATTTGTTAGATAAAGCATTACAACATATTTTGAGAAAAAAATATTTGCCAAAACCACTGCAAATTATCTCCCTAAAATCTTTTTTTAGAAGCAGCTTTAATGTTTGACTCTTGTGTGAAAGGAAATAAATGTCACTTGTAGCCAAATGAATGTTTGTGCCAGCAGGCTAAAATATTACTGGGTTTATTAATAAGGAAAATTAGCAAGTACAGACTCAGCCAGGGGAGAAATCGAGCAACTTCTGAGTGTCCTTTTGCTGGCTGATCTTGGTAAGATTGCAGGTAATCAGCACCTCTCAGGATGAGATCTTTCATGTACATAACTGCTTCCACCACTCAACCCCTTCAATTTATGCCCTGAAGCATGAGATTTGATTATGTTTGTCACTGCAGCTTGCATAGCCTGTTAGTGGGCATTAAATCAGCTGTCACTTGATTCCCACCTACACGCTGTTAGCTTCAGTGACCCCTTCATGGCAGAGAACTCCACAGGTTGTCTGCATTATGTGCTGCATAAAACATTACTGCCTCCTGTTTATTAATGGCTTGGCTCTAAATAAATTGCTGCCTTTAATTTCACTGAATGTCACCTTCTAATCAGATGGCTGGAGAGGTTAACAAGCAAGGACTGCTCAGGTTTCAATGCCTCCACTCCCTCTGCATCCCTCTTTCTCCAGGACCTGTGATTCCCGAGGTGCTAAATCCTTCCCTAGCCACCCAACAGAGGGCAAGCAAGACTTCCAGCACACAAAACATTCGAGGGAAGGGGTTTGTTCCCCTGCTGCTTGTGTGCATTCAAGTGCATTCAGTTTCATGTTTGAGGCGCTTTAATTATGCACAAAAGGAATCAAATTTTTCCATTAGAACTGTGACAAGTGGCTCACAGTAAAGTAAGCTAGTGGCTGTCACAAAATCAGGCTCCATCTGGAGTCACCAGCGTGGGAGAACCTGTGTGCTGTGGTACCTGTGCAACATGACAGGAGCCACAGGAGCTTCCAAAAACTGCTGGAAGCCAGGAGGTATCTGCAAGAAAGAGCTCATGTAGAGCTGCTGTGGGGAAGACATAAACTAATATTGCTGCTGGCTTGGGGTAAGGAAGGGAAGTACCCTGAGAAGGGGCTCAGGGCCCTGGCCCTTGGCTTCCTGATCACTGGAATGGAGAAGAGGATGGGTTTCTTTCTTCTACAAAAACATTTTGGGTGGCTCCACCAACTTATTATTCCCAATGGAAGCTGCTTCTCCCAGCTTGCCACCTCACTCCTGTGTTCTCCAGCAGAACAGACAAGGTTTCTCCAGACCTGCGTTCCCAGTCTTACACAAGCCGAGATTTTGCTGGGTAATTGATATTTTTATAAGTACTCAGCTCTTAATGAGGGCCGTTAAAGCAGTTTGGCTGATGTTTCCAGAATTGCAAAGAAAGAAGAACCATTTGCTTATAATTCATCACCTTAGGAATAGGGTTCACCTTGGAAAAGCACTTGTCCTGCTGTGACTCTCTGGCTGCCACTCATCCTCTGATTTACACTTCCTGCTGACTTTGAGAAGAAATAGCAAACAGCTCTAGAAAAAAGCAGAAAACACTAGAAGGCAGATGTGTTTCTGGGGGAACTTGGCATCAGCAAGACTTGAGGGGGAAAATGGGAGTGGTGCAGAGGAGCCAATTGCTTGGTGACCAAGCAAAAGACAAAGGGAGCGTGGTGAGGCACATGGCTGGACTCTCATGTCTGCAGATTAAGAGCTGAATTATAAAGTCATAAAGTGGCTCTCAGGCAAAATAGAGCAAAACCAGAGGTAGCTGAGCCATAACAGGGCATCAGTTTGGAATGCCAGGAGGGTTGGACATGAAAGATGGGAAAATAATTTATATGCTCATTAATTTTTTTTTAATTGTCATCCAAAATTCTGCGTTATGGGCTGAAGATTTTTGCACAGGGAGGATGAGGACAGGGCTGGGGACAGATGCCCGCTCTCTTTGGGTCACTAGATGGCACAATTCTGGCTCTTTTCTTCCTTGCTCAAAGGCATTTTACAGCAGGAACCCAGCAGCTACAGGGATAAAATAGTTCTCGCTGCCGTTAACAGCGGTTGGACAGAGTATTTCGGTCATTAATCACTTGCCCACAATATTTAACAGATGCAGAAGAGCAAACTGTAGGAGTCTGGCCCCAGCTGAGAGAGAAAACCTTCCATTCTTGGTGGAATTTTACTTTTCTCTCCTGGAAAGTTTAGGAAATGACTCTAAGTAGATGTGTCTAAGCAGAGACAAAGTCTTCAGCTGCTGAAGATGCATTGCTGCAGGTGTACACTGGGGTCTGAGCTTTAGGCAGCCTCCAAAATCAATCCCCCATGCCCAAGGGCTGGTCCTATTTGTGCTGCTGCCTTTTGTGTGTCCTTGCAGGCGAGCAGTGATTCCCTTCACAGGAGTCAAAGCAGGTCACTTGGCAAAACACCTTCTGAGCAAAACCTGGATGTGGGTTAGAGAGACGCGACACTCAAAGGCAATTGTGTTTATTCTATCCCACTGATGTTACACGTGTAAGAAAAGCACAGTTCTGCACTGCTGCTCCTGTCTACTGGAAATAATTGTTCGCATCCACTGAATTCACACCAAAATCACATGGCAATGTCTGTGAAAAGGCAGGAAATCCATATCCTGGGAAACACTGATGCAGCTGCAGTAGGAGACAGCCTAGTTCACAAGGTCACAGTAAGAGTGAGCACTAATTACAGCTGGAGATGTTAAAAGCCCTCATGAGCAAGGCTGATCTAGGCAGGGAGAGGACAAGATGCTGCAGGCAGAAAAGGACAGCTATTGCAGGTGTCATTATTTTATCTCCCTCACTTGCCTGTATCAAAATGGGAAATCAATAGTTATCTGTAAGGCATGGAATCAACTTAGCAAAGATCTTACCTAAACACTTTACTATTTTCCATAACCTGCAACCAGCCAGATCCCTGGCAGAGGGCACGGAGATGTCAGGGGAGAGGACAATGGGGAGCGTCAGTTCAAGGAAGCACCCTGGGGCAAGCACACAGGCAGGAAAGGTGATACTCCCAGCTCTCAGCTAAATCACTGACTCTCCCTATGCCCTGGAAAATGAGGACAGAGGTGCCCAAACATAGAAAAGTGCCCAAACATAGAAAAATGCCCATTGTAAGCTAGTGAAAATATGGAGAAACCTAAAAAGCTGTTGGAAGTGATGGATTAAATGTTCGGCCTCAGCTCAGCTGGAAATTGCAATTGAGCAAAAAGCCTTGGTAAACCAACAATGGCCATCAAGAGGGGAAAATCAGTCTATTGTCATTCCTAGTGAGCTGCTACTGAATGGAATGCAGGTAGGTATTAAGGAAATACTTAATAACTGAGCTTACCTGATACATCCTTAGCCTTAGGGACTGGTTGTGATTTTGAAAGAAAAAATAAGTCCTGTTTACTTTCTGGGAGGTTTCTTGCTAATGAATATACAATTAAACTAGAATAGATCTGCATTGTGACCTGATAATGAGCTAATGAGGAGTGAATCCTGCAGTCATGAAACCAGTGTCAGTATTAAATCAAACAGGAATTAACAATTAAATATTAACAGCTGATCAAAACATCAGCTAGACTGTCAGCAGAATTTGAATAATGAAGCAATGTACTACTGGACTGGTTACAAAACATTAACCCAGCAAAACTAAGAGTTGCTGTGACCTTTTCCTGGCCCTCTTGTGCAGGAGATGGGTCCTCAAAACCTACCATAGAGTTTGGCTAGAACAGAAGTATGATTAAGGCATTAACTCTTATTCTATACAGATACTGAAGAAGAGAGGCTCACAAGTGTTGATGCAAAATTCTTGATATGCAAAGAATATTTGTACATAAACTCTTTGCATGTGAAGTGTATTTGAGGAGGATGAATTAAGGCAGTATTTGTGCTCTATTTGTGTACCCCAAGGAGGAACACAGGCCTGGAGGGCCCAAAGAAACAAATCCTTGATATTCAGTGGGTGTAGACATTCAGTGCCCACTGAGCCACTGCTTGGTGTGACCCACCTGTTGCAAGTCACAAAACAGCTCCCACCACCTTAAAACAAACTGAAGGCCATTTAGGACAAAGGCCCAGAATTCTCCTCAATCACTGAACAGGAGAAATCAGTGATCTGAGATTTGTAATTACACCTACATTTCTTCTCTGCTAAACAAGAAAGAAATCTTCACAGCAAGAAATAACCTTTGTGCTCAGAAAAAGCTATGGAAAACAGCAGCAAGAGGCTGGCAGGCATCCCTGAGAGTTTGTGGGGAGGGATAATGTGCTGGCTGCATAGGCTGGGGAGTTTTTGATTCAGAGTTGATGCCTTTGCTGGGTACCTCCTCCCCAGGAGCATCTCTGAGCTGGGTAAGCAGGGCTGAGGCTGCTTGCAGCATCTCTCCTCCCTCGGGGAGGCTGAGGGAGCATTTGCCTCTCTGGGCAGGAGTGGGGATGTGTGCAGTGGAGCAGTCACTGAACACAGCTCTGCCTTTGGGCAGAGCTCTGGGGTGTGTTCACCCTCCATCTCCTTCCCACTGTGTCTCTGAAGGAGCAGGGCAGCAGGGACACAGCCCTGGAAGCAGACCAAAAAATTTTCCCAAGTTTCCCTGACCTGGCAGAGAGCATCAGCAGTGTCAGCTCTCCTGCCCCAAAGACCCACAGAAAACACATTTCTGATGGGGCTTTTAAAAAGTTTAAAAAACAAAACAAACAACTGCCATGTTCTGAATTCAGTTTCCTGCAATAACAGACAAAAATTCCTGTCACCTCCAGATCTCTTTGTGCATTCTTGGTACAATCTGTGAAGTCATCACATCGCTCATAACTCTTGTACTCGTTGTCTCTCAGGAACTTGTAAAAAAGCTTCCATCACCCCTCCTACTGTGTTTACATCTGTTTGATATAGCTCATCTGTTGGCAGTAACCTGCTCTCAGTTTGGCTGACATAAATGTCTGCCAGCCCAAGCAGCACAAACACTGCAGGCACGAACTCTGCAGGCATGAGCCTCCCTTGCCTGGGCAGCAGAGCTGCCACCAGGGCTCTTGCTGAGATGGTTGTGCTGTGCTCTGAGCCCTGGGCAGGTGTCTGGGTCCGAAGTAGATCCATATGGACCTGCTGTTGTCCTGTCTGTTCCAGGCCCTGGGTGCTTCTGGACGTGGAGCCATGTCAGGGCTGGGTTATGTTTTGGCCTTACTGGTCAGTTCTGTGCTGCACAACAAGGTGCTGCTTCCAGGGTAACCCATCAGAGGACTCAGCCCTTCATTTTCCATCATAGGAGTTATCAGAAGTGCTGCTTGGGATACAGCTCACTCCAAACTCAGCAAGCCCATCTCCCTCTGGCCCACATAATATAAAGTTTCACTTCATACTGTCTGGGAGAAGGAAATCCAGCCTCCCCACCAATCAGTCCATGGAGGAAGCCTACCTTTGGTAGTGCTTCAGCACCCACAGCTGTGCACACCCAGCTGAGACTCCAGCTTTGTTTCTCCACTGCTCCTAAGCAGATAAATCTCTGTGCTGGGAGATTTTTCTCAGCCTTCAGTGGCCATGATATGGTGTGGTGTCCATGGTCAGAAAAGACTGCATTTGGACAGTTCCCACCAACCCTAAGAAAACACTGTCTCAGCTTCTCTCTCTATTAAAGGCACGAAAAAATGTTCACATCCATCCTTAGGGAACATGTTAAGCCACACAGGGGTTTTCCTCCCCCACCCTAGTGAAGACCTGGCTGATGCCCTAACCTCATCCAGCCTATGGCAGCCTGGATTGCAGCTGGGGACAGCAGTCCTGAACTAGGTTTAAATACCTTTTGATGGAAAGGGACAATAGATTTTAGTATCATTTATCCTAGCTTCTAGTTAATGTAGATATATTGTAATGCACAAGTTCCGATTTTGGATCTTCACTCACTTCATCCAAGAAATGTTTTTATTAAGCAGAATGAAGCTGGCAATTTCCAGATTTCACTGAGTTTAGTAGTGTACCTTTAATACTGACTGAGAAGGACTGTATTTTTCAGGGAAGAATGCACCTGCATTTACAATCATTTCTCAGTGCAGATTCATGGACCAAAGAGAGGGCCAGACATTTAACACAGCTCTTATCTCTTGAAAAGCTCCCCAGCTGCCTGTAGGAGGGGCAGACCCCCCTACTGAGTGCACAGGGTCCAGATGTTGGTCAGGCAGTCAGTCCCTCCCTTTGCCAGGATTTTCTCCTTTCTCTGTTGACGCATTGCCAGACATGGAACGGATCCATCTTGCAGTTTGGGGGTCTTCATGCAGAACACTGCGGTCTGATTCAGGAATGGCTGATTTATCTCACTTCTACCAATGGTGTTGAGACAAATGCTGAAAAGAGTTTGCGTTGGTTATTTCAGTCTGTGCTTATACAAGTGGTCTCAGTACTCAAGTCAAGAGGATTCCAGAAAGCAGGATCTTCTCAGAGTTTACTTTCTTGAAGGAAAAGTATTTTGAAGCTCTCATAATGCAAACATTGTAGCATATAGTAGATCCTTGCAATTCAACTGCATCTGTATCACAACCACAAGAGCTTGAGTCTCTGTGCAATCCACTACAAATTAAAGCAGAGCTCTTTCTGGAGCACTTACCTCCTCCTCACACCCTTGTGTCCACCGCATACATTTTGGAGGTGGCTGTTTGCGAGGATGGCAAATGCACGTTTGTCACAACGGTCGCAGCTGAGGAATAGCCTTTCCTCAAGGAGTAGGCAGAATGGAATCTTCCAGAACTGGTCTCTGTGAGGCACAGGGAGAGACATAGGAACTGCTAATGAGTGACTTTCAGATGCAAAGTTTCGTTATTCAGGGAAAGCAGCACTCCAAGATGTGACATAATAACAACACACTTTATGTCATCCTCACACCTCAGCTCCCACATGAAGATCTTGATGTGCTTTCTAGAGCTGCCTAAGACTATTCCCATTTTACAGCTGAAAATATCGCCACTGGAGATGAGCAGCTATGCCAAAGGACTTTCCCCACCCTGTGCACCTGTAGCACACCCTGAGCAATGGCTCTATCCCTGAGCTGTGCTTCAGCCGTGCTTCCTCACCTCTGAAGAGATACATGCAGCAGGTGAGCAGGGACCCGGACAAGAAGCAGCCAAGTGACCCCGCCATGCCAAGCCAGCAGGACCAACCAAACTTGTACTGGGTGCCCAGGAACACGTTGTGGAAGAGCAGAGAGGAGCGCTCCACGTAGACATCCACGGCGTACCACACAGAGCCCGTGATGCCAGGGAGACCTGCAGGGCAGGAGAGAGGTGCCACACTCAGAACCATGGGGATCAGATCTAAAGCTAGAGCTGCTGCCTGCTGGGTCAGACTTCAGTGTGGGAAGACCTTCCTGGGGCAGCAGGTTTTGGCCCCCGTCCATGCTCCATCTTTGGTGATTCACCCTGGCTCCTGCTGATATCCTGGGCTGCCAGGCAGAGGCTGCACCTCATGGCTTGGCACTCACACACACTTCCAGCACACCGGCAGCACTCAGGTTTCTGCAGCAAAAGGCAGGAAGCTCCTCCCCTCTCAGCTGTTCGTAAAGTTGTCTCCAGAATTCGATTTTCTGATCTGTTGTGATTTTCAGAACTTTGATGATGCTTTTCAGACAAACTTTGATAAGTGAATTGGAAGATGTTTAAAGGAGCCTCTCGACGTGTTTTACATGTGCTCTCAGTGGCTGGGGTGAGTTATTAAATCCACTTAGACTGAAGAAGAGGTAGCTGCTTGATATTGGCATAAAGTCAAATTATATTATTTGGTACCTAGCTGGCTATTTATTTTTGTGTTTAAAATTCTCCCACTGGCTGTAACAGCAAAGCACCTCAGCCAGTTGGGTATTTATCATCTAGAAGGGACAGACATGTTATTATTCTTTTATTAGAGATCAGCTGCAGAGATTTTGGGCTAAGTGACTTGCCCAAGGTCACACAATCTGTGGCAGAGCCAGGAACCAAACCAGGATGCCAGGACTTTCTAGTCTTTCAGCAATTGGTCTAGAGACCTACAGCAAGGTCTGTTTGCTATATCAACAACTTCAACTGCTCCACAGTGATATAGCAATCAATGGAAATCAGTCAACTCAAAGCCAACTCACCTGGTCAAAACATGAACTGAAAGCAGATAAACTCAACTACATGCTGTTTGAGGCAGGTGGTGAACAGAAGAAGCTGCATTACACAAATAAATCAAATAAAGATCCTTCCCCCTACAGAACATCACCAGCCAAAATAAAAGGCTTTTAACACTTCCCCACTTTGCTAAAGGCTGTCTTACAGAATGGGGACACAGTGGGGAAATACCTGCGAGGAGCAACATAACCCCAGACACCAGGCAGATGCGCAGCTTGATGAGCGGCTCATCGGGAAGGAATTTTACACAGTCCAGTCCCAGGACCAGGAAGAGAAATCCAAATCCTGACAGGAGGTCTGCTGTTATCATCATGGCTCGGGTCAGCACCAGTTTCACTGCAGGACAAAAGCAGATCATTCCAGTGCACATTGAATGGAAATGTGGGCAGGTAATGGGGTCAGATCCCAGAGGAATATTATATTCTGATGTTCAGCTTTTTTCAGCTTCCCTTGGGAGTAATACCTAACTGAGAAAAGAAACATGCCTCTAATTATCTGTCACTGAGTAGAACAGATACTCTTAGTCTGCACTCAAGTATCCCCACCACTTGTAGAAACATCTCTGACTCTTACATACCAGAATGCTCGGCGTAGATGGAGTCGTACTCATCACAAGTTTGGATCCCATCAAAAACGTTTGTGACACATTCCCACCACAGGCCCCGGCATTTTGTACTCACCTGTGGATTGAGAAGACAAAAAAAGACCATAGGTTAAAATATCCATCAATGCAGCAGGTGGTCATCTTAGTCCTTCAACAGAAATCCTGGTCCAGCTACAATGATGGCAAACCTGAGTGTTTAGCTTGAAGAGAAAAAGCAGAAGCTTGGAGGAAAAGGACAATGTTTTCTACATCCCTACTAATGTTTTTATATTAGAGGAAAAAAATTCAGACTAGACATTAGGAAAAAAACCCTTGCCTACTAGTATGGATAAAAATTTTTAAGGAAATATCTAGGAGGAGCTGGGGGTGGCTGACCAGAAAGATCTAAGAGCAGGTTTGCTCACTCATTGCCAAACTCTTGTCTAGGCTGAGCTGGGCAGGGCCATGGACCAGACAACCCAAGATTTTGCTGCCTGTGCTCCCCTTCTTTACACCATCCTCCTGACAGAGGAGGAGCAGCTCACAGAATGGGAGAGGAGTGCAGAGGAGTCTGGATGTGAGCCCCTCTGCAGACATCTGGGGAGGGCTGCCCCCAAATGACTCAGCTGCAAACACTGGCTGGAAAACCAGAGGCAGCCAGTGCTGATCCCGGCCCTGGGGCTCCCGGTGTGCTGCCAGCCATGGGACCACGCGTGCCCAAGCCACAGTCATCACTGAGACATCCAGACTGGGGCAGACGAGGCAGCAGCATCGTTGTTAATCGTCTCTGCTGTCCTCGAGCCGTAGATACCATTCCCAGCCCAGCCTTCCATAAATCACTTTAATACGGGAGGCGTTTCCATTACCAATGCAAATATGGCAACAAGCACCTTTAAAATATTCCTGGAATTGCTCATACGAGGAGCAGAGTTAATGTCGGTGCAGCTTTGGACTCCAGCCCGCCCACTCCTGCCAGCGACACCCGCTGCAGTTAATGGAAAGAGAAACTCTTCCAGCAAATGAGTTTCACACAGGGGAAGGGGACCAGGCTTGCTTGGATGATGCAATAAATTCATTTTTCTTGCACCGTGTAAATCACAAAGCAGATAATAACATATCTCGGACACATAATAAAGTCTTATTCAGGATGCACTGAGGTCTGTAGCCAACTGTAATATTTTCTCCACTACACAATGTCTGAGCCAAGCTGTGCACCTCCTCTGTGATATTGCTGTCTGGATCAAAGGTGAGGAAAAATGACTTGCTACTTCAGACTGGCAGAAGAGATACTATTTATATTTGAGTGAAAATAATCTACAAGTTTTGTTTCATGAAGATGAGAAGTGCTTAACATTTCTGAGAATTTCATGGCATATTTAATGAAAAATATGATGAAAAATGAGAAGCAGTGATGGAAAAAATAATTTCATTTATTCTGTGCTTTTCAAGAAAACAAAGTCTCATAAAATAATTTGCTGTGTTTACATTCAATGTATTTTCACCATGGCCCTCTTAATGCAGTTGCAGGTCCTCTTCTGTCTTAACTCACCACTGTTCAGGCTGTGCTTGAAATTAGCATATTTTTATTAAATTACATTTTGTTCCACTTGTGTTTATATAATTTCTCTTTCCTCCCAAACCACCATAGGCTAACTTATACTACTCTGCATTCAGCTAATAATGTCACTTACTTCCTCACTTGCTGATATCATTACTGTTTTTTAAATCTTACAAGCAGCATCTACATCTAAATTATTTATAAGGAGACTAGCAGGATTCCAGGCTTTGTCACCCTCCAAGCAAAACAGAGGTCTTAAGCACAACAGTTATGATCTAGCTTGTGAAATAACCCACTTCCCTGACTAACAAAAACTTGTTCAATGTTTTTCATTTCTTGGGATGTCTCAGTTGCCACTACTCCTGCTACAGCCAGCACAGGCAAAGCAGGAGCCAGCCCATCTCCACACAGCCTGTGTGCAGCCAGGTGTTGGAGGGATAGGAACAGGTGTCACTGTGGGGACCTCTGGCTGCCCTGAGCTGCTGCTGAGCTATTCTGGTTTCTGCGGCCAGGGTCCAACACTTGCTTCCCTCTGTTTTGTGCACTGTTGATCCTTCTGGTTGTTAATCTGCTCCCAGGCCACCCTTGAGCATCTTCCCTTGCGCTGACAGCACAGACCCTCAGGCACATGGGAACTCGCTGCTGGAAAGGGGACAGGGGTCAGGGCATGGGGCATCATGTGGGGACATGGATTTCCCCATCCCATGGCTTGACTCCTGCACCATGTTGGTAGCACAAATTCCCCATCACCTCTCTCCCCCTATAGCAGATCTGCTCCAGCCTCCCAGGGCCCAGCTAAGGACTCCCTGAGCAGCCAAACACCACAGCCATGCTCCTCATCCCCCACTCGGATTACGAAACACATTGCCACGACCTGCTTTCCCTAACACAAATATGCATGTAAAACATGAACTGCATAATGACTGTAATACATATAATGATACCCTATTCATAATGTATAATTAATACTAAAATGATTCTCATACAGAAAAAAAGCAAAATTACAGAACAAGCACACCCTTCTCCTTCTGGGGAAAGCGGAGAAGACAAACACATAAGCAATGTTAGTCACAGTGTTTTACCGCACTCTGAGAAGGTGCCAGCAGACAATGATTACAAGCCCAGCTTGAGAGTAAAACAGGCAGCATTTAACAGTAGTGGTGGTATTTATAGTCCACCTGCAACAGGGAGGGACTGTCTACACAATACAGCACTCGTTGAGAAGCAGATTATGGGCTTTTCCCACTACAAACTACCGCAAAAATTGACCCAGCCCTGTCTTGATGCTTCACAGGGAGTCACTAACTTAAACAACTTTCTGTAACCTGTTGTTTCTCAAGGGGCTGTGAAAGCTGAGTCAGGGCCCTGCAGCCTCTCTGGAAGTGGCTGCTCCTGGCACTCCTCGGCCTCTTCTTCCTGGGATGCTCCTCTCCAGTGGGACCACAGGGAGGGCTTCATCCTCCCCAGCTGCGGGGAGCCAGGGTCAAAGCCAAGCAACCAGCCAAGATCCAGCAGCTGCTGAAGGATGGAGTTCCCTTCTCCTGGAGTCAAAGTTGCCTAACTTACCCTTTTTCCAGCTGAAAACAGGAGTCATTGCGGACTCTAGCCTTTCTGGCCGTGGACATTCGCCTGTTTACAGAGGCAGTGAGTCATTAGGGTCATTAAGATCAGTGGTCAGGTATTATGGCTGGGGGCGTTTTGCTTCATTATTTAGTATTCACACTCAGAGCCGGAATGTGAGAATAGTGGTTGCTAATGACCAAACTGGGTGTTAATGGAGCACTTCGGACAGCCCATCGCAGGTGCCTTTGCGCCAGGAAGACAAGGTTACCTAGCCTCAGGGTAATGGACCAGCTCTTTACTAGACTCACTTTGCTCAGGAGCTGGGCTTCTCTCATCTGGTTTTCCCCACAACTGGACTCCCTTGGCTCTTCTGAGTATACTGATACCTTCATCTGAGTACTTCCTGAAAGGAACCTGAAATATCTCCCAAATGGAGAATCACGTCACATCCAGCATCACTGGCTGCACTCTATTTGTCCTGAAAAGAGGCTCACTGAGCAGACACGCTGACCACCAGGAACTGCACTGCACTGGATCATCATCTTGGCACTTACATCCACCTTTCAGGGTTTCTGACAGTCAGATTGTCAGGATTTCTTGTGGCATAGAGAAAAAAAAAGATTTTCTTGTAATTAGTTTTATCCTTCTTTCCTTGGATAATTCACCCCTTCACGTGCTGCAACTAAATGCTGCATTGCAATCACTGAGGGCAGAGGAGCTCACAGTTTCATTATGCTGGACAGCAGAAAGTTTCATCCTGATACATTCAGTCAAACTTTCTGTCCTAAACAATCCAACCTGCCAGAGAGCAGATTCCTACACTGTGGACCTGCAGCTTAAATGTACAGAAATGAATGGCTGTGCTGGGAAGAAAATTACAAATTTGCAGCATTGAGTGCTGGAGAAACAGTGCTGATTTTAGGCCTGGAGGCTTTGGGACACACCTTGCCTGTAAGCAGCAATCTGCTCCCTTGATTACAATTATATTTTGCCAATATCTTTTTCTAATATGAGAGTGCTACTGTCCACATGAGTTCCAGGAGATACTGAGTCCCCATGCTCCCCTTAAATTTCTGGTAGCCCTGTAGCTCAATGGTCAGGAAAAGACTTGAAGAGCACTGTTGTACATGCTGGATGTCTCCACCAAGAAGTCTGAACTATAGAACTAGAAACATCTTCAAAATATCCATGCAGGCTGGAGGTACAGGATAACTCTTCCCAAGTTCATGCACATTTAAAACTAAACCTGTAGATCTTTCCTGAACTTACTCAGTAAGAGCACAGTCTGGATAAAAATGTCTGGCAAAGAGAATTTCACAAAACACCACTTTTCTCCTGCTCTTGCCACAGTAATTATTTTCATTCTCATCCACTTTCATCCAGCACAACAGGGAGAAAGAACATGAGAGTGGAGTGAAGCAATGATACCAGGAGCAAACTCTCTCTAGGACACATTGTTTTTGGTGATCAGGCTCTCCTCACCCCAGTCTTACCTCCAGGGAGTCATCAGCATTCACCATCCAGCAGTCTGTCCAGGTAGATATTATCAAAAACGCAGCAGAGAAAAAGGCAAAAAAGAAGCCCACATATTGGAGGAAAAATTTCATGCCAGCAGGTGCTCAGCACACCCACGGGAGTGCGAACAACAGTGCCCAGCCTTGTTCCTAAAGCCAGGGTAGAGACAGAGTGTCAGTGTCCCAGATGGCCAGCAGTGACCATGAAGAGCAGGACCTCCTCTCTGGTGCAGATGCCATCTGGCAGTGATGGCTGCAGGGGCAGTGCTCACCTGCCAGGGGTCAGGAGGAGGGAGAGAGCACCCACGGGAGCTGCTGCAGCCAATCCGCCCTGCACCGCTACAGCTCTTGTCATGCCTGACTGAAGAGAAATGGGGCTGTGCACAAGTGACATGCAGGTAACTGCAGCCCTGGACTGCCAGGGGAGGCAGGTATCATGGCAGGTTTTGTCAAAATAGGGATTAGAAAAAAGAATCAAAACTTGTTCTCCAGGGCAGAAGTCTTGAGCCTTGCTGAGGGACACAGAGAGGAGCTCTCATATGCACACACACACATTTATTCCTGTTCAATGGTTTATGCCTTAGCAGGGAGCAATTATTAAGTGTCTTGGTGTAGATCCCAGGCCCCTTGGTTGTTACTCTGTTGGTCTCTGGTGCAGTGATGATCTAGTTCAATGCAGAAATGTCACTAGAGAGGAAAAGGAAAAGGCAGCAGTCATGTGCCTTCAGAGCCAACATCTACCCCCATCCCAGATACAGAACTCTATATTCTGAATTTAAGTCAAACCTCAACACCTCTCATGCCCTAGGCCTCAATTTGTTCACGGCATGAGTACAACTCCCATGTGGAAATCTTGAAGTTTTCAGACTAGTGCCAGTCTGGAGGATTTCAGTTGGTTGGAATTTCCCTGCTTGCTCTGATTGCAAACTTCTGTTTTCCTGACAGACTCTGCAGGTGAGCAGGGGTCACACAGGCTGCCAGGGGCAGAAGGCTGGGGCCTCTGTAAGAGGCTTCTCAATGTCTCCTCTCATGCAGTGCTGAGAAAGCCATTAGGGCTCCAGAGCACCTTTCAGGGAAACCAAAGGGGAGTAGGACTAGAAATTCCTCTCACCCCAAAGGTACAAAAGCACAGAAACCATCGCATCCTCAATGATCTTTTTTTTTTTTTTTTTTTTTTTTTTTTTTTTTTTATATAAAGAGAAGCAGTAACAGACTGAAGACCTGCCTTGAATGGGCAAATATTCAACACAGGGCAGAGGAGCAGACTCTTGCTCTGCGTTCCGCTTTGCTTCTAGCTGCTTGCCCAAGCTGGCGGTGTCTGTCATCTGAGCTGTCACCTCCAGATGGAGCCAAGCGGCACCTTTACAGCACTGCTCAAAGCTTCTGCTTCTCCGGGATTCCCCTTCAAATACCACAGCAATGAGAAGTTTATCCTTACAAAAGATAACCCGTATAATTCCAATCATAACCTCATGAGGTGGTTTTGCTGACAGAGATCGCAACTTTTACCCTCGATGCCAGGCTCACCTCACTCCACTCCTCAGAGGTCACCCTGTGGAACAGATCCTCGGCACATGCTTTGGGAGGCTTAAGTGGAGAACAAAAGTCCCAGGTCATAAAGCCAGGGTATGCAGGAGGCTCTACTGCTACAGCTTTCTGCTTTCTGCTTCCTAATTCCATTTATAGAAGCTAACAAGTGAGGAACTTTTCTTCTTCCATCTTTCCCAGATGCAGGTCTTGATGTGGTTATGTGGGTATGATCTCCAAATGTCCAGATAAGTCAAAGAAACCTTCATGAATTTCACTTCATGGCTCTCTGTGACAAGGGTACCTTTATGTTTTCAACAGTTCTGATCCATGGGGACATGGCAGTGGCCACACAGGTCCCATAAAGGATCATGACTTTCATTAGCACATACCTGTATATAGATTGCATTTGTCTGAGGTATGAAAACACACATCATCTTCCTGTACTTGTCCTGTCCTGAGTTCATTAACCTCTGTCTGCACCCATTTTTGAAAAGCATCCTAGTAAGTTGTTATTACTGGCAACCCAGAAAAAGCAGTGTGGTGAGCTAGAAAAGGCCTGAAAAATCTGAGACAGCCTTCCCACAATCAGCATTAAGTCCTTAACAGTGTCAAGACCAGAGTTTAACAGCAACAGAGCCTGGATTAACCAGAAAATGTATTATAACCATATGAAATGTATTATAGCCATTGCCTTTTCCTTCTGTCCTGTACCCAAATGCAAGCCATTTTCAGAGAGGATAAGCCCAGTGGAAAGAAAGGGGACATTTTCTCTTATTTGGTGCATGGTGAAAGTGTCTCAATACAAGCATGACAGAGGTAGAAAAGTGAAAATCTCCTGTGATAATAGCTAGAGAGATGTTTCTAAGCTTTTGTGCTGGGCACATCATACTCTGTTCTTCCAGCCCAGCCCATGAAATGTCCATGGATGTCAGACCAAGAGGCAAACTCCACTAAGGAGTGGAGGCAGCATGTGAGGCACCAATGCTGCCTGTGCTTCACACCATCTCTCCACAACTGTTATTGTAATCCTGGTGATGCCTGGTTTATTTTCCACATGCCCAGCAATGTGTTGCTTTCCCAGCTCCTTCCATCTCCATGTGTTCACCTTCCCTTCGGGGCAGGGCAGGTGAGTGACCCTTCCTAGAGCAGGATGCCTGTGCTTCCCTGGCCATGAGTCACTGGGGGCAGGAAGTGGCTCCAGCCATTTGCATCTAGCTTGGGGCTCTGGAGCATCCTGGCCTGGACAGCAGAGCAGATCAGGATCCTCCAGTTTTCCCTGGTGTAATGCTGCTCCAGAGTGTAAAACACAATGAAGATGGTTTGTGGCTTTTCACCTGGTGGAGAGACCAATCCAATATCTGGTCCTTCTTTAGGTCTGTGTCTTCAAACACACCCATAGAATCTGCTGTAGTTACTAGAAAGAATACAATACTCTTTTATTTAGTAGAAAATGGCAAGGTACATGTTTAATACTCTTTATTTAGAACAACTCAGCATCTTCTTGAAGCAAAGTCTGTAGCAGTTTCTCATCACGGTCTGCTTTCCTAACTTGCATGACAGATGTCCCCTCAGCTTCAGAAAACAGCTCTCCCAAAATAAACTCAGAAGATGCCTTTGTATAGCCCAAAACCTGGCTGGCATGACGCAGGGTAGCTTTCCAGTGAATTTGTAGGCTGTACTACATATGCTAACTGTGCTTTGACACTAACAAAAGCATTAGGGTATCCTAATATTTGATTGTCAGAGCTTGGCCTTGTCAGGCTCTTACTCAGTGTGGGATCAATGCAGCAAAACTTTGCTAATTTAAGAGTTTTATCACCTTGACTACACTCAGCCCCAGCTCAGGGACAAATGCACCACGGGTCGATTCCTTTTATTACTCATTAACACAAGGGGGTCTCTGCTCTCTGTTAAAGCCAAGCTATTTATGTTAGAGAAAGAGAAACTACTGCCAGTCTTGGGAGGTGGTTGTCACCAGTCTACTGACAAAACCATTTTTGCAGCAACACCCCACTGAGGTTGCAGTCCCATGAACATAGAAGTGTGGTGCTCTGCCTTTACTTCCTCAGTGTCTAATATATAGTGTAGCAGAGGGCCTGGAGCAAGAAGGAAGTGGTGATGCTGTGCGTTCATGTATGAAATGCAGACCTCTCTGCAAACAGCAAGCAGCCCATGAGGTGACTTGTGTTCAGGGCCAGGGGCTTGTCCAGCAGGAAGGGCTCAGGAGTCAGAGGTGATGGAGAGCTTCGGAAGGACTTTCCCCAGGAGCTCTTCTGCTCCATGGGTTTGTCTGCCCAACCCTTCCCACTCCTCCCTCCTAGCTGTACCAACTCCGTTTTCCTGCTTCACACACTGCCATCCATGGCCTCTAAGTGTGTTCAGCTCCAGAGCAGTGCTCCTTGGATGTGAGATGTGTACACAAATAAATTACAGAGCAGTGTGTAATGTACCCCTTCAGCCATGCTCATACAGTCACAAAACCTTGGAATTTAGCTTGGCTTTAGCTCAGTAACCCCAAGGAAAATAGTAAGACTTCTGAGCAGCCTATGATTTTTCAAGCAGGCAATATATAAGATTAAAGGAAAATAGGAAAGCAAAGGCATGTTCTGGTAGATGAGAGCTTAAAGGATTGGTAAGTAAAAACCGTGTTTGTACATGTGTGTGTGTCTGTATATTATATACACAGGTATGATGCTTGCGCACACTGCTTTAAAACAGCTTTTTTAGTCACTACAAAGCAATAAATGCTAAAACAAGCATTTCATCACAGTCTTTTCAGGTTCTCAAAGTACCATGTTCTCCTCAGTACAATAAATTTCGTTTTATGGCTGCCTATGAAATCCCACACCTGAGAAACACATAATCTCAATGATGTATTACTAACCCCATTTTAGAGCTGGGGAAAACGAGGCCCTGACTAAGTGCCTTTAGATGGAGAGCGAGGAGTCCCGCTCCTCTTTAGCACCGGGGCAGGACTCCCTGCCTGGGCGTGGTGAGATCCCTATCACTGAAAACGTGTGTGACCACTCGGCTTTCCCGAGAGCGCGGGAGAATACGCGGTGCCCGTCACTGCATACCAGCTCCACGCAGGTGTGTTTTGGCAGAGGAGCTGGGTAGTGAATCAGACACACCTTTTCTCGGCATGTCACAAGTTCCAGTCCACAGCCCTCGTCCCCACGCACTTGGGGGCTGTTGATGCCCTGCCACGTCCCTGCGGCGTCATCCTCATCCAAGCGTGTCTTTCCCAGCATGAGCCTGAACTTTCCCGTGCGCTGATACCAGGGTGATTAAACACAAGGGAAGCACAACCTCTGTGCCACTACTAGCAATCGTGCAGGGAGGGAAGGGAGAGCAGTGTGGGCATTTAACACTCTCCAGAGCACCAGAGAAAAGCACAGGAGGAAGGTGCCGCGGTGGAAGGGGTCCGTGCTCGGGGACACCTCAGCGCAGGGGAGGGGCCGCAGGTGCGCTTGGCCCTGCAGCGCTCTCCTGGCTGGAATCCAGCCCCCTGTGACTCACTTCACAAGAAATATCCGCTTCAGACCTCTGTGCCTCTCGCTGATACTCACCAACCTGCTTATCAGAGTGACGAAAGACCCTCTAGAAGACTCATCGAGAAAGGGATGAAAGTAACTACAGGGTTAGAAATGCACCGTTTGGTAACAGGATGTTTGGGCTGCTATAAAAAGCCCAGGAGGACAAGAGCTGAGGACAGAGAGAACAGTTGCTGCTGTGATTCACAGACCATGAACACAGGAGAGTTTTGAGATGTGGTTACATGAGTGGGGGCCAGTTTTGGGTGTAGGATCTGCAAGGAGTTTTCCTGCAGAGCTCTGGTCTGTGACTCTCTTAAAATCAGTGTCTGCCCACTTGCCTGGCATCTGTCCCTACCGACACACTCACTGTCCTGTCTCTCCTCCACATTGGAGTCTCTCTGTGCACTAGGAAAAGAAAGCACAGCACGTCCTTTCCCTCTTTCTTTTACCTGCCCCAATTCTGCCCTGGTGGTCTTGGTTCATGCAGGGCCCAGTTTCTGTTCTTTATGAAGATGTGTTGTTCCTCACCCACGCTCTCCCAAAGGAGATCATCCCTCCCCTCTTCTCAGGCTTAAAGCTTCATTTGCACCTTCTTTGTCAACAGCACAGGGCGTGGGCTCACGGAGCGCTCCCGAAACACCCATCGGCAAAGCCTCTGTGTACATCGGGCTTAAGGGAGAGTTTCACCAGCGGGGACACAGCTGTGAGAGAAACACCCCCAGCCTCTGACCTCCAGCCAGATAACTGGGGTTTTAAACTCCCTCCAGGCATTGAAATATGACCTTGGGGTTTCCAATGTGCTCTCCCAATCCTAGCGATAAAGGGTGTGTTGGAAAGTCCAGGGAAGAAACTCCTTCCCTCCTCCTCTGCCAACACACAACTCTGCTTTCAGTGCAGATGGGTCTTGCACTTAGCCAAGGCTTTTCAAGAGTTTCATTTCCTTACAGGCATTAGAATAACCGGCCACATTTAAATACTCTCTAAGTGTTTAACTCTGCTCCCCACTGAAAACCCCACTAAAAAATCCAGCCATGTGTGTCATGGCAGGGACTACTGAGTGCTTCAGAAATACCTGGTTCTGATTTGGGTGTCTTAAAGAGGAATGACCACATTGAATGTCAATGCTTACAAATCCCATCCTTCTGCTCCTCTCAGTTTCCAGAGACAACTACTTGTTGGAAAATGGTTGTACAGGGCCACGGTACCTCTGAGGATGCCGAGCAGTTGTTAACTGTTTCTGGCATGTCATGAGATTTCCTACAGCACAGTAATCTGTGTATCTTGAATTTTTCCAATATCCAAGGACAGCACAAATAGGTTTGGTCTTATTGATCCCCAGAGGAATTCCTAGCAAGATGTGAAAGGAACTAAGTTCAGCAAGCTGAAAAAGATGTGAAACTTCATCTCCTAATCTTTGCATTGCCCCTAACAGTCTGACCTAGAAATCTGGCAAGAATTTATGGCAGAGCCTTTCTAGGAAGGACACTGGATCACTTTATCTTCCCAGCACTAATTATCTGACATGTAATAAGGGCTTAGGAAAAGGGCAGAGGTTGTGGTCCCGGCACAAAAAGGTGAGACACAGACATACCCTGAGATGAGAATCTTTGAGTAATTTCTAAAGTGCTGAGTACAGCTGGGCTTTTCCTTCGTGTGAAGGTTGCCCCCAAAACCAGACTCACAGGTACTTGATGGCTCACTTGGTCAGTGGTTGGGCAATGTAAATGATGGTAACTCTGACTTCACAGAGGTAACTCTGTCTTCAGGACTGTCTGAACAGCAGTTCCTGTGGCAGAGGACCTCAGATGTAGTCATTAGGCATCTTTTCTCCTCCCCATCTCTTTGTAATACCATTCCAATGCTTTCTTCCTCCCTTAATCTGATTTCAGCAAGAACAACCTGAGGTTATTCCAAAGAGGAAAATTTTTCAGTGGTGATTCTGAAGGTGATCAGATTCTTGCCAGTCTCAGGAAGTTCATTTCGTAACTAGGGTATCAAGTTCATAAATGAGCATTTGCACCATCCGTCATTGAGTTCCTGGTGGACACTTGGTAAGATTTGGGTAGAAACGTGACTCTTGCTATAACTGGTCTTGGAAGATCATGACCAAGACCTTGGAAGCATCAGGAACATGATGAGAGCAAACAGGATGGGTAGATGGCAAGGACTAGGTCTTTACAGAACCCATCTCCTGGAAATGCACTTAGAAAACTCTTCCATGGATGGTACCAGGGACGATTTTTATCTTGTCAGGACCTTGGTGCACATCTCTCATAGCTCATGGACTGAGCATGACACTCACACACACGTGGATCTGCTTTGCTCTCACTCGGGCCAGGGTCTCACTTATTCTCCTTGTTTCCCCTCTCCTGCCCTGGGACTGTGACACCAGGAACAGTGTGCTGTGCTCCACGTGTTCCTCGTGGCACATGGGGGAAAGTGGCCACACTTTGTGGCTGACCCTTCTGACAGGGCACACTTTCCACATCACTGCTGAACCTCTTCCCCAGATGCCTCACCACACCTGTCCCAACATGACGCCCTGATTAGTTTCATGCATTTTGAAAATTACATTTGTTGTTTATATGATGTAAAGCTACCCTCTATCTACAACATTTAACTCCCTGCTTTTCCCACAATTGCCTCTCTAGTACTATGAAACTCATTGTTTCCAGGAATTTGATCGTGTCTGTTTTTGTTTTCTATCTGGCTTCTGGTACAGAATGTCCAGTGAAAGAACAATACTAAAATAGAAAAATTGAAAGCAAAATAAATCCTACCATATGGGTCAAATCTCTTGGCCTCCAAAGGTTGATTTTCGTGCCATGGAATCTCCATCAGAGCTTCCAGTATTGCTTTGGGAAACAACAAATGAGCAGCCAAGTACAGGACCACCTTTATTCCTCGACAATTCACTGCCTTGCACAGGCAAGCCCTGAGACCTGAGAGCTGTGGGTAATGACACACAAAGTACAGCTTTACACATGCCAGAACCACTTACTTACAAACGAGAAAGATTCCAGTGTTTTTGGGACATTCTGAGGCACAGCGTCGGGTCCTGCAGTCATTTGTTGGTTGCTGATTCAGAAGAGAAGAAAAAGCAAAGGTAACAGGTGAAAACTGAGAAGCCAGGGAGGAGACATGATTCCTTTCTGAGCCCGCACTAGAGAGAGGTTTGGAGGAGAAGTCAGGAGTTCAGCCAGCCTCACACAACTTCAGTGTGTTACATATAAACACATTTTAGCTAGAGACAGATGAAATCCATCATGTGAAGAGTGGAATTAAACTACTCCCAAAACTGTAACCTTATTATGACTGGTGGGAAAATATGAATGTTTAAATGACTGCAAGAAGAGGGTTGATTATTAGCTTGGTTTATCTCCAGCTGATTAGGAATTCCAGGTCATGTCTGCTGACCAAACATAGATAGGTTTATGCCTTTTTCTGTCCCAAATATTTGAGAATTAATAATTACTACAGCCTCTTTTAAATAATATTTTCAGAATATATTCCCTGTGTGTAATCAGTATCAAATAAGTCCCGTCAGTCCCTCCAATGGATGCTGCCTCCATCAACCACAGATTTCAATACCAAGGAGGAAATCTGAGTTTTGCTCCTGGAAATGATAGTTTCAATTCATCTGTGTAGGTAAAAGCTCTAGTTTTGGTGCTGTTCACTGTCCTGTGGTTTATGGGCAATGGGAGTCATTTGAAGGAAGTCTTCTCCAATTTTTTTGTAAAACTTTGTACTGAACAGCAGCCCTGCAGGAGCGAGCAGCAGATGAAGGGTTAAGCTTTCCTTGTCCTGTTGCCCTCCCCAGCCCTCAAAGCTGTGATCTTTGGCTGCTTCAGCTGCCACCATGGTCAAACTCAGTTTGTTCCTCACTGCAGACCAGGCTGGACACAGTCCTCACTAATCCCAGGGAAGATTTGCAGAGGTCTTAGATCCTCCTGACATCTGGGCAAAAACATCTGGGCGCTGCCTGCAAAACAGAGCTTGGAGCTAAGGTTCAGCAGGGGTGTTTCTCCTGGACGGATGGAGGAGTAAGTGGGAGAGAGAGAAGAAAAAGCAGCCTGCAGATAAACAACGAAATCTTTTTAAGGTTTTTCTAGACAATGTAAATCTGAGCTAAGCACATGTGGTCCTACAGGTCTGCCCTTTTCCTCCAGAACCTTGGGGACTTCAAATGAAACAGCGAGTCACAGGGTTCAAAAGAAACAAGGTGTTGCACTTTCCTGTGAAGTACAGAGTAAATCTGCAAAACTCCTTCCTGCAGAATGCTGCAAGTGCCAGAAGTTTAAAAAACCAAACAGCTGAATTTATGAAAGGAAAATCGAGTGAACAAAATTAAAGTTAAAAGTACTGGCACCAGCTCAAGATGTATTCAGACATGGATCAGGATGGGCTATAACACATTTTGGGGAAGGGTCACTGTTCTTGCATTATTTCCTGGCTCTACAACCAGCTGCCACCAGAAACATGGGCTCGAGTGCTGCTGTCTGGCCATTCCCATTTTCTGGTCCAGTTGTGAAGCTTGTGCCTTCACTCTGAAACCAGAGTAATGCAGCTGTGCCTGCTCTGCACACCTGCTGCTCTGCGCACCTGCCCATACTCATAACTTACAATAACCATACTCATAATAACTTACAAACCTTATACATGAGTTTTAACTCAAGGATTAATTCAGGAGAGTCTGGGGGCAAGCTTTAGTGTATGCAAGGACAGAGAACCACAGGTGAGTCCGTGCTTCCCAAACACAGGCATGCACAGTGAGACCTTCCCCGAGAAATGTCTGAGAGAAGAGGAAACCAAGCTGCTCAACTTGCAAGTCCTGGCAAGTGTTAAAGCTTGTTTTTGCCAGAAAAGGAAACAGGTATCGTTTACTACCCACAGAGCTGGGATCTCTGCTGAGTACAGCGCTGAGGCTGCTCTCTGACTCACACCCCCCAAGGGAGCAACATGACCAAGGTGTTGAGCATTTGGCCAGTGCAGCCAGGGCTGTGGCACACGAGGACAATCTCTCTGAACAATTGGAGGACTCTCTCTACCTGCAGACAGAAACATCCCAGTTTGATTTCAGGGACTGTCTGTACACACGCCTCTTCTCACTTGGTCATGCTATTGTAAAGAACAAAAATTCAACTTGCATGTTTACTTTAAGAGCAGGCCAATCACTAAGGACTGTCACTAGGGGAGTACCTTTAGCCTAAAGAATACAGAGGAGATTGCAACATCTTGGATAAACCCAGGTCTTTCAGCCGAGATTAATGGTCTGAAGGAATGGTATTTCCCAAAAGTCAGGTATAAAAACTAGTTGAAAATAGAGTGAAAACTCTTTGGGACTTCCAATGGAAAAAAAACCAAAAGAACCTCAGGCAGAGGAGGAAAGACAGTGATTATGAGTAAAAAGAAGTTTTATTTTGCCCATTGAGACAGAGCAGAAAATCATCCAAGAAAAGAAATCAGATATTTAATGACTCAGAGAAAGGAAGGAAGTTCAGAAGAGGAGGCTAGGTGCTCTTAGGGATACTGTAAAATCCACTGCAAATTCCAGAGCACTGAGAACATTGATGAGTGATGAAGGGGAAAAGTGGAGTTTCAGTGTTTATCTTGCTATGTAAATTCCTTGTGATGATTCCACAGAAATAGCTTCTGGGTTTTGAAATTTTTCATGAAACGTGAATAAAAAGTATCAATCCCAAATTGCCCCTAGAAAGCAAAATACAAATTGGGTGTTCAAGAGGCTGGCACTGTGCATGAGGGACTATGTAAACTCTGTGTACAGATTGTCAGGGATGTTCAGTGGTGAAAGAAGCACTGGCAACTTGTGCTGCAGCCTGTGAGGGCCTGCAGGAGGTCTGAGAGCGCAGGGATATGTGTCCTTATTGCCTTTAATTGGCTTTGTTTGACACGAGGCCACTCTGTCACCCAGTAGCACCTGCACCATCAGGGACAGAGGAGTAAAGGGATGGCTGCACTGCCTCTCAGGAGCACAGCATCCATCTCCAGGCAGGTGTAGGCTGCAATCCCACAGTAATCCTCACAGAATATTGCTGCCTCCAGTCTTAGTTCCATGTCCTTCTGGAAGGGGAAGACACTGAGCACAAATGCTGTCCTACAGTATGAGCAAGCAGTCAGACTCACTACAGACAATTTTGGCACAAACTGTCCCCAGAGTGCCACCAGGATAAATTCTAAGATAAATCCTAAGCCAAATTTTCCCAAGGACACAGTGGCCATGAATTTCAGTCCATCCAAGAGCTAGCAGCATGGTCAGGGTGCTGCAACATGCATCACATGCTGGTTGCATGCCTTTCCCCAAGATCAGTCTTGATGTGCCTCCCAGTACCAGATCATTGGTACCCAGGACTCCTCCCTCTACTTTCCTGGAAGGTTCAGTATGAAGTCCAAGACCTTCCCATACAGAATGGTTCTGTTCCCCCTCCTGGCTGCTCAGAGCCTGTAGACAAAGGATCTAAACCTTCTAAAAGTGTCTTGGTAACTTTTAACCCTGTCCAGAGCTGGCCTTGCACTGCAGGAGTCAGTGAGGAGCTGCTCAATCTGTCAGGGTAGGGGCTGGCAGGAGGGCCAGGAAAGGGGTGAGTCAGTTCAGTGCTCTGGAGCAGCAGGAACACTGCACATTCCTTTGGAGATGGACACTGTTGGACTGAAATGACTACGTAGATGTCAGTGATCAAATCCAGACTAAATCCTCTCCTAACTCTGCTCTCCTCAGGTCCACATGAGTTTCTGCCCTGCCTCTTTACCAGGCAAGGAATGGCTCCTCAAAGGAATCAGCTCCAACAGCCAGCACCATGCTGGTTTCCCTGCTCCCTGTATCAGATTTCTTCATGAATGCATAGATAAATGAAGCTACTTTGTTATCTGTGCATTGCCAAAAAAAACTTTGCTGCTTTCTTCTTCTTCACTCCCAGAAATATAAAACTGTGGTCCACAGGGACACAGGAAAACACCACTTATTCACGCGCAGAATCACAGTTCCCTAATCCTTCAAAAGTGAAAAAAGACATAATTGGAAAAGTTTGCTACCAGGCAACTGGGGTGGATTTCATCACAGCAGCATTGCTGCCTGGACACTGGAGACCTGCAGCCACAAGTGTTTTCAGAGCAAACCAGCCTTGCTTTGTCTCTGGCCGGTGGAGCAAGATTGCAGTGGCTTTTCTCCCCTTTGACCCCCCTGGCATTGCACAGGACAGGTCAGGTAATCACGAGTCTGTTTGTTTGTCCGTTTGCAAATCTCAGGAAGCAGCTCCAGCAAAATCTCCTAAGTCATCAGAATGCAGCAAAACACGGTGTCAAAACAATGCAACCCCATCCCTACCTCCAGCAGGACCTTTATCGGGAATTATCACCTGTTTATCTCAGAGTTTGGGATTACAGCAGGTCCAGGCTGAAGGACCCCTCCATCCAGCCTGTGGTGAGGGCGGGCAGCACCACCCAGCCCATGCTGTGCCCTCTGAAGGAGACATCATTTCCTCGCTTTGCCTGCTATGAGTCCGGATGCGTCAATATTCAAATATTCGTGCAGGAGAAAGGGGAACTACGGTAACTGGACAAACACACACCCAAGACAGAGGACACTCCTTCCTGGTCTGTAATCCCCTGGTTCAATAAACCTTAGCAAACCACTGAATGAAATTTCTCCCAGTAATGCAGAGGTGTACTGTCCTTATTAAAACGGTAGGTTCAAAAGTTTGGATTTGTTCGTGGATGATGAGTGTTTGCACAGCTGCCTCTCTGAAAGCCCTTCAAAATCAGAGCACTCATAATTCCCATGGCTGCTCTACCGCCTCCTCTGTAGCTGGTTATCCCACGTGTGCTGCATGTCCAGGAGGCAGCAGCGAACCTGCCGGGGGGAAATGCCCCCCTGCCTTGCCCGGCGGCACTGAGGGGGGCTGCGGAAGGGGGTCACACACACAGCAGCTGGACAGGTGGAACTGGCACAGCCCTGTCCCTATTCTGCCCACTGTGCAGGCTCCGGGAGGGACGGGGGGAGAGCCGGAGAGCCAAGTTTGCAGCTCCAGGCGGTGAAGGACAGCAGCGGGCCGCCAGTCCCAAGGGAGGCGAGTGGGGTTTCACGCTCTCGGCACCCCCAGCTCGAGCAGGCGGCAACCAGGGCACCCTTTCGAGGTGCCAAAACACCCAGGGGTGCCAAGGCAGCCCCCGCGCGGGGGACAGAAGGGATCATTCCTCGGCAGGGAGGGGCGGTGGCGGAGGCAGGGAGCGGTCACCGCCGGCCGCGTCCGGGGCTGCGCGGCCCCCGCGGGGCGGGGCCGGGGCGCGGCCGGCAGGGGGCGCGCTCCGCGCGGGTTCAAGAGGCGCGCGGGGCGGCGCGCGGGCGGCAGAGCAGCGCGCGGGGCAGTGCGGCGCGCGCCCTCCGTCCCCCCTCCCCCCCCGCCCGCAGACATGGCCAGCGGAGGGCTGCAGCTCCTGGGCTTCGTCATGGCCTTCCTCGGCTGGATCGGCATCATCATCAGCACCGCCATGCCCCAGTGGAAGATGGCATCCTACGCGGGGGACAACATCGTCACGGCCCAGGCGCTCTACGAGGGGCTGTGGATGTCGTGCGCCATGCAGAGCACGGGGCAGATCCAGTGCAAGGTGTACGACTCGCTGCTCAAGCTGGAGGGTAAGTTGGGGCTGGGAGGTGGTGAGGATGTCGGGGTGTCCGTCCCGTCGGGGCCGTCCCCTCCGCCCCGGCGCCTCTTGCTGCGGTCGGGGCGGAGGGTACCAGTCCCGCAGGGTCATTGCCCCGCGTCCGTGTCGGTCCCGCCGAAGTTCAGGCTGAAATACTTGGACTGGGTTTGCCAGCCCTATTGCACGTCCAATATCCTATCTCCGTCGTCGTCCGTGTCGTCCCCACAGCCCTTGTACCCGCTCTGGTGCCTGTCGCGTTGGGGATGCCGCTGCTGTCGGGTCTCACGGTCTCTGTCCCGTTGAATTTACTCAGCCTGTCCCTTCAGGGCTGAAGGTGCAGGACTCGGGGTCCCCCATCTCTTTCATGACTCCTCATCCTGTCGGGGGTCGGATGCGCGTCTCTTGGGGTTCCCCGCTAGCTCTCCCCGCCGGAGCTGAGGGTCACTCCCCGGTGTCCTTTGGGCACCCTCGGCAGTGCCGCCTCCCCGGGAGGGGAGCGGGGGCGCTCCAGGGGCAGTGCTCGGGCAGGAGCTGGAGCTGCTCCGCGTCGCGCTGCCGCCCCCCCCCCCAAAAATGTCCTGGGGGGAGGAAGGGTGAGATTCTCTACGTGCGTTCCGGAAAGCGCCGTGTTTGCGAACAAGAGCTTTTGGCTGTGGAGGTGCAGCCAGGGACTGGGCTGCCCTCGCTGGGCACGGCTGAGCGGCAGCAGAGCTCAGCAGCGTGGCCAGCATGGGCTTTTGAAGCACGGGTCCTGTTTGCCTTTGACTGTTTTGGTCTTTTGTTCTCTGGGAAAGTCGCTGCTGCTCCCGTGGGACTTTTAAACTGAGGGCTGGCAGGTGAGCTGGCCTCCTGCCCAGGTAGCGCGGTCTGGAGTTTTTAGGCAGGCCAGTATGCCAAAATAATATTTGGGTCTCTTATCTTGTCCTAGGACGGCGAAGCCATGTCTTGCAAGCAGGAGCTGCAGCCTGGCCGGCTGGGGTGGCACTGGGGCATCAGCCTGGCCGGCTGGGTTGGCACTGGGGCATCAGCCTGGCCGGCTGGGTTGGCACTGGGGCATCAGCCTGGCCGGCTGGGGTGTCATTCGGGTGGTCAGGCTTGGAGCCTCAGAGAGAGCTGTTTCTAGAGCGCTGGGGCAGAATACTTAGGCTGACACCCAAAGGGGTTAAAACAAATGTACTACTTTCTCAATACCCCTTGTCTCATCTCGAGTCCTGGAACACCCTCGCCCCTCCCTAATTAATAAAATAATAATTGCCACCTTGGTCACCTTCTCTTTCCCAAAAGAATGAGCAGGCAGTTTCACGGAAACCGAGGCCCGCGGGGAGTGTCCCCGAGTCCGATTGCCACCAGCCCTGCCCGTGTGTCACGCGGTGAAGCCGGACGCACCTCCGCGGCCAGCCCACGTCTGTCCCTCCCGTTCCCCTGCCCCGAGCCCCCTGGGCCCCGCAGCTGGCGGAGGTGCGGGTTGCGCCCTTGGGGAGTGCTGCGCACCCGCTTGGCACTCGCGGGGTGCGGGGCTGCGCTCATCGGGGCAGGGCTGAGCGCGCAGTCCGGAGTGCTTGGGGTGCTAATTATGCGTCAGCTCAGCTTCAATCCTCTTATCTCCCATTGGGGGTGGGGGGCGAAGATGCCAGCAGTGGCTGAGGAATCTCCATCCACCCCCTGGATGGCTTGCGAAAGGTATCCTTGCCTCGGGGGTTGTGTGCAGCCTATTGTGCTGTAAATGGAGCCCGCCCTGAACTGGATCCCCAAAACCTGCCCCAGGCCCTCCTGACCTGACCATTCATGGCCGAGCTGCTCCCCTCACCTTTGTCCGGCGAACAATACGGGTTGGGCTTTTCTCTTCCAGGGCTGCAGGGAAGGGAGGTGACAGGGACCGAGGCTGAGCTTGTGGCCTTTTCTATTCTCGCCGAGCTCTGCAGAACAGTATGCCTGAGAATTCTCAAATAACAGGGAGATCATAGGCTATGTTTATCCTCACAGGGAAAATCAGTGAGGGCTGGCAAAAGGGCTCCTCGTTCTTGTGTTCCCTCAGCTTGCTTAGGCTGTGCCTTGCCCGCTTTTAGGCAGATCATGCCAGGGGACATACACCTTATCTTTCCTTTTCCCTCCTGATGTCCCCTCAAGGTCTTGCAGTCACATAGGCCTGGATAGGGAGCAGCAGTGCTGGTTTGGGTGGAGGTGCCAAAAAAAAACCCAAACCAAAGAAAACCCCCAAACCGCTTATACCCAATTCAACAGCCACACCCCGGGACAGGTGCAGTGGAGAGCTCCCTTACTGCATTCATCTGTGTCCTGGTGAAGGTGGCACAGCTGTGTGGGCAGAACTTCTACCTGGCCATGCTTTCCTGCCAGGGCTTCACGTGTCCCAGGTGCTCTGGGCCACATGTCAGAGCTGCATGCACTGATGGGAGAGGCTCAGATCCGTAATTACTTTGTCCCTGTAGAAAGGACTGAACCTTCTTGCACCTGCAGTATCTCGTGTTTGTGGGAATGCTGGAAGGCTTTGCCAGCAAGTTTTGGAACATCTGGTAGCTGTTGCCATTCCTCTGGATGTGTCAGTGTTTGGCTGCAAGGCAGAGATGGGGTTGGCACAAGCTGATGAGCACCATTAGCCAAACGAGGGGCCTCCAGCTTCCCGTGTGGGCACACTGCTGGAGTGCACCCGTGCTGGCACTCCTCCCGCAGCTGTGTTCAGCTGAGGGCTTATGTCACTGCTCCCATTCAGGCAACAGAAAGGCTGCGTTTTGCTGGCTTACGTGAAAAGCAGTGCGTGGCCACACGCAGACATAGAGGCAACAAATGCCACCCTTGCAATGAGGCTTTGTTGCACAGCCTCAGCATTGTTCTTGTGGCCCTCCAGCATGGTCCATGGAGCTTAGCCCAGCTTTGTGCTCCTCGGGGTCTCAGGGGGATGGTCTCAGACAGGAGGGAGTACAGCTCCTGGTACCTGTCTCTGAAAGTTTCCAGCCCCACCTAACCACATTCTCCTGTTCAGGACAGATGTTGTTCTGGATCCTGTCTAGGCTGTTTTAGCTGAAGATAATCATCGACCTGTTTGATTTTGCTGGGAGAGGTTCTGTGCTTGAGACAAGCTGAGACTCATCTATCACTTCATCACCAAACCTAGTACATCCACAATGAGCCTTTGTGCCCTAGCCCAGAAAATAAATAAGGTTTTGAATGCCCTCTGGGTCAAGCAACATGGCTGAAATGTGAAATCTTCCCTCCTACACCTTTACCACCCTGGCTGAGCCTGTTCCAGGAGCTGGGGAAGAGAATGGGTGGGGAGAAGGAACAGTTCATGCTCAGGTTACTGCTGCTCAGTTCTGATGGTAGGGGAGTTGGGATGGTAGCCCAGGGAAGGACAAGGCATGAGGGACATGTGTCCAATTCTCCATCTTTAGATCTTGATTAAGCAGGTAGAACCTGCTGGTATCTGTGCTTTCATGTGGGTTAAGGGTTAATTTGCTACCGTATTTCTCAATCCTTGTTCTTTCCTGATGAAAAATTGTGATTGAGTGATAAAACAGTCTCATTTGTGCTGGCTTTGAGAAGGTAGAGGGTTACTTGGAATGCCACCGAGGCTGTTCCTGTGCAGTGCCCTGGTGTGTCTGCAAGAGGGGATGGATGGGAGTCTGTTGCAATACACTGGCTTTATTGCTCTACAAGCAGCTTCTAAGCAGCTTTTAGTAGCTGGTGTTACTATGTGTTACTAAATCTCTTGGTAAGGGAATTTCCAGGCTCTGTGGGAAAACAGGCTGCCCAGGTCTCCTCTGACCAGGAATCTGGAAATGGTGATATCATGCTTGTCTTACTACCAGTCTTTCTTTGTCAGTAGGGTAGGCGGGCATCAAACCTTACTTGCTTTCAGATATGCAGAGTACAAGGTCACTGTTACCTACTGAACTTGCCTCTTGTGCACTGGACATGCAGTAGGGAGTTCCCAACCTTCCCATATTGTAAAAAAAAAAAAAAACCAACAGGGCCCAGAGTCCTTTGTCCTGCCTGGGTACCTTGGTAAGATCTTTCAGACCTGTAGGGAGATGCTTTGAAAGTCTCCAGACTGGAGTCTGGTGCTGATGGGTATGCAAGGTGGGCTTTTGCAGGGTCTGGTAAGGGGGTTGAAAGCCTCCAGCCATTAGTAACTTTTGTGTACAGTGAGAACAACTGCAAACTGTGAGAGATGTTTGCTGGCCACTTCTGAAGCTGTTACTGCTTGCTCAGATCTTCAGTCCCGTCTACTGCACTAAAGTAACTTTCACATGCTGGCAGGGCAGACCGGCAGGATCGTGGCTCTCGCTGCTTTCAGGGAATCCAGCTTTCATGAAACCCCGGCAGGAAGGCTTTAAAGGCTGCTGGCTTCTTTCAGAGGTGGACAGTGGAACGTGTTTCCTATACTGCAGGGGTGCTTATAACTCCTGGGGAACTTCCCTCATAAGGATCAGAGGGAACTGCCAGCATCTGTTTCACTTGTATTTTGTCATCGGTTAGTTGGATGAAGGCCCATGGGAAGGCAAGGAAAAGTCCTTATTTTAAATTAAGGCAGTTGATGAGCATCCCTATCAGAGAATAATCTGCACACGAAGCCATTACAGCAATTTTGCTTTACAAACAGGCATTACAAAAATCCCATGGCACTTTCCCAACAGCTTTTCTGTAATATAAATGGCATAAACAGGTTGAATAAGGAAATGGGATGATAGAGAAAACCTTCAAACATCTGCAGATGAAGTACTGAAGTATTTTTTTATATAACTAAGCAGTTACCAGCAATTACTTCTGTCTCAGTTAATGGTAGTTGTGGGAAGGAAAGCATATTACTTAGGCCTCAGATAAACTGAATAAGGTTGTTTGTGTCTAAAACCACTAACAATAATTGTGAATGGTTTGTTAGTATTTTTTTAAAAGATACGGGGGGTTATTCTGTGAAACAGGTGTGAGCTGCAGCTGCATGTTTGTGGACTTTAGGGTTTTTTATGCCCTGTCGAATGCACATTTGTTATTAATTGTCATCAGGCATTTTAAGCCTCTGTTCTTCAGTTCTTGCTGCTTTGTTGCTATAGGGTTTTCAGACCATGTCTCTCATTGCTAACCAGCAATCAAAAGGCTTGGCTTCAGCCTGAATACTGGTTTGTATTGACAAAATACTGTTGCCATCTGACAGCTCTTGTTTGGTGCCAGGACAGTTTGTCTCACCTTGTGTCGGACTGTTTTTTCCCCAAGGGCTCCCAAGACTGCCTGGGTTTTCCTGTTCCTGTTGGCAAGACAGTTGCAGCAGCAAGGACTGTGGGGGAAATCCTGTTTTCCCTCTAATATAGTAGAAGTTGTAAAGTTAAATTGCTGTGGATTGCTTCTACTTGCTGTCAGTAGCCTGTCCTGTTTAGCAGGTTGAGACAATATTGTATAATTTTGGATTTTTAAAGCATTTGGAAAGGCCCGTGTGAACAACAGCACTATTATTAAAGTAGCTTTCCCAGCCCCTGGATGTGGAGCTTCCATTGACAGCGTGTCTGTTAATGTGTAGTTACTAACTGGTAGCTTGTATGATGATTAACTGTGGCCAGTGCACTGCACACATTGCAAAAGCGCTGCCTCCCAGGCTGTGCAGGTGGAGGATGGTTGGCTAACACAGTCATGTCACATTACAGCTTCTTGGGACAAAGGAACAGAATGTTCTGCAAAGGCTCCAACCTGTTCTGCTGTCCCACTGCAAGTTTCCTACGTGCTTCTGTCCCTTTGTGCCATGGAGCCATGCATGAGGAGGGGGCAAGGGCACCAGGACTTGTCCCACCAGCATCTGCTGAGAGTGGGCAGCCCTGGGGAATGCTCACAATGCTGTATTTTGTTCAGCTGCTTCTGCAAAGCTGTCGTGGCATGCATCCAATTAATACTTATACATCTTGAGATTTTGGTGCATTTCAGAGTTGGGTTTTTAGAGGTCATAGAAACTTTTTCCAGCATTTTCCTGTGTTTGTCCCTTGGCACTGTGTGTGAAGGTGAAATGTTTCTTCCCACCCTTGTAACTGTTCTTCTAGTTTTTAGAGATAGCATTGCCTATTTTGAGCTTCATGAAAGAACTTTCAAAACCCTCTCCTATAAAGTAATTTATTCCGCAACAAGACTGAGCCAAACTTACTGTAGTCTTGATAAAACAAGTTTGGTACCTCTGCAGAACATCTGGTTTCCCATGCCTAGTACAAACTGGTATTCAGCCATGGGCCTCTCCAGAGCTTCTGCTGTAGGGCACAATTTAGCCTTAAATGTATGGCAGCTGAATTGGTTGCCTGGGTGGCAACCTGTCAGCTGAAGCCTTTCTGAACACTGGCATCCCTTTTGTAAGGTAGAAATTATTTTTGGAGTGTAATCTCTGACACTGGAGATAAATCAATTAAAAACGAGTTTGGATACTGCAGTGGTGATTTATGCTAAAGTGACAACTGGCTTTGTTAATGGGTTTCTGTACATGCAGCAGATGGGTTTTGATTAACACATGGGTGGTGCCAAGGTGTGTCACCTTCCCCTTTTGAAGGAAGTGAGAGCTGATATTAACCAAGCTGATTGAGGAATTTTTCCCAAGAAAGCCAACACTCATCTTATGAAAGCGTGTTCCTTCCTGTTGCTCCGATTGTCTTTTTGTTGTGTTTTTTTGTAACTGGTTTCATAATGTGTTTGCAGAACAGTAAGGTTGTGCGTGAAGGGGCAGATCCAGATCTGTTTTAGAGCAGAATTAGAGCCTGGTGTTGGTATGGGTCACGGGAGTTCTCCTGCACAAGCGGTTCTGTGTGACAAAATGTAGTAAAGAAGCTGCAGAGGGTGTCTGTGGCTTTGCTCTCCTTCTGGCCAGTGCCAGGTCTGGGCTCTGATTTTCAGATTGGGCCACAGAGCCCATTGTTGTGGCAGAGACTCAGATGGGTTCACCGTGCCAGCCCTGAGTGTGCAGGTGCTCTGTTAAAGCCTTACATCTTGCTGCTCAAGCCTGAAATGCTTTGCAGAGCTCTGTGAGGATGCAGTCAGGGTGCTTTGAGGGGTGAATCCAGACCTGAGCTTCTGTGTCAGGGGATGCCTGTGCCTTGGTTACAGCATGCTCCTTGGAGCTTATTCATTTTGTTAACCAGCCCTGTTTGTTCTTAGGGCTTTTCAGGGCTGTATATGAAAATTCATTCTGTTCAAACAAACCTGATTTGCCAGACAATAAAGTTCAGGCTCTTATTTCACTGCTAGTCAGGTGTTTTGTCACCTGAGGATTTTTTTTAAGTAATGCCTTAATTTACATTACTACTTTTCTTTGGTATCAAGAAAATCTAAGTTCAGTAGCTCACATTGATAGGGTTAGTGTGTCCTCATGCCTTCAGATGTCTCCATATAAAAACCAAATCCGAGGTACGGCAAATCTGCTGAGAACTCACTATGGGATGCATCACCTCATGCTCCAACTCTTCAAAAGCACAAGAAGCTCTTGAAACATTTGAGTACCTTTAAGTCAATTAAGCTAAATATTTTATATAGAAAAGAAATCAAGGTATTTTTTCAATTGTCTGGGAAACTCCTATTTCTTTTGCAATTGTATTTTTGTACCTTCTAGGACTCAAACTGAGAATGTTGCACAAAAAAACATTAACTCAGCACTGAGTTATTTGTATAAAAAACAGGTTTTGGAAGTGTTGAGCAGTAAATGGGCCTTGCTGTCTGCTGTGGCACTATTCATATGTATGTCACTATTCATATTAAAACATGTGCTTAAGTACTTTGTTAAGGTAGAGCCAAAATCTGAATACTTCTTTTGATAAACAGATGTGTCCTTCCAATTGGGATTCAAATGATCAAGGAACAAAAGATGTCTGAGGGCAATTCCCAGGTCATTTCCTGCAAAAGGCCTCTGCATGCCCTTGTTTGCCATGCATTTTAGAAGAGGCAGAGAGTCCTCTGATCCTGATGCATGATCCTTTAGCCTTGGGACTAAAGCTGAGAAGGAATGTCTTGCTTGGCTGTATCCTGTGTATTAGGGAGCAGGAATATTTAGATAGAAGATCCGCTGAGCCCAGTAATTTGAGTTTTGATTTGTATCTTGAGTTTACTTTGTGGGTAACTCAAATCTTATTGTCTTCCAGGCAGTCTGCAGGCCACAAGGGCTTTGATGGTGGCTTCAATACTCCTGGGGCTCGTTGGAATGTTTGTTGCTGTGACAGGCATGAAATGCATGAAGTGCATGGAAGATGACCAGGTGAAGAAGATGAGGATGGCTGTCTTTGGTGGGGTGATCTTCATCATTTCAGGTTGGTAACATACAGATGTGTTGAGTGCTGCTTCCTAGGTGGCATATATCCTGTACAGGATGTGGGAGGGCTTGATGTGTTGCTCCAAGAGCATTTTGGTCTGGGAACTCCTTAGAGGGCTTTGGTTCAGGCTACATGAGATGCCTTGGCACTGGCATTACAATCTCTGTATGGACTTCACGCTTTCCATATCTGTTGGCAGAGCTGAGTTTGACCCTGCTCCAGTGAGAAAAGGCCATCAGCAGAGCAGTCCTGCCTTTGCTGCAGTGTAACTGTGGGAAGCCTCAAATTTGTTCTTCTCTCCCAGCCAGCACTAAATGGAACAGCTCAGAACTTCCAGGCTAGCAGCAGCTCAGCTTTACTCCAGATGCTGATTCTGCTGCATCCTTATTTTTGCGGTGATTTTGCTGATTGTTTTTTCTTAAGCCGTGACATTTTGTTCTCTTTGTGTGCAGGTCTGGCAGCGCTGGTGGCCACATCATGGTATGGCAACAGAGTGGCTCGGGCCTTTTATGACCCTTTCACCCCCGTCAACACCAGGTACTGACCCATTTGGTGTAACACACTGAAGTTTAGCATGACAAATATTCACAGGGCTTAGGTTTGGGTAGCAGTCACTCAAAACTAAAACGGGAATTTTCTGAACTAGCTGGGTTAGCTTCAGGCTGTGCCTTGAAAGAGCTGGGACCAGATCTCATTATCCATGTGGCTCTTGGGTCTTGGCTTTAAGGTAACATCACTGCCAGAAGACCTCACTGGTGGGACTTCTGTGATTTTTACCCCACTACATGCTAAAAGACTGGTTTGCACAGAGCTTGGCCTGCAGCTGTTGGGGGTGACCCAAAATACTGGAGAAACCCAGCTCTGAGCTTTGAGGGTCAACAAAGCCTGACTGTTCCAAGCTGTTGCTTTGTAGGAAGCCACATCCATCCCAGTTTCTGCTTCCTTCTGCTTTGTGTGAATGTATAACTACAAGTAATACCTCTGGATTACAGTGATTCCCACTTTTTCCCTTCTTTCTTCTCCAGATTTGAGTTTGGGTCAGCTCTCTTCATTGGCTGGGCAGCTTCATCTCTGGCCATACTGGGGGGATCCTTCCTCTGCTGCTCCTGTCCACGGAGAGAAACTTCATATCCACCCACCCGAGGCTACCCAAAGAATGCCTCCTCCACAGGGAAGGATTATGTATAATGAAACAAAGAAGAGGAGCCACCAGCACTGGTAGTGAAAGCATTTTGGAGAGGACACTACAATGCCACTGTCCTGAGCAGAGTCCAGGCTCTAGGTTCTGCCTTCCTCTTCACCCAAAAATGTGTATATTTTTGTAATCCTCTTTGCTACTGGACGTAACTTCTCCTTTCTCTCCCAGCCCATGGAGGAAGGCTAGCCTAGATTCATAGGTATTGCCACTGGAAAGATGAAACCTCCAAGCTTGGGTTAAGTTTAGTATTTGGGAGTAAAAGGGAAACTGATACTGTTTTTATAGACGGATGTTGGTGCTTTTTTTAGTTGGTTGTTTTTATTTTTTTTAAATAGATGGTAACAATTCAGTCCCATATCCCATTAAGTTAGAGCCCAGTGTGGTGTGTGTAGAAATTAAAGGAACATATATTATATACAAAATGATGAAACCAATAGCTTAAGGGGAAACATAATTTTGGGGAAAAGACTTTACATGTAAGAATGTTTGAAGAGACATAAAATGCTCTTGTACTGTCTTATTGGCATCATCTTCAGCACCCTCCTTTCCATGCAGACAAAGGGTCAGAAACAAATTGCTGTGGCTTAAGTGGAAATCCGCTCTGTCTGTGCACATGCTGTTGGCTAATGGAAGATGCAGTGTAAGGTAGAGACCACAGAAGTTACCAGACTCCCAAAGCATCTGCAGGTGTCCCTGGTGCCAGGGAAGAGCTCAAGGAAAAAGGATTGCCTTCTGTTTTCACTGTGTGTCTCTGGTGAGGCTGTGGCTGTTCCTTAGACACCGAGTGCTGCCAGTGATTGTTTCTCCATGTTCCCATCCTGGCAGCTGAGCTTGAAGCTTTATCCCTGTGTGTGTTGCAGGTCACCTTTTACACTCTCCTCTTTCCTCGAGGCTTTCTCATTTGGGCTTAGTTTCCCAATCTGTTTGCCTGATGCAGCTAGCTGTGTTAAACCAAACTGAATGCACTGCCACTCCCTGATGTTCCCCCAAGGATACCTCACACACTGCCATTCCATCCTGTCTATTTCTTGTAAACACTTACAGTGATGATATGAAGGCAAATTCCAAGAAAACTGACCCAAAGGTTATGGCATTTGCTTGTAATCCAAGCTCACCAAAGAGGAAGAAAGAAACATTTTAAAGATATAGCCATCCTTACATATTAAATAATACCTAAAAGAAAAAAATAATGCTGTTCATCAAAGGGTCCCACCCCTTCTGTGAAACACCCACTCAGTCACTTGGTGTTGGCTGACACTGGGAGTTGTCTTATGATTCCTAGAGGGATGGTGCCACTTCTCCAAAGCTCAGCCTTTTTGTATAGAAGGAAACTGGTGCTTCTGACCAGGCTTTATAATTGTGTTTATGTTCAGAGGCATCAGATCTCTTGATTTCCTTCTGTAGACAGGGAGAGCCTCTGGCTGAGCTGTGTACCACATTGGTGGTCTGTACAAGCCTTGTACCTCTGTTGTACCTGACTCCTGCAGCATAAAGTTACTAAAAGAAACCAACCAGAGCATTTGCTTCAGGCTTCAGTTGATGTTGGCCTGTTCTTGGAGCTGGGCCATGTGGCTTCCCCTTCTCCATGGGGAATTGCCTGTGCACAGCAGCTGCCTCGGGAGACCTCTTGTCTTGGGAGATGGCAGCTCAGGTCACATTAAAGAGCTGCTGAAGTCTGTGCTTTTGTATTTGCATTAACCCTGAGCCAGGGAGCAGATGCTTGTACTGGGAACTTGTACAAAGTGTTTAAACAATTTCAATAAATGGACTTTTTTAAGGAAAATCAGACTATTACTTCATTTCTTGTTTTTGAGCAGAACTTGGAACAGTGCACATGGGAAGTGAAGAGTGGGACTTGGGCTTTTGGGAGCCTGCCTGCCAGGATGGAGCTTGTTTAGCTGTGTGTATCTACAGCAGACATAGGTGGGGACAGATCTTCTGCAGTGAGTCAGGCAGTTGTGGCCTCTGGCTGAAACTCACCCAGTAATTGCTCCGATTGCAGCCCAGGAACCAGAAGGTCTACTCTGCTCCTCGGCAAGGCAGGCTGCACCCTGGGTGGAGCAGGAAGGGGCAGGGGCAAGGCAGACTGTCCCTGGCAGGGGAGTGGGAGCTGCAGGAATGGGGAAGGGATGGGGCATGGAGCCAAGGTGTAGGAGAGGTGCTCTGGGTTCAGAGCAGGGAGAGTCCTGCTGATCCAAGTGTGACTTCTTCATCTCACTCTAAGGCCCTTCAGGGAGCATACTGTGCTTCTATTGTGACAGCACAACCTTTTTTGTAGGCCAGGTAGAGAATGGTTCCTGTTGGGCATGGGGTCTTACAACCTGCACTGATACCTGGCCAGGACAGCAAGGTTCTATCCCCCTGCTTCTACCTGCCCTGGAAACCTTTTTCTGTTCATCGGGGTTTTGAGTTCATCCCTTTCAAATTTTTAAGTACTTGTGATGAGAGGCAAACTGTATTTAAAACATCTTCTTAAGCTCAGTCAAGGAGCTGCCTCCTCTAGTCCCTCACTCTCCAAGGGCTGTTTGCTTTTGTAATTACAAACAATAGAAGCAAAGCTAATTAGGCCTTGTAAAGCTGGCAGAGCAAAACAGCCAGGCATGTGGCTGGCTGAGTGAGCTTGCAGTGCCTGGAGCAGGCTGGTTGCCTGGCATAGTTTGGGGTCTATGGTCATTCTTATTCCAACCTGTCAATTAGTCAAGGATTTCCATAGAGATTAATTTTTTCCCATGTTTTCATGCTTTCTCCCTCTCCAAGGACTCTTGCAACTTCTACTCTGAGGTTTCCTGAGCAGAAGAAAAGAGGAAAGCAATCCCACCTACAAAATGGCCAGTAAGACTTCTCAGCAGCTGGCAAAAATGGAATACTGCAGGAGATGAGGATCAGTGTGTGAGGCTGGCACAGAGGCAGGAGCCAGAGGCTACCTTGTTTGTTTGTTTGCTATATTTTAACTTGGCTTTAAAATTCAAAGCCAAACTTTCATTTCCTCTCCCTTTCTGCCATGATCATGCAATTCTACTTGGCCATGTTTCCAACAACCCTTTGGCCATCTCTGCTGTAGTTTGCATAGAAAAGGAGTGGGAAATAGCATGGGTTGGAAGTTGGGGGAGTTTCTCACTGGATTTCAGTCTTTGCACGTGACTGACATTCCTGCTGCTCAAGCCATCTTGCAATGAAATGATGGTATTTGTCTCTGCAGACAATGGGAACTTTGACTGCTTTTTGGCACCTTCTTCCATATCATATTTATTATTCACATGGTGCCAGAGCTCTGTATACTATGCAGGGAACTTCACTGTCAGTGGGAATTACATGCTCATTTATATTGCTTAGATATTTTGAAGGAGTAAGAGACCTCAGGATGATTTTGGAATAGCATCAGCCTGTTGGATTTCTTGGCTTCTCCAACTCAATAATTTTAAGAAATCATCCATGCCCAATGCCTTTTTCAGATTCAGTTTCTGGTTAGCACATGAGCTTCTTGTAATAAATTTGTCTTTGTTTTCTGTATTGCTCTGAACACATAGCTAAAGAGTATTAAAGCACTGAAAACTAACATTTAAGATCACAGAAACAGCTAAGAGACCTAGTGACAGCTGTTGACAGCTGTTTGTGAAACACTTAAACAAGCTCAGAATCTTTTTAATATTAGGCAAAAGCAGAAATAATGGCATTACTGAGGGAATGAAGTTAATGAAGGACTTCTTCTTAAGAGAAAACCCCAGAAATATCAGTAACCTGAAGCTGCTCAAAAGGAGCAGATTTACAAATCTAGATGAGTAACCAGACAGACAGAGCTTGAGCCTTTGTCCCCGAGCATGGAGACATTTGGAGTAGCTTTGGGGCAGCCAGTGAAGTGACAGTGATGTGAAATTGTCTCAGTCCTTTCACAAAGGACAGCTAAAAGCTGCCAGTGGTAGCAGCATCTTCCAGGGTCTTACACCTAAGTCTACCCGAAAAGTTATTTTGTGGTCAGCCCTTTGCACAGTGTCACTGCTGCAGTCAAATCACAGAACAGCCTGGGTTGGAAGGGACCTTTACTTGTCACCTTGTCCATGCCCCTGCAGTGGGTGGGGACATCTTGAATAAATCCTGCAGTGTCAGACCTCACAAGTGGCCAAAGTCCTGGCAGCTAGTGTGGGTAATCCATCAGGATTACTCGCCCACAACGTTGTTTGCCCACCACCTTAGCACCTACCAGCTGGCAGAGGAGATGGCTGGTGTCAGGCAGGGCAGAGGAGCCACAGGCTCACAATAACCACGTGTTTCAGCCAGGGCTTTGCATCCAACTGAGCTGAGCTTTCCGAACTGGCCTTTGGATTGCAGCACAAACAGCATTGCAAGGGTGTTCTCCCCATCCCCCTTCATTAGACTCTTCATTCCTCCACTCCCACTGGTTCTTCAATTTGCCTTGTAGCTGTTTCTCTTCTTCTAGAAGTCCAGCCTGCGACAAGGAGCTTGTTCTTCTACAACATATTGCTTTTGACCCTTTCTGCAGCTCCTGAAGTCCTGTGCTTGGGCATCTGCATCACTGAGCAGAAAGGGAAAATCACTCCTTTGTTGAGCTTCATATGCTTGATTGGAAAACATCCCAACTCCTACAGCTTTTCCAGAAAAGCCCTGCCTGGATTCCTAGCATACTGCATCAGGGACTTTGTGTTCCTAGGGTCTACATTTCCTCCAGGGACCTGCTGTGGATACCAGGAGCCCCTTGAGCTATGGAGCCTGTGGGTGCTCCTGCTTTGCTGCCACAGGAGCCACAGGGAGCCTTCAGCTGGTGGGTCCTGTCTGGGCTGGCCAAGCCCTGGGCAACCCACCTGGATAACACATCTGCTGGGTTTGCCTTGAGGCACAGAAGCCGCCCTCCACTCTGATCTGGTTCATCAGCCAGGCCCAGGAGCAGGTTTCATGTCAGAAACGTGAATTTTGATGTTACATTTCCCATACTTTTGCCTTGCTCTAGAATGGCTCTGCTTCCATTGTTTCCTGATTCACTGTAGTTGTACAGGTCCTCCCTCTGCTAGAAGAAGGACTATTGGGAAAAGTGTTTTCATCACCAGGCAGGTCCATCTGACCATTCCAGGCTCTTGCTGGCTGGTACAGCCGGGCTGGGTGGCACATTCTGGGACATTGCACAAGTCTGCATTCTTACCATGGTGTTTTTGTACTTCACCTACCACATCATAAAATCCCACACTTGCCTCTTGTCCAGGAAGGTGAAGGATGTGACTGACATAAAAAACTGCGTTTTCACATCAAGGCAGAGGATCCCCAGGACTGAGGGGTACAAAGACAGCCTTTGCCAATGTCCTGTAGCTTGCAGGTGGGTTTTAATGGAAAAAAAAAGGAGAAAGTGAGGGAAGAACAATGTGAACTAGCTAGTGCCAAGATTTCTTACTTCCTAAGCTCCTGGAAAAGTCCCAGCTATGTGAAAGCTGCTCAGTGCTAGTACCAGTGTTCTCCCCTGCCACAGATTCACCTCCCACTGCAGCCAAGGGCTTTGACTTTTAGTTTTGAACCACACAGCAAGGTTCAGCAGGTGGGAGGCATGGGATGCTGCTGCTCCCAGCCCAGCACTCCTGGCTGCCCTTGGAGCCAGCTGCCCCAGCAGGACAGCAGCCGACGAGCCTGAAAACAAACCCAGCCAAGGGAAAAAAAGCAAGAAATAGCATTCTTATTACAAGGTAAACAGAATTAGCTCCGTCTTGGGGGAGTAGAAGCCTCACGGCGGCGATCGGCTTTTCTGCCCACGAGCCGTGGAAGGGCGGTGGAACGCGCTCCACCCTCCCCTTGTGTAACACTCCCCACGCAGCAGCTGTAAATAATCATTTACCTGTGTCTGCTCCTCTTTCACGGCTTTTCTCATTCAATGCAGCTCCTGGAGGTGTGCATGGCACAGCCTCAGTGCCGGGGCTGGCAGAGCTTTGTCCCACCAGGCGGAGCTGGGAGCCCCAGGCTACTCCTGCGAGCAAAGCTGGCAGCTGCACTAAGGGGGATGGAAGTGTGGGCTGCATTTGTTGTTTTTTCAGGGAAAAGAACTCAGTGGTTCCTTTTAATTATTGTTTTCCCAGACCCACAATAACATTTCTCCAAACTGCATTTTCTAGAAAAGGTCTGGTAAAAACACATTGGCCAAAACACATCTGTCAGAGAGCCAGGTCCGCTTGTTTACCTGACTCCAGGATTTCAACACAGTGCTCTGAAGTCTTCTCTGAACCTTTCCTGACTTCAGGAACTCTGGACAGAAAGGGGAAGGTAGTCCCTTCCTATGTGCTTTTCCCCCCACAGTGAGTAAAAATGCCTCAGAACTGACCCAGACCTATGGGTAGTCACTTTTGTTGAGATTTACTGGTCACTGTCATATTGTAACATGACAAAAGCATCCTTTGGGAAGTATGCGTGGGATGGATGCTCTGGGAGCATGAGCAGAAATGTGACCATGCCCAGGCAGCCCTGTGCACTGAGCAGGGGAGATGAGGAGGAATGAAACCCTCGGCCAACTGCCTTCCTTCAGGGAGGGATGTGGCCTTGGCCCAGCAAGCAGAGTCTGCACAAGAGGGAGTCTAATTTACAGTGCCCTGTAATTTGCTGATGCCATAATGTGTTTAGCTTGGGGAGAAGTCTGTGTTAATGTTAACATGTTCACTCACACTGGAGCTGTGGTGTGTTCCATCCACATGGAAAACAGCTCCACACAGGGCTGGGGCTGGGCCATCTCCGTGAAAATAACGGGCAGTAGCTCAGCTGGGGCTACTTGGGGCTTTCGTGGGTGGGAGCAGCCCCCTGAACCCTCCAGACCCAGTAGGATGTGACAGCCCAGCACCTGCTGCAGTGACACTCACTCTTCGTTAAGAACTACTGCCAAGGTTAATTAGACTTTAAGTGTCAGCACAGGACCAAGCAGGATTTCCCTAATGCTTTTGAGCTGACCCCAAATCACTGATTGCAGTGTCAGAAAACATAGCTCCATCCCCCTATCAATGACTTTTCCTCTAGCTAGTGCTGATTTTGAGTCCAGGCAATGAAGGTGAGAATATTGTCAGAACCAACAGTAGCAGATAGCAGAAACACTACAAATGATCTCAACACACAGACTGGGGTGCCAGGGTGATACTAACCAGACAGCAAATAATTACTGCTCTGTGGTCAGGTCCTGCTTTGGGATACAACATTGTCCTGGCTCAAACACACCTCTCTGTTTGCCTAGTAGAGTTGTTAGCAGTAATTGCTTACACCTGTGCAGTGCTTGAGCTCCTAGGACTGCTCCAGGCTGTCTGCTGCATCTTTCAGGGTAAGACTGCAGGACTAAGCCCTGCAGATACAGAAAACACTTGTTTGAAATTCAGCTAACTCCAGAGCAAGTACTTCTCTCCACAAGACTTACGTGGCTCTTTACACCCAAGTTCTTCATCATCTTCAGAGCAGCCAAGTGAGTTAGGACAGTGTCTTCACTCTGCTTACAGATGGGCAGCAGGCCTGACCCCTAAATGGCTGAAACCAAGTGCCTACAGATCCAGGAGGCTTTGGACTTGTGTCTTCTGACATCTGTGCTGGTGCTTCTCCTCCACAAATCCACCACACACTGAGGGAGCTCTGTGTGTGTTGGTGTGAGGCTACCCAGACGTGAGGGGTTATTAACTCTGTCTGCAGGCACAGGATACAGATGGACCACTCGGTCCTCAAGCTGCCCTGGAAAGGGAGAAGTATCCCTTGCTCCATCCTTGCCAGCCATATGTTCTTGAGTCCTTCTTTTTGCCATCTCTGGATTCTCTTCACTCACACTGAGCTGGGTGAAGAGCTCTCTGCTGGGTGTGGTCAGGCCAGCAGGGAGCTGGGCTGAGACCCTGAAGCTCAGAGGCAGGGGAGAAAAGCAGAGTGGTGGGGTAGGACCACACTTCTGGCATCAATGACTCCCTGGGCAAGGCAGGTCAGCAAAGCTCCCAGGCTTTCCACAGAATTCCTCAGAAACTGGAAGATTAAGTAAGAGACTGCCTGGAGTCCAATGTTTCAGAGGAATGATGAAATTTTCCTGCACACACCTATTTCTACTGAAGGCAAGAGTTAGTCCTGATTCAGAGCAGCTCTTATCACTGCAAGACAATGTTTTAATAGGAATTTCCTTACAATTTGTTCCCAGAGCCAGGCTCAGGACAGCTTTGAAAGATGACGACCAAAGTTCAGAGCAGATGAAAATTGCTCTTACAGAATTGCACTTGGCATGAACCTTTTTTCAAAGAAGACGTATCAGGTGTTTTGAAATAAGTTAAAAACATTAATTACAGCTGTAGCAGTAGTTCAAAATGTGTCAGGCCTTTTCGAACTTGTTGCCATAGATCACAATGTCAATATTGCAAAAGAGCGGTTTGTTTCTATCATAATCAAGTTGTCTAGCACTGAATAATGGACTACTGGAGGCTGCCTCTTTATCTTGGCATGCACAGAGCTCAGCATTGTGTGTCAACACCAAGAACACTTGAAGGATTGCATTGCTTTATCTGCTTGGACCCAAAAATACAAGGGCTTTGGAGGGGATTCAAACTGTTTTGTAAAGTATCTACTCTCAGCCTGCTTACCCCCTTCTAATATGGACAAACTTGCTTATCTGTGTCCTGGTGTTCAGAACTTAGCCCTCCCTTTCCTCCTATTATTCACCTGGGTAATGGAATCTGCTGTGCGAAAGGGGCAGTGACACACAGTGCACACAAACTTGCAGAGGTTTCCATTGGTGGACTTCTACCCAAATTATTTCAGTGTTACGTAAATGGTGTCAGCCCTCAGCCCCTCTGAGCAGTGGCTTCAGCTAAGCTGTGCCAGGTGCCATACAAACAGCTCAGAGCTTGGAAAAATACATAATATATTAAGGGTGGGACAGAACAAAATATATACACTTAACTTGTTCATGCATGACTGGAGTGCAGTAATAGCTCCAGTGAAGCAGCCAGTGTTGAGCTCAGTGTCCCTGAGCCTGCAGCACCTGGACTCCCTTCTGGGGCATAACTTGGCTGTTCCTACTCATTTTAAAGAAGGCATACCTATGGAAATGATAGGACAAATACAGCACAGAGGGTCTTGGAACTGACCATAGTCTTGTCCCTGTTTAGTTCACTTAAGCATTTCTTACAGAACAGCTGCAGATGGCAAGCTCTGCTCCCTTCCTGCTACAGCACAGATGTGCAAGTAAAGCAGTGGATCTGCTAATCTCTTCCATGATGAGATTTAGATAAAGGCTTGTCTGAGACTCCCCTGTGACATGGGTAATTTTGATTCACATCTCTTGGACAAATGGGAGCTAAAAGTAATGATTACAACATGCATGACTTCCCACAGGAGATTCTTTCAGGACATTTGAGGTTTTATCTTTTTGCAGAATTAATAGAAGTTCAGAAAAAAAAATGCTGATAAAACCTAAACATACACTCTTCCTTCTTTCCATGGAATTCAACTGCAAAACAGCTTACCATGTAGCTAATAAAAATGGAAAGTTTCCTCTCAGAGTCATAGCTTTTCCTCTCAAGAGCAATTGAGGCGATTTCCTATGAAATCCTGTTTCTGCCCAGTGCCAGTAGCAGTGTTTTTCTTCCCAGGATAGGTGGCTGCACATATTTGTGGAGACCACCTGTGCACTTGCTGCTGGATGTGCCATAACACCCAGCCTAGGATGGCAGAAGATGTCCCTCCCCACAAGCATGGGTCTGTTCCTAACACCAGTAACTCTTCACCCCCATGATCCTTGGGACTCCTGTTGGCAGTGAAATCTCTTCCATGTCAGAGATTTTTTTTTTCCTGCTGGATGTTTCTCATGTGGCTTTAATTCTGTTTGTGGAGGCAGCTGCATGCACAGATCAGAGGAACGGGCTGGGCGCAGTGTCAGCTTCCCACAACTTATCTCTGGTTGACTAGGGCAGGTGGGGAAGGGAGGATGTGGGCTCCATCCGTCCCAAAACCTGTGGGATGGCTCAGGATTGTTACTGTAGTGATGATATCTTCTTGCAGAGAAGACCAGAAGAATGTGGTGGGTGCAACCTGGGACACATTCCCACACCCGCCTCTGTATATTTACATTCATTCAGCTCCAACATCCCATTAAGCTTGATGGAAGCAATTTAAAAAGCAGCAGTAGCTGTTCTTTCTCATTTGTGAAAACCAACTAGTGAGATTCTGTTACAGATGAGCAGTCAAATTTTAAGCTGACTGGTGAAGTTAGGCTCTCAGGGTAATTCTGTCTTTTGGAAAAGTTGTGTGTGTATGTCAGTGTAACATAACCCAGCCCAGCACAGAGAGCCTTCCAGCAGGGCAAAGTTTAACTGCTCAGTAGAGAGGAGAATGGGGATCTATTCTGAGTAGGACCAACAGGAGAAAAGGTGTGTTTATGCAGGCATGCAGATCCATAGGTGGCACACACACACACACACACACACTGGACTGTTTGCAAAGGCCAGTGCCAAAGCCTTAGACCTGATTCTATCATCTGCTTGAAAAAGACTTCTAGCAGTATCATAAGAGTAATGAAAGCTTGGAACTGCTGCCATTTGTGGGGCAATTTCTGTTATTTTTGTGTGGAGATCCCACTGGGAAAAAGGTTAAGTTCATTTGTTTGTTATAACAACACAGGAAGGGAAGAGGTTTTCCTTTTATCCTGCTAGAACAGCTACCTTTGGCATCATATCCCTTTACTCATCTGGTTGAGATCCATATTCAAACCAACAGAGCTTGTCCATAGCTACCATTCAGTAAACAGTAACGAGCTACAGCTAGCTTTTATCTAGATTGAATTAAGCAGGCAGCAGATTGAAGATGTAACAGGTTCACCTTTCCTTTTGCTGGAGCAGGAAGGGATGGATTGGACCCCACTAGGAAAAGGTCTCCCTTGATTCCGATCACAGAAGCTTGTGACTGCAGCTGATTGAATAGGAAGCCCTTGAGTTACAATAAAACATCCTAAATGTGGTTGACAAGCCTCTGACAAAACCAATGGTGAACTCCTGCTTCAATTGGGTGTTCACATCAGTTCTAATCCAGAAATGATGATAACCTCTGCAGACTTGTACTATTTGAAAATGCCATCAGGTTTTTCCGACCTGGAAGTGCCCTGAGGCAATCCTCAGCTATTGACTCTGGACTTCCAACAGCCACCGAAACTTAAACGGAGTCCTTTCTCATTTTGGATAAACAAACCACCCTTTGCCTCCCTGTTCCCCATCCAACAGAACACTCACTCTTGTGAATGAAAGCAAGCTAATTTACTGATCTCAGCTGCTCTTTTCCCAACGTGATACTCAGTGCTGTGAGTCACCAAAAAAGGCTCTCCCCTTTTCCATTAAGGTCAGCAGAAGCTTTAGCTGGGAGTAGGTGCCTGGTCATAGCTCCAGGCTGAGCTGGCAGCACCAGCAGCAGTGTCCAGGTGGAGGAAGATTTTCTGCATCTGCCTCTGCCACAGATACAACACCGTAATGTCAGAGGAGGTCAGATAAGCAAGATAAGTTGCATTGCCTGAACCTTGTTTTTTAACAACTCTTTTCGGATGCAAATAATTCGGTTTAATACAGGTAGGTGCTGCCCCAGGTCTAAACATAATTTGGGTGACAAATGAGGAATGGCTTAGGGGCAGGGAGCAGTCACCTAACTTTAGAAACAGTTTAATCTCTCTCTTAGAGCTGCAACAATGAGGACTTTTCTTTGTGTTTCTGTCCCCAAACAAACTTCCTTTGTTCTGGTGCAGTTTCTCCTCCCTTGGAATTTGCTGTCCCAACTGCCTCACTCCAGTCATGCTCAGGCTTGCTCCAATGCCAGCAGTATCTCAGAAGTCTGATGAAACCTGAATGATCCCTTCTCCCCCTCTATGCCTGTGTCCAGCCATCCAAATAGAAGCCAGGAAGCCATTTCCTGCAACAGTGTTGGCCCAACAGCAGTGCATGAAGAGCAGGAATGGAGGGATGGCACCTGCTGGAGCCCAGCCTTTGGGTACAGAGTTACTCAGATGTCCAGAGTGGTGGTTGACTCACCAGGAGCATGTGAGGCTTGTCCTGATGAGTGTTTTCACACCCAGACACACCTCAGCTGGAGTGGAGGACAGGAAGCCACCAGCTCAAGGTTAGGGCACTGCCTTGGGGGGACAGTTGCAGCCTCCAAACTGACCAGAGCAGGAACATTAATTAAATCTTCCCTCTTTCCCATGGATATGCCAAAGGTCAGCACCAGCACAGACTGCCTTAGTTCAAGGTGGCCCTGGCTTTGGCTTTGAGCCTATCTAGGGCAAAGGACAGGGAAGTGCACATCGGCTCTTCAGGGAATCCAGCCCGAGCTGCTCCCTTTAAGGAACTTAGCTCTTGGACACCTTGGCACAGCTTGGTGAAAGCTTGGGATCCTGATGTGTACAAGGACACTCCTGAGTTAGGAACTACAGGCTAGGAGCCCATCCCATTCCCAGCTGAGACCAGTGGATCAGTCTTGGCGGCTGACTCAGCCCAGCTCTCCCATTCGACCTTACTGAGGAGCAGCTTCTAAATCATGGTGTGACTTCAGAGTCCAGCAAATCAGACACTTGATCAAGAGTCACTCTAGGATTTATGGATTTGAGTGCAAGCTTAACTGTGGCCATATGCTGAGCTCATTGTCTAAAGGGCAATGTTGTAGTACGGTGTCCCCAGCTGGGTAATAGTTAGTATTGACTCTGTGATTCCAGAAGGCTGATCAATCACTTTATTATAATATAGTTATTAAGAAACCCATCGCCCTTACAGACAGTCTGATAGAGTTTTATTTAATTGGTCCTTAATTCCAAACCACCATCCCTATTGGCTAATTAAGAAATCACCCTTTGGTAAACAAATCTCCATAACACATTCCACATGTCCACAACAACAGGTGCAGCAAGTGAAGATAAGAATTGTTTCTCATTCTTTTCTCTGATCTTGTCACAGCCTTCCCCAGGACAATGCCTGGGAAAGTTGTGTGCCACTCTCTGTAGCCAGAGAGCTGCAGCCACAGGGCAATGTCAAAATGCAAAGTCAGTGAGATGCCTGCTGCAAGAACCCCCCTCCATTTCATTGCTGCTGATGGAGCTGTGCAGATATTTCTTCACACAGAATCAGAGCAGTCTGAAATCTCCTGTGTCATCCTTAGCCCTTATCAGGTTCCTCTATACATAATTGCAACAGGTAGGATCAAGTCTAGAGTGAAGAAGCAGCCCCATGTTCAGTGAGGTATTCTCACTGGGAGAGTCCAAGCCATGTTGCTCAAAGGGCCAGTGTGAATTTGGGATCTGGAATCATCAGAGACAGCAAAGTTTTACCTGGAGAGGCTTTTTCCATCAGCACTGCCTGCATCTGCCTGTGTGATACCCACTCTGAAGTTATAAATGGGGGAGCAGGAAGGGACCCACTCTGTCCCTAATCGAGTCTGTATTTACACCCTCACCTTAGCTTCATGCTGTATCCTGGTTTGCATTTTGTCCTGTGCCTTGTGGGAGCAAAACTCAGGTTTCAGGAAGCGTCTCATTAAATTTTCCGTATTTTGAAATGGAGTGACTCACTCTCACCAAACCAGCCACTGTTTTGTCCTTGCTTTGTGCACTGAGACAAGCACAGGACTCACCCCTGCCCCACGACTGGCCTCAGAATTCTGGGGAGTCGGGGGTCCAGGCAGCAGCAAACACTCATCACCTTCCCTCTCAAAAAATGTCCCTCTGTGGCTTTTAGACACAAACATGAATGCACATGAAAGGACAGTGGGTGGGGGCTTGTGCTGAATAATAAGCAGCAGCCAAACAAGTTGAGCAGGTCTGTGGAAGCAATTCAGGCAAGCCAAAAAGATCGGTAAGGTGAGATGTAATTATAATCCCTCTGAGCTGGGACACTAGGAGGAGCCGAAGGACCCAGGACACAAACATCAGCCATGCAGCCCTGCTACACCAGGGGGAACTGGGCCTGAGTAACGACTTGTTTACAACTTCATATTCGTCCTGGCTGAGCCAGCCCCACGAAGATGCAACTTTGAGCACCTTATACCTCGGTCAGGCAAAAATTATTAGGGGTGTAAAAGGAGATAGGGAAGAGGCACATAGGTACATAGGTCAAATTTTCTTTTTTCCTTTCATGTGTCCTATCCTAGAAATATTTAACTATATTAAATATAGAACAATTTATTCAGGATTTCCCCCCTGTTTTCTCTTGTGTGTCTTGTGTTTTGCTGGTGTTTCAACGATGGAGGAACTGCAGAGCAATAGCTCACATCCAACAACAGAAAATGAAAGTTCAGAGCCCAAGCAAATGGTCTCCAAAACTCTATTGCCCTGTTAGACAATAAAGAAGTCAAATGGCACCTTGGTTATCACCAGAAAATAGCTTGTGGGAACATCCTGCTCGTTCAGCTATGCCTAACTCGTTTTCTATCTTTAGCTGTATGAGGTTTCCAGTCTCAGTTGTCCAATGGCACAACATGAAAGGGTGAAAGGGTGGCCCTTGGGAGCCAAGTGCCCCACCAGAAGCTGAAAGAAACCAGTTATAGCCAAAGACAAAACCTAATGAGCATGATCAACAGAGAAAAATATGAAAGCAAAAGAGTTTCAAATTGTCCTGGCACTTCAGATAAGATCTGACTTTCTACACGTAAAAATGGAAGTAAAATTAAAGGGAGTGGGGGTGAGAAAGAGGCTGGGCAAGTGCTGAAAGCTTTCAGGCTTTGTTCTTTCATCACAAAAAAGGAAAAGAGGGGCACGTTTTCCCCTTTGTAAGTTGTATTTAAGAGCTAGACCCTTCTTCATTTCGAGCCAAGGGAATTTTTGCTTTTGAGTTTGAAAAAAGCAGAATCAGGGTCATGATTTTTAAAAAGCTTAAATCCCAGGCGTGTTTTAGAAACAGATTCAAAAGCACATGCTCATTGCAATTATCTACGCCTGCGGTGTTTTCAGACATGTGGACTTCAGGAAAACAATAGCCAGCCCTGTTATCAGCACAAAGGAGGATCAGTTTGGAATTACCATACCTGTAACGTAGGCAGCCCTCAGCTCTGAGGGCTTCTATTCGCACTGTTGTTCAGCTGTGAATTTACTTACAACATTCCTGGAAAAAAAAAAAAATAAAAAGAAGAAAGAAAGAAGGGCATTCCTGACTGAAGTGTGGAGCAATTGAGAGCTGGCACCCTCTAAGCAATAACTCTCAGCACAGGTCTTGCCTAAAATCACGGGGATATTCTGCTACTGGAAACTGATGGTTTTTAAAGCAGGGGAAAAAAAGAAAAATCAGAGAGAGAGGATGTCTGAACACGGGGATTCTCCGGCTCCAATGCAGGCACTGCACAGGGGTAAAGAGGTGAAGGATGTGTCCCTGGCTGGAATACTCCCCTGTACAGGAGCCATGACTCCTTCCATCCATTTAAAACAAAGGACCATGATGAACCATTGCATTGTTGAATCTCAGAAAGCTCGGTGGGAATCAGGCATGGGCAGGCAAGCCTTAAGGACTTGAGGTGGTAAAAAAAAAAAAAAAAAAAAAAAAAGTGATGGTGAGTTTTAGCAGGTCCTGGCTCCCCTGAGCAGCTCCAGAGGAGGTGGTCCCTGTGTGGTGTTTGCATTGCAAACTATGCTGAGCAGGCAGTGACGTTGCCTAACCAAAGTACCAGAAACATCTTAAAAACATCTCAGAAATCCTGGGTCTCTGTGTCAGGGGCTACAAATCCTCAGTGGCCTGGGTCTGGATCTCTGTGCAGCCGAGGGACAGGGGGACAGGACCCACACCCCAGTATCTGTAGCAGCCATCTCGGCTCCTTCCATAATCGATGGGGAGAAACTGGGAGGAAAGCGTGATTCATCCCACCTGCCCGGCGCTCCGCCCCGGCTCCCCGCGGCTCGCAGCCCTCCTGCCTGGAAAGCGCTCTGCCAGACTGTGCCGGCACTCCCCTGCCTGTCACCCGCACCCCCAGGTGTCCCCTTCGGTGGCCCCCGAAGCCCCGGCCCGGGCAGAACGCTGCCATCTCCCTGCTGGCAGCTTGTGCCGAGAGCCGGGACGGGGCAGAAGCCGCGATGCGGAGCAGCACCCCCAAACCAGCGCCCCGCCTCCTGCACGGCCGATCCCTTGTTGGCACTTGGGAACGGGAACAAGTTTGTGTCACCCTTATCTGCGTGATCTCAGCTGTGCATTTCATTTCTCTGTGTGCCACAGCAGGAGCTGAAACCTGCGCCGGGTGTGATTCATGTGCCATTACCATGGGTAAGCCCCGTGGTGGCGATTAGCAATCACTTATATAAACCGGGTTCCAGGGTACTGAGCACCTGGGAACTGTGTTACATCGTAGGCAGAGCGCTCGGGAAGCTTCTGGACCTTTCTGGTCTTTGGCAGGGGCACCCATGGGCTCCCCCCTGCCCCAGGCTAGCCAAAATTGTGATGCTGCGTGGCAGGGAGCCAAGGCAACAGCCCTGCCAGAGGGCTTTCCCCAGCGTGGGGAACAGATACCCAAACCTCCCTGGCAGGCTTACACGGAGGGAGAAAAAGCCAGCGAGAGAGAGGCTGGGGTGGGGAGGAGGTAGAGCGGGGTGATCCTGGAAGGGAGGGCTGGTTTGGAGAGGGGGAAGTGCTTGGAGGCCTGGCTGGGGAGGAGAGGCTGGTGGAGGTGTAGGGTGAGGAGGTGACAGTGGAATGTGGGGACTCTGAGAGCAGCCTTGCTGGAGTGATGGGATGGAGCTGGGAGAAAACCAGTGGAGGAAGGGCAATGAGGCAAGAGTGTTTTCCAGCTTTCTGTTGCAAATGAACAGAGGTGGGAGAGGCTCTGAGGATATATAGGGAGATTCAGCTAATCTCTATCAAATTAACCATTCTTTAAAGACTTGCTGAGCAGGCAGTGCATCCGTGCGGGATACCACGGTGGTGCCGCTCCCGATCCTTATCCTCCTGTGCCCATGGAAATGCACTGCTCACCACTAACACAGTGCATGCAGAGCCTGAGTGAGTCCCGGCTGAGGGTGCCCCGTGCCACCCTCACACCCCCGGGTCTCCAGCAGGGCCACACCGAGCCTTTGATGAAGCTGGATAAAGGGATCTGGGAGAACTGGTCCTGCAGGGAGCCCGGCAAAGCCCACCTGACACCTTGTACCCAGCTCTGCTATGCACTGGTTAAAGTCAGCTCCATTCTCAGCCAGAAAAACCCTCTGATAAGTAGTAAGTCAGCCAGCTGCATATTTACCTTCCAAGGCTGGCCAGCACTGACATGCTTTGCAGAGCCAGGCCCGGCTCCAGTGAGGGGGGAGTGCCCGGGAATGCTGCGGCGGGGAAGTGGGAGGATTTATAGCTGTTTGCGATGGGGGTCGGGTGGGTCACCTGAGCCGAGGGGGCCTCCCAGGTCCTTCTCCCTTGCCAAGAAAGACTTTCCTTGCTTGGCCTCCCAGATAGTTGGATCAAGCAGCCCCTTCCCAGGGAGCGGGGTCACTTCGGAGCAGCTGAGCCTGGGAAATGAAGCCATGGGTAGGGCTCCCATCCCGCTGGGAGCAGCATCCTGCTGCTGAGATGAGGAGATGGCTCAGAGGGCTGTAGGGAGCTCGGCAGAGAAATGAACTGGGCTGCAGACATTGTTCTGTATTGCTGAGTTTTCTGGGTTTTTTTCCTCTTTTACCGGCTGACCATCTCTTTGTACACCCCCACCCTTCCGGGCTGCCCTCACACCAAGTAACAACAAAAAATAGATATTTCCCGGGTAAAATGGGGTCAATGCCTCACCCAGGAGGGGTGCATAGGGATGAACTTTGTTTTCAAAGTGCAATGGCTTAGAGAGATTCCTTTACCAACCAGCAGAGCGTTCCACTGGGGCTGTAGCACCCCAGTGTTCCCCCCCAGCATGGACTGACACAAACATAGCTACAGCTGAACTCCCCCAGCTCTGCTCACTTGCTGGGTTGTTGGGGTTTTTTTCATCTTTTACCAAGAATGCAGGAACCTGCTGCTCCTGGATGGCTCCGAGATGAGTTTCCTCTTCTAGCCCTGCCACTTCCTAAGCAGAGCAGAGAGTGCAGCCAGCCGAGCTGCCGGAGAATTGCACCGCGCTTGGCAGAGGCACTGAGCACCCTGCAGAGCCCGGAGCAGCTGCCCTTGCACAGGGAAGGGCCATGGGGCACCAAAAGGAGATGTGCAGGGAGCCCCGTGTCCGCCCATGGCAAGGCAGAGCCGTGAGGAGCTGGGGGGCATTGTTCTGGCCACTGCTCCAGGGGAGGCTGTGTGCAAGGAGGACTCATAGGAACAGTTTTCCACAAAACTGGATGAGGTCTCTGAGCGTTTTGAGTGACAATAGGTGACATGTAGGCTTTTCCTCTGACAGGAGCTCTTGCAGGAAAAGGCAGAAATCCGAGTAAGGTTTAGCAGGATTTCCTACAGCCAGGCCCTGGGGACAGGGTCAGTCTTTCTGGGTCAGTGAATATTGAATATTTATGCTAATTGAAAAGCCTGGCAAGGTGAAGGCTGGCTCTACAGGTTCATGGTATGGCAGTCCCACTCCCTGCCTTAAACTGTGCTGAACACCATTTTCAACTTATTTTCCCAGCAAATGCCCTAACAAGATTTGGGTGCTTCTGCTGTTGGCAGGGCACTTTTGTCCAGTCCCCATCTCTCACCCTAGTTAGGAAACCAGTTGCAGATCACCACAGATTTTTCTAAACACGGCTATTTCTCAGCCTGGTGAGCTTCCACCTTCCTGAGACAACATCTGTGGCCAGATGAAAGTCTCTGTGTCCCTCTCCAGCCCTGCCTGGCCGCACCACGCACGGGGCTTTGCAGGCAGGGGATGCTGCCGCTCCTCCTCGGGACCTGCTCTTGCAGCTCCATCTGCAGGTGCTCACTCAGGCTGTGGCTGCACTGAGCTGCTCCCCAGAGCGTGGATTTCCAACCAGACTACATTGCTCATGCTGGCCTTGCACAGTCTTTTGCTGTCTGTCCCTTTCTATCGGGTTCCTGCCCTCGGTTGCGACACCGGGGTGCCGCTCCTCCTGGCTGCCCCACTGGCTGCCTCTCCACGTGGTGAGTTCTCATGCCTTGCCTCCAAACTCTTTGAACCAGTCTGTAAGATCCTTCTTATCCTACTCCAGATCTTCCCTGAGAGGATTTCTCTAGGACAATGATGAGAAATTCATTGTCTAGCTATGAGGAGAGGAAGGGTGTGGGGTGGAATCTTTATCTCCCATCCCTGCTGGGACATTGGCTCCTGATGTGATGTGACCCATTTGCTGAAAACCACATTTTCAAACTGTCCAGCAGTGAGAACACCCAACAGTGCTGGGTGAGAACAGTCTCTGGAGAACAGGATCACAAAGCCAAGGCAGCAAGTCCTGGGAAGGTGGTCCAGGCAGTGTGCAAGGCTCCTGTACCCATCTGCCCCTGTTACCCTGTGTCACAGGAACTGTCCCTGGGCAAGGCAGGAGGGTGTATTTGGCCTCAGTGCAAAGTCCAGCAGCAGTTAAAGCAGAGCCTGTAACAACATTTCATCATCCCAGTGTCCCTCTTCACCCAGTGCTCCTCAGGGCATGCAGGGGAATGTGGCAGCCTGTCCCAGCTTTGTGCAGCCTTTGGCTGCAGCAGTTGTGATGGAGGCTTTCACACACCTTTGAAACCACAGTCACAGGGCTGTCCATCAATCCAGGTAGTGGACAGTCAGGTTAGGATCTACAAGGAGAGGATATGAGGGCTGAGAAGGCCTTAAACACAAAAAAATATCTCCAGATAAAACTGATACCTCAGGAGCAGTCATGACTGAGGAGGGGCCTTTGGTCTTGCATTACTAATAACATAAATCCTACAAAACTTCGTGTGGAGTTTACACAGACAATTCATGTCATTTTGGCTGTGCTTTGTGAAAGACCTGCTCTGAGATATCTGTGGGCAGAGCTTGGCAAACTCTACACAAGTGGGAATATTGAGATATTGGAGCAGACTCTGGGTTTACTTTCCAGGAAGAAAAAGGATCCTCTGCCCAGGGCTGACTCACTGTCAAGTAAGACAGGAGGCTTTCAGGAGGCTGTTGTACAAGATTATAAAATAAAGAGGAACACCAGCCTACAAGGCTTTTAACTTGACAGTTTTCCTTGATACATGAAAACAAAATCAGCTGGAGGTGGTCAGTCCATCAGTTTTCCCACTCTGTTTAAAGCAAAGTGTTCAGCCTGGGCTGCTCATGGGATGTGTGTTGTTCCTTTAACCTAAGAAATGAAGTACACGGTCCCTCCTGTCATCCAGATGAGTACTTTGCATCCTGTTTCTTGTGCCTACATGCATGGGCCTTGCTCATCCTTCTGTCTGGAGAAGATGGCAGCAAGGGCAGTTAGATTGACTACTGGCCTAGAGTCTGGGAACTGTTGGCTCTGAATTTTGGGCTTGGAGAAAATTTACTACTTGTGATATATAAAATGGGGGGTAATGATGCCTCAGCAAAAGTTGCTTAGAGTGATTATGGGGGCTAACTAGTTAATGCTGCAAAATGCTGAAGGTATCTGAAGTGCGATGGTTAGATTACTGCCTTTCACACAGGCACACAGTGTTCACTTCATCTGAGAGCTTCAAGCAGATTGCTTTCATTAAGACTCCGAGAAAAGTTTTTACAAACTCTTTGTCTATGTGACTTTGTCAGGAATGACATGAGCAGTCTGTGTGAAATAAGCTGTTGCAATCCCATTCATTTTTCTAGCAGGCAAGTGTAATTCTTTCATCAGCTCACTTGTCTGATGCAGAGACTAACACTTGGGATTTCAGGTTCCTGGACCAAGTCTGGTGCCTTTTTTGGCACAGCTGGGCTGGTGTTGGACTGGCTTCACCTGCAGGTTTGCAAGCTCTCCGTCCTGAGTAAGCTGGCAAGAAGCACATAAAGAGCATCAATCCATTTACACATTCCCACATGGTAAATCCCGGCAGCCCTGTCTAGAGCAGAGCTTGCCTTGAGCATTTCAGAGCTAGGAGTGATGCCTTGTGAAGCTACCTAGAACACAGTTAAAGGAATAAAGTAGGTATTTATTAAAAAGGCCTTCAAAGGATACACCTTGGGCAGTACCAGAGCCTGGCCATGGCTCCACTCAAGATGAACTCCAAGTCACGAGTTTTCATACTTTTATAAGTTTTGGTCCATTTCCATATTGGGGTTAACTGTCCAATTACAGCTTCAGGTTATGAAACCCCATCCTCCCAAATTGCTCTCCTCAATTCACTGTTGTTTATACTTCTTGAGCCTGAATCTGCAACACTGTCCTTTGTTCTCAGGCTGGAAAATGATTGTTTTGTCTAATTAAACTGTGAGGAGAACTTGCTAACACTTTATACGAAGCTCAAAGTTACCTACTAATGCAGTATAGAATGCAATACAGAATTCAATAATAATGCAATACAGAATCTGGAAAATATGAAAGCTAAAACTTAAAGCATCAGGAGAGGGCAATGAGGAAGAAGCTGTTGCAGAGAGCTGGAAAAGGTGGCAAAGCGAGGAGGATCCGAGCGGAGCCGCCCTGCTCCGCGGGGACTCCCGGCGGCGGTGGCGGGAAGCGGCCGGCAGGTGGCGCTGCGGCGCCGGGAGCGCCGCGGGCGGCGGGAGCCGAGCCGGGATGCGGGGATGCCGGGATGCGGGGATGCGGGGATGCGGGGATGCGGGGATGCCGGGATGCAGGGATGCGGGGATGCGGGGATGCGGGGATGCCGGGATGCGGGGATGCCGGGATGCGGGGATGCGGGGATGCGGGGATGCCGGGATGCCGGGATGCGGGGATGCCGGGATGCGGGGATGCGGGGATGCCGGGATGCCGGGATGCGGGGATGCGGGGATGCGGGGATGCGGGGATGCCGGGATTCCCCCGAACCCCGCCCTGCCGGCACCGTGCCTTCGGCTGCAAGGAGCCCAACGCCCCGAAACTGCACCGCATCGCACCCAGCCCCGCGTGTGCTGCTCATTTGTGCTGCTGGATACCGGCCTTTGTTAGCCTGGCTCGGCCGAGGGGCCTCGCGGAGGATGGAGGAAGGAATGCGCCCAGGATGGAGGCAGGAATTCTCCCAGGAGCCGACTGGTTCTGACCTTCCTTCCATTGCCCTTTTCTTCCCCTCTGGAATGCAGGGGTGGCTGCTCACCTGCCTCGCAGGGAATGAAGGGCCGAGGGGTGGATCAGAAGGAAGGCACTGTGCCCTGCTAATCCCCTGGAGCTCACACTTGTCACTGAAATGTTTGACTTTGTTCCCAAAGCGTGTTTTCTGCCTTCCCAGTACTGCCAGGCGACTTTGTCCCTGAAATGCTGAGTGTCCCTTTCAAGAGGCTGCCAGCTATAACTTCAGACATCAAAATGGGATGGCAGAACTGCTCTGTGCCTCGCCTGTGCTATCATTTATTTTTTCTTTGCCTTGTACATCTTCACTCTCTTAGCAAGAACTATGCAAAATCAATCCTCATACTTCCGCCAAATTAAAATTCCTTTTTACCTTTCCCTAGTAAAGGGAGATGCTTTTCAGGTAGCAAGGGCTCCCTCCTCCAAGAGGGAACGGATCGAGGGCTCCGGCACTGCTGTGTTTTGGTGGGAGTGGATGGGACACCAGAGAGCAGGGGGATGTGAGGGGGAGCAGCGTGTCACTTGGACAGGTTATCAGCCCTCTGGAGGGACAGGACAGTGCATGGGAGGGGAAAGAGAGGGATCTTCCACCATGGGCTGATATTTTCCCATCTTATCTTTTAGAGCAGGATGAGAGCCTGGGCAAGCATTCCCACGCCCAGGAGCAGGGAGGACTCCCTTGTGGTCATCTCTGGCAGGTTTTCTGTCTCCTCAGGCTTGTCTGCACCCAGCATGACCCTCAGACGTTCCTCTTGGCCATCTTTGTCTCTCCTCTGCTCTTGCTTCAGTTTTCAGCTATCCTCTCTGCATTCCAGCCCCAAAGGAAGAGATGGGAGGAGGGCAGCAGAATGAGACAAGGAGCTGGGGTGGGACTTAGAGAAAGATCAGAGTGGTCATAACTTCTTTCCAGTGGTTCATTCTCCTCACATGCCCCCACAATCTCACTGCATCCCAAACTTCTTCTGCAATACAGACCCCTTGCTTGCATGCTACCCTCCGGCTCCCAAAATAGAGCCTGTACAGTCCTGTACTTTAACACTCCTATACTCTCCTTTTTGCCCTGCCTCCCATTCCAAGGAGAGAAGGGAAGCCACTCTCACTCTTCCAGTTTACAGGGCACTGTGTCCCCATTCTCCCCCCTGCACTCATCCTAGCCAAGCAGATGAGGACAAGGGGCTGTGGACAAGCATCCAAACTCCTGGGGCAGCCACAGAAACCATAACATTGAATAATAGCCTCCCATGAAGCCCAAGCCAAGGCATCCTTGCACATGCAGCATGCTGAAGTTGGCCTTGATTTTCAGCACACTTGTGAGGCCAAATCCCAATTGATTTATGGCAGTTTTCCAATCAACTGAAGTAGACCAGGACTTAGACTGAGACACACATTCTCACTAATGTTTCATAGAGCTGTACTTTTTCTTCCAACATGATGGTCTTGTTAGTAGCTGGAAGGCTTCAGAAATGTGCAGAACAGATGCAGGTAATTTGGGATTTCCAGTCTTGGGAATATTTTGTGCACACTGAAGTCAGTGGGAAAGCTACCACCGCTTCCAGTGGGTGCTGGAATGCCTCTGAGCTATTTGGCAGAATAAATTTGATTGCCTTAATGAGTAAAGGAGGGCTTTTTTTCCACAGGATAAAACAATCAGCAGCAGTGAGCTCTGGAAATGGCTGTGTTATCACTTAGGTCTCTCATAAAAACAGACCAAACCCAACAACAGCAGCAAAGTCTTGAAAGAGGGAAAAAGGAAACAGTTTGTTCTTAAAAGCTCTGGGAATTTGGAGCACTGGGAACCATCTTAGTGGAGGGATCAGTTTGAAAATGAGGGTGTTTCTTAACCCCAGTTCGTTGTGGGAATATGCAGCCTGGTATTTCTGTTCTGAGCAAAGATCTTATCTGGCAAATGAGCCAAATTACCCAAAAGGCCTGTGTTTATCCCATTTCTATGACACAACAAGGTCCAACTCCTACTCCACAGACTCACACAGCTGTGTGTGCAGCAGAGCTCATTTCAGGATGACCTTTGAGATGTAGATTTCCAGGAGTTCCACAGTGTCCATGGGCTGCTTTTTTCCCACGTCATGGGTGTTCCATGCACTCAGCTCACCAAGGCTGTGCCTCCTCCTTCTCAGCTACCCAGGGAATGTTGTAAGGTTGGAGTTAAAGACTGAGATTCAAATCTTTGCTGCACCTCTTCTGTTCTATTATGCCCTGATTTCCCTTCCTCCAGTAAAGAACCTCTGAAAAGAGGTTCAGCAGAGGCAAAAAGAGCCCTCCATGCAAGAACCATATACCTTGCATGGTGTAATGACAATTCACAGCCTCCAGTTACACCGATAGGTGACAAGAGTGTCACCTGTGTACTGGGGAGAATATTCCCAGGAGAGCTGAGGACTCTTGTACTAGATACAAAAGTATCTCACTATGGAGATCTTACATCATGAGGCATCAGAGGCTGTTTAAAGAAATCATGAAAGCCACAGCCCTCTGAGCTTGTTGCTCAGGGAACTGCATGCTTTCCTAATTTGGGAACAGGTGATGGAAATTCCTTCCATTATCAAATGCTCATGACTGACCCCAGCCAGGACAGTTTTCCCTATAGTGTACTTTCCCTTCACATTGTGTTATTTCATCAGTTTAATATCCCCTGCTTGTATTTCTTCAGTTCACAGCTACAGAAAGTACCTTCAGCTGTAGCTGTCCTGCAGCCAAAGCGATGTGCTGCACGTAGGAGGCAGGTGACCCTGAGGTGACCCTGCACTGACTTCACTGGGTGCCTCACAGTAACCTATAGATACTGGTGCTGTAAAAATGGTTTTGTGAGAGGCATAAATACAAACACTGTGAGATCACATATTCCGGGCTGTAACTGAATGCAGACTCTTGGAAGAAAAACAACTCAAAGCCCTCCTGGAAAAAGCTGTCAAGTACAAGCACATTTCATAAATTTTTCCACAACCCCAAATGTACCATGCAACAAACAGGCTACTCTTAGAAAGTGGGGCTGTGAACCTCACAATGGCTGGGCATTACTTGTACTATTTGTAATCTGTGCAGGATGGGGAGGAGGAAGGGTTATCTCAAGCCCTTGTTGTGTTGATGTTCTTAGGATCTCCATGGGAACCAAGACCATCAGGAAGGAGCTGTGCCTGCTCTGCAAAGAGAGCATGGTGCCAAAGAGAGCATGGTGCCAAAGAGAGCATGGTGCCTTTGGTCTGGAGCCACACAGCAGCTCCCCTTGCCCAGGGAATGCCCAGCATGGCTGTTTCAGGCAGTCCCAGCAGTAAAACCAACCAGTGACTCAGGAGATCAGGAGATCAGCCCACCCAGCCCAGCACTGACAGGGGCAAGGAGGACACAGACTGCAGGAAACTGCTGAACCTCTGTCTTGCTGGACTCAAGTGCCACCAAAGGACCAGAGAGTCAAACACGGACCTGCCCAATACTTTAATTTTTGCTGTCTTTTCTCCCTACTTCTAGGCAAGCCAGAGCAAGGACAGTCCAAGCAGGATTCCTAACATCTTGCTCTGGAGCCATCATCCTTCAGATTTCCTTGGAGAAGGTTAACCATCCTGGCAGATGCACCTGCTTGCAGTCAGAATAGCAAACATCTGCTGTGCATGCGATTTAGTGACAGTTTACCTGTCTGTGAAAGGTGCCCTAACAATGACAATTACAGCATGGCCATAGGGAGCTCAGAGCTCCCTACATTCCATCTCACACTTGCCTAGTAGTGTCTGGTGATGTTGCACAAATGCCTAGAGCAGGCAATCAAAAAGAATTATGAGCTTAATTAAAACCCACCGTGACCATTTAACTAGGCATAATGAAGCTATCTGGCCTGGAATTTGCCCAGAACTCAAACACTTGCTATTTCAAAGGAGCAAGAGTGGCCAGAATTGGTTTTACAGTTCAGGGGAAAACGGCATGTCCAGTCCTACAGTCCCTCTACATCCATGCCAAGGCCTCAGAGCAGCACAGTTGTTTGTGCATCTCCTGTCGAGCCCTGTCTGGGCACAGAGCCACCCTCACACAGCCCCTGCCAGGAGCCTGGCCCCAGCTCAGTGTGCTGCACACCACCTTCTGCCACTCTGCATGTTTTTCTCTCTCTTTCCAGCAGTTACTCTTTAATTATTCACTGGAGCAGGGACTGGGTGCTGTGACAACAGAGCTTGTGCCACAATCCTGCAGAGTCGCTCCCAGACCAGTAAATAGTTGTTGATACTGAAAATAATCCATCTGGGCTTCTGTTCAGCCTCAGAGGAGGAGAATGCAGAGGCTGCACATGGCCTCCACTGCCATCTCCTACTCATGCTGCTTTTAATGAGGCTTAGCCATGCTCCTCAAGGCTCTGTCCCAGCGAGGGCCAGCAGCACAGGGACATCTGGCTTGGGAGAGATGCCAGATGCAGGACCCTGTCTGTCAGCAGGGTCAGCCCTGGTGGCTGCTGCAGAGTTGTCCCCACAGGCACTGAGCATGGGCTGGGGCCCACCTGCACTTGTGGGCAGCACCTTCCAGACCTTCTCCTGTGACTCTGTTAAGCACTCTGAGCTAAAGGTTTCCATGTGATCTGTCCATCTCAGGCATTTCTGTGGTTTTGGAAGGTTTCAGCTGTAATTGTCCTATTCTCTGTGGCCAAGGTTTGGGACAGATATGTAGTTCTGTGCATTCTTGCCTCTGGTTTGTTGCGAGAACAAAGTGCTGCCCAAGCCTGGAGGTTTGGCAGGGAGTGCCCACTTTGAGGTTTTCTGCTTTGCCCAAACTGGACAAGTCACAGGTGTCTGAAAAATTTCTTGTAGCACTTGCTCAGTGTGATGGGGCTGGTAGATGCTCACTGATATGGCTGATGTTAATATTAAATTGTGTTCTAGGTAGAACAAATATGCCATACCCTGAAAAACCAGCACATTGATGCCCCAGTGGGCACACCAAAATTTGTTGCTATATTTCATTTCATTTTGTGGGGATTAATTTTATACATTAACATGAAGCTAATAGTATTTATTTCTTGCACAAGGAAATTAATGAATGTCAGAGCAACGTTTAGAGACAGCACAAAACAGCCAGAGAAATTTGAGAGTGAAGTTGTGTCCTCAAAGCAGCATTTAAACACTTGCACTGAAGCTACAAGCTGAAGAGGAGAAAACAAAGGATGAAATTGTTTCATGTGACATGAACATCTACTCTGTGGTGTGAGCAAACCACAATGCTGAGGGGGAAGGAGAAAGGAAGAGTGAATAATGGACAATATGCCCTGGAGATCGCCTGTAGAGCACTCAGCTCACAGGAAGAGCAGAAAGCAAAATAAAGCACCCTCAGCTCTGACACCCTCTGATTTCAGAGAGCTTCACATTATCCTTCATTTTCCTTAGCCACTTTAGGAACAGAGAACTTCCTTGCATGACCTGATAAAGCCAGTTATTTGTGGTTTGCCTTCAGTGTCCCTGGCTCTTCAACCTCACCTGGGCTTGCATCACTCCTGTGGATCTCTGGGCTCCTATGCCTCTTTCAGAAACCTGGCCAGGCTCAACATGGATGTCTTTTCATCTTTCTGGATTACTGGATGGATGTCAAACCCACCTAATCCTGTAACTCACAGTGGGGGTTCATTTCTTCTCCCATCTGCAAGGTGCCAGCTTGGGGCTGAGGGCAGGGAAGGCAGCAGGAGGCTGGGACCCTTCTCCATAACTGGGGGCTGGATCGGATGAGGTAAGGGGGAGCTTCCCTAGGTTTGTTTTTTGTCATGAACTTAGTCCTCATCAGTTTCTATTTTATTCATTTTTCTCTGTGTCTACCTGCTTTCTCTTTTTATATTGTGAGATCCTGAGAGAGGGGGACTGAGGTTTTTTTTATTCTGGATTTTTACAGAACTTTGCACAAACCCTCAGTGCTGTCATAACAGATAAATTACGTAAAAATTCCTGTGTATATAATAGGTTATGTTGTCTCCTGGCCTCATGATGAGGTGCCTAATTAACATTGCATCTAATGCTTGGACCAGCTCCATAACTGGTGTAAACCAACAGTTGCCTGTTTCTTGCTCTGTGGTAGCAGAGTTTAACCTGACAGCCACTGAAATATTCCATGTGTGGAGAGACTCCTGATTTTCTCACATGCACATGTCACTGTGAGAGATAATTTTGGTGCAGGACACTGTTAGTTATCTCAGCCCTTCAGAGGGAAGTAGTTGCCCCAGGGCGATGATCTTGGATCTGTGTTTTGCTGACCTTACAGTCTGTGCTGGAAATCAGCAGAACCTTTTTGAAATACATGGGTAGCACAGAAACATGACAAAAGTACAGCTCAAAACATGTTTCAGGGCGGGATAGCTTGGTCTTTTCTCTCCTAGCTGTTTGGATAAAGGAGTGAAAATATAGCTAAGACAAGAATAAGACAGCCAGGACGGTTGGAGGCCTGGGGAAGAAGAGGTTGGGCTGCATTCATGGGTGCCTGCCTGGCACTTTCTCCCTGACATGCTGAGAGGCAGTTCACATATGTGAGAATTTATTGTCTGGGTGTCACATTGCTGAATGTCACAGAAATGTCTCAGACTTCAGGTTTTCTGTGCTAAGTGCAGAAGAAATCTCCATGGCCAAACCACTGCAGAGATGAAGTGTTTTGGCATCAGCGGGCAGCTGGTTTCTCTTGTATCTGGGGCTAACTCTGGCCACTTCTGCATTGACCCTGCTCATTGTTCAGGGCAGAAGAAACCCAGCCTTGACATAGCTTTTGGGCTGTACACAGGAAAACCTCAAGTATTGCTTTTTTGAGCACAGAAACTCATTCTATTCGCACTGGAATGTTTGTGTGCTTGGGGGTGCAGCATGGGAAAGAATGAGTTCCTGTGATGTTTTGTGATGAAAAAGTGGACACACAGTTAAAGAAAAAAGGTCCCATTTTATCCCAGCCAAGCCTCACTGGGGAAACTCCAACAAAATCAGTGATGTTTGGCCCAGAGAGTGAGCATGTTGGCATAAGCATAAAATGAAGCATCCAAATGGTCAAAGATGATTTATGAGAATTCCTCATGCCTTTACTGCCATTTCCTCCAGCTGTCCGAACTCCTTCCACACCATTCTCCCATTGCAGAGCAGGAATTAGCCTCCTTTTTCCTAAATGCTACATCTGGGGAAGACATCTGACTGAGCAGGGCCTCTGTGCAGATGGGAATGGCTTCAGATATTGAGGGGTTTCTCTTAACACAAACATGCTAGCTCCAGGTCCCCTGGAAAGCCAAGCACCTCCCTTGGGCTCCTTTAGCAGGCATCGTTTCCCCCCGTGGAAAGTCTGTGTGGGATGGATACAGCATCAGCTGGGGAAAATCCAGCACCAGCTGATGGGCAGTTTGGTACCTGCCCAGTGTAAAAAGGACAGAGTTGTTTTACTTTGGGTTCTCTGCTTGCTTGTTATTTCTTCCTGTCAAGTTTGTCCCAGAGCTGAAGAATGCTTTTACATGTGTCCTTCTCCAGACTGCATCCACATCTTCAGGTGTCAGGGCAGGGTCCTCTGGGACCTCTGCAGAGCCACATTTAATGTCCTGCAGAGACCTGCCGTGACTGCTGAGGGAGGATGAAGGCCACAGACTTCTGGTGTTCCTGTCAACCTGACCATCATGAGCTTGAAAAATCTCACTTCCACTGGAGCACAGTGCTTCTAACAGGTCTTGCTGATCCCTCATGAACAGGGAGCAGTGCTCAAAGCTGGCTTCTTTGCTCCCAGGTGACCTCTGGTTGAGATGTGCCATGCTGAGGATAGGAGCCACAAGGAATGACAGTTTTAAAGCAGCTGGGGCTTGAGGGTGGGTCACCAAATCCACCGCCCTGGGAGGTGCCCTTGGTTGCTGCTATCTGGTACTGACCCTGATGTCAATATTAGCCCTCAGCACTGTCATCACAGCTGGATTTTGCTGTCTTCTCTCCTCAGGTTCTGTCTCTGGCTGCTGTGTTGTCCATGAACCATCCCCTGGCCTAGGGACTGTTCCTTCCATCTCCACCAGGATGCTGCTGTTTGGGGAGAGAGGAGTTGAAGGAAAAAGCTGTGGGCACAGCCACTCCAGGTGTCACTGATATACCACAGGATCCTGACTGCAAGCTGATTTCATGAAGTTGGGGAAAATCTCCTGAAGCCCTACCAGGTAGGGAAGCTCTGGCCAGTGCAGTGTGAGCTATTCTGCTCAGATGTTAGTGCAGAGGGAGAAAAGTTTCCCAGGGATGACTCACAAATTCCTGAATGTGCTGAGGTTTTTCTGAGATGAGGTCAGCTCTCACAGAAGCAGGACTGCTGCAGAAGGGGGTGAGCTGATGGCTTGATCTCCATCCTGTGTGTGTTCAAAGAGACGCCACAACAGCCCTGGTGCAGAAGCCAGTACTGGCACACATCCCTCTCCAGCGGCTGAGCAAATGCAAGGATCTCTGCCAGCCTCCCCTTTGCCACCTCTCCCTACTGGGTTAGTATCTGCAAACTCATCTGGAAGCAGACTATCAGCTGTTCCTTGGGATTTATAACCAGCAGTGTAGCAGGCTTAGAGGCAGACGCAGAACAAAGAAACACAAGGAAAAACTGCAGGCAGTGCTAACATCACACATGCTTTTATTTCAGCTTTCAAGGTGGTCTTCCAGATCTAATTGTGTTCAGTAGTTAAAAAGCACATTCATTTCTTTGCTACCTGCAGCATATTGGATGTCCCTGTTCTTATGTTGTTTTGATTTCTAGGTATTTGAGGGTTTAATAAGGTCTTGTGTTTGTTTAGGGAATTATTGCCCACCCAATTGAAAGATAATGGAACGCTGTAGCCATGCCAAGTGTTTTTATGCTTCAATAAAACAACAAGCAATTTACACATGGCAATAAAACGGTACCCTGCCTCCTCAATGAAGAAACACAAAGCCATGTTTGAAACCATGTCTAGCTCAGAAAATAAATCCACCCTTACTCAATGCACTCCATAAAATTAACTGGGTACAAAATCCCCCATACGCTCTCCTTTTCCCAGAGATTTGGAAAATCAGCACAAGATGTGTTTGAAAATCCTATAACGTATCAGCAGAATTTGTCCCAAGACACGTTGTGAAACAACAGACTGACTACTCATTAAGACTTCCAAAGGGGCATAGGTTTGATCACATACCCCATCAATCCCTTATTTCTTTTCTCTCTGGGCTCTGTCACTCTTTGAGCCCCACCTGGTTGCGTGGAACGTTGAAGAACCCCCTGTGATGTAAGGAATTGCCTCTTTACCCTCTCTGCTGCAGGGCTCAGGCATTTGAGGGCATTTTCCACACCAGCATTCAGAAAATTTTGAAGCCTGTGCTGACCTTTTGCCCTCTGAACAGCTCTGGCATCTCTATTCAAGGCCTGAGAGCATCCTTGAGCTCTCAGGGTGGGCTCTTGTTGCATTGCCTGCTTCTTCTGTAGCAGCAAATGAGAATTTTGGAGTTCCATGGAGACTGTAGCAGGGAAGTAAGAGCCCTGTTCCCTGAGAAGTGTTTTGTTATGTGTCTTACCTCAATTTGAGTCCTGGGCTTCAAAAGCCTGCCTGGAGCTCCATCTGAAAGACCTCCTGGCCACAAGGATGCTCTGGCCTGCCCATTCAGGGACTGCCATAGAGGAGAGATTTCAAACTCTGTCATGACTAAAGTGGCAAGAAGATGTCTGAGCCCAAAGTGGAGTAGAACTCCCTGCTTGTTCTCACACAGCACTTTACTCTTCAGTAGAAAAGGGTTTCTGCTGGCTCTTCCAGTGGGAAATGCCACAACAAAGCTGAGCTTTGGGTTTTCCTCTATGCAGCAATTTGTACTGGAAGCGTTGCTGTTGGCAGTGCAGCATGGGCACCACCTATAAATAAAGGCTCAATTTTACCTTTGCAGATGCCAAGCAAACTGAGGCCCTGAGGCACAGGATGGCAAAAAGGATGGTGGAGACTCACAGCAATACTTATATATAATATAATATATATAGACTTAATACAAATATTTACTCTTGGAGTCACAGTCTCTCACTGCTCTCACAGTAATACTGCCCTAGATTCCAGCTGGGAGCCAGCAAGGAACACACTCCCCACATTCCCCAGTGAATCCCCTGCTCTAAACCCATCCAGCCCAGCATACCCAAGCATGTGCTGGTTAAAAGCTTGGAGTCAATCACAACAGCATTATCCCTACTGGCACAAGGCACCCCCAGAGCATCATCCAGCTGTGGCCAGGGGCCTTCTGAGATGATTTTTAGGCCTGCATCTCCACCCAGGCGACTGCTAATCCTCTGGAAGTGCTCTGGTGACCTTTGCTTTGGGGCTCCCACCAGCCTCTGCAGCAGCTGCTGCTCTGAGTGACCTTCCTGGCTTACAACAATGGAGGCTGTTTAAAGAAATAAATACACAATCTGGCCCATTGTGAAGCCAGGTTCACAGCAATCTCTCCTGACAAAAAAAGGTCAGAATCTCCTTAAATACAAACACACTCTGGTACTAAGATTAAAGCTTTCCTATATCTCTTCTGCCATTAAAATCTCGCTTCTCATGAGAAATATATTTTCTCCTTCCATAAAGGATCCAGCTCATTTGAGCCATCAGCTTGTCAAAGTATGATGGATTAATGCAGCAAAAGGTTGCTGAGGCTTTTAGCTGTTCTTCTTTGGACACATACTTCAAAAAACACTCTTGACCTGGCATACAGAGCAAATTTCACTCCTAGTCCTGAAGGCTTGGCCAGGAGGATGCTTGTGGGACCAGATCACTGCTCTCTGCAGAAATGACAGGGGTCAAAGAAGTAACCACAGTCTAATTTCTAACAGCTGAGACCTTCGATGCAAAGAGCTGATACAAAAGCAGCACTGTCTGTGCCTTACTTCTTTTCCATTAAAAGCTGGGACAGAAACCAGAAAATTAACGAAAACTGAGTCCTTGCTACTGTGTTTAGACATCATCTCCTCTTGGCTACCCTCCAGAATCTTTTTTTGGACAAGTCCCAGAGGTAATGCAATGTAGGAGAGAGGGAGCAAATGCACACTAGGGTCTATTTTTAGTGATTACAGTAAGGCTGAAATCTGTTCCCTCTGCCCAGTCCATCCTCAGCCAAAAAAAAAAGGCCCCAGAGAAACTGCTGAAGCTGTCTGAACAGGCTGTGCTCTCTGCTGGGGTGCTCACCTTCCATGCTTGAGCCAGCAATGGGTGTCCCCTGCAAGGAGTCAGGAGAGCTGGTTCCTCTGTCCTGGGTGATTTCAGGCTGCTTGCTTCCCTGCCTGGGTGCACAGCATGTGGTATGCTGGGAATCTGCTCCCTCCACAGCCTTCTGCTGCTCCCCTCAGAGAAACAGCCACTAATCAGAGAAACATCAGCTTTCACAGAGTGCTCCACCACGGGAACACAGAGGCCATTTCCCTTCCCACTCTTCAAGAGTGTTTCTATTCTTCAACTTCTATAATTACAGAGAACACTTCAATGAGACAGGGTATTTGCTCCTCTCCACTATCACCCTCTGGATTTGCTGCTCTCACCATATGTCCTACAGCTGATGTTACAGTCACCCTCTGTGCCTCCACTGCTGGCTGGTTTGCAGTTGTTTGCTCTGGAGCTTGGCATCCCTTAGAAGGGTAAGAGAGGGTGGCACAGGGAAGCTTGAGGCAGATCTGATCTCACAGTGTTGTTCTTGAGCAAACTGGAGTCACTCTAGGACTCCAGGAAGGATTTGTCCTTACACCACTGCTCCACCATATCCCATGGTTTCCATATCCAGTCTTTCTGTAATTTACACCACTGTGAAACCAGAGTGAGTTTGCTGCTGCAGGGGGGTTTGTCCAGCTTTACTTCAACTTTAATGAAGCCTAAATGTTATCCATGGGGGAAGAGTAGGAAAGAGAGAATGAGGGAACATGTCATTGCTTGGATTGGCAGAATCTTTTCCTAACTGAAAGTTTTCAACAAATAATGACATGAATCCACTCCTCCAAAATCTTCTTCCTCCATTCACCCCTTCCAGCCCTTTCTCCAGCAGCAATGGCCCTACAGAGTATCTGTGCAGCATCCATCTCTCCCCAGTTATTGATACAGGTACAAGGGATGGGATGAGAGGAAGGATGGTGCTGCAATCTCCTGCACACCTTAGCTGGCCACAGAACCTCAGCTGCCTTATTCCTTTCAGCTGGAGCTGACCGAGTGTTAGGAGGTTTCTCATGAGGGGGGCAGGAGGTAGCCCTGCTGCTCTGTGTTCCCAAGCTGGTGCCAAGCATGGCAATGTAGGTATTATGGACTCACTGCCAGGGGAATCTGGGCGTGGTCCATCACAGGCTCCCAGCACAACTCTGAAATCTTTGTGTTTTCTCTCATTTGCCCCAGGGCCGCACAGTTGGCACTAGCACTCTGACTCCAGTATTACATTTGTAAAGAGTGACCAAGAACCCCCAGAGGACTCTGCATTACACAAAATGTTAAGAATTCCAGTTCTTCTTCCTTTCTCGGGAGTAATTTCCCTTAAGACAGGATTTTGCTGAGATGTCCTGTGTTGGTTATTCCCTTCCCACATCTGGGTGGGAAGCAGTGTGCCAGCAATCTGTCTGCCTAGCAGCTGTAGTGAAGTGAGTTTTATGTGTATAGCATTAGCAGAACATTTTAGGATTCTCTAGGATGAAAACTATGGCCATATAAACCTAACACCTTACAGAAAAAATGATTCAGCCAAATGTGCTCTGGAGTGTAGTTTTAATCACCTCTGGGCCTCTCTGCATGAAGGTGTCTGTGATCTGCCCCAACAGCACTTCACCCTCATGAAGGTTTTTGATTTTTAACCAGGGCAGGTTTTTAAGGAGATCAAAAGCTATTTAAATTTATACTTAAATGTACATAATTTCTTCTGCTTTCCCCTGTGCTGCAGTTGATAGGGCTGTAGATGTTATTTGCACCATTAATGCAGCTCAGTCAGAACTGCATTAATGTACAGGAAAGATGGACTGTGAAAGGGGAGCCACAGAGAGCCCAGTGCTTGTGAAAGAAGTCAGCTTAATGTCTTTCATAGTCTCTCAGCCCCCCACTTTTTCACTGAATCATAAAATTAAAACTGGGAAAGGCTGAAAACACAGGAGTCCCCTCTACACCTCTGCCATGCCACTGTTGGTGAGAGCCTCTGGTGTTTGCTGTGGTCCTGGTGGGGGATGGCCCAGAGGGGGATGGATCACAGTTATCACTGCTGGTGCTTAACCAGGGAGCTCCTCCCTGCTGAGTGTGTCCTGCCACTGCCAGATTGTTTTTTCATTTCCTCAGTGGCAGGATGTTGGGTTTCCCACTGTGACAGCTCTCCATACTCTCCTGTTGGGTTGCCCTCCTTGTGGGCCCCTTCCCCCTGCCTGACATTTCCTTCTTTCTTCAATAAGTTGGGGTCTGGCTCATGTGGAGGGCTCTGTGGGGAAGACAAATATTTACTCTGGGAGTCACAGTCTCTCACTGCTGGGCAATGCAGAGAGAAAAGTCTCTGGATAAAACCTTGCTGTTTGCAAATTATATTTTGGATGGGATGCAACATCTACCTGAGCTGGCTCAGCTGCCCCATGGCTTATGCATAATTTTATTTTAAAATGTCTTTTGAGCCCTGAATGATATTTTGAAACCAGAAAAGGGCTGATAAGAGGAATGACAAAACCTAACCAAAAAAAAAAAAAGCATCAAGGTGCTCAGATTATAAATTAATGCATACAAAAAATAAACATGAGGTCATACAGAAGAAATATATGGCCACACTGGATTTATAGGTAGTTATATTGATTTTAATGAGGGTTTATTTGCCATTTCCACTAAAAAGACACAGACAGCTTTTGAGAGGCCCTTGAGTATTTCCCTGTTGTCCCACTTCAATGCCCACATCTGACTTTCACAAACTCTGATTCTTCCATGTCACTCAAGTCCTCAGTCAGCTGAGGTGAGGCAGCTCAGGCCTCACACTTTTGGCAGGAGCAGCCCCATTACAGGCAGCAGAGCTGCCAGCACAAGGAAACCTGGGAATCAAATTCACCTGATGTTTACCCCACAGGTTTTGAAGGGCAGGATTTTCATGGGAAGCTCTTCCCTGGAGAGGTGGTGAGTCTGCAAACGCCCACACCAGCTGCACGGGACTTGGGCCACTCCATCTGCACACACACATCTCCATCAACCTCATTTTGGGCAGAAGAGGAGGTTTGCTCTGTGTGGCCTCTCTCTGCCATCCCATCTTTCTTCTCCACTCACACTCCACCGCAGAGGGCTGCAGTTTATCCGACAGAAGTGTCACCTGTGGCTCCACATGAATTCTGTGTCCCTCAAACCCCACTGAAAGAGGCCAGCTCACCAGCCTGTGTCACCATCCACCCACGCCTGTGGCCTCCTAGAGCTGCAGCCAGGCTCCGGCTGTGCGAGCGCACGCTCTACACTTGACCCATCATTTTGGCAATGTCACCGACTTCGGTCCAATTACAGCAGTCATGAATTGGACCCTGTTCACGCTCTGAAACTGCCACAGCTCACAGCTAAACTTCAGACAGTTACACAATGGAACCATTCAAACGTCTCATTAACTCCGGACTATGCATTGAAAATAACTGTGTCATATGAGTCTCCGATTAAATTTTCCCAGTTTATATCATTTATAGGTACCTTCCTGTTCATAACAGCAACTCTAGTTATGTAAAACTTTTTGTCTGTCGGTGTAGGAAAAGTGGTATGTAGAACACAATAGAATAATTCTTTAGTGTTATTAATTGTTGTCATCCCAAATAATATAGACTATAGAAGTATTTTAAGTCCAAGCTCAAATGTGACAGGCATGGAGCCAACTCCTTCAAGACACCAGTGTGCCTTTGGTTCTGTATTTTATACTTCTTGAACTTGTTTTTATTGTTTTTTAATTTACAACAGCAGTCAAGTCCAAGTTTCCAAGTAAGAAAAGTGTGAAGGCACTTGGAATTCAATAAGGCTCATACTACTGTCTACACATGGGAAGACACAAGGATCTTCTGCTTATGTGATTTATAGGATTGTATTTCTCTGCAGAGTGCCAACAGCAAGCCTTATGTTGTATTTGTCTGTGCTCTTGTATCAAGGTTTTTATAACAGATGCAGCACAGGGGTTTCTGTGTATCACATAGCACTTGCAAACTAAAGCACACATGTCCAAAGCTTCAGGAGGCACAATGGAGGGATGATTGCAGAGATGGCTTTGGGGAGTTAGTTTTGGTTTGTGCTGCAGTGAAGAAGCAATGGCAAAATCTAGAATACAAAACCCTGTTCAAAACAGGCAGAGGTACAGTAAATCCCATAAAATGAAGCAGAGAGACAGGACAGACAAGGACAAAGAAAAGAATGAGCTGTCAAGGCTGGTATTAATAATGGTGTGCAGCAGAGAGAGAAGTGCTGAGAGAAGGCACCTTTGCTGCATGCTGCCTAGGAAGATATGAGCTGACCTTGACAGTCCGAGTGAGGATACAAGAGCAGGCCATGCACTTAGAGCAACACTGTAAGCAAAGCTTTGCTGGCAATCATTTTGTGCTCCTGCAGAGGTAATGTCAAGAGGAAGTCATTAAGGAAAACGAGGCTGTCATCAGCAAGATATGAGGTGGACATGCATTGGAGAAATGTCAGGATAGAGGGCTGCTAGGACAGAGGACATTCCAGGTTCTTGAGACAGTAGTTTATGAAATAACAACAGCCGGCATTTGATCACAGATCAGATGTCTGGGAGAAAGTGATAGCTGCTCCCAGGTCCTGAGCCAACAGAAATATTGCTAGAAGGAAGTAAAAGTTAAAATGCTTTGGAAGAAAAGTTAAAGACCTGTTCACCTGTGCTGACCTCAAGTTATCAGCAACCTGTGCAGAGCAATGCATCAGAGACAGGCCCAAACATACGGGGGACAGCTGTGGGGAAGCAGATTTGTAAGATACCAGCAAAGAAACAGCAGGTAAAGCCTGGAGCTGATGCAGAGGCATCCCCAACAGGCACCTTGTGTTCTCTCCATCCAAGTTCTACACTGTTGCAATGTGCTACATCTTGCTACACCAAGATTAAAAATTTACAGAGAAAATTCCTCCTTGGTCACTCATCCTTTCACTCTGCCCAAACCCAGACTAGTTTTATACAACTCTGATGATGGATTTTTCCTGGAAGGAGAGTCTCAAAATATGGTGCATGATTAATACTGCAGCACATCTTTTCATTTGGTATTAATTTCCTGACATTTACTGACATTCACAACCACTCTCACACCTCCTTGAACAAAAAATGTGTTGGGTAGATGGAGGCATTCTATGGAATTCAGGTACAGATTTGGGTCTAAATCATGAAGTACTTAACTAATGGATGTGATACATTCAATTAACTTTCAGTTTTGCACATGAGGCAAAACCCAAAGCCCTTTAATAAGGGTATGTTGTACTTCTCCATCTGACTCAAAGCTCTCTATCTCACTAAGGTACATGGCTGAAAAGGTCACCTGTGTTTCATCTGGAATTATAAAGTTTGTCCATGATTAAATATGAAAGCAAGTCTACAAATGAAACAGAGAGGGCTTGAAACCTAGGTCTGCTTTTACAGTGCATGCTGGAAAGCCATTTTGCAAGTAATTTTAAGTTTTGCTCTTATCTTGTTGCCAAATCATCAGTGGTTTGACTCACAAATCAGAGTTTTCAAGAAAAAAAAAATAAAGCTTCAGATGAACCTATTTACGTAGGAAAAGGTTTTTCAAAAGAACTGCACAGGGGCCAGGATCAACATCTGAACACGGGCTGAATTGTTACATTTTTAGAATTATTCCTTTCATTAAAGGCATGAGGGATATCTCAGGCATCTTGGGGCCTGATTCAGAGTTGTGACATCCTAAACCAGTAATTGCTGTGCTGGGTGAAACCCTCTCTTTATATCTGCTTTGGAAGCTTTGCTTCCAAACCCAGTTCCTTTCCAGCTCCATGGAGGCAATCCTACCTTGCCTATGATGCTGATGTCTGTAGCAGCAGCACTGCTGGATGTTATGGTGCAGATCTTCTGCAAGAACAAGACTCACAATAAAGGGACCAGCAAACTTCTTTCCATCTGCTCGCAGCTCTGGCAGCGAGCAGGCTCATGAACTGAAAGTGGTTGTTCAAGCAACTGCGCCGAATGTTGGAGAGATACCCTGGATTAAGAGCCTCGTATGTGCCAACTCTTGTTGCGCTCTTTGCTACAATTAGCTAAAAACAGACCACCAAGGTGAGGGAAAGCCAAATGTCTGTGAACAAAGAAGATGTGACTCCAGGCAGGGAGACTGCAAATTGGGGCGGTGGCAGTCTGGTCCCAAAGTGAGTGGGTGCCTACAGAGAAAACCCTGCAAGAAGGGCAGCAGAATGGGTCAGAACAAATAACTTTTTCTTTGCTGTTTTAAAAAAGACTTTTAATGAAAATAAAGATCTGGACCAGAACATGCAGCAGGGTGAAATAAAACATTTTGTTTGACTTCTTTCTCTCTCCAGTCACTCAGGTTCTTTCTGCATTCCTTCCTATGCAGGGCCTCAGTTACCACTGCAAGCACAGAGATGTTGCTGACTTGGAAGCAATGTGGAATTGGGTACAGCACTTCTGCAAACAGATCATCTGAGATGTACCCTTCAGAACATTCACCCAGGGAGCCAAGCATTTTATCCCTGTGATTTGGAGCAGAGCTCTCCCCAGCTCTAAACTTCTGCACTCACCAGTGGCACCTCTGGAACCCTTGAGAAGGTTTAAGTGGCCCTCTCATAATGTCGCCTCTCCTCCCAGAGGAGTGCTGATAAACTTTTCTTTGCAAAAGGCTTTATCTGGACCTGAGACCTTTGTTCTGCACAGGCAAATGGTCACAGTATGTACCCCTTCCACTTCAGATACCCTTTCAGGGCTGGGCTCTCCTGTTGTGATACCCTCCCCAGCATGCCAGCCAGGCAGAGAGAAGGGTGGAGGGACACCCAAACCTTTAAAACATTTTGTGCCAATTTGCAAGAAAGCAACAAGGACAATTGTTATGAAATCTTTGCCAGATGGGAAAGATCTTCACCAAGAACTCTAGTAATGTGGAAAAAAACTTCCTTTATGAGAAACTGTGGTAAACTGACTCCATAATCTGATCACTTGCCCAATGAGAGGCTGTTGAGCCCTGTTTCTCATCCAGGACACAGCAGTATAAACAAGGCATGATTTGATCAAAGTCACCGGAGCAGCAGAGGGGGATGCACAGCATGACCGTGAGGAACATCTGGCTTATTGCAATAACAAAGTCTGGACCAAGTGGATTTCAAGCATCTCACATTTGCAGCTGTTTTAGTCTATGAGAAGATAGGCAATATCTGTAGAGATATCACTGAAATGTCTGAAAGAAATCAGGCCACAATGCCTTGTGAGAGACCCTACTGAGAACAGCGCTGTATGCACAGACTTTGGAGTAGCAGAACATCTTACAGTGAAGTATGTAGCCAAATCCAGGGTTTGGTCATTCCCCCTCACTCAGGAACAACTGATTTCAGCCAAATTAACTGTGTTAATATGAAAAACTTCTTGGTGACAGGTGTTCAACACTGAGATTATTTAAAATGCCAACTAAGATTTTTTTTTCATGTGTCACCAGTCTGCATTGCCAAGCATCTCGTCACAAGAAAGCATTAAAATTCATGCAAAAAAAAAAAAAATTAGTAACATTTTTGGCAGGGCAGGGCAAGGCATTGCAGCATTGGAAGAGAGAAATCTTGGAGGAATCGAGACAAACACACAGCTGGAAGCTGAAAAAGCTTCGCCAGCCACTCACTGTGCCCATCCCAGATTATTTATTTGCAGAATCCCCGAAGGCAGGAGGGTGCCGGGGTAAGAAAGGCGAGTGGGGTGGAGAACCCAGCGAAAAACGGCTCCAAGCAGCAGCCTCGCAGGGAGACAAAACCAAGCATCCTTTGAATAAGGCCGCCAGCGCGGGGATGCGGGGCGGCAGGAGGAGGTGAGAGCACGGCAGGGAGAAGCGGGAGGAAAGCCTGGTGCCGCTGCTGCCGCTGACATCACCCCGGGACGATTCACATTTCCCGACGTCACTCACAAACCCCTGCGGCCGCGGGGAGCGGGGATGCTCCGAGCAGCCCCGGCTGCTGCCGCGCCCCCTGCGCGCCCCCGGCTCGCTGCGGGGGGGCCGGGGCCGGGCCGGGGCGCGGGCGGGGCGGGCCTGGCCGGCGGCGCGGGGCCCTTTAAGAGGTGCCGGCGGCGCGGGAGGCGGCACAGGCCGGGCGTGCATGGAGCCGCGGCCCCGCAGCCACCGCAGCCGAGCCCCGCGCACGGCCCCCGGAGCCCGCGGCGCCCCGGCCCGCCGCACCGAGCCCCGCTCCCACTGACGGACCCCCGCGTCCCATCATACCGAGATTCATCGCACGGATCCCCGGACCCCGCCGGGCGGACTGCACGGCGCGCACTCCCGCATCCCACCACGCCGGGATCCACTGCACGGCGCCGCTGCACGGACCGCACTACACCGAGCTGCACTGCGCGGAGCCCCGGACCCTCCCGCATCCCGCCGCCGAACCCCGTGGCCCCGAGCGCGCCCGCACCGCGCTGCCCACGGCGCGTCCCGGCGGCGCGGCGGGCATGGCACCCGGGAGCCGGCGCGGGGGGGCCCGGCTGCTGCCGCTGCTGCTGCCGCTGCTGGTGCTGCCGGCGGCGGGCGGCGGGTGCGCGGCGGAGGGCGGCCCGCTGGAGCCCTTCGACGCGCTGTACGCCAGCGGGGTGGAGGCGTACTACGGCGGGGACTTCGCGGGCGCGGCGCGGTGCCTGGAGCGGGCGCTGCGCAGCCGGCGGGAGCTGCGGGCGGCGCGGCTGCGGTGCCGGCGGCTGTGCCGAGCGCAGGTGCGGCTGGCGGAGCCGGGCCCGGGCACCGGCGGGGACCTGCCGTTCTTCGGCTCGGTGCTGCGGCGCGCAGACTGCGTGCGGCGCTGCGAGGAGCCGCGCCTGGGGGCCGTGTCCCGCCACCGCGCCGCCGAGGAGGTGCGCGCCGACTTCCAGCGCAGGGTGCCCTACAGCTACCTGCAGCGCGCATACATCCAGGTAGGCACTGCCCGGCCCCCCTTACCCGCCCTCTCCAAAGGGTTCCCCCCGCTTCCATACTCCCGAACATCCCAGGTGTGCCCCCTCTGCCATCTCTCCCCAGCCGTACAGGTATGGTTCCCCACGACGTTCTCTCTGGTGTGTGCGGTCAGTGGTCATGTCTAGTTCCCGAGACAGGGAATCCTGGATGGCAACGTAGATTCTCTCCAGTTTTTGTTAACCTGTGCTTTTCCTGTGTTGTTTTGAGTAGTTTTTCTATTTACTCTGGGGAAAGGATGTTTTTGTTTTACTGTAACACAGTATAATTATGAAAATTGTCTGCCTTCAGTTTGCAGAGGAAAGCCCCAGAAACCCCTCAGTAACCTCCCAATGCCCTCTGCCACAAGTGTTTCCCTTTCAGACAGCCTGAACTGATTCCATGTTTCAGGAGCTGGGACTGTAGGTGAAGCTGGAAGGTACATAACTTGTGTTCCACGGACCTGATGGTCATTGTCCCGATGTGATGTGAAATACTTCACAGTATTTCTGCAAAGTAACAGTGTGCAGTCAGTATTTAGCAGCTGCTGACATCCTGAGTATCATCCTCTTATCCCAGTAACTTCTGCCTTATAACTGGTGCCTTCCCTGAGAAAAATGGTGTTACTCTTTGAACTTCCTTGCCAAAAAGAAGAAGAAAAAAAAAAAAAAAAAAAAAAAAAACAGAGGAAAAAAACCCCAACCTCCTCTCACCAACCCACACCATGATAATGGTATTTTTCTTATTCATTCAAGACTTGTGTTCTGCCAAGCCAGCTACCTGTAGTAAGTCTTCCTGTTCATGACTAGTAAGGACAGAAACTCTGGGAATTTTGTTTCATGCCAAGCAGAATGTTTAAAGCATTTCTGGAACATCTCCCTGTGGATTTCTGCTTTATTTGAGCACATTCATAACCTTTTAGTTGCTATAGGCAACTTAATAGGTGAAGACCTGTGTAGCAGAGCACGCTATGTGCTAGCGAGGGTGATTCTGCTGAAATCCATTTCTAGGTGGAGAAACAAACATCTTTCCTAGGCAGTGCTGGTGCCTGTGGTGCAGTTCTTACACAGCAACACACCAAGGAGGCAAACAGTCAGCACTCTGAAACCCAGTGGAAAATCATAGCTACATTGCTTTTTCTATGCTTCCTTTTCTGTCATTGCCTTAATGTCAGTTTTACAAGTGAGGGACTAGAACTGCATTGGCTTAAACTGTAGTGGCCATGTGATACATAGAGTTCCTGAAAGAAATCCTGGGGGTGAACTGGAACTGTAATTTGGCTTGTGTGCAGTGCTAATGCAGCTGATGGTCCTTACTATAAAAGATATTCTATGTAGTGTCAGCATCTGTGGGAAGTGACGCAAAATTTGTCATGCTAAAAAATTAAGTGATTTCTTAATCTGATTTCAAAGCCTTTTTCAGACTCACTGATGTCAATCTCACTGAAGAACTTTCCTCTAAATTAAATAATAGAGTTTTTGTGTCCCACTTCAGTAAAATTGATATATAAAACCCCAGAAAATTTTAGGGTATGGGCTGTTCTTGCATGTATGCTTCTACTGAGACTGAGTTTATTTTCCTCATTTAAAATGGCATTCTAAGCTTATCAAAGCAATGTGTTGAAAACAGCCCCTTTAAAATTTATTTTATGTGTGACTCATCTTAACTTGCTTTTGCAACATCTGGGGATTTTATGTTCATGCTAACGCTGATTTCACTGCTCTCAGATGGAGTAGTGGATGTTCTTATCTGCATGGCTGTCTGAGTGTCGGGCATTGGAGCCAAGGGATGCTACTCTCTGATTAGACTTGTTCATGTTTTTAATACCTTTTTCTTTAATCCTTACTGATGCTCTTGGGTTTTGTAAGCAGCACTCTGACCAACCTGGTCCCTCACAGCACCCTGCAGTGATTTGTCCACGTCCTCACCTGGCTGCTGCCTGTACCTGAGCTCTGCTCCCAGGATTGCCCTTCTGCTCTGGCTCAACAAGTCTGTGCACAGGAGAAAATATCCCCCCATGGGATTTGCCTGCACTTGCACCAAACACGAGGTCTACTGTCGTACACTTGGATGTGAACCATCCCCTCATGCCAAGGCTGAGTGCCAAGGCTTTGGCATGTTCCCTGGGGGTTGGGATGCATCAGCTCCACACCCTCTGGGTTGGCTTTGGCTGCAGCATCTGCTCCACATTTTGTCTGAAAAGAGGAGCTTCAAAGTGGGGCTTCTGCAGAGCCCCCCTGCCGTGCTGTGGGTGCACAGACAGGCTGCACAGCTCGGGGGTGGCCACTTCACCCTCGTGTTTTGCTTCTTGAAACCAAAGAGGAAATGAGATGAGGTTCAACACCCTGCTGTGTACCCTGTCCAACTCCTCCCTGGGCTGCATCACGAGGCCAGGATGCTGAGCACTAGTACAGAGCACTGGGAGGATGGCAGGGTTTGGTGCCATTTGTGGTTTGAGAGAAGAGCAGCAGCCTGGAATGTGCTTCCCACCTCCCACTCTTGTTGACCTCGTACTTGTTTGTTTCTCAGGAGGGGAGAAATACATCCCGTCAGGAGGCAGTGACAGAGCAAGGAACAGATGAAAAAAACCGAAGGGTTTGGCTCTTGTGCAGTGCTTTGAAAAACGGTGCTGAATATACATGAACTAATTCTTGCAACACTCCTGTGGGGCAGGAAAAGCAAAAGCTTTCAGTCCTGCTGGACAGATGCACAGCCAAACACTGTGTGTGCCTCTGCTGTTGTGGGAGCAGCAGAGCCACCCAGATGCCCTGGGAGCAGGCAGGGCTCCCCACTGCCTTTTGGTGCCCTGGGAACAGGCTGGGGTCTCCCACTGCCTCTGGTCCCTCACTGCAGAGCAAGCACCAGCACAGCCTGGCCCCATTGTGATGATGTGAATGAGACTCTGCAGTGAATTGCTGGAAAACTGGTGCTAGATTTGGAAGTTTTGGACTTTTTTTGCTACTTTTTTTTTTTTTTGCTTTTTTTGGAATTTTTAAAACTGGATGATGGCAGCAGGTGCACTGGGCTGCATTGCTCCTGCTTCTGAGTAGATGCTGAAGGTATTCTTGCATAGAGCATTGTAAAAGGGCAGAGAGGTGATGTTGTGTGTAAGTGAAATACCAGTGCTATCCCTCTACAAAAACATATTCTATCAGCCTTTGGTGTGATCACCCTCATCATCCTATCAATTATTTCCTAATTTATCCATACTTTTCTGAAACAGAAACAGTGGTCTTCTGAAGGCCGTTTTTCTATTTCACCGACATGATCTGAGTGTTTCTGGTGACTCTGGCATGATGTGAGGGGAGGCTGTGATGCACTGCAGGAATGGGACAGCTTGTGGATTCAGCTAAGGGTTTCTGTCAGCTTTGGGCTTGGGGTCAGGCTCCTGAAGTTGACTGCAGACTCTATGGACTGTAGACAGATTGCATTGGACAAGCAACCTAAGTCCAAATGTGTTTGTGTGGCTTCTCAATATGTATTTAAGTAGGAAGACTCCTCCTTTTCCTAGGAGAGCTGGTGTTTTCAGGTAACTTGGAAATATAGTAGGTGCATCTGTTTGAGTCAGGGTGAGAAGGTATGGAAACAGAAAAGGAGGTGAAAACATGCAATGCATGTAGTGGGCTCTCCAGCCCACAGTGAAAAGGTTCTTCAGTGGGTTTCTGCTGTCATGCCCCATGGGCTGGACATTTTGCCAAATGCTGGTGAGTCTCAGTTCTGTGCTGGCTGCTTGGTCTTTGTCAAAGAAATAACCTCTGGGCTTGGGAGGTGGGTGTGGTTGGATCACTTTGCCCTCTTAAATATTTTATTAGTCATGTCCTCCTTGCTTTGCTGCTGTAGTCATCTTGTTTCTGTAAAAACCTAGCCTGCAGGCCATGACGTTCCTAACCCTGCTTTTTGGAGTTTTTCTAGCTCTGAGAGTGAGTGGAGGAGGAAATGTACACAATGTACAGCGTGACAGTGTTTGCTGCTGCGAGCTGCTGACTCAGGAGCTGTGCTGGAGCTTGCCCTGGATGGTCTGCTATGAACCCTGTGACAGAGCATTACTTCCAGTCCCCAGTCTAACTTCTACAAGTCAGCTTGGTCCAAAAACAAGTAACCTGGAAAAGTTGATCACTGTGTCAATTGCAAAACCAAATCTAGTTTCTCTTCTACTTACTGACCCTCCTCTTGAGGTCTCTTTCCTTTGTCTCATCCTGTTACCAGCTCCAGCATTCCCTGGCCTGCTTGCTGGATTGATGGCTATAGCCTGTTTTAATTTTCTGTGGATATTGGTGTGCTGTTGCTGAGCACTTCCTCCCAGTTTGTAAATACTGAATTGCAGTGGTCTTGTCTCCCCACATGCCTGAATGCCCTGTTGCACATCAGTGAAGCATGGCAGGAATTGTACGTATGTAGTCTGTAATCACCAGCCTTGGATCTAGATGGGAAAAAGCCTTTTAGCCTGTGCTTGGGTTTAAAACAATAAATAAAAGAAGTCCCCAGCACGTTGGACATTGCTTCTCTCTTAGTAATGCCAGATTGTAGGTGGAGCAAAAGGGGCAAGAGCCTGACTGTGTCTGGCTTATCCTGTCTTTGGCTTGAGCTCTCCCTTGTCATGTCTGAGATGTTCTTCAATTCTGTTACCATCATGACTTCATGTGTTGCAAGCATAAAACAATGTTTAGGTTTTCCGCATTGTAGGAGAGACTGTTTATTTGTTCTTTAAAGCTGATTCTTTTTTTTTTTTAACAAGGTCTTGTTTAGGGAAAATTTCCACTTTCATCTTCAATGCTGGGTTTTCCACACTGCAGCAGATGGGGCAGTGCTGGAGGCACCGTGTCCTTGGTCACACTGGGCTGTCCTGCCCACCCACACCACCAAGATGAAATACAACAAGCACAATAATCACTTGATAAAAGACCACAGGAGAGAAACAAAAGTGGGACAAGTGGGAGGCCAAATTTCAGAAACACTTGTGATACAGATTATTGTCTGACTCCAGTTCTTCCTTTGTAAACTCCCTATTTATGACAATCCAGACCCAAGGGAGGAGAGCTGTGTATGTAAACCTCAGCATTTAACCTCTCCACTCTGGTGGTTCTGTCCTCTGCCAGTGCTTATGTGATCTCTCCACGAGCCACATTTGGGTGTCTGAGTGCCTGTACCAACCCTCGGGACAGTGGTTGTTGAGACACTTCAACCAAATCCTTTCCACCTCGAGTAACTACGACAGAGATGTGAATCACCTACCTAGGGGCTGTGGAGTTATTCTGGATTCACACCAGTGTAGTTGCTTAGGGAATTTCGTTTGTTTCACTCAAGGACTGCTGTTTTCCATGCACATGTTGCTCAGTTTTCCTTTGTGCCACAATGCTGCATGGACCTAAGCAGATAATGCGGTCCTGTCCTGGGATAAGCCACAGCCTTTGGGGAAATGTGGTTTCACGTGCAGCATCTCGTGGGCAGTGACACAAGATAGTGTGTAAAACTTCTTACTTTAAAGTCTTTGGGGGAGCAGCTGTTTCTCACCACAGGCACCACCTGTCCTGCAAGGCCTGCCTGTGCAGTTGGTCTTGTTTTTGCAGGATTTATGTGACATCTCAGATGAAGACCTATAGTAAAACTGTCATATAATCATTATTATTTGGATTTTTACTATTAGTGGTGTTTATTTATCTTCAATCTTGAGAATTGGTATTACTCAGATACTGGATAAATAAACAGATCTGAGACTTAATCTCTTGGAACGTCTCTTTATTTAGATTTTCTGAGAAAGCATTCCTGCTCCTCAGCAGAGGGTAAATGTTAGTGCTCAGAATGTTAAAATTATTTAGGACAAAAATAAACTCAGTTTATGGGGATGGAAAACTTTTGAGTCTTGATGGTTGGGTCAGTGTCCTGGGTTTAGAGCAGGATATTTAGTCCTGCCCTAAGCCCAGGACACTGACCCAACTGCCCCTGCTCCTGTTCTTGCTGATAATTTCAAATGAAATGCTTCTAAAATGTTTAGAGTTGAAAGTATTGTCAGAGAGGGAAAGAGGTGACCCAGTGGTTCAACTCTGCTGCCAGCAAATGCAGACTAGGTGCATCTTTCTCATGAAGGTGTTTCAGTGTCTTCACAGGACTCTCAGTCTTGACTTTTTGGACTTGAGCATGGGCTTGTGATGTACTAAAAATTGGACTAGCTGGTTATAGTGATTTTCTGTTGGTTTCTTTGGTTTTTAGAGTATTTGGTTGTTTTCTTTTTTTTTTTTTTTTTTTTTTAATAGAGCAAATCCAAAAGCAAAACTAAGGTGTTTGCAGTTTGCCACATCATTTCAACTGGTAGTAAATTAGCACAGCACTGCCCAGCAAATCAGGACACAACCAGTAAACACCTACTGGTCTTAGACCCACTAAGTTCATTTCATACAGCCTCGTAACCATCCATTTGATAGCCAGGGCTACTCTTTTTGTCTTGCTAAATTCCTCTTTCTCACTTCATAGCTATGCAGTTGTGCCAGGGCTTCAAAATATACTATACAGAATAATATAGAAAAACATACTAATTATAGACCCAGTGCAGTGGATCCTAGCCTGCAATATTTTGCAGTCTTTTGGAGAAAACAAAGTAACCCTGAATTCCTCCTTATTTCTTGGCAATGTCTGGTGATGTGGCTTGGATGATGGATGAGACAGGTGTGACTCACATGGTTTGAATGGATTTTTTGAGACCTTGATCTAAAGGCCTCCCAGTGCAGGTTAATATCCCAAGTGGGATAACAAAACTGGGCACCAACAGTGCATGAGAGCCCAGACTCCTGCTGCTGGGATGGGACCCAGGAACCTGCCCCTTCCCTGTTCTTGCATCTCCTTAGTTTCTCGTGGTCATTGCACTTTCCCCTGCTGGCTGCTCCTTGGCAGAGCCTTGCTGCTGAACTGCCCTGTCCATGCGCCTTGGTGTGCTGGGATTTGTTAAGTGGCTTTTTGAGCTGCCTGTTAAATCTCATCCATACGTCCGAGAGCTCTGCTCTGGCTTCTGCAGAGCCCTTTTGTTGTCCTTGGCCACAGGAATAACAAACGGCAGCTGATGATGAACTGCATGTGAATGAGCAATGCAGCTTAGCCCTGCTAAGCAAACTTATGCCCAGTACTCTTGAGTTGTGGCTGAGGTTTCAGCAAGGATTATTCCAATTTCTTGTACAACTGGTGATTTCATCGTGGATGGCACCAGCAGTGGTGAGAAACCATCCTGTCAGTAGCTGTTGCTTTACTGCCAACCTCCTGAGCCCTGCTGGAGCCTTGCTAGCAGGATTCTGGGCTCAAAGCACTGCTGGACGTCTGGAGCAAGGAACTGAGGGGTTATTTATCTTAGTTTTTTCCTTTGGAGGTGGTATGAATTAGTCATTGTGATTGGGTTTGTTCCCAAGGAGTAGGAACCCCTGTACTCTGCACAGGGCATGTTTCCATGTGTGTAGTCTGGACTGAGGCCAGGCTGAGTTGGGATAAATCGATGTGAACCCGGAGTGACCCAGCTGAGGGCCGTGGAGTTTCTCTCGTAGCACTGGGGAAGCTGAGATCAGGACTTGGCCAGTGTGTTTCAGCAGTAAGGGATGGCAGGAAGGAGGGCACAAACTTCCCTGGATGCTTTTGTTTCCAGCCAATGTATCAGCAATAAGGTATTGACATTTTTATTTCTTGGCCATGAGCTGGTGATGACTAATGAAGGCAGGGGGTCTGCCTGTGGGTGGGTTCAGGCAGCAAAGAGCTGTTCCTCATCAGCCTGTACCTCCCAACCAGTCCTTCTCCTTTCCATGACAACTGGTCAGTTAAACAGACCCTCCAGGGCTGACGTCAAGGGTCAGGGATTTGGCCACCAAATAATTATAGCAACAAAAATAGCATCACTTCCCCACCCCTTCCTTCCCACATGATCCTGCTGAATCCCAACTCATAAATGTCCTTTTTTTTCTTTCTTGGATGAGAAGCAAAGCCCACATGTATTAGTTGGAACATATGGCAGGGTTTGGCTGCAGTCCATAAGTTGCGAAGGCCAAATATTCACTTGTAGCTTCTTGTTCACTTGAAAAAAAAAAGAGGAGAAAAACACGTTCTTTCAGGGTTGGATGAAAGGCTGAGTCTGTGCTCGTGCTGGGATGGGAAGCAGATAGGCTGTGGGACAGCACACTGACCGTGCTGCTGTGATGGGGAACGTGTCCCCTCGCAGCCATTGAGAGGTGGCCTGGTGGCAGTGGCCACTGTCCCCTGCTCCCTGCCCTAATGCTGTTTCTCAGGTCAGGCAGAGTTTGCAGACAGGCTGCTCAGGAGAATGTCATCAGCACCAGGGGTGCAGAGCAGTCAGCAGGTTTTACATGTGGGTTAGCCACAGACAGGAGAGAATTCTGTCCTTGCAGCACTAAAGGTTTTATTAAGGGTCATGGGAACATCTGGGAGGGCGCACAAAATTTGTGAAGGAGAGGAAAATTAAGGAACATTGTCAGAAATTGACTGTCTGTACCACCAGAATGTACCTGGTGTACCCAAATTAAAAAAAATCAGAAACATCATAAAAATGCTTGTTAGACACCAACATGCTGCTTTTCACCATGGGTTTCCCAAAGCAGCTGCAATGTTGGCCTTGATCTCACATCATATCCCTGCAGAAAGATGAGCCTGAAACCGTCCTGTGTCCTGTCAATGTTAGAGGTGGGAGCATATGAATCCACAGAGCCTTTTGCCTGAAAAAAAAGGGTGGGTAAATCCTGCCTCAGAGTATTGCAAGTAGGGCACTGCCTACACCCACAGCTCTGTGAGGTCAGAGCTGGACTCCCGAGGGTGCAGTGGGGAGATATGCTGAAGTTCATTGCCCAGGGCTATGAGTGCAACTTCTTTTGAAGATGGAGCCAGCCATATTCCTTCCCAGGAAAGATCAGTGGTGTACAGAGAAAAGAGCTTGGAAAACATCCTTCAGAATATTTGCCGAACGTGTTGCTGTGACTGCCCAGAGACTGAAGCACAGTCTGTTGGTTGCCTTGCTTAGAAAGCTGCTTTTAAAGTGGTTTTGCCAAGGCACTGCCTGTTCTAAGGTTTACATATATTCTGGGGCATCTGTGACCTGAGTTACTCTATGTCTTTGGAAGCAGATGAGAAACTGCAAAGTTTCATTTAAGTAGTCTGAAAGGAAGCTTTTAGTGAAATATTTTAGTGAAAGGGAGGAAAATGTTGTCTTATCCCCATTTTTCCCATTTATGGAGCTGCTGGTCTCTCTGTTGCAGGGGCTGAGAATGGATGGCAGTTTTCTTACCTGTGGGCAGCACTGATCCTGGGGATGTGTTTGCAGGATCTGTTAACCAAGAGTTGTGAGATGCACTGAGCTCCAGAGGTGGGTGAGGAAAGGTTGTTTTTGTAGAGGGAACTCATGCTGCTTCGGGAGAGGCTTTTATTGCATGGTGATGCAGAGTCCTGACCTGTGCTGCTGAGAGCAGGTGGTTGGGGCAGGGTTTTCTGAGTGAGTGGTGTTAAATATCTTTTAAATGTCTTTTGGCACATGGTTGTTCCAGCCCTACTCCATTTTCTTTAACATAAGTGTTGCACCCTGGTACACAGGTGACTCTGCTGCTTCCCTGAAGTTGTCACTCCAGGGTCAGTCACAGACTCCTCCAGCCAGCTACCTTGGCTCACTGCGGTGCTGCTCAGTAAAACCTGGTTTCAGCTTGGATCCTGCTACAAGGCAGGCAAATACCAAATAAAACAGTGAAGTGCCACTTGAAGAAGCAGCTTGTCCACTCAACTGTCAACTGCACGTCCCTTCTCTGCAGCCTAGATTGGCTGCAGGATTGTGGTAGCTCACTGCAGGCCTGTGCTGTGTGTTGTGAGGATGCAAAGGACATCCTCAGGCTCCCCCAGAGCTCTTTCCTCAGGTAATATCCATGTCTGGGCTGCAGTCTCCAGCTGAGTTCCAGCTGAAGCCAGGCTCGGACCGGCTTCATGCAGCACTTTTACCTGCATGGGGGAGCTGAAGCTGTTGCACCCCTGTCTGCCATCAGCATGATCTTTGTGTGCTTTCCCAGCCACCCTTCCTGCTGCTGGGGTTTGCTCTCCACTATCCCAACTGGCAGAATCTTTCTCACTGTACCCTGAGCATTCCTTGACCAGACTCACCACCCTCTAAAGGGGCAGATCCTACGCACACTCAGTGCTTTAATGCTGGATTCAGGTCTCATTCCTGTAGCCTCAGTGACTTGGGTGTAACAAAAGCTCAACATGGGACATCAGTGCCTGGTTGCTCCCCAGTGCAAGCACTGTGAGAGCAGGCAGCTCTGCAAGGCACTGCTCTGTAGAGGACAAGGCTTGTAGCTCCCCGATGGCCTGGGATGTGCAGGGAAGTTAAAGTTTCGGCAGCTGGACTCTTCCCTGTGATAGCTGAAGCTCTGGGAGTTGGAGTAGGCTATGATTCTTTGAATGTTGCCAAACTCAGATCTGAGCTTAACAAAAGAGATTTTCCCATCTTGGGAGACTCATTCCAACCTGATTACTGTTTGGGTTGTTCAACAAAACAGTCCCTAGAAAATTACTTTTGCACTGCAGCACAAGGCTTCCCATGGTGGCGTTTTTAACTCCAAATCACTGTTTCTTTGATCACTGTACTTCTGTTTTCCAAATATATTTTTGGATCCTTGCTGTGAAATCTGGCTAGATGACAGACTCATAAATAAACCATTTTTAGCTTCTAATAGTTTTTGAATCAAACCAAACCAGGTAGAGAGACCTGAATGACCATTCATCTGGACTTTCTCTTTGAAAGTTACAGCTCTTAAAGTTGTCACTGAGTTGCAGCAATCAGTACACTCAGCTGTCGTGAAAAGCACAGTGTAGAAGCCATAGTGTCCTTCATGATGCTTTTGAGAAGTATTAGATAGTGAAGGTTTGCATGTTTCAGGCTTATTGTTTACATTCCTGTCCCTCTACTGCTGTTTTTCATGGGGGATGTTACAGCTCAGCTCCTAAGTGGTGGAGCCCTGCTCAGAAAGGGTTCCAGGTCTTTTGGGATCTTCTGTGCTGCTCTTTGGGGTTGCTTTGGTATTGCAGCCAACCTGTGCTGAATAGCAAAATCTTGCTAAGTAGGATTAGCAGCTGAGCTCTTGCATGCTCTAGGTGTGTGTTACTGGCTTTTCTTGTGTGCACAGATGTGCATGGAGCTGGGGAGATGGACAGGAAAACCCTCCTGGTGTTTGCTTGTGCTGCACACCTGAGATGGGAGGGAGTGCTCAGGTCTAAGAGCTGGCAGTGCTTAGCCCCTGAGTGAGGGATAATTTCATTGGGCTAAGAATGCACTCAAGCCTAGAAAGGACTGTGTTTGGGAAGTGATCAGGATTACTGTGCCAAGTGAATGCAGATGTTACTATCAGTGCTTTTGAGTGCCAGTTGGTCAATGGCACAGCTGGGTCAACAGTGCATTTTATCAACCACTTTACTGTCCGTCTTATTTAATACACTTAATGGCAGCTTTGGAAGTTATTCTCTGCTATTGAGGGGGGAGAGCTAAGGCCAGACAACTGAGAGTTCAATTGTGTTTAATTTTGGTGTTTGCTCTTGAGTCCTAGGGCTGGAAAGGTAAAAATTGTAGGAAGACAAGGAAGGGAGAATCTGCTTTTATTTTTATAAGTGTTTTCTGTGTCAGGAGGATCATCAGGTGTTTTGGAGGTTATCCCCTGTTGCAAAACTGCAGTAGAATTTTAGCTGAGCTGTATTCTCCCTTTTATGTGCCAGCAAGCTTGGCCCTCTGCTCTTATCTACACTTAGTGCTTTAGGAGTCCTGAACACGGAAAACTAGATCTGCTTTTACTTAGCATTAGAAGCCAAAAAGCAGCACTCAGCCATCTCTTGTTTCAGAGCCAGGGTGCTGCTGAGCGCAGTCAGAGATTTTGTCCAACCAGTGACAGGTGACAACAGAAGGATGTCAGTGCTAGGGAATTTCAGACAGAGATATGTACCAAAGGCTGCTGAAAATAGCAGGGTTTGAAGCCTTCTGAGCTGCACACTTTGATCTTGGTCCATTCTGAGGACAACTGCTCTGACTGATGGACTGCACTGTAAGTTGGTGATGGATTTAGCAGAGTCCTCACAGGTGTCTGGATTTGAGACCTGCTGATATTAGCAATAAAGCTGTGTAAAATGTCTAATGGTGTATCTGTCCTTTAATCTGAGAGCACTGAGATGGAGGTTGTTAGGATAAATGGAAGGGAGTGTGACGCAGCTTATTCAGAAAGAAAAAGAGCTGAAGTGGTGCCTGTATTTGCTGTGGACTCACATCTGTTCTAATGACTCAGGTTGATGCCTGATGACTTACTAAAGCACAGCTGCTTTGTGCACTGAAGTGTGTGTGTTGAATCCAGCCTGTTGGATTTTTGTTCTGCACAGAGCTCACATGGGATCTGGCAGACCTCAGGCTTAGACGTAGCAACAGCCTGATGGTCCCAACTGTGTTTTATTTGGGAGCGTGTGACCCAGACACCAGAACAGTCCGTGAGGCAGGGCAGGAATGGCTGGGTTTGCTCCAGCCCAGCACTCCATGCCCTGATTTGCCCATCTGTGGAATGGGTTTGATGTGCAGTAATTACACACCAGGCACTCGGAGTTGGGAGACATGGCTGACATCACATGTTTGGGGAATGGCAGATGCGCTGCGTGGTGTCCGTGCTCTGTGAGTCAGTTCCAGCAGGAACAGCACACATAAACAGTAGCAGATTAATTAAAGATGTCCTGTTCTGCAGAAGGCCAATTATGGAGCAGTTTGCTCCGAGTCAGTAGTGCTGCCTGGCTTATTAGCAGGGCATGAGCTGACTGCCCCCTCAGAGGAGAGCAGTCATACAGCTGTGGCAATTCGCTGTCACAACTGTCCTGTGCATGAAAGAGGAGATGTGGATGTCAGCCATGCAGGTCCAGGCTCGGTCAGCTTCCAACCCTTTGTTGAAGCTGCTCCACAGGCAGTAGAGCAGTGTCTGTGTTCCATACAGCAGACATTTGCAGTCAGGTGTTCTTTACTACCTTTGCAGAGATCTCCTTGGCTTCAGTACCATTGGTATTTTTATTCCAGATGTTTCACCTTGAGCTGCTGCTGCTGCTGTTTAAAGGACCCTCAAAACCTGATAATATCCCTGGGACCTGGGGAAATCGAGCATTTCAGATGAGTGGGAGTCCAAAATCATCACCAGGCTGCAGAATAATGGTTGTCCTTGTTTTAGGCCTTCAAAGTCTGATAGGATCATTGTAAAAAAATGTGACTCAAGGGTTTTCTTTGGAGTGGTTCCTGAGTGACAAACATTTTCTGGTTGGGACCTGGACTGAGTGTGGAAAGCCAGCTGCCTTGTCCAGGGGCAGCAGCTTTCATTTCACAGGACTCATCTGGCTGAGGATGAAGGATGAAGTGTCCTAAATGTCCTAATGTCCTAAGCTCAATCCCATCCCTCTGTCACATCACTTTATGGCCCAATGTCATTAATCCCATTCTATAGCTCACCATAAATTACCCTGTGAATCTTTTCTACCCACATCCCTACTTCTTTCTGGTGAACCTCACCAGCAAGACCCCTACAATCAGCATGAACTACTGCAAGGAGAGTCAGACCCATCAGCCATAGGGCTGAGCAGGGCTGACAGCACATCCTGTCTCAGCTGCACTGCTTGAGGACAGTTGCTGAGAGGGATTCTCCCTTTCCAGCAAGGTTTTATCTATTTTTCATATTGTTTTACTTTAAACAAACAAAAAAAATCATTGCTGGAAAAATAATTATTTCAACATCCACTGAGATTTGTTTTGGAAAGCTGATACTCTGCTTGATTTCAAATTCACGAGGTGAACTGAAATTTCAGCTCTGGAGCATATTTCGCTTTGTCTTCCACCCATGGAGAGCTGAAAGAGAAGTGTAAGAAGAAAAGTGGGGCAGGGAAGAGAAGTGGCAAAGGAATCAGGGAAAGGAGTCACAGTCATGTGTTTGGCAGACTCCTGTGCCAAACTGTAGGAGGAGGTCATGGGGATGCTGTTGTATTGAGGGGCACTTGCCTGTACTAGGGTTTGAGGAGGGTAAGTAGCGATGGGTTGGTTTGTTTTGAAAGGAGGAACTTGCCAAAAGGTTGGATTTGAACTTCTTCCTATAGAAAACTGCAGCAAGAGTTCCTGCTGGGGCTAAAGCAGCCAGGCAGGCTCACTGTGGCTGGGAAAGAGGGAGCTGATGGTGATATCTCACAGGGTCTCAACCCTGCACAAAGCAAACAGCTGCTGTTGATGTCTCTCACTTGTCACTTTTGAAGGTTTTGAAGGCCATGTAGCTCTGCTTTCACTCCCTAAAGCCTGTGTGCCAGGTGTATGGAAGAGCCAGCACTGTCTCACAGGGGATTTGGTCCTTCCTCAGGAGGGACTCATCCTCCAGGCCAGGTAGGCAGAGAGATTTAACCAGGGTTATTCTCAGGTAGTGTGCATTGGATTTTCACATCACTGAAACATGTCCAAACATTTTTATTACTTTTTCTCTTAGTTCATAGTAGAAGATTTCATATTTACAGTAGGATACTAGTCTTCAGCAGCAAGCATAGACACATTTCTTTTCTGAACTACAGAGACATGGATTGCTGCAGAAGAAAATTCACAATGATTGGTGTTTTGATGGGCCCCAGGTTAGCAATTGGGAGTGTCATAGCCTGTCCATAAACACCTTTTCTACTATAAAGTGAGGCTTTCCAAGAGCTTTTGGCCTTTGCCTTAGCAAAAAGGATACACTTCCCTGGCATGGGATGCAGTACCCCAAACCCTGCTTTACCCCAGACATACATCTTTGTATCCAATTACACAAGTGTTAGCGTGTTAAACTTCTGTGTGGTATCTTCTGTGTTAAACAGAGCTGGGCAGGGAGGTTTGTAAATTTGGGAGTTCCTGGAGCTTGCTTGTGCATGCACACTCATGTGCACTCATGAGTGCAGAGCCTTAGGAACGAGTGTAACAGCTGTATTCCTTGAATCTTTCCTAGTTCCTCAGTAGAAGAAAACTTGCCAAAAATATGGCACCCTGAAGTTGTAACTGCTCTCTTTGTTCTCATTTGCTCATATCTCCAGAGGAATGAAGTCATTTATTTGATTTGCCCTGCTGCTTCACACTCCTGCTTATGAATGGCTGGGACAGGACTGGGAGTATGAATAGCCTGGCTGCATGTGGCTTGGAAAGATGTGTTCACTTGCACGTTGGTGTCCAGAGTAGCTGGCTCTGAAATCCTATCAGTAAGGCTTTTGAGTAACTTAAAACCCTTCTCGTAGATGCTTTGAATTTCTTCCACTCTGACATTGTGTAAGCCCCTGTTGAAGTTTCATTACCTCAGTAACCACAGAAAAGCAGCCAGCCTTTTCACTGAAACCTTCCCCACAAAGGTCTGGATTCATTCCCTCACCCCCCTTTTTCCTTGAATGCAGAGCACAGCTTATTGTAGTTTAAATAGCAGGGGAGAAGGCCAAGACTGCATATGGATGTGGGTGGCACCATGCTAAAGAAGTAAGAATGTGTCCTGTCCCCTGGCTATCTCTGTGCCACTCAGTACTAAATATGGAAGGTGACCTGTATAATTTTCAACATAATTAGGATATTCAGTACTTTCTTTAGAGTAGCTTATAACAGACCAATCCCAAGCAGCTGCTGTTTCATGGGCCATTCTTGGTATTTTCTGTGCTTTAAATAACTCCAGAGTTTCGTGATGTGCTCTGGTGAGACTTTTCCCTACTTTCTCTCTAAAATTTGTTCCAGAGCCTTGTGTAATGAGTCATTGATTCACCATTGGTTTAGCAGGCCATTGTGGTGTGAGCAGTCAGAAGGTTTCTCTATTGCTCCTTCTCTTAGGGGCAGTATTCCTGGCAGAGGAACTTCAGCGCTCCCCAGAATGGCACAAATCCTCCTCAGCACAAGTATCCCCTTCCCACATTCACTACCAAGCCCCATCCAGGTTGCTTCTAGCCTGACTCCTCTTGCTACTTGTACTATAGATCAGAAGAGTTACCCAGGAATTAAAAAATGTATTTTTTTGCCAATTTTTCATCTCATCTGGTTTCACCCAAGGAGACAACCACAGTGTATGCCACTGCTATGTAGAGAAGCTAAAATATCCTGTTGAAAAATTGAGACAAACCTTTGCCAGTAGCTGAGTAGCTGCTGAGGGCTTTTCCTTGCTGTGGAATACTGCCAGAATTTGGGAAAGATGTTAATTTTTGCCTTTGTTTTTTCTTTTTTTTTTTTTTTTTTTTTTGAGTAGCTTAAGCCCAAACAATTGAAATTGATGGCAAACTGAACATCAAGTGAAAAGGTTTTTTATTTGAAACCCAGAAGTTACCAGTTTAAATCAAGTCTAGTTCCACTTGCTGATGCTTGGAGAGGAAAAGGAAAGACCTTTTTAGACACCAGGCAATGCGTTATATGTGCCTCCCCAGACACTCTCATTTTCAGCCTTTTTTAGATTCAGACACCTATAAAATTAGGGGATTATTTTGTTTGGCACAAGATCATGTCTATTTTCAGAAGCACCCAGAGCTGCTCCAAATGCTGCAGTTACTGCTGCTGGGGGAATTGGTGCCAGGCAGCTGCTTTTCATTTCTAGGGAATTTAGGAAAAGTTCACTGTGCTTAGCTGATGTTTTGTGTTTAGCAAAGCCTTTGTTTTCTCCCTCAAAATTTCATTAATCACATTATTTGTTGCTTAAGCAGCAAGGTAGCAATCAGGCAGAAATGACTGATGTTATTTGCTCATATGCAATCCAAAGTTGTTGAAGCAAGGAAAGAACATGAGAAGACTTCTCGGTCCTGAGAAAGAAAAGCTGTTGCTTCTGGCTGTGCTGTGGGAGATCCAAGGCAAGAAGTTTATCTTAGTTGAGTGAATAATCACAAAACCCCCATCTAACAGCTTTCCTCTTTCATGCTGGTTATGGCTTTTTTTCCCCCCTTCTAACTAATGATTTTTTCATGTGTAACCTGCACAGAGCCAGTGGGATTCTGCTCTGTGCTAGAGGATGGGATGCTCAGAGCCAATAACAAGTGTACAAACTTTTGGAGTTCTTTCATCTCATAGAGCCTGGAGTGCTTGCACTGATGTGGTAAATAAATTACTGAGAGTAATTTATTTAATTACTGAGACATGTTCAGCAAGGTGAAAGCAGGAAGGAGAGTTCCTGCTCTTGGTTTCTGCCCATGGTCAGAATCTGCTGGGCATCAGGCACTCACCACCCTGCTAAGATGAGAAGATATGAAGGCACTAGAAGTGTGATCATGTTCTTTGCCACAGATCACACCATGTATTGTTAGAATTATTCAGTTTAGAAGACTAAAAGAGCCCAGTAAGTTGCCTTCCATAGAAAAAGTTAAGAAAAAGAAACAAAAAAACAATGTATGCCGGAAGGGTGGCAGTGGGAAATGGACCAACAGGGCTTCTCTGCCCTGCTCTGGGGAGCATAAGCCTCTCCAGTGATGTGAAATCCATCCCTTTCTTAAGTTGTTAATTAATTTCTGTGGTGTAGCTATTGAAACTCTTGTGCAGGTGGGAGGTTTTGCTCTGCACATTTTCATTGCAAGTAACTGCAGAAGGAAAGAGGCTTCACCACACCACAAGGGGGGCTGAGCTCTGTGTGTTGGCAGGAGGAAAAGAATTATTTCTTCATTAGCAAGCTGTGAATGTTTGCTCTAAATGTGTAGTTGTGAATTGACTCCTGCAATTCATGTCCTTCCCATGACAGATGCTGTCAGGCTCATCAGTAAAGCCACTCTTGGCCAGCCTGTCATTCTGGTTAGACCTAACCAAACCCACAAGTGGGGTGTGAGGGGAAAAAATTCTTGGTGCATACACACTTGTGAGTGGGTGAGATCAAGAGACACACTCTTGGTCTTTTCTTAATGTTTCCAAGACAGAGGTTTGCCATGTCTTTGAGTGGATGCTGGCATTGCCCCGGGTCCCTCTCTGGCTGATATCCAGGAAACCATTTTACCATAAAAGCTGTGGTGCTAGGGCTGCTTCCCTGAGACAGATGACATTTCACTCTCCTTGCTGAGAAAGCCTTGCTGTAATCTGCTAGATAAGGAAAGTATTTTTATTTCACCTCCAAATACACTGCTTGCTCAGAATCTGGCTCAAACTGCCACAACTGCACATTTTTGCAAGGAGAAGGGGAGGCTCTTGTTTACCACAGATGCTGATCTTACCCCCTCACAGCTTGCTGAGTCACACAGATGCAGCCCAGACATGATGTAGGCTGCATCTCAGACTTCCCAGGTTTTTCCACCCTTGCAGATCTCCCATTCTGTTTCCAGCTAAAAACAGAATTGAGGGACTTGATTCATCCTTCAGGGAAAGAGCAGGGGAATGACATGGATTTTCATGTCTTTTCCATGCAGGAATTGAAGTTCCAAAAGCAAACATTGGTGTTGGCTCTTGGAGAGATGATTGGCTTCCTGCTTCATTCCTGAGGACTCGGGACACTTTCTGACTGTTCCTTTTTGGGCTGTGTGCTAGCTCCTGTGGTACTTAGAGATGGGAAACCTTGCTGGGCTGGGAATTGGCTGTGGTGCCGATTCAGGGAGGCAGATGGGGAAGATGCTGGAAGATGCCTGTATTGTGACATGTGACCAAACTGTTTCCAGGAAGAGAGCTGCTGTGCTTCTGTCACAACTTCAGTGATAAGCAGCCAGCCTGGAGCAGAGCCTGGAAAATGTAAAGAGTCATGAGCTTTTTCATTCTTGGTTGTGCACAGCTTCTTCATCTTGGCCCTTGAGAAAGAACAGAGCTCTGGTTTATTATTTTCCAGCTCACAGCCAAGGCAGGCTAGTCTCATGAAAACTGGATCCTTGGGGAAGGAAAGTTTAGAGGGTGTTGGTTTGTTTCCTTTGTCATTTATCTTGCTTAAGGAGATGATGGACTGGGAATGAGGCAGGTATGTCACCATCTGAATAATGTGGATTGTCTAGTGTGTTTTGGGATGAATCCCAGTGTCCTTTGGCTATTTTTATCCAAAAAGGTGTCAAGTGCTTATGTAAATTTCACCAAGTGACTTGTTGATGCTTCTCAAGCAATAGATGCTTCAGTTGAATTGAGGCATGTTTCCCAGCATGAGGAAACAGAGGCCCTGGATGGGAGCAGTAAATTAGGCAGAAGCAGGAGGTACCAGCTGAGGAGAAGGATGATGGAGACAGTGGTGCACCAGTGGCCACCTGCCTGCCCCTGACACACTGATCTTGCTCTACACATTGATTTTCTTCTCTGTTTTCAAAGATGTCCATGATATCAGTCCCCAGCTCTTTTTCATCCCTTTTCCCTTGTCTATACCGTTGGGTTCAACTGGGTGCCAAGGGGCAGCACAAAATCAGAGGTGCCTGACCAACACAGGGCTCCTTTGACTTCTGGTTTCAGGAGGAGGCAGAGTTGGATGAGAAACAGTTTCCTACCTGGAATTTCCTGTTTGGGTGCTGGGAAGGTTGTTAGCGATTCCAACCTTAATTACGAATTTTCTGTTTCAATTCCCAGATAAACTTGAGCCCAATACCAGATGTGTCACAAACTATTGCCTGCCATTCTGCTCCTTTGGAGCTCCTTGCAGTAACAGACTATGGACATGCAGCACAGTGCAGAAACTACATTTGGATTTTCTAGTGAGAAGACCTATTTGTCCCAGGCTTTTTGTTATTGCTGTTGTTCCTCTTAGTAACATTTGTGTGCACTAGAAAATACATGATTAATGGTATTGGGGGAGGAGGAGGTTTGCTTTCGGTTTTTGTTTTTATGCAACTGACAGAGAGAGCAGCTGTATCCAGTTACAATAAAGGTCCCCAAGAGTGGCCAGCACTGGGCACTCAAGGAGGGACAGAAAAACATGTTCAGAGCACAAACAGGATGCTTGCTTTCAATATAAAATGCAGTTAGCAATTGCAGTGCTTCATTACGAACTGGGGCAAATGATCTGGCCTGGCAAATTTTCTGAATTAAAAGTGCTCAAGATCTTTCAGAAATTGTAATCAATTTTCAAAGATCATAGATTTGTGTGACTGCTGCATTGAGAGATATATTAAAAAACTTACATAGTCCAGCCATCTGCTTGGGATGGGTATATGCCAGATTATTACATGTGTTTTTAAAATCCTCCTGAGGAGAATCCTGAATTCCCAAAGGAAAATGACCTTGAAGTTGGGTATTTTTTTTCCTGATATCTAGATAAACATTTTTACATGGTACAAATTAAGCCAGTGGCTATACTCTGGTTCCTCACCACCTTTCTTTCTATATGTCAGCCTGCATCTGAAGTGTGTTTTCAGCTCCCCTCTGTGTTTTCGATTCTAGTGTGAGAAAGCCAAATGATTTCAGTCCTCCCTTGTGAACCAGACCTTCCAGAGTCATTTTCTCTTGCATCCTATCCCTGCCCCAACTCTGCTGGATGTGTGTTTAACTTGGTTCCACTTTCCCCAAGTATAGACTTGGCATTTCTGGCTGCTGGTGTCCTGCAGTGGGAATGCCAGGACTGATGTTACTGTGAGATAGGCTGTTTGCAAGAGCAGCCCACATTCTTCAGGTTATTCTAGCCCTCACATTTCTGCAGAAATCAGATCATTTGCAGGGCAGGTGTGGCCTTCGTGTTTGTAGGTGCAAGGCTGAGTTAAAGGGAAGAGTGCTTGTGAAAGGGCCTTTCCTGCTGAGGGAGGCTTTCCTTGTCCCAGGCACGGGCCAGGGGGGATGCTGCCCACCCGAGAACACTGACAGCATGTGCAGATGTTCTGGAGACAATGGGATGGACAAAGGCAGCATTTCCTGTCAGAGTAGGTTCATTTGCTGAGGAAGGTGGTTTCAGGGCCAAAAGAGCAAGAGCAGAAGGGTCCCTTGGGTGGTTTCTTGCAGTGCTTTTCCAGAGGAGATGCGGATTTAATACTTCCTGTTGTTCAGTGGGATTCTGCAGTTCCCAGGTCAGGAGAGGTCACGGTGCTGAGCCCTTGTGTAATGGTGTGCAGTGCAACGGCCACACGTGATCCCCACGCCAGCAGATGTGAGAGATGCTGGGTGCTGCTGCCTGTCAGGCTGGAAAACACTGCCAGATTCACGAGGAGGGGTCTGGAGGGCAGGGGCAGAACTGCAGGGTATTGCTCTGGAAGCAGCTGGCATTGAGGGAGCCTCCTGCCTTGCTGGGAGCTGGTGAACAGGATAAGGTCATAGCACGGGCTCTGAGCCAGCTCCACAGCAGCTCCATAGCTCCGTGAAGCTGCAACTGCTGGTGAAGACAACAGTTCCTTAGTGTTTTACTTATAAGCAAATTCCCTTGCACTGGATTATGAATTATCAGATCCAGACAGAGGAAGTCTCTCATAATTCTCTTCCTCTGAGGTAACACAGATTCTTTTTGAATTGTTTTACAAACTAGAAGCACAGGATACAAAAACAGTGGTTAAGAATCTCCTCCAAGTAGTACTCCAGTGGATGGAAAGTTAATGTAGGTCAGACAGCTGTGCCAAATCCCAGCTATCCAAACTGGGTAGCAGACTTTCTGCTTTCCTCTATCCCTTCACATCCTATAGGATGTAAGCAGCTCAACACGTGTCTATTCCAATCATGTCAATGGATAAAGCCACACAGAATGTGTGCTCCTTGGGCTCAAGTTGTCTTTGGAGAGCTGGAGATGTGTTTTCCACCCCTCCCCCTCACTCTGTTATCTGCAGAGAGAGCTGATAACCTGTCTTCCCTTCCTCCTGGGTTTTTACTTGCCATAAACTGCTGATGGACAATAGCAGACCAGTCTGTGATGAGCTGTCACAGAGCAGGGTTATCATCCCATACCACTGCAAAAGTGACAAGTGTTTGATACCATTTGTTTTTCCCTTTTTCTCTTTTCCATTTTCCATCCTATAGTGAAGCTAAAGTTCACTTGTTTATGGCTGATCACATTTTGTCAGCCTTCCCAACAGCAAGTAGTGCTTGGCAGGGTAATGCTGAGAGTGCATGGACCAAAAATTATAAATACCTTGAAATTTAGGTTGCATGCTCCAAATTTCAGTTTTTATAGGGGAAAAAGTATTGCTTCATGTTACAGAAGGAAAGTGGAAGAAGTGGAGAAAATCAAATGCTTCAAGCAAAGTCTTGTCCAGGAATGGAATCCAAACAAATGCTGTCAGGTTGTGGCCTCTACAGACAGAGACAAGTTGGGAAGGGGACGTGAGCTCGGCTCTGCACTCGTGTGTCCAGGGACTTGGCTCTGCTGCTGCTGGAGGATGGGGAGCAGGGCCAGTGGGAGCTTGAAGATGTTGTTTCCAAAATGGGGAAGCCTCCTTAAAAGGAGGAATTAGATGATGCTGTTGAGCAGGATGGGAACAAAGAACTCCAGATCAGAAGGCTAAGAAAATGAACTCTGATTTATTTCAAATGCACCGTTCTATATATAGAGAACATTGAGGAGGCTAATTTCACTGGTCTTAGAGTAAAAACATCCCACACCATTGGTGGGCAGTGAATGACGCATAGAGGCAGGACATATCTATAAACAATATGAATAACAAGATAGATTAGAGAATTATGTACATTCTTTCCAACTGCTTTCCAGGCTGTCGCCTGGTTAGAAAACCTTTTTCTTTTCTCTCTGACTGAGCTGAGAATATCCACAATTAGATGACAAGGGCCCTTCACACTGCTCACATGAAGGAGGAGATGGACACGTGTGGGTATCCTCCATAGGTGACCTCTGTGAGGGGTGATAAGTTGTGCTGGGGGTCCCATCTGGAAAGTGTTTTTCCTGTAAATTCTGGATTGCAATGAACCCTAGGTGGGAGGAGAGGTGTGTGAGTGACATTTATCCCGCAGAGTTTTGGGATGCTCCAAGGTTATTATGGAGTGTTGACTACCTGGATTTGTCGCTTCAGTGTAACCACCAAAGTTCTCACCATGTGCACACCTGTGAAATTAGGCTTGTAGCCATGGATAAATTCATTCTATTTGGAAATTTTCATAATACATACATACTAAAAAAGGCCAGATACAAACCTGCATAAAATTCTGGGTGAGAGCTGTTAGAAAGAAATTTTAGTAGGAGATGAGCAGTGATTTAGGGGAGAGATGATAGTAGGGATTATGGAAGAGTTGAACTGATATGTTTCTGCTTTGTTAATTGAAAAAAATATCCCAGGGAGAAAAAAAACCAACACAGTAAAATTCTTTCAGAAGCTGGACACCAGTGTTTAAATACCCGCTTTGGTTTTGCCCTGTGGTGTGAGAGAGTAACCCCATTCAGCAATATATTCTGATTAATGTGTCAGTTCCCTTCTCTGGAACACAGAGATCAAAGGTTTTTAGAAAATTCTTCCTTCCCACACGGAGGGCTATTCCTAGTATTATTTTTGGAACTGGGGTTACCAGAAGTTTTCCAGGAAGAAAATTGCAAATCTCAGAGCTCTGTGGGCCATCTGCTTAATTTAATTTTTTTTTCTTACACATGAGACATTTTGGAGCCTCTACGTAACCAGACAGTCGTGTTGACTGATTCTGGCGTGTCACAGAATGAGCACCTTGTAGCCTGAACCAGATGTGGGGAGGCTAATGAGGTGTCTGTAACCCGAGTGTGAAAACCTGAAGCTGCAGCAAAATTTTGGAATTTGATAACTCTTGAGGTAATGGAAATTAGTGCATTAGGCAGAAGAGAAAGTGCAGATTTGGGGTAAAGTGCTATTAAAGGCAATGAAGCAGTAGATTAATTAGAAAAGAGGGATATTATTTTGAAAGTTGAATACTGGCTAGAAAGTAAGGTCCCTGGAAAAGCTTTTGTGATACTTCTTTATATTTGGTTGTTTTTAACTGGTGAGAAAACACAGCTTGCAAACATGGAGTTTAAATCCATAGTCCACGTTTACCTGGAGTATGATTTCCTCTCTTGCACTGAGAGCCAGAGCAGTGCTGGTGGGAATTGTGGTCCGAGTCCCTGCACAGGGTCTGGAGCTCAGGAGTGGGCCATGAGTGGTGACACACAACCACTTCTCCCACAAGTCACATGTAGGTGGAAATGGGGGCATTAGGGAAAGAAACTGTTTTGGAAGCCACCTTTGGGATGCTGGATTTTCTTCTGCCTTGGCAGGAGCAAGAAAACTCAGACTTCCAGCTGTGGGCAGTCCCTTCAGACCATTGTCAATCATTGTGACATGCTTGGACCTTCAGCCCTATAGCTCAGAACTGTTAATGACAGTATTTTTCTCTTCACCTGACCTTTTGACAGCTCTCTTGGAATGTGAAAGTGTGTTGGGCAGCACAAGAACCAGCCACTTTCATTAGGAGATGTGGCTTTGCCTTCATTTTCTGGTTCTGGATCCTTGACATGCTGATAGTGGGGCACATCCCACCATCCCTGGACAGCTGGGAGTCTGCAAGCTATCTCCTCAGAGCTAAGGCAGGTCCCCCATGATCCCAGTGCCCATTGTCACCTGCGGAATTGAACCCAAGGAGTGGTGCCAGATGGGGCAACCCATGGAGCCCAGGAACATGCAGTGCTTGCTGTTGCCCATGTTGGTGAAATCAGGGCTATCCTGTGCGGTGGCTTTTAATCTGGAACTTGCAATTTAGTGTTCCCAGGGGTTTCAGGCTGTAAAGATCTCCCTGTTCTCTGGAGTGGGATTCCTGCATGCTTGCAGCATAGCACAGGTGGTATGAGCTGGAGTGGGGACAAACTGCTTGTGCCTGACCTGGGTCTGCTAAACTCCCCTCAGATATGCAAAACTACACTTAAATTTGAATGCAGAATTTTTGTAGTGTCATTCTCATAAAGTAGCAAGGAATGTTTTTATCATCTCTTGGAAATAGAAGGAAAACCCACATAGCTTGGGGTGTCTTGCACACAGGCACTTCATGTGTTACAACTATTTAGACAGACAGAAATAATACTTTAAATCATCCTTCTTGCTTAGGGCTTTTGTGTTCCACTGGGAGACGGCTCTTCACTCTCCCACTCATATTCCTTTGAGAAACTTCATGTTTGTTTTCGTCTTGTCTGTTTGGCATGTTGAAGCAAAATGATGTGATTGACCTTTAGGGTTACAAATGAAGCCTGGTTTCCGATCCTTGTTAATTTAGGATAACTGCAGGAAAATCTCAGAAGCACTGAGATAGATATATCAGATGAAAGCAGAAGCTGAATGGCTTGAAGAGGTTCAGCACTTGGGAAGTTTGTAAATATTCAACTGAGAGGAGTGGAGCGTGTGTGTGATTTACTGGGTGTCCTTGGCAACCTTTGCCTGTTTATTGGAGCAGAGCAGGAATAGCCATTATTAAAAAAAAAAAAAAAAAAACAAACCCAAAAAAAAAAAAAAACCAAACCAAAAAACACCCGCAGGAAATCTTTTTAAATTTTGCTTCCCTGAGCACTCAGATTTGATGCTCTTAAGTCCCAGTGAAAGGCGCAGGCAGGGAGAGCAGAGCGGTGCTGGCACTGCTGTTCCTGCGGTGCTTCCCGGTGGATCCCAGCCTTAGCCCCGGCACTGCTCGCTCCGCAGCTGCTCACGCTGCCTGTGGGAGAGCCGCTCCGCATTTTTCTCAGCGATCTTGGAACGTGTTTGAAGCACCACGTGGACCACATGAAGCTAGGTCCAATTCCCTGTCCCTGGGATGGAAACCTGCCCATCCCTGTTGTCTGCTAGGCCCCTCCCAAGGGAGGGAGAGAGAAGGGAGCTGCAATATCTGAATGCAGCTCCGAGGGGCTGCAGAAAACCTGCCTCTGTCCTATGCAGTCTGCTGTAATAAACATCAGCCCAGGGCCTGGGACAGATGGATAAATCCTCCAAGACTGTGCTGAGAGGGACCACTCCACGTCACCATGGCTCTGTCAGTGCAACACTGAATATTCAGCGAGGTTGTTCCTGTCAAGTGTTTCGGTTTAAGCATCAGACTAACCCCTGCTGCGTGCAGCATCCCTGTGTGCTCGCTCAGCCCCCGAGAAGTCGAGGCTCTAATGGAGCGAAGCTGCAGCAATTCACTGGAAAGCACTGGGGTAATTACTGACAAGGCTGTTTACATATCAAGTTCCCTCGTTATGATGCACTGATTTGGCACTTTGTACACAGCTGCCGGTTTAATGCTGAAGCCAGCCTTTTCCCAAGCTCGGCTGTGAGAGAACCGCTTAAAAATGTGTTGCCTAATTGCTGTTGCTTAATTAACGGTAAGAGCATGCCAGATCTGCATCTTGGCTGTGCCAGGGAAGGGAGGCAAGCAAAACTGGGAGGGGGAAGCTCAGAGGAAGCCCGGAGCACAGTAGGTTTGTGCAGGTCTTAATGATCTGCCAAGCACTGCTGAACTTTTTCACTGGGCTGCAAAAAACTGTTACAATTTTTTCTTTCTCCTGTGCCTTCTTCCCCACACGGAGCCAAGCCTGAGGTGGCAGCTTGGTATGGTATAGGTTGGAAGGGAAGGTGTTAGGCTTAACAAGCTACAGAATCACAGAATGTTCTGAGTTGGAAGGGGCCCGCAGGGATCATTGAGGCCAACTCTTATGTGAATGGCCTGTCCTGGAGGTTTGTTTCTGCTACCCCCACGTTTGTTTTGAGTGTGTGGAGCGTGGCTGTCCTTGGTTGCAGCATCTGGGGCAGCCAGTCAGCGTGCAGCAGTGCAGCACCAGCAGAGTTGCCAGCAGGGGCTGGAAGCAGAGGGGTTCTATTACGCTGTGCACTCGGCCGTCTCTGCACCCGTGGGGTGGACAAGCCCGGTGCTTCACCCGTCTCACTCTTCGGCTCTAATGTCACCTGATTCTGTTTTAAATTTTACTATTTTACTGTCTTGCACTACTGGACTTGGGCTTACAGAGGTAGGAAAAGCTTACATAATCTCTTCCTCTTGGCTGCCTGTGCAGGGGTCCTCTCCTGGCGAGCTGGAGCCTGGGGAGCATTGGTCTGGCTGCCCTTCCTGGTGGGAAGCGCAAACAGGAAGGCGATGATGTTCAGGCTCAGTCAGCAGCTCCCAGCCAGCCTGTTTTTAGCATTAACTGTCTGCTGCAATGGAAAGGCCACGTTCAAGCAGAATATCCCTCTGTGGGTCTTGGATGACTGTGGCATGGGTGAAGGTATGAATGAGTGGGTGTTCTTTTGCTGCCTGCAGATGAATATGTGCAGCTCCTGCCCTTGGAGTTCAGAGAGGGGTTTAGATCCATCTGCAGAAGTGCACTGAGCCTCTGCCATGGTTAAATGGCTGTTCAGACTTGGAAGGAAGGAGTGGAACATAAGATCAAAGGTAGATGGATGAGGCTGTACGTTTCAGACATCTGCTAAGTGCATTGCAACTGGCTGTGCTGCAACATTAAATTCCCAATGCCTCTTGCAGAGGAGAATTCCCATTGCCTGCACTACATGGCAGCCCAAATACACAGCCTGTGCTCTGCTGCAATAGAGTTTAATTTTTTTTCCAGACCAGCTTTTAATCCACTTACTTTTCAATAGGCCTTTTTGAACATAAATGAATGTAATTAAATGTGTGTTTCCCAGCTGGGCGAAGGCAAGGTAGAGGAAGGCAGATGGCCTGGAAGGGAACACAAAGACTTTGGAACAAGCTGCTGTGAGGTGCTCTTATATGGTTTTTGGAGTTCATGAGCATCCAGTGAGGGAGATGCCAGGGAAAACGTGGCTTATACCCATGTGAATTGCCCTGATCAGAATCCTCCTGTTTGTTGCAGAAGTGCGTGGGACTCATCAGGGGAAGTGGTGAGGAAATGAATGTCTTTGGGATCTTGGTTATTGCTCTGTAGGAGTGTGAACATGCTGTGCTGTTGCTCTAGATCTGTTGCAGCTGTGTCATCTGATGAGGTGCTGAGCAAAGAGCTCTTCAGGCCAAGGGGTATTGGTGTCTTTCAGTGTTTTGCAGGATTTGGTGCACCAGAGTAACTTATAAGATACCTCAGAGTGTGTGTGTGTATGTGAAAGGGAGCATCTGGGTATAAGCTCAGGTCAGATTTAATTCTCACACTGCTGTGAAGGCAATTCTTCATTTCTTGTTCAAGTGTGGAGTGGATTGATCTGGACCAGTAGAAATTACTTCAAATCCTTTGACTGGTGGGACAGCAGAGTTCAGTGCCTGCCTGTGATCAGATAAAACATGAAGCTTGCTACATGGACTGAGGAAAAGGAGTCCCACAAATTTGTCCGTAAGTTGGAGTTACTTCAAAGGACCTCCTGGAATGGAATCTTTGGTTTGTTTGCCCATTATTCTGTGAGGTGAAGTGGGATGTAGTTTCAGTGCCTGAGTTGAGTACTTTCAGGACTAGACTGTAAAGATTTTTTGATGGAATTTCTCTGCACGCTTTAAAGGGAAAAATCCAGTTTACCATCAAATCTTCTCCCCAGGACAAGGTTCCTTCCAGCAGTGCTCTCAGAATGCTCCCACTCATGCTGGCACCAGATGGGTTTGACACTGGAGGAGGCTCAGGGTGCTGCTGGGAGCAGATCAGTGGCCAGCCTGTGCCTGGGGAAGGTGGTATTGGCTCAGGGTCAGCTGCTGGAAGGTAAGGTAGCCTGGAGGTTAAGGAATAGTTAAGCTGTTGATAGCCTAGAGCTGTTGGCCACTGCTGGCTGGTGGAAGATGCTGCATGTGTCTGAAGCTCTGGATTTTTTTCTCCTTTCATGCAGCCAATGCTAAGACATTCATGCACACTGAAGAAACAGGGTAAAGATCTCTCAGGCTGCAGAGCAGCAGTTTTGTTTCAGCTGCAAGGTCCTGAGGTGTGTAGCATCTCCCATCAGTGGAGCTGGGAGAAGGGGCAGGAGCAATGTTTTTGAGGCTTTGGTGGTGTGGGCTGTAGCTGGCCTGCTCCTTCCCTCCCCATGGCAGCTGAGTGGGGACAGAGCTCGAAGCAGTTTGCTCACCTCATGGTGACAGCACAGCAGCAGTGCTGTGTGTGGAGATGGAGCACAGCTGCTTGGAGCGGGTGACCGATGACAGAGCTCCTGCAGGCACCGAGCCCAGAGCTGCTGCCTCAAAGCTGCTGGGGAAACAAGGTCGGGGAGGGGGTGCAGGGAAGCCACGAGCTGGGGCAGGGTGACCTCTGAGCTGTTCTGTTCCCTCAGTGAGGGCAGCAGGGCGGGGAGGGGGGGGTCACTGTTTCCAGTCTTGCCTTTTACGCTTTATTGCTGCTGCTTTCAGCAAACTGGTTTGGCCAGAGGAGTTGTGGGGGCTTGCAGAAAATGGCTGCTCACATTTTCCAGCTGTCAGATACTTAATGACATTAACTCCCCAGCATTCTATTTTTTTTTACTGATTTAATTTATTTTTTTCTCTCTGGCACAGCCAGCTGAAGTGCTTCCAGCAGCCAGATAGACCTAAATCCTGGCCCCCATCAGATGCCTTTTCCATACACAAAATGAATTATTTCCTTGCTCTCCTCTTCCACTCTCAAGGACCCTGCTCTGCCAGGCTGCCCTCCAACAGCAAAGGGGTTTCTTGCTTATTGGAAGCAAAGTGCTGAACATCTGAGGTGCAGTGGGGATCCCTGATCTTTCCCTCCCCTGGGGGAGCTGTAAATGTGCATTAACCTGATGGATGTGTAGGAGGGAAGTGTCTCCCCCTTGAGAGCAAGGAAATAATTCATTTTGTGTATGGAAAAGGCGTCTGTTCTTTGCACAGACTACTGAAAGCAGCAAAAACTGCAGGGTCTGAGCATCACAGAGAAGGGGAGGGCACAGGGCTCTGTCTGGGCTGTGGGGTGGTGGAGTGTGAGGAACACAGCATGGGAGAGCCACAGCACCAAAGTCTGGCAATGCCTAAGCTGTCATTCTGTGTAGCAGCAAGGAGATGTCCTCTGCAGGTTTTGATTTAAGAGCTGAGAGCCTTAAATCAGCCTGGGTCAGACTCGTGAACCAAAATTCATTATTGGAGTTAAATGTCTGCAAAAGCATCTTTGGTCCCCTTTGTGCTGAAGAAAGTGAACGGAAATTGTTCTCAGAGGTAGCAAGTGAGGATGTTCTTCCCCCAGCCATCCGAGTGGGCAGTGGGACCATCTGGCTCGTGTTTCCCAGGGGCTTGCTTTAGCCTGCAGACACTTGCCAATTTACCAGCACTGCAAAGGCAGGAGTGTGGGAGGATTCCCAAGGGGTGGTGAGTAGGAGTTGATAGCTTGTACCTCACAGACCTCCCGATGTGCAAGAGAAAAACTCAAGTATAAAGAGCACTTGAGGGCTGTTGTTCCTGCAGACCTGACATTATTCCAGTCCACTTCACCTGAGGCTTCTCCTTTTTGCATCGTTTCATTTTCTGCTTCACTGCCAATGAAACAATATTCTGTTTTGATATTATTAGTGCTAGAAAGCCTAATCAGCCCTTTTCTTTCCTTGACAATATCTGCCCTGCCTGCCTGAGAGCTGATCCACCCTGCCCAGCCAGTCACGCAGCAGGATTTCCCAAGGGCTGTGGCACAGCATCCTCCTCCCTTTCTTGGTGTTTTTCCTATTTACCAGGCACAGAGGGCTGTGGGAAAGAGTCAGGCTGACTTTGTCATCCTCCTTGCTCTGAACTGACACATACTGAAGTCATTAACTGGACTATCAAATCTCAGCCGTGGGCTGAAACTTGGCAAAGAAGGTTTTGGGGCAAAGTGTGTGTGTGGAACAGGATATTGTAGATTTTCCTGTAGGCAGCCACCTGGGTCAGGGACATAAGCAAGAGGGGTCATCATGACCATGCCTTCAGATTTCTTCACAGCAATGTGATTTATGGGCAGGGCACTCATCCTAGTTCAGATTTCTTTCACTGGTATTTGTGGGCTGTGGTTCATGCTGATCTGGTGTGCCTCTGACCCCTTCTTGCCAGCTAGACACATGGTTGAGTCTTGTTAGGGTCATTCATTACAGTGGTCAAAGTACAGTCATAGAAATATGGATTTCTCTCTAGGAGACTTCAGAAGTGCCCCTCTCCCCATCTGCAGATTGGCTATTACCAGCCAAGAAAGCTGTGAATTAAGCTGCTCAGAACCAGGCAAACCTGGAGCATCTGTTTTTTGGGCCATTTTACCTGAGGTTGTATTTTGGCCTCCCCTTAGCATTGGGAGATTTGCCATTGACTCTCATGGCTCTAAGTTTTGATGTTCTCCTGTACATGTATGTGAGCTCAGAACCACCCACTGATATGCAGTGGCTGAGGAAATACTTGGGGCATGTATTATCTCTTCTGGTGTTCTACAGCAGAGGGTAGCCAGGGAAACCCACCTAGCACCAGTGTGGCTGGCAGCACTCTATGAAGTGTGGTGCCCATACTCACCCATGCAGGGCACTGGCTTGCCTGCTGTGTGCCAAACATGTGGACATGGCCATCACTTCACTGGAGCAGGTGATGGAGTGCTGGAAAGGGCATTTCCCTCTGTAGAAGAAGGGCCAGAGGCCATCTGTGTGTCAATGCAGCACCACTGTGCCCTGACACCTCTCATGCTTTGCACACCCTGGATGCAAGCAAGGAGAGCTGAGGAGGATTTTCTTTCATTTTGTTTCACAAGCTTTCTAGTTTGAGTCTGCCTGTCACTTCCTTGCTCCAAACTACTTACTTGGCAGGGTCAGGAGCGTGACTCACGGCCGTGGCCCAGGATCCTGCCTCCTGCTTTGGCCAGCAGCACTGCAGCTGGGGCAGAGCAGATCTGCTGCTGATGCTCCAGTGTGCCTGCTTGCTGCAGGGCATGGAGGCACTCACCTGGAGCAGGGGAGAGGGTAAATTGATAAGTTAATGAGCAAAAGCACTTACTCTGATGTCTGAGCCCAGACCATTATCTAATGTGTTGCTTTCCAAGGACAGGGTTGTGTACACTCACTTGGTAACTTCAGCAAACTTCTCCCAAAGGCAGGGTCACTCTCAAAAGAAAAAGTGTGTGGGAGATGCATTTACACACAGGCTGTCTCTAATATCATGGGCTGGGAAATGAAACTGGATTCTAAAAGGAGATAGTCCCTAGAGATAGAATGGGCTTTGCAGAATTTGTGCTGAACCGAGGTAACCTTTCCATGAGGATTGTAGGGAACACAGGTTTTGTTCTGTCTGCTGGTATCTGACTATTTGACTTGTGCTGGACCCACTGCTGGAAGAAGAAAAGCAGTTTCACTTGGCAACACAAAGAAATACAGGGTTTCCTGGAGATACCCCTCCTGGTGTCCATAATGGCAGGATCCTGTGGGCCAGTCCTCAAGGATTCATCTCTTGCACCCCACTGCTAAAAAAAGCAGAGAAAGTGAATATGCAGACCCTTAGCAAAACTGCCTGGCAATTTTGTTGGTGAAAATGTCAGTGCCTGCTTCTGACAGGGAGGGAGGGAGCAATATTTTGTTTCTGGTGTATAATGTTAAGAGCAAACAAAAAGCCCTCTTAGGGATAAAGGGGACTCTCAGAAGTGCTGTAGCCTGCTTGAGACGTGCAGAACTTTGTCCACAACCTTGAGGACTTCCAGGCCAGCTTCAAGCATCGTGTGTGTTGGCCAGACAACAATGAACCCTTTGAACACACTTTGGGTCAGGGTACTGTTTTCTTGGAGGGGGAAAGGGAAGGGAGGCTGGTGCTTTGGTCTTGTATCAGCAGCCGCCTGTGGTGAGCCGCAGATGATTTCAGTGGATGGCAGGGCTGGCTGTGGCTTCTCTGTGCAGGGCTGGCTCCTGAGGCACTGAATCCTCAGCAGCAGGTCTGCTGCAGAACCATTGCTGTGCAAGACTTGAAGTGCCTCTCCCCTAGCTCTGTGTTTTCAAAGAGAGCTTTTAAACTAACGTGGGAGTCTGTGAAATTACCCTGCTGCGATGTGTCAGCTGTTGACACAGCAACATGACAGTATGTCATCACTTATTTCCTGCTTGAGGGATCATAAAGCCTTTTTGCATGGTTTGGTCCCATCTGTTTTCCAAAAGAGAAACTTTATTGTATTTCTCTTGCTCTCATTGTCCTCCTCTTCCAGACTTGGCCTCTGGTGCCCTTCCTGAACCTCACTCATGTGCTCTCTGGGGTGAGGTGAGAAAAGGAGTTACCCATATTTCATACATGTTTGGGGCTGCACTGGCCCTGCTCTGAGCCATCTCTTTGGACTGCTGTCATCTGCTGACAAAGAGGACTATTCTGTGCAGTTAATGGGTACCTAAGTCTGACCTCTTTGCCTGAACAGCCTGGGACCAGAAATGCCACCAGGCCAGCTGACCTGTTGAGTATGAGACAAAAAAGTGTGATATGGTACTTGGGAAGCAGTAGTTGCTTTACAGCCCTGGTTTGAGCATCTGGACATGGTGGGAAGCCCTCAGCCCATACCCAAAGATGAGTTTGAATCTCTAGCTGCAGAGAGAAGCCCATCCTGTCCTGGGCAAACCAAGGGGTGACGCTCCTGAGGCTTTGGTTCTCCCTGGTGCTTCACTCAGAGCAACTATTTTTTTCCAGCAGTCGAAAGCTGCTACTGTTGATGTTGGTCTGGTGTAAAATCCAGCTGTAAAATCCAGCTGATGGAAAATTGGAAGTTGTTGTCTCTCCTGCCCCATCACAAGATAGAGCTTTTGCTGCTGCTGGTGTCCTGCAAAGCAGAACGTTTTCCCTTTACCAGGGCAGGGACAGGCCTGTGCAGCTGCAGTCGGACATATGGGCGGTCTCATGGCAAATCCTTCGGAGAGCTGCTGAAGGAGCTTGGCTCGGGTCTCGTGTCAAGTAGGATGAGGGAGGAAAACGCCTCCAGCTTGTTTGTGGTCTGGCAGCAGAGAACTTTCTGCTGCTGTCACTGGAAACCAGTGTTCTTTTTTACATTTACGTCGTTCCTGGAATGTTTCTGCTGCGAGTGGCTGTGCCACAGTCCGGCACCGTGAGCTCCAGGGAAGCGCTCCCGGAGAGCCGGAGGAGAGGGATGCTGCTGTCATAGACAGCATCTGTAAATAATAACCCAGAGAGCTGAATGCAGCACTGATGAAACTCTGCAAGTCTGCCCATGCCTCCGTTTGCCAAGTCACCATTTAGGTCATGCAGATTTTATTCTGTGCCCCAGATTTATTTTGGATGGAAAGCCACATGTTTCCAGTGAAGTTACACCTGCAGGGGTTTATGTTTTGAATTAGCTTCAAAAACACATTTTGAATTAGATTCAAAAACACTTTTGAAAAACACATTTTTCAAAAGTTCTTCATATTTGTACTTTTTAAAGTACAAATTTTTTTTTTTGGTGGTGTTAGAAGGATGCTCTGCTTTTTTAATGGTAGTCTGATCTGGGAGCAGATTAATGTTTCTCCAAGAGCTTCTTGAAATGAACAGCTGTTGTTCACTAAGTCAAACAGGAGAGTTTTGTGGAAACTAAGTCCAAACTGATTCTCTTAAAAAACAAAACCAAAATTAGATGCGGTATTATGGTTATGTGCACGTGCCAGAGGCTGAGTAAATGTAACAACAGACTTGTGACTTAGTCTTCACCCTATTTAATCCATCAATAGTTGGCTGTAAATCTCTGTTTAGAACAGAAATGTTGGAAAGTGCTGCAGCTCCTGCACGCTGGCTGGGATGCTCTGAGCTGTTGTTAGAGGTGTGTGGTGGCAGATCCTTCTCATTGGCTGTGAGGGATTTCTCAGGTTTTGTAGTTTCCCCTCAGGGGTTTGGGGCGAGTCCCATAGGATATCTTTACATCCTGCCTGCCTCGATGCCCTCTGTGACTTTGTCTCTGCCTGTCTGTGTTGTCACCCTGGATTGTGTTTAACCAAGTTAAAGGATCTTTGTGAACCAGATGATGATAAGCATCCTTACCAGAAGATTTCTTAAAATACTTAGCTATATTTTCTTTTAAAAATCTCTGCACTGACATACCTGTTTCTTCAAGCTTTATCTTTTCTGCGCCAAGGAAAATCAGACTTGGTACCAGTGAGAGAGAGGCCAGTTCGATTCTGCTGCTCCAGGCCAGAAAAAAGTTAGTGGCATGAAGTCTGCTAGATGGCAGAGTTCCTTTGCCTTCATCCAGGTCATGTGCTGCCGTTGGAGCTGCTTGCAGATTTTATTTTCTAAATAAATAATTTTTAAGGGTTCCTGAGTTTGCTGATAGGATTTTCAACAAAATGGAAACATTTGCAGAAAGCAAAAGGGTGAATCAACATCTGGCAACTTCCTTAGCCACTATATTTTTTTTGTTCTTTTTTGTGGATAAACGCAAAAAAGAATGCAAGTGAAGCCTTTATGCACATAAAACCCTCACTGTCCAAGCATGATTGATTAGGGACGCTTGCTGTTTCCCTAATTCTATTTCTTAATCTTGGCATCATCCACGTTTTCCGTCTTAACTATTTCCAGTGGAGATGAAATGTTTCTTTGTGGAGGGGCAGGAGACACCCACCCACCCACGGAGGCTCCTCAGACAAATGGGTCAGTGTTCCCTGCAATCACGGGTGGGAGCAGGAAGCCAGCCCCTGGCCACAGCTCAGGGCAGCAAAGCCATAGAGATCCTGACCCTATTTGACTTCTCTTTTCTAGATCTCAGTCTCTATAAACAGCTTTTTATAGTATTTGCCTTTCAAAGAGGAACCAGGGTGTGGATGGGAACAGTGACAAAGAGCCACTTATAAGGACTGAGTGGACTCACAGGAGTCCACTGCATAATTTTCAGATCAACAGAAAAATCTTGCAATGTCTTAAGCCCTGATGTGTCATCTGAGGTTTTTAAATGCTGTCATTCAGCCTCCCAGCAGTCAGGGCCAAAAGGTTTGTGCTCCTGTTTAACAGGGAAACTGAGTCATGGGGGTACTTAGTGCCTAGCAGAAGAATTCTCAGTAAATCAGACCCAGGGCCAGCAACTGAAAGCAGAGCCCCAGTGCTTAGAAAACTCTGGCTTCTCACAGGAGCATGACTTCATGTGTTCCTCAGCAAGGGCACACAGCTCCTCATTTTTTGCATAGTCGAGCACAGCTCTGCCCCAGACAGCAGGTACTGTCTCTCGGGGTGACGTCAGTGCTGGGGCTGCAGCAGGGGCACAGAGCGTGCCAGTGCTGTGAGTGATAACAGCCTGTGCTCAGGGGGGTCCCCACAGCATCCCTGTGGGACACACAGGGTATCCTGCTGCGCTCCTGTCCAGCTCCCCACGGGCTCCGGGCTGCGGATCGTCCTGCAGCGGCTGGCAGGGCTCCCTCTGCGGAGGGAGCCATCCTTCCCTGGAGCTGCACCAAGCAGATGCTTTCTCCATCTCAGGCAGGCAGAGCAACGCAGGCAGTGATGGAATAAACACCTGTGTCCTGCCTCAAGTGACACGTGCATCCTTTAGGATGTTGCTTCCCGGTGCCAGTTGAGAATTGAGAAACTGAGGAGCTGGTGCTTGGGTAGGAGAACGGTGAAGGTCATCCATCACCACAGATGCTTTTCAGCCCTTGATGTGTGGGAGGTTGTGGAGGGGTGTGTCTGTACAGGATTGCCAGCAAGCAGGGCCACAAGAGTGTCAGAAGATGGAGCTTAACACTGTCTGTGATTAACTTCATCCAGGCTGTGGCCTGGCTCTATCCACACCTGGCCCCAGTACAGGAATGTGTGCAGACCAAGTGCCCAGTCTGTGCACTGCTCTTGCCCAGGGTAGTGGTTGTGTCTTATTTCCAGCTTGTGAGGAGGAAGGGTGAAGGTACGCACCTGTAGGAGAGCACGCAGAGTCAGAAATGTGGGATGTGCCACTGATCAGCCCTTGGCAGAGGGCACATCTCTTGTCTGCTCTCAAGGACAGACATACACCTGCTTTCCCTTGGGTCATTCACTCCTTCCTTTGGCCACATGTGGACTGGTCAAACTGGGAGCTGACACATCCCATCCATGTCATTCTACTAATTCTTGTGAAGGGAAACCTGCACCACTGGGAGGACCCACTCTGCATTTCTGTAGATTCTTTACCAAGCCAGGATAATAGAATCAGTGAAAATGCCTATAAGCCTCAGTTGGTGGAAGCACAACCTCTTAGCTCAAGTCTCCTTGCCTTTGTTCTCCAAGCAGGTTTGCCATAGGTCTCTTCCATTGGATGGGGATGTTTGGCAGCCCTCCAGGATGAGCAGCAGCTCCTGGGCAGCTCACAGGGTAAAAGTGATGCTGCAGCAGCAGATCTTGTGATTTGGTGCTAATGGCACTCCATTACTGTGCATTCGTAGGGGGGTTTTTTATACACTAATTAACCAACAGTTTGATTTGATGCCGATACTCTGGGCCCTATTACAAGTGAGTAATTGTAACTCAGCATCCCAGTGGGGCCCCGTGGCACAAAGGAGGGGTTTGAAAGCGCTGCTCTGTGTGCAGCACATTTGGCAAAGGCTCCTTCATCCCACCGCTGGATCGAATGTCCTGATAAGGGGATGGAGCTGCAGGGCTTGTTTCACTCCTTCGAGGAATGACATTAAGAGCCAGCAGCCCCGAGGTCTGGTTCTGATTTGCTGTGAGACATCAGACTCCTTACCTGCAATTCAGGGAAAATGATACCTCTTTGCAGGGGCCTCTCAGGGTTCAGCTAAGATTAACAGGGGAGGGAGGGGAGATGAAATATCTGTGGCATTTTGTTGTTACTATTAATGATGTGGAGTGAAGCTAGGGCATCTCTCTGAATGATCACTGCATTTGCCTCTTGAGATCTGGCTGTGTTTTTGCCCTCCCCTACCCTCTACTAATCAGAACAAAGTTAAACTTTGTAGTAGAAGGGCTCAGAAACCAGCATTTCTCAGTGTCTGAAGAAAAAGCGGCACGTTTCCTGGTGTAATTAGGTCCAGGCTCTCAGGAAATGAAGGCTGTCTAGCTGATAAGTGTTTAGTAATGATTACCAAGCCAAGGCTGGGGAAAGCAAGCAAAGTGTTTTCATTTCAGAAGCAGCAAATCCAGCTGAGACTTGTGGTGTGTGTCATGTATGCAGACAATTGTCCGAATGGTATGTGGCCTCGCTCGCTGGAGCACGAGCCAAATCTGCCCTGGTGTAAATCCACAGGAGCCTCTGGAGCTGCACCAAGAGCCTGAGAGCAGAGCACACATCTCCATACAGTGCCCCATGGCTGTCAGAGGTGTCATTCTGGGGACTGGTGTCAAAACTCTGCTCTCAAAGCCAGCAATTCTTCTCTCAAATTAGTAACAGTGCTCATCAAAGCTGGGGGAGCTGGAGGAGGGTAAGAAGCACATTTGCAAGGGTAGAATTACATCCTGTCCAAATTAAATACACGCGGTGTATTCTTCAGTGGTGCTGGCTAAACTGAATGTGGCAATGCAGGAAGGTGGGTTCTTCAGCATGCTTTTGTTCTGTATGTCAACCCTTAAAAAAGGGAGCCTCTCCCCCAGAAATTTCAGGGTCAGATTTTGCAGGGAACATGTCTGGAGTCTGCTGTGAAGTCAACACAGTCCATACCAGCATACTCATCCTGTCAACAACCGTTGAGACCTGACATGCTCTCAGTGTTCTGGATGAGAAGGTGCTTTGTGGACCTCTTCCCCTGCCCTGTTTTGTGTCCCTTAATTTCAGAAGATGCCTTTTGGTGGGAAACCATATCCCTGTTTTATTCAGATGGGTTTGAGTTTTATGAACATTGAGCGTTAGAGAAACTGAGGAGTTTAGCAGCGCTGCTGCAATTCCTCTTGCCTTCCAGATGAGTCAATGTGTACTCTGCAGTTCCACGTTTTCTGAAAACTCTGACATAGCCTCGTGGTAGGTCTTTCTCTACCACACGTATGCTCTGGTGAAAATAATATACTGATGTCTTAAAATCTCTCAAATCCCTTGTTTATTGCAGCCTGTATAAATGAGTTCCAGAAGGGATTACACAACTCCCAGGAGGACAGGGCCATCAGTGGCTTTTAAGCACAGTGGTCCAGAGGCAAATCCTGGTTCAGGAAGCCTGTAAGCTGGTGGACATTGCTGACAATGCCCTGTGTGTGAGGGTCACTGTGTACCTGCCATGTACTTATGGCTTGCCCACAAGTGTCCACCCCTGGCCCCTGCTGGGGGAAGATTCCTGCGATAATCAAACCTTTGGACTGAACTTGGCGACCCATACAGGTAGTGTTCCTGGCAAGACCTCTCCTTTGCTTTTCAGACCAACCAAGATTAAATTGCAGAACTATGGATATATTTTCACTTCTTCCTTGTACTCTCTCCCTTTCTCTGCAAACTTTGTTTCCAGTGCCTTTGAGCTGGCCCAGTAGTGGCCAATCAGCACTGAAATTTCTTTTCAAATATGGCAGTTTTTCAAACCCACCTTTGGCATAAGCTGAGTTTGCCTTCCCTTGGTGTTATCAGTTCCCCTCATGGTAAGCAAAGCCCGCCTTCAATCTGTAGATCTTCTACAGACTTTGCAAAATGCTTGGATTGGAATCTGATGGTTTATTTAATCAGATCTGCAGTGCCCTAATGTCCATCACCATCATGATGGTTTCCATGAATTCAGCAGCTCTCAGTCATTATTTGCTGGTTTATGACTTGAGCCCTGGAAAAGGTATTCAAGAAATATTGTGTCTGGAAAAAACGTGAATTAAAACCATTTCCTTGAAGACTGTCAAGGGTTTTGGGTGAGGGGACAATGCATAGATATGCTGTGTGTTTTCTTCATGAAATTTATGGTTTGTTTGCTTCTCCCTTTGCTGCCCCATCACAGATTAGGGCAGGGAGAGATAACCTCTTCCTCAGATAGGACAATCCTGTTTGCAGCCCACCCTCAGGGCTCTGCACTCTGCTTTTCAAACTGAAGCTCTGGTGCTAATACCATAAACCAACCATGGTGACTGTCCGAGTCAGCCAGCACCTTCTTCAGGAGAAGACCTTTCTATTGCTCAAGGGATAGGTAGGGAGGCAGTCCTCAGGCTGGTACAGGCCTGTTGACAAAATTCCATTTACAGCATAAAAGGGCTGCAAAAAACAAGTATCATTTATCACCAGGTCGCTGTGGCTTCCTGGCTCCAGGATGGTGGTGGAAAACCATGTGTCTTCCGAGAAGGGCGTTTTCTAGGGACACACGTAGCTGTTTGGATGTTGTTAAGTAGCAGCAGACAAGCATATACATCTGCACAGGAAACTTTGGCTCCCAAAGGGCATTCAACAGTTCATCAAGTCTGACTCCTCTAAGAGGTGCTGAGCCATTGCTAAATGGTAGAGAGGGAGGAAAGTTTCTGCTGTAAGAATTTTTCTGCTTGTCTCAGATTTTTCTGTTGTGTTTTTCTTAAGTGTTTTAGTAATTACTTCCATAGAGATACCCATGTGGAGACAGCTGGGTTAGGAGTCTGACCCAGTTATCAGTCAGTGCAGCTTGATTAGCTGCAGTGTCCAGGGAGGCAGGATGCTGGAGAAAATTCACATCTAAACTGCAAAGCTGCTTTTAACTGCCTGCCAAGTTTGTTTTGTTCTGGTTTTCCTCTAAAAGCATGAGACCCTCCTCTGTTGATAGCTAAGGCTTCCCTCACTCCTCACCAGTGTCTTCAGTAAGATTCACCTTTCTTCTCCCAGGTATTTCCATGACTTTGGGGACCACCTGCATCTCAGTTATCAGTCATAATATCAGATGAAAGCTCATTATTTGTCTAACAGGCAGTGGCCTACAGGAGTGCTGGTGATCCCTGGGGAGGGGATGGTCACATCCTGCTTGTTCCCAGCTGCTCGATTTCATTAGCTTAAAACGCATGGGCTAATCTTTGATAATTTTCCAGGTGAACAATCTGGAACCAGGAAACCAGGAGGAAGGACATGTAAGAAAAAATTCTGACGTGGAAAGCCTGGCTGGTTTTATACTTCCACCTTTTAGTACCAAGCCCTGCTTCTTGCCATTAGTGTGTGAATGTATTGCTTCTCCCATGCTACTCATCTCCAAGGGAACTGGTTAACTACCTGGCCAAGGAAAACTTAGGGGTGTAGGAACTTCATGGGTAACCATCTGCACAAATTCCTGAGGGCTGAATGTATCCCACCTTTTCATCACTGAAAATACTGTTTCACATACAACTTAGCTGCTCTCAGAGTTTGTTAGGCAGAACTGAGTGTCTGCACAGGACAAAATGTGGCTCAGAGTGTATTTCACAATCAGTCACATCGAAGGTTCAGTAAACACAAACACATTTCCCACTGCTTGCTCTGCAAATGAATCCTGCAGTGCTTCAGTGTGTGAGAGATTTATATGGGAAGGGTCCTTCCTGCTGGGAAGTGGTTTTGCTGTGAGTAAATGCCCTGCTCCTTGTGCAGGATTTGTTACACAAGTGGGCACTGAAGCATATAATGCACAGCCAGCAACGTGTGGAAATCTTCATTCTTACATGCCTGGGAACAGTTCAAGAAGAGCATGTCAGAGAGGGAAGGAAGGGAGAATGTGAGGGTCAATCTAATTTGTTTTTTTAATGTCAAATGGCCCTTTCAGACAGGGTTATCCAGTCAGTCTGCTCAGCATGGACTCATGCACACATAAAATAATGCCAGCATGGCCTCAAGTGAGAGATTCATTAAGAAATATGATTTATGTCTTCATTAATTATAAGAATTTTTTTTTCCATAAAGAATATTGAAGTGGTGTTTGGTTTTAGATTTCCAAGAATCTCTCACTTCCTGGAGACTTAATTCATCATCTAGTTAGCTCATTTGACCACGCACCTACCAATCCACATATGTTTGTGTCCTGAAAATTGCTTGTTGGAATACCAAAAAACCCCAAGCCGTTTCTAAATTTCTTTTCTCATGAGAGATTTTCCCTGACCCAATTCTGCAAATTTGTTCTGTTTTGGATCTGGGTCTACCAGAGTGATTGGTAGGCAGCAACACACAAGCTGGGGTGGTCTAAGAGGAACTGTCCAAAGCAGGCTAGCAGGCTGGAGGTTGTCTTCATTTTGAAAATTAAAAAACCTCTGAAAGGATACATGTCAAGCCTCCAGAAATGCATCATTATTGCCCTCCATCACAGCAGTAGCAGGGATAGGAGACAGCCCTGCTTATCTTGAGTTGGAAGACAAGAAACTGGTAAAAGGTTTGGAGAGCAGGGGACAGTGTGGTACTGAACTTAGACATGGCCTCACACCTTTGGCTCTTGGTACCTATTCCCTGCACTTGATTAAGGTCCTTTCCTGCTGTGTGCTTGCCTTGCTCTCTGATTTTGGTGGTTCTGTGGGGCCAGTTGGTGCCATAGTGAGCTGCAAACACTTCAAGCATCATTCTGCAAAAATGTGACCCATCAGCAGAAGGAAAATTTCCTAATTAACTTCTCTGGAGAATTTCTTCCTTCTTATTTGCAATAATAAAATAGTTGAGACAAGGTCAGATGCTATTTATAGCCATCTCACCGCTCCTTGCTCCTTCTCGCCTGGGCAGTAAGCTCTGCACAGACACAACGAGATTAATCCTTCATGACACTGAACCTTTTATTTCCCTTGTTGTGCTTGCAGGCTCCAGAGCCTCCTTCCTCTGCAGAGCCCAGTGCACTAAGCCTTCAATACAACACAGCAGCAGTGGAGCTGTGGAAAAGTTTTGAAAAACATGATCTGTTCAGCAAACCAGGGATTGTCTGCGAGGCTGGAACCTTTGGTTTCTAGGTCAGCTGAATGGTTTGAAATTTTTCATCACAAGCTCCATGCCAGGTTCATATGCTTTGCAATTAACTGAGGTTATGTGCAGGTAGGTCCAGTCCTGGCATGGCAAGAAATGCTGAGGGATCTGACATGTTTTCCAATATATAAACCTTACTTCTGTTCCCCTCAAAAGAAAAGTTTTAATTGAAACTATATTTTATATGATGAAGATACCTTAATGTAGAAGCAGACTTGATTATGTTGGAATCCGGGATGCTGAGAATTTTAAACTTTCAGTGCTTAAAGGCACAGACCCACAAGAGAGCACTGCATTTCACCTGAAGTAATGGAACAGGCTTTTGATATTGATTAATAGCACTGGGATTACGGGTGTGGAGTTGGTTCGAAGTGTGTAATATCACAGGGTGAAAAACTTAGAGTTTGGGATTTTAGAATATAAAAATAAATATGAAGCAAGATGGAGGTTTTAGGGTGGAGGCAGGTTCTTCTTTACCTTCTTCTTCCTTCTTCTTCATAGGTTTGGGTGATGTTTTGTGATTGGACAGAAAAGTCCCCATTGTGAGCTTTGAGGGATCAGTTTTTGGGTTAAAAGGGAAAATAATCTAGGTGTCATTTTTTAATTGGATAGTTTAGTCTTAGAAAGACCTTGTAACAAGAGATAGCTATTTGTGCCTTGCTAATGAAAAGCTGCCGAACTCATGGTTGTGAGACTGTTTCACTGATAAGAAATAATAAACACCTGAGTCCAAACATGGAATGCCGTCTCAAGTGCTTTCAATCCTGACCTCGAGAAACCGATAGGATTAGGACAGTCAGCACAGAATGCATGACAGCTGCCAATATCTGATATTAAGTTCAATGCAATGGGAACTCAGTATGAAAAATAGTCTGAGGTCTTGGTTATATCACACCTGTGACCTCTTTTCTCAGGCAGTCAGAATCTGTATTGCTTTGGCTACATTCTCTGAAATCCTCTGACTTTCACACCTCTTTCATCCTTGTTTTTTGCCCTGAAAAGCTCAGGATGAGCTGGAAGCAGCTGAATACCTGTAGTTGCTCTGGTTACAGCTGCTTCCCCCCATAAGCTGCAGAGTGTCAGTGTTCAGCACAAGCAGAGTGGTGGTGGGAGGGCAGTCCTGGCTGCGTGAGCCGACTGTAAAGCTGTGCAGTGCTTGTCTCACAGGCCTGGCACCCTGCCTGTTCCACTTCCTTATCCCCACTGCCAAGCTCCAGAGAGCAAACTTAAAGGACTGCGAGTTTTGGGTCATTGTAGCTGAAGCCATGGTGCTGCTGCGAGGCCTTTTCCCTAGGGAAGGGGACAGGACTTTGTGCCAACTTTCTGAGCATCTGGCACGAGAGGGGCTTTGGTCAGAATTCATTTGTCTGCAAGGAGTGAAGGCAAGTGTGAATTCAGAACATGTGCCTGCACATAGAGCTGAACCAGTCTGAGGTGTTTGGGGCAGGTGTCAGTGATGAGGTGAATCCTCTCTGTTTCTCTTTAGGGGACCCAGCAGCTGAAGTGGGGGTAAAATCAAGCAGCAAGTTACACATGTTTCAGTGAGACAGCTTTTTTCTTTAAGCCCAGCAGGCTGGTGACTGTAGCATCACAGGTACAAATCAGGTTGCTCAGCATGGAGTTTGCTGGCTTAAATATACCTTGACAGGTACCAGAATGACAATGAATAGTAAGGGTCTCTGAACATTGTGTTATGTGTCACCATGCAGCCCATGAAGGCTCCATAAAGGATTTTCTCAATGGTTATCAGTGAGAATTGGGTTCAATTGTTTAGTGATGATCAAGATGCTCACTCCAGGTCCTTTCTCCAGCCTGTGTTTGTTCCTGCACAATGCTCCAGTTACAGCAGCCTTCCTAGTCCAAGCCACCTCTGCAGGCTGGAAGCCACAATCCCACTGAAGCCCAGGCCAGCACTGTCCCAGCTGGGAGTGAAACTGAACAAGTGCAGTTTGCTGAAATTCTTTCATCTGAGGTTCTGCGGCTTAAAATATTTTTTCCTATTTTTCTGTGAAATGAACCACTCCTAAATATCACTGAGGAAAACAAACATCTTCCAGCATCAGAACCCAGCATCACTTACGTGTTGTGTTTTCCCCTTCTCAGCTCTAGGTGTTGGCATGTTAAGATCAAAATGGACAGGGCAGGGTGTTCCCAGGGCTCTCTCTGTGCTGATGCTCTGATTTCTTGTGTCTTCTCTGGCTGAAGTACACAGGGTTTGGTGCAAAGCTGCAGCAGCAGTCCAGCGATCTCATTCCAGTGGGGTGAGCAAGCAGACCTTAGAGCACATACTGAGGTTGTGAGTCTACATTTGTCATTTTTTCCTTGCTGATTTTCATTCAGCAGTTGTTGTGCAAAGATGAGAATCTCCTTGTGTTACATACTTGCACATGCTTATGGCCCCCAAGTTGCTTTCCATCCAAATAAACAAAATTACTACTCTGTGGGAGAAATGCTATTGTTTTTATTGTTATTAGTCAAAAACAATGGAAAATCAGGCACAAAGAAAACAATTTTTTTTTTCCAGTGGCTGCACAGTGAGCTTGTGACAGGGCCAGGAACTGAGTCCAGGTGTCCTGAGTCCCAGCCCAGACCTTTAAGCACCAAAATATCCTGCTCCTTGTTAATTCAGAGTGTTTTGGTAAAAGTTTCCCCAGAGTGTTTCGTAACTAATGTCAGAGCTAGACGCTGAACGTGTCTTACCAGTTAGGAATTTTGCTTTTATATACGCTCACTGACTTAAAAACTCCCCCCAAACTTAGCAGCTGTTGGCTTCTTTGTGTTATTTGTATTTTTCTAAGGCAAATATGGAACATGATAAATTGAAAAGCATTGAGTTGAAATGTTCTGCTTTGAGTCCACTTAGCAAACACCAAAGGTCATCTCTGCTGTGTAGAGCCAGCAGGACTAGACACAGAGTGAGCCTTGTTTGAAAGGGATTTTCTGTTTTCTAGAAATCAGGCTTGTCCTGTTTCACAGGGGTGGATGTTATCCAGAAGAACTAAGCCCATCCTGGGATCTCTGACAATTTTTGACAGCTTTCTGAAAAGGATCTAGAGCTGAGGGGAAAAAGAACATCCCACAGCAGACTTTTGCAGGTCGGTCCTTGAGGGACCACTTCCCCTTTTGAGAGGTCTTTAGTCCCTTTTAAATCTGCACAGGCAGGGTGCTGTTTGTGAATAGAAATCTGTGGTGTGGAAGAATGCAATTCCCCCAGGCAGCTCAAATAGTGACTTCTTAGCAGTCCTCTGGGTCAGGTTAGCAGCTCACAACTCCAACAAACCTTTTGGTCCATCTTGACTGTCTCTAATAACCAGCTGCAGTGGCATTCCCACAGACACTCAGCAGGACCTGAAAATTCCCTTTGTGAGATGCTCTGGTCAGTCCTTTTTCCCACATCCGATGGTGTCCAGCTGCAATGAACTTTTCCAGAGTAGGATTATGTTCAAATGATACATTTCAAAATGGAACATATGTTTCTGAAGAGGAATGTCTCTTAAAAAAAAAAAAAACAAAACAAAAAAAAAAACAAAAAAAAAAAAAAAAAACAAACAAAAAAAAAACCAAAAAAAATTCTACTCTGAAGGGGTTTTGGTTTTGTATGTGCTGTCCTGGGTCAAAATTTCTTATAGTCATTTTTCATGCCTGCTGGAAAGACAAGGGATTATTATGGAGAGTGGTGTCCTTTGGAAAACTCCAAATGAAAGACTGGAATAGATGTTGTTTTTGCAGTAAAATCTGGCTTCCCTGGACATGTTGTCAGTACAGAGATAATCCTTAAAAACTTCTGAAATTTACACAAGGCAAATTTTTTGCATTTCTGTGGGCACTGCAGCCCAGCTGTGCTTTGGTGTGCAGATCTGGGGCAGGCTGGGATGCTGTGGCTCTCACCTTCCTTTTGGGGATATTCCTGTGTGCTTCCTGGGCTAGCTCTGCCCTGGAGCCTGTCTGCCCTGCTGCTCATGCTTCCCTGCAGGTCTCTGTTCTCTTTCTGCTGGCAGGGTTTGTCTGCTGGGTGCAGTGCAGGTGAGCTGCTGTACATGTCACATGGATGTGCCTGAGCTTGCTGGCTCTGGTGCCTCAGGAGCAGCCTTGCAGCAGTGGCACAGGGCTTGGTGTGGGTTTTGCTGTCAAGGAGAGCACTTGGACACAGGCTAGCCTGGGCTAGCATTAGCCTGGTCCTGGCTGACAGGTTTGGGTCGGACCGCTGATGTTTCCCAAGGACCTGACTGCAGCTTGCTGGTACTCAGTGGTGTTGGCTTTCTTTCAGAAGCAAGTGCTTTAGTGACTTCTCTCTTGCTAGCTCGTGTAGTGGTTTCACCTGAACATCTGTCCTGCTCCTGATGCTCCCAGCAGCTGCCATGGATGTGTTTGGCACTAACAGTTCTGTTTGTTTATGAGGCTTTCTCCAGGGTGAAACTGATGTCTGGTCTCAGTTCTGAATCTCTAAACCCAAAATAATTTGGTATATCAAAATAAATTTCTCTTTATACCTCTGTCACCATCAGCAGAGTCTGGCCTTTTGCAGCTATACACAGCTAAGTTTAATAAATGGTCCTCAGTCCCTGTCTCCAAGCAGAAGCCCTCAGCCTGGACATAGCTCAGCCTCCAAGGCTTGTAGAGAGAGCAGTCTTTGCAGCTGCTTTCCCCTCCTCTCTCCATCTCATATCTCATGAGAGCATCTTTCCACCTGGGACTGTGCAGGGGGTTGGAGTAGCCGAGTTAAGAGGAAAACAGTCTGGATCCCATCACCAACAGACCCTGTTGCAGTGACTTGTCTGGCTCTCAGGAGCTCCAGCTCTTTCCATTTCACTTATATGGGGCTTTCCTCTCAATTCAGCTTTTTTCTTTAGCCTCTGCATTCAGGTTTTCCTTGGTTATCCCATCATTTCCCAATCCAATGGTGCCAAAAGGATGTCAGAGGATGCAGCATAAGCTGCTGTGTTCACCTTCTACATCAGCAATCTCACTTGGTCTTTCTCACCTTGTTACAGCTGAACAAGCTGGAGGAGGCAGCAAATGCAGCTCACACCTTCTTCATGGCAAACCCTGAGCACATGGAGATACAGCAGGACCTCGAGAACTACAAGACCATGTCAGGGAAGGTCAGCTTGATTGACCAGGAGGCCAGGCAGCACATGGTGAGTGTGAGGCTGAAGAGGTGCCCAGCTTAAGTATCAGGAAGTCTGGAGAGGAGAGATTAGGAGGCCAAAAGAGATTAATCTATGAATGGGGAAATTCTTACCAATACAGCAAAACAAACTCTCCCTTTCAGTATTTTCCCTTAAGGCAAGCCTGCTCCTGCCTTCTCTAGGCACTCTGCTCTTTGATTGCTACATCCTCAGCCTGGTCCCTCTATTCAGAGAACTCTGGGGTTATCCATGGCTGTGAACACACACCAGCAGACAGCTTTGATAGAAGCCTCCAGGACATCTCAGATCCTCTGTGTTTCCTCCATGGCAGATCTTGGCTCCTGTGTGTTTCTTTTGACCTGAGTTCTCCCACCTGGGCAGGGTACAAGCATATGGGTGGCTGTGGTGGTGAGGGTGCAAAGTGGCAGGCAGGAGAGTGTCAGCTGTTTCCACCTCCATGAAGCAAAAGCCCAAGTCAAATGCCAGGGCCACCCCCAACTTCCCAATTTCACAAGACTCAGGGGAGCAGGAGTGGCTGTTGGGTGTAATTAATGGAGGTGCTCATTAGGGGCCATTCTTAGAAACAATTAATAACAAATTAAAACATTCTAGGTCAGGACCAGTCTGTTCCCTTGGCATTCAGTGTTGTTGTTTGGTGGGAAGGTAAAAACAAAAACAAACAAACAAACAAACAAAACAAAAAAAACCCAAAAAACCAAACCCCCCCCAAAAAAAAACCAAAACCAAAAACAAAAAAATATTTTTTTTTTAATATAATGCATAATCTAGGGGTGGCACTGAGGATTCTCTAAGTATGGAGGAGTTCAGAAGGGCATTTAGGCAAGTTATTAGGTTCCACTGGTCCGAAAGGCCATTGATGGCTTAAGCATGGTTTGGTACAAGTGGTTATATCTGATAGGCATATCAGATGCAACTGATATGAAGATATCAGTTCTGTCCCTGTCCCAGTCCCCTTGTACCTCCTTTTGAGAAGCATCTGCAGGTGGCAAGGGCAGGATGCTGTGCTCCAGGCAGCATGGCCTGCTCATGGTTTGTGTTCTGCCTGCCTGCTTTGCAGGAGGACTACAGTGCTGGGGTGAGGCACTATGACAGGGAGGAGTACGAGCTGGCCATTGAACTCTTGGAGCGTGCCTTGAAAGGATACTACTCCGAGGATGAGGATTGCCAGGTCATGTGCGAGGGACCACAGAGGTTTGAGGAGCACGAGTACCTGGATTACAAGGCTGGTCTCTATGAAGCTATTGCAGGTGAGATCTTTTTGCATTTTTAGAGTTCTCACCCTTGGCCCATTTTTGAAATGTTTTTAGTTACTGAGTTTGGGCCTTTGGCTGGATTTGTTGAAGTGTCTTCCCTTCCATCTCTGCTGCTGGTGAGTAATGCTGCAGGAGGCACCTGGAAGCCCAGAAAGTGCAAACTCAGAGGACAGTGAACTAGAATATCTCATTTTGGTCCTGAACAGAAGCTGGGGTAGACGAATTACATTTCCAGATGTGTGAAGCATTTGCAGCTTTCTGTTCAAGCTGGAAGTTTAGGCACTTTATCATAAATTGCTTCCATTTCCCCTGTACACAGTCTCGCACACCTCCCTGGAATCTAGACATTGCTGGCCTTTGTTTATGTTTTCTGTTTCTGAGGGCATGTGAAGAGAGCAGAAGAGCTCTCTTGGCCATGCTCCTGGTGGCCAGGAAAGTTGCCAAAAAGGCTCGTAACATGGATTTTCTCCCCATCCAAAAGCATGGATTTGTCATTAGTGGAGGCCCACCTAATTATGATCTTGACTGAAATCTCTGGAGAGAATTGAACATTGCCGTTTAATCTTCAGATTTGCATGTGTGGCTCTGAGCCAGAGAGGATTAAAACAGTTCATTCTCAGTGGAAATGAGATTACTTTTAATTAGTCATAAGGGAAGGAAGAGCAATAAATAAGGGTTTGTTTGGTGACAGAAATCTTATTTATCTTCTTATGGTCTTGGAGTTGCATCAAGCCCTGAAATCTTGCTTCTTATGTGGAAAATACTTCACTCAGATGCAGAATGTTTTTTGGGTTTGCATAATTCTGTTTGTGTCGAGACAGGAAATCTAATTGAAACAACCAAGAGGAGAAACCACCAGCATACCGGATGGGAAGCTGCCCTGGTGGGGTTTGTTTACCCATGCAAAAAAATAGAAGTGTTGGAACGGCTGGTTGGTGCCAGTGTGGCTCTCAGCTGATCAGACCTGCTTTCAGAGCCTTGACCAGGACACCAGGACACCCATCACAAGAGCAGCCTTCAGTGGCAAAGCAAACCCAGCATCCTCTCACTGAAATCTGCTGCTCTTCAAACAGAAGCTGTTCCTGTGCTGTGCAATCGAGTGCAGCCCCAGTGAGCTGAGGTGTTTCTGTGCTGGCCCTTCCTGAGCACAGACAGGGTCATGGCGTGGTGGTGCTCAGAGCAGGACCTCACCTGGGAGGGACAACAGCCAGATGGTCCCTGCAAGCGCTGTGGCTCTGCCATGTGTGCCTGGCCATAACAGCCCCAAACCCTGGGACCATTCAGGCACCCAAAGGGACATGGAGCTGAGGGAGGAAAATAAGATCCTTGATGCAACTGCTTTTCTGTAGGAAACTAGGTGGCTCCTTCCAGGACAGCATAATCCAAAGTTCACCCCTAGTCCAGGCACTCAGGCCCAGATGTTTCAGTAGGGAGTGGGAGCACGTAATATACCAAGAAAAGAGAGTTTAGGTCTCTTCAAAACTCAATTCTCTTTTTAATCCCAAACTGATTTGCTGTGCTGCTGCTTGGGGTTGAAACACTCTCACCTTTTCCCCCCAAGGACAAATACATTTCAGTGAATTGATTACAGTACCAAGAAAAAGTAGTGCTTCTCAGTGATGGATTGATTATTTCGGATTTAAGATGCTTAAACAGGTTTAAATTACAACAATATGATTCATGATTTATGTCCTTTCCCTTCTTGCTTTTCCTAATGTAATTCCCTGGATGTGCATGATAAGTCAGATAACTACTCAGACTACCTGTCAAGAGCACATAGGCACTGTTCTGAGGTTCCACTTGATTTCATTGCAAATTCCTAAGGCGGTTTTTATGGCAGCTCTAAGAAATGCTTTGGTAGCTGAGCACATGGTTATTTTCAAGCCTCTGTTTGTTTCTTAAGGTTTTTAATGGTGTGCAGAGACAGGGCAAGCAAATTAGATTTGTAAGTACATTGCAGCAAAGGCTCCAAAATGGAATCAGATGTCAGTGTTGACTTTGAAATTGTACAGCTGGTACAATGCCTATATTGTGGAGTCCCAGTAATTAAGAAACTTTGTTAATGGGAGATGTTTACCATGTGCTTGTGATGCTCTGGGGGATGCCTCATCTTTGAGAAGCAGCAAAAATGGGGATTTCTGCTGCCCAGATTTGCACCTCAGACCTTTCAGACTGGCCTTGCTTGGCCGTGCTGAGAATCTGCACCACCCCCTCTTAGCTAAACCTCCCTGTGCCCTCCAGAGCTTTCTTGCTGCAAAAGGAGAGGATTAAAGATGAGCTGAAGGAAGGGACTCTGGAGCTGGATTTCATGTGGCAGCACATGTGGCCCACCTTGTCTTCACCTCTCTGCTTGCTTTGTGGGTTTGTCTCTTGGGGTTGAAGTGCTACCTGCCACCTGCAGTCCCTGCACGCTGCAGCAGCTCCTGCCACACCAAAGAGATGCTCAAGCTCCCTCTGCAGTTGAGGAAGGAGGAAGGCGTTTCTTATAGGGGGCAAAAATGTAACTACAACTCTGTCAGATTGGCTTTGGGGAGGCACCTGAGCTCTTTCCCTCAGTGCACACTCACCTGCCAGGCCAAAGCAGTGTGAGTTGCACATCCTTCAGCTCAGGAGTTTGAACCTCTGTCTGTCCTTGTCCAGGCACCATCACATCCCTCTCAGCTCAGACCACCTTCTCCCTCTTTTCCTGGCAGACCACTACATGCAGGTCCTGGCCTGCAAGCACGACTGTGTCCGGGAGCTCGCCACGCGCTCGGGCCGGATCTCGCCCATCGAAAACTTCCTTCCCCTCCACTACGACTACCTGCAGTTTGCCTATTACAGAGGTAAAGGCTCTTGGACTGTTCCTCATAGCTCCTGCTGAGTTCTGTTCATTTTGTGCAAGTTCAAATTGTTCCATGTGGGAGTAAGGCTGTTTCCCCTGATGTCGACACTACAGTGATGCAGAGGCATGGTCTGAAAGAGAAGCAAAGGACGTTGGAAATTGTCTCTTCAAAAGTCAGGTTGACTGAGATACAATTAAGTAGTTTTATGAAGGTGTTTTAGATCATCAGTCAGGTTTTAAAAGCACAACCTCTAGCTTAAACATTACTATTCTTTAAATAAATCATGCTTTTTTTAGGGTCTTTTCATTTACCTTTTGATATTAAAATTCTTGAGATTTATATGTTTCACATTTTCTGAAATGAACTGATACATTTTCTAAATTAATATATAACAGATATATGAGTTAGGTCAAGCTTATCCCAAAGTGCCAATTTTTGCCAATTACCAAATATTTTAAGATATTACAGTAAAGTTGCAGGAGTTAGCAGCATGGCAAAATGTCAGGGGTTGGCAGTGCTAAAAATTATGCCAGTTGTGTGGTTCTGTGTGCTATTTTATTATGTTCTGTTGCATAAAAGAAAATAGAAATCTGCAGAAATCTGCTCTCTCAGGCTTTTGCTAATAACTCTTTACTGAAAAGGGGAGATTGTGCAAGGGTCAAAATTGCTATTAAAACATTAAGATTCTTCATTCATCAACACAATGGGAAGAAAGTAGGAGGAGTCCATATATGTTGTACAGGCTTCTTTATTCCTCTTCTCAGTTAGAGGTTAGGGTGAAAAGCCTGGGCCCTGAGAGATGCTGCACAGATGAGAAGCAGTTTGATGCCCATCCAGCTGGATCCAATTTGGATACCATCTGGTCTGTGCATGATGGTAGAAAAGTCTTGTTTCTGTGCCTCAGTTTCCTTGCTGGTGAAGTGGAGTGGTTAAGACAAAGTGGCATCAAAAGAGCCCTGTGAAGTCCTGGGCTGCCTCTTCAGCTGACGGGGAGCTCAGGCTGTGCTTCCCTCCCTGCAGAATCCCCTCCTGGGCTCTGTGTGAGCCTCTTCTGCCCCTGTGCCCCCCTGACCACTGTTGTGTTGCCCCCCAGTTGGTGACTACGTAAAAGCCCTGGAGTGTGCCAAGTCCTACCTGCTCTTCCACCCGGACGATGAAGATGTCCTGGAGAATGCAGGGTATTACGAGGGGCTCTTGGAAGGTACAGTGGATCCAGCCACCATCAAGCCCAGAAAGGTGAGAGTGAGTGACACCTCAGAGCTCTTGGTGGGAGGCTTTAGCGAAGAAATCTGGTGGAAATAAAAGCAGCTTGGCAGCTTTCCCCCAGTGGGACCACTTTCAACAGAGAAGCAGAAGTGCTGGGCTTGCTGGTGATGCTGAGGTGGTGATTTTCAGGGTGCAAGTTCAGAGTCGCTGGTGTGGGGGAGAAGCTGGTGGACAGGATTTGCTTTAAATGGGGACTTCAGCCTAGTAAAGCCTGAGCAAGGGCAGGGAGGGCGGTGACCAGCAGTGTAAACCCTCCTCTTGCCCAGTGCTCCGGCGGACATGCAGAGGAGGAATGCAATGAAACACCGAGCAAAGGGCAGCATCTCTTCAGACAGGGCTGAGAAATACTTTCCCAGGGGAGGCTGGGATCTCAGCATTACTCTCAAGTCTCTTAGCTTGGAGTTCAGGGCTCAGCCTGTTCTGCAGGCAGTAGCTCTGCTATCACAGGGTTAGGCTGGGGTCAAAATACCAAACAGTGTGTGTTCCCTCACCCAGCAGGACAGGCTTCCTCTCCAGTCTGGGCAGCCCTTATCTGTGGCCCTGGGGCTGCCTTAATCACCATGCAGAAGTTCATCCCATCCCATCCCATCCCATCCCATCCCATCCCATCCCATCCCATCCCATCCCATCCCATCCCATCCCACCCCATCCCTGCTCATTGGAACTGGCAGGAACGGGTTTTTCCATTCCTTTGGGAATTCCTTGACTTCCAGGCAAATCAAGGTGAATTTGGTAAAGTACTAAAAAATAGAAGCAAAATTATAAAAAGGAAAACAAGAAAAAATGTCGTTTTCCCTCACAAAATGAATCTAGGAAAAAAAAAAACCCTGAAGTTGACAAAAACATTTAATTGTTTACAGTGTTTTGAAGTTTTCTGTAAAATAAAATTATTTTTGCTTTGCACCATAGTTTTCTGGGAGAAATACCAGTGTTTTGTTTGCAGATTTTTCATTCAAAATAAAGCCCTTTGATGGACAGTTTCCAGCTGGCTATGCTTTGTGGCCCCCATCCAAGCACTCTGAGTGCATCCCAGGGCCAGGCCATGGGCTTCATGTGGGGAACTGAGGCACAGCCCAGCCAGGGTCCCCGCCCCACCAGCCTGAACTTGCCCTCATTCTGCAGCTGGGGTTTCTCTGGCCAGCCTTTTGCCCGGATATTTTGAGGCTCTCCAAGGTGCTCAGGAGTTTCTGCCAGCTATGGACATGTTTTGGGGATTCAGGCTTCCTAATTGGGTTGTGGAACACCTTCTGTCATGTACTGAGTGGCTCAGCCTTGTGCCTGGGCTTGTTCCAAGCGCCCCTCAGCCCACAGCAATCTGCAGCATTGCATGGACACCAAACCCCTCTGAGGCAGAGGTGCATTGCCACTGTCTTGCAAAAGCTGGGCCATGTGCAACTGCTCCTGTTTTCCTTCTCTTTCCAGGAGGCCAAAACGCTGCTGCAGCGCCACAAGCTGGAGTCTCACCTCTTGCAGGTGGCTGCGGCCGGCCTGGGATACGCCTACACGGAGCCGGTAACGCCTGCTGTGCTGTGCCCAGCACCTTCAGGAGTTCACAGCTGTAGCACCAGCTCCCCCCTGCCCCTCTCCTGTAAATCCAGCCCTGTGGAGGTGACTCAGGTGCTGGGTCTTGGCCTGGTGTGTTCCCTGTAGGAAAACAGTGATGGCAAAGCAAAGAAGGCATTCCTGGGGTGAAGGAGAGGCACAGGCAGCCTCATCCAGCTCTCGTGCCTTGGTGTCTGAGTCTCAGCCATGCCGTGGTGATGGGGTGAGACACAGATGCCTGGGCAAGCTGGGCTTCCTAGGTGCTCACCACACTGTGCCAGCTTGGGTTCACATTTTCAATCTGTGAACTCAGGCCATTGCCCAAAGTTATGTGGGATGGAGCCAGAGAGGCTGGCTGATGTCCCTGGGGGTCAGGCAGGGCAGGTAATGCCCTGGAGCATTAAATTAAGAAGTTTGTCCTCTCTTTTCCCACAGAACTACTGGAACAGGTACGGTGCCCGCCAGGATGAGCACAGGTGAGCCACAGTCCCCCCAGCTGAGCTGCAGCTTCACCATTCCCACGGTGGGATCAAGGGGATGTGCTCATGGTGGGGTACCAGCCTGCCACTCAGGGGTACTGCCCACCCACCCAGCACACCATCCTGGTTGAATTAGGGCCCTTTGCCCCTTGCCATTGCAAACATTGCCACAAGAACCTTATTTTAGCTGAGTGCCTCAAAACCAGCAATGGTCTAGGGGGAACTTGATTGCTGAGGCAAGTGGTGCTGGTCAAATTTGTTGGTGTCTGTGCTTTGTTGGTGGCAACTGTTGCTCACATTACCAGAAAAGCAATGTTTGCCACAGGACAGTGTGAGGCCTTCAACTTGTATGGCTGTGACATTTGTACAAAGTACTGATTTACTAGGGGGTTTTGTGTATTAGTTTCAAAGGGAGCAAAAGTGCAAGCTGAAGAACTTGTGGCCAAAGTCATGATGTTCCTCTTCTCTTTTGCTCCTCAGTGTCCCATCAAGTATCAGCAGTGAACCAGAGGATGGGCCCCGGCTGTCCCTGACAAAGAAACCCATGCCAAAGCCAGATCGAGAGCTGAAGGAGGGTAGGGCTGATAAACATGTCTCAACAAAACTGGGATTTTTTTTCCTGTTGCTAGAGACTACAGACTGCAAAGGCTGGCCACTGAGCAATGAGGGCCACTCCTATGTAAGAGAGTTCAAGTTTTGTTTAAGAGACAAGTCTTCAGTGCTGCTACAGCATTTCTGGGTCTGTGGATCCCAGGGCACTGCTGCGCCCTTGGACTTGTTTTTCCACGTGCTGGGCTACTCAGAGCCCTGAGATGTGGAGCTGGGAGGCTGGGTCTTCCTCACCATGGGGAAAGCAAAACAGCAAACAGTAGTCTTCTGTGCAGGTGCTTTTAAGAAAAGTGTGTTCCCTGTTGTCCAGGCTGCAGAAGGATGGATGCTGGAAGCAGCCTGTCCTGATGCTTTGCTAGATGTGTTGGATCACACCATACTAGCAACCACTTCTCTTTGCAGACTAAGCTTATGACTTTGTGTCTTAGCTCGCATGAAATCACTTGTTTATAAGCCTGTCAGCAGACATTTCAACTGATTTCAGCACATTTTCAGCAACCACAGAATCACATCTTCTACTAAAGACAGGATTTTTCCCCTTAACAATTTTGAAAAACAATATTGTAGCCAAGCACCAAAGCAGAGTCCTTGCTGCAAAACAACAGGGTCTCAAGCCAGGAGGTGTCTTGTGTCTCTAGTGAGCCAGCTCCACAGCAGCAGGCAATTAAACCTCCCTGTAATGCAATGGGTGGTAGCTCTTTTTGCGGAATTTCACAGCTTTCCCCAGCCCAAGTTGTGTCCATCTGCTCAGTGTTGTGTTCAGAGTGTTGTTATCCCTTCTCTAGCTGTACATAAAATAGGCAAATACCACAGAAGATACCAAAGATCTTGCTTAAGCCAAGAGCTGGTTGAATTATATTTATTGGCCTGTTTGCTGTTTATAACCAAGTAATTTCAGAGTCCTTCTTTCTGTTTTTACTTCTTTCCATGCTCTTATTCTAGTTTACTTGCAGAATGTTTTTGTTTACAAAGAAAACTGAAACCATCAAAAAGAAACTGTGATTTTTGTCCATCTAGCTGCTGCCTTTCTCTGTTGTCTTTTTTTCTTTCTCTCTTTTTACTTGGAAAAAGAAAAGGCTGAAAGAGAAAAGTCTATTTTATTTTTGTACTCTTCTGTACTTCTGTCCTTGCCCCCTTCCTCATTTCTGCTAATTCCTTCGCTCCCAAAAGTCCAAAGAATTCCTCAGTTTCTTTGGGGTGTTTTTCATGGAGCACAGACACAGGAAACAGGTCTGTCTCTCTGCTGGTGCTTAGAGCAGGCAGAGGCAAGGAAAGCAGGTGGGAGCACACTGTCAGTGTGGGACAAGGGTTCAGTGTCCATGGCACAGAGCTGCCCCACTAGTTCCCTGGGAGGAACAAGAAGAAATGTTGGAAGTGTTGAGCAATGCCTTCCATGTTCATCCCTCATGTGCTTATGGCTGGGGAAGAGCAACAGCTGAGCTGGAAAACTCAGCCCTGTGCTGGAGCATGCCTGGAGTTTGGATTTGAGAATTCTGATTCTGATCCAGCTGCATTTGCAATAAGTGTGGTTATCAAACACAAAATCAGCACAGTGAACACCAGAAACATCCCATATTTTCCATTTCCAAGAAACATAACTCTTCTGAAATAAAGCTGTGAGCTAATGACAGGGCTGGTGGGGCTTACGTGTCTTCCATAGGCCAAGGAGACTTGCCAAGAACACAGTTTTGACTCAAAAGACAGGAAAAGTAAAAGTTACAAAAGCATTGTCACAGAGAAGTTTCCTTGTGCCACATGGTGGGAAGAACTCTGCAGCTCTGTTTCCTCTATTTCCTTGCTTGTCTCTGACAACAAATAATTTTCTTCACAGTTTAGATGTATTACATTTTTCTCCTGGAGAAACATCTGGTTTAGGCTTTTATTGTTACCATTTCTTTTCTTTTCTTTGAGGAGATGTGTGAAAGAGGCTTCAAAAGATGGTGGTTTAGGGGCCTTGCTCTGGTTTTTTAATCAGTCAAATTTGATGGGGATGGATTGAAACCTCTCATAAAAAGCTTGCAGGCAGAGGGAGGCAGCTCAGAGGCAGGATGTGAGGGATGGCAGGGACAGCCATGGCATCTCCTTTGCCTCAGTGGAGGAGGATTATCCTGAGAGTTCTCTGGCTCACCCACTCCCTGCCCTCCTTCTTGGAGGAGAGCAATGCTTGCTGCAAGCTCAGCACCATGTGAGGTTTTCTCTGTGTATATCAGACAAAAAACACTGATGACAGTTGCAGAGGGTGGCTTTGCATGCCAAGCCAGCAGCATCCACACAGCACAAATGCAATGGGAACCTACATTGGTGTTGACAGCTGGGCTGGAGAGCCAAGGTAGCCACTGTCCCTGTCTCTCCCTGTGTCCCACTGGGGTTTGGTGTTTCCAGGCTGTGGTCCCTGCATTTGCAAGGCAGCTGTTGAGAAGGTAGAAAATGATGATGCTCCTGCAGCAAATTGATTTCATCTCCTTGTGTTCCCATTGCTTCTGTTTCTTTTGTTACTGATGGGAGGCCACACTCTGCTCTCTGCTGTGGAGCTCTTTGCCTGTCAGCACACCTGGGTGACTTCAGCCAGCCTCCAGCCACTGTACAAGATGTCAACAAGGCCAGGGCAAGTTCAGCAGGATGGTTTTGTGTCTCTCCTCAGGGGGCCCTCTTCTCTACAGCGATGTGAAGTTTGTCTACAACTCTCAGCAGCTGAACGGCACGCAGCGAGTGCTGCTGGATAACGTCATCTCAGAGGAGCAGTGCCGGGAGCTGCACAGGGTGGCCAGTGTGAGTGGCAATGGCCCTGGGCTGAGTGGGACAGCTGAATGTGTGATCAGCCTCTGGAGACCATGGGTTCATGCCTTGCTGAGTGTTACAGCTGATGGCAGGATGCCTGTGGAGAGCAGGTGGATGCTTGTCCCTAATGCACACCCATAACTGCAGCACGGGAGCTGCTGCTCCATCCTGGGCTGCAGGACAGAGCCTGTGCAGAAAGAGCTCTTTCCCCATGTTATAACAACCCCAAAGGATGCTCCTCCACAAGTCTGTGAGCCTTCTCATTCACCATTAACTGAGCTTGGAAGGGACTGAGGGTGCTTGAACATCCCCAGTTAGGAAGGAGGTGGGTGGTTGATATCCTGCATCTGTGCTCACAGAGAGCTGCAGCACCTTTCCACCCCAACTCACCTGGCCCAGTGAATGCAGCCCTGGGGGATTTGGTAAGAGGGTGCCATGTACTTCCATTGCAGATCCCTCTCTCCTGACAAACCAGTTCACCCCTCATCTGTATTCATGTTTTCCAGGGGATCATGTTGGCTGGAGATGGTTACAGGGGCAAAACCTCCCCCCACACCCCGAATGAGAGATTTGAAGGAGCCACTGTCCTCAAAGCCCTCAAGGTACAGCTCCCTCCTTCTTTTCCTCCTCTCCTGTGCCCTCCCTCCCAGTCTGCACGTGACACTGACCTCCCTTTGCCCCTCTCCTTGCCCAGTATGGCTACGAGGGCCGTGTCCCGCTGAAGAGTGCCCGGCTGTTCTACGACATCAGTGAGAAGGCTCGCAGGATCGTCGAGTCCTACTTCCTGCTCAACTCCACGCTCTACTTCTCCTACACCCACCTGGTGTGCCGCACCGCCCTCTCCGGTGAGGAGTCAGGGCTGGCAGTGGAGCAGGGAGCATGGGAGGGGCTCAGCCCTCCGTGGGGGGGTTTATGAGCTCAGAGTAGCTCTGTTTTGCTTAATGCTTAAATTGATGGCCAAGGCCTGGGCAAAGTCAGCATCCCACAGCAGCAAAAAGTGGGCACTGTTGTCCCCAAAAAAGTGATTTCTGGGATGTCTACGGGTTTTCATATCTGCAACTCTTCCTATTTTCTCCTCCCTTTTCTCTTGCCTCCTCTTGTCTGTCCATTCTCCTTTCCACCCCAGCCCCAGCCCTCCATCTCACTTCCCTGCAGTCAGGAACAGGCGGAGCTGTGCAGATCCTGCCTTTTCTCCCCAGCCATTAGGATGTTGCCTTTCCCCCCCAGCCATTCCTTTCCTCACCTGTGAACACCACCTGGAGTGGGGTCAGGGTAGGCTCCCACCCCATGATGGGACCCCACAGAGCATGACATTCCCATCTCATCCATCCCTTCTCCTTCCCCCTTCCTCCACATGGTCCTGCCTAGGCCAGCAGGAGCGCAGGAATGATCTGAGCCATCCCATCCATGCTGACAACTGCCTCTTGGACCCCGAAGCCAACGAGTGCTGGAAGGAGCCTCCTGCCTACACCTTTCGGGATTACAGGTAGGAAGGAAGGGAAGGAATCTCTCTAGGGACTTGTCTCCCTCTGGCTGTCCCCCACCCATGTCTTAGTGGAGCAATGTGGGATCTGTCCAGGAGGTGGGGATCAGCCTTGAGACTTCCCCAGTGCTCCCCTAACTGGGGTTTCCCACTTCCTTCCCCAGTGCCCTCCTGTACATGAACGCAGATTTTGAAGGTGGCGAGTTCATTTTCACCGAGATGGACGCCAAAACTGTGACAGTGAGTTGGTGCTGTGGGTCAAAAGCTGCTCCTCAGCAGTCCATGCTCAGGGCTCTGGGCTTCCCTGGGCAGCCTGTGGCTCCTACCTTGCAAACAGCCCATACAAAATCCTGCTGCAGAGGTGCACAGACCATCTGCTCCCTCCCTAGAGGCCGTGCCAAGCAGTAAAGCTGTGGGTTAGGGGTTCTCCCCACCCCCAGTGCAGGCAGAGGGATGGCTGGTCATTGTCCCTGGCCTGGAGGACTGCTGAGCTGCCACCCCATCTCGTGGTCAAACATGAACTGGTGTCTCCATACAGATGCAAGTCTCTTGTTCCAGAGTGGGTCACAGTGATGGACATCAGACCCTGAGAGGGATGTGGCTTAGGCATGAGCCCTCACCTCTGTTTGGGGCCATTAAGGAAGCTGGGCACCCACTCTGTGGTTGGACAGAGGTCTGGGCACCATGCTGGGGTCTCTGGAAAAGCTGGAGGGTAGATTGTGTCTACTTAAGTGCCTGAGGGTTGGTTTGGTTGGCAATTCTGCTCCTGAGGTCCTGCAGGACTCTTGTCAACTCTGCCAAGAGAAGAAAGAGGTGTTTCACAGCCATGCCAGGCTTACACTGGACCTCCCTGGAGTTATGCCATGGCCCCATTTTGCTCTAGGTGGTCACCTGTAGGCTTTGCAGAGACTCCATGCCATTATGTCCTTTCTGCACGATGTCAGCACAGCAGGAGCAAGCTGCACACCTCCCTATTTACCCCACACATTTTGCCAGCTGTGCCCAGAGCTCTACATGTCCCCCCCTGAGCAGCTCACCAGGTCCTGGGGCGATGCAGGGGGATGCCCAGTGAGGTCCCAAGCCCTGGAGCATGGTGAGCCCAGCCACAGCCAGCGTGTGCAGTCCCTTGCCAGCCTGGCTGTGCTGTTTCCCTGCAGGCCTCCATCAAGCCCAAGTGTGGGAGGATGATCAGCTTCTCGTCGGGCGGCGAGAACCCCCACGGGGTGAAGGCGGTCACCAAAGGCCAGCGCTGCGCTGTGGCTCTCTGGTTCACCTTGGACCCTCTGTACAGAGAGCTGGTGAGTCGCTCCATCGTGATGTGAGGGGACTTGGGGCATACCCAGCATCCCACAGGAACCAGGACCATCTTATTTTCTCCAGTCCCAGTTCACCTGTTTTCCTCCCATTACAGCCCCACAGCAGCACTCCCATGATATGAGCTGGTGGCCCCAGGGCAGGTTTTTCCTGCCAGTCCTGGTCCTGGGCACCCATTGCCCTGGGCCAGTGGGGTGCAGTGCCGGGCTGGGTGCTGAGTGGGGTGTGGAAGGGCTCCGTGCAGGGCTGGGCTGGCCATTTCTGACACCTAGTGGCAGCAGCCTGATGGATGGGAACTCCTCCAGAGCAGCTCAGAGTGCTGTGTGAGTCTTGCTGCTAAGTCCTCTCATAGGCATTTCAGCAACTTGAAGTCCATGGCTCTGGGCACCCAAGATGCCTTGAAAGATCTGGGCTGTGATGCTTTTCACCAAACACCCTCCACATTCTGTTTTTTAAAGCTGCTGTACCAGCCCCTGCTTCCCTTTGGTAGCAATTCTGCTCTGTAAAAATAAAAGATACAAGACCGAGCAAAACTAAATGCAGGGAGAATGCAAAACCCTCATTCCTTTGCCTTGTGATGAAGGTGGTCTGTGAGGTTTGGGGAAAAGCTTATTTTCAGACATGTAATTCAGTGTCTCTCAGTTTTTTTGCACTAGCAGAAATTCCTCCAGGCTTGGTGCCTGTATGGTAGGAGATCAGCCCTGCCCGGGGAGCTGGAAATCAACAACAAGCAGAGGGGACAGGAGGAGGGTGTGCTGTGGCAGTGGCTGCTAGTGGAGTGTGATAAGGGAACTACAGAACATCAGCCCAACCACAGCCCTGCAGGGAGGAGGGAATCAGGCACTGAGGTGGAAAGGGATTTGATTAATTCTGCCCAGCAAATCCTTAGCTTGAGTCCCAGGCTGTCCCCCATCCTCTCACCTACCCTGATGGTTCTGGGGTAAAATCCTTGCTGTGTGTCCTCCCAGCAGCCTGAGCCTCACTGAATTAGCTGGAGCAGGCCCTGAAGCTTTGTGTTACCATTTCTTCCCTTCCCCTCTTGCAGGAACGAATCCAGGCAGATGAAGTGATTGCAATGCTGGACCAGCAGCATCTAGGACCCAGTGAAATGAACATCAACCCAAAGGATGAGCTATGAACTAGGCCAAAGACTTTTTCTATTAAATATTTATTTAATATTGTTAATCTTATTAGAACCCTTCTATTTTTGTACAGAGATGCTGTATAAATTAACAGGTTAATATGATTGTGGAGTTTCAGGAATGCCTCTTCTGTGTTTAGCACAGCTTTTGCTGGAACCCTCATCCCTGTGCCAGCATCTCCTGGTGGGGCTGCCTCTGCTTCCAGCACTCCCTGTTTTTCTCTAGCACTTCTCAGGACTCATTCAGGCCCACTCTACCCCCTTGGAGAACCTATTTTTTTTTTTTTTTTCTTTCTCAGCCAAAAGTAGCTGCTTCTCTTTAGCATTTGCTGGAGAAAAGTCTCAGGTGTCCTAATGCACCAGTCTTCCTGCTCCTGCTTCCTGCTGAGGGAAACTGGAGCACAAAAACTGGTGTTATGACTGTCTCTCACCGTTTGAAATATGCCTTTTAGGGGAAAAAAAACAAAGGAAAACCCAAGTTCTAGCAAAATGGAGATTTCTCTGTAGCCATGTGAAGCTGGTGTTTGGGCATTCATTCTGAGCAGAGCTTCTGGAAATCAGCTGCTGAGCAGGGGCATGAGCTGTGCACAGGCATGAGGGGGTGTGATTTGCAGCTGACTCTGGTGAAATAGGGTCTGTCACTCATGTTCAGTCCCTTCTCTTGCTGATGGCCTGGGAGCATGAGGGATGCTGCTTCACACTGCATCCTTTGAGCTTCCAGCCCGGTCTGCTGCTGGTAGAACCCAAAGTTTATAGTCATAATTTCTGGGTCCCGTTGGAAAGCAGCTTAGGAAGTTACGGTGCCATGGTGTTGGATGGTCATGGTGTAGCTCTGCACTCTGGATGTCCTGGCTGCATCTTCCCATCCTGGCAGTGCAGAAGCAGCAGATGTTCATGGTGTGGTATTATCTATTTGCTCAGAGTATTTCTGACCCAGCCTGAGGATGTTGAAGTGAAAGCAAGTAGTCAAGTAACTGCTGCTAAGCCAGTAAATCATTCCTCCCCAACCATTAAATTTAGTCCTGTATGTGAGATCAGAGCAACCCCTATCTCAGTCAGAACAGGCACTGAGTCACAGGATTTCTGTCCCAGACATAAGGGCAGCTTTTATTTTGACCCATCAGTTGCTTCTGCTGCTGGAACACAGTTCCTAAAAGGCAGGTTTCAGCAATCTTCACTAGAAATTACTGCATGGCTGCAATCTCTGGTTGTCCCAGAAAACACTACAGGGACCTTTGCTGGAGTTCACATCCTTGAGCTGCTTTGCTCAGCTCCCTGCTGCATTGGCTCTTTTGTCAGTCCTTTTCTGCTCCCCCCTGTGAGTTTTGGCATTCCCAGGACTTAAAATCTGCAATAGGGAAAGACAATTCTCTTTGCTCCTGTAGCTTGTGCCTGTTTGCAGCTCCAAAGCCTCCTCTTCCCAGCCAGTCACTGCAAAGGCTGTAGACAAAGATTGTCCTTCTATAGAGACTTCCTCAAAAGCTGGTCGTGGGCAAGATAGAGGGAAACTCTGCATCTGGTAAAATAAACGCTCAGACTGTGAAGAGGGAAATATTACCACCCAGAAAATGCTGGAAGAGTTATTTGCTGCATCTCCTCCAATGCTGCATCTGCAGAGGAAAAGGCTCTGGGCATTCTTAAGCTACCAGCATTGCTTATTCCTTTGTTGTTATCTCCCTTCCTCATATATTGTTGAAAAGATTCATCAAGTTGGCTCCCCAAAGAACTATCCACAGGTTTCTGCCTTTGAAGAGCCTTCCCTCCTTTAAGTGCCTCTTCTGTAAATAATAAACTCCATCCTCCTTTTCAAAACAGCCAGAGGAAAAGCTGGGGAGAAGAAGGGGAGGGGAGCTGTTCACTGTGGAGAGCTGACCCCCATTTCACTGTCCCTCCACTTGCACCATGCTGCTGCATCCAAGGCTTGACTCTGAATGCTGCACCTTCCATGTGGGCCTGTGCTGCCATCCCCCAACAACCACTGCCCAAGTGCATCCTGCAGAGCTGCCCCTCGGTGCAGCCCCAGCCCTCCCAGGGATCCCACCAGCTGGTTCTGCTGCAAGGAGGTGCAGGGGCTGGCACAGGTCATGGTTTGTTTGTTGCTGTGGTGGTTAGCCAGAGCTGTGTCTAAATCCAGGGAAAATAAACTGAACACATCTGGGCCTGTCTTTGTCTTTCTTCAGTCAAGTATTAGAAGGAGAGACTGGGGAATTTGGCGTCTGCTTCATGATGGTACCTGTGCCTCTGGGGTTTCCTGCTTTAGACCTGAGCACAGCCCCCTCTCCATGCTGGAGGAGCATGGACTGTGTGTGCTTTTGGCTGCCTGTCCATCTGCCTAGCTGTGTATCCAGCTGTGCAGTAACTCCCATTCCATGGACATGCTCCATGTGGTGAGCAGGAGGGACAGCCCCCTGTGCACTGCTGGGTGTTCAGAGCCACGGCCACCTCGGGTGAAACAGCTCTGCTGCAGAGCCACGGAGCAGCCTCGGGGGGATGCATCACTGCAGGACTCACTGCAAACCTGCCCCAAGAAAGGAGAAGACTCTGGGCTGCCTGGGCCATGCCTTTCACCATGCTGCTCTGCCAGTGAGACCTGCTGGCAGCCTGGACCACGCTGAAGCCAGGAAACGTGGGAATGCAGTGAGTCAAAGGCACTTTTCCTGTTTGTTTGTTTGTTTGTTTTTCCAGATCTCTGCTCTGGCAAAGTCTAGCTCAGAAGTGGACTTGTATTTCTGCTGCAACACCAGAGGTGGGTGCCAAGTTTATTGGCACTCTGTAGCCTCACAGGATCAAGCTGCAGAACTCTTTGGGGTTTGTACCAAAATACAATGTAGGTTTTGAATTTGTTGTATCCAAGTGGGATGGGCTGCCACCAAGGTGGCTTGGGCTGAGAAGTGATTTTAACTCTTGGGTTTGATGTAGGGGCCTGGCATCTGCCAGAGCTGTCAGGGTCACATCCAGAGTACCTGCAGGGCACCTGCATCCCTGCTAAAAGAAAACTGACAACAATACTGAATGTATACACTCCTCCTTGGTTAAATATGCCCCAGGGACAACCTGGTGCACTTATATTTTTGTTTCCTCCTACTTTGGTTCATGCTGCTACTCCTCTCCTGACCTGCCAGTCTGGTAATTGCTGCTTCCTAAAGCCCCATCATGAAGCAGCTCCCCAGGGAGGCAGTGCCTGCAGTCACAGCACCGAGCTCAAAACTGATGTGCATTTCAGAGCACACCTCATGGCTCCCAGGCCAGCTCCAAGGCTTGCCCACCAAAGGGAAGCACAACCCACTTAGGTGTTGGCCACGTGTTGTACATTCCCCAGTTCTATCACCAGCAACAGGAGCCTTTTGGAGATGGAGGTGGTTGAACCATGCCTTAGTTCCTTGTTCACTCAGCTGTGCCCTCCATAATAATAATAACAATAATATATGTAGAGTGGGATTAGCAGGGTTGATTTATGACAGTCATTGAGGAAAAAAACAACCTACCCATAAAGGAAACGTAATGGAATTTAAAAGTATTTAAAACAACAACTGAGGTGGTTCTGTGTGTGTGTGTTTGGGTGTGGATGTGGTTTTGAAAGTGAAGCCTGTGTGTTGTTAATCCATGCCAGGGGACCTTTACTCCCAAGGAGATTTGTTTTGCTTTCATGTCCAAGTGGGCCCAAGCCAAGTTCACTCACCCCTTGCACAAAGCTGCTGCAGGTTGTGGGGCCACTGGGGCAGCCTGCTCTGTGCCACAGGCATGTCTCAGCAAAGGGAAGTCCATCCTATTTCAGGACAATACAGATGAAATGATGCCTTCATTAAGGACAAGACTGCACTTTGTAGTCAGGGATGCAGCAACAGTGTGAAGAGCCAGTGGCAGCAAAAGCACCAAGGCTTGGGGAGCAGTGGCTAACAGGACTCATGACAGCCCAGCAAGGCACCTGATGGCTCATGCAGAGGGTAGGAGCATGGAAAACACCTTGTGTAAGCAAAGAACCTCCAAGAAAGGCCAGCAGAAAGCCTAAGGCTGAGCCCCCTTAGGCTGTAAATGCCTTACTCCAAGTGGCTGCTGAAAGATTCTCTGCAGCCAAAAGCTCACCCCTGAAACCTCACCTGAAAATAAGACTTGTGGCTACTTAAAAATTTCTGGATCCATAATCAAGGCTGAAATACCTAAAGCTCTTTATGTCCAGTGACTACAGTCTAAAGGAACCTCGACATTCCATAGGCATTAGCCTGAGAGACTTTCTGAGGCATTAATTTAAAGTAACTGGACCTTGCCAATGTTCTTGTGGAGGCTTAGGGCTATGTGGACAGTCAGTCTCCAACAACTCCACTGGATGATGACCAATCCCCATTGTGTCCAAGCTAGTTATAAAATATGGTGTATTTAGTCTTTTTGTATGCCTTCTTTATTTCCCAGGCTCTAGACTGATAGAGCCTGGGAAACAGATACAGCAGCCCTGATCACCCAGTGAGCCCCACTGACAAGCTCTGCCAGCAGCCAGCCTGGCTGAAAATCCTCTGCTGCTGCCACTCCATCCCACCCCACAGCTGTGTCCCTCCTGCTGTTATCCCCACCCTGCTGCTGGCTCTCTGACCTGCTGATGGACAATTTGGGTGGCACCATCCCCACCGTGGGGTTGGCAGTCCCTGTGCAAGGGTGTCCCCACCTCAGAGGTGCTGTGGCCATGGGTGGAAGCGGAGCCTGCCCTGGTCTGTCAGCTTTGCATTGCAGCTGCTGAGTGCCTGAGAGCTGCAGCAGCTCTGCCAGAGAAAAGAGTGGGCAAAGCAAGGAGATGGGGTCTGCACTGAGCCCTGCTCATCCTTCCTGCTTACACCTGGCCAGAGCCTGGGCACTCACAGGCAGCTGAACATCTTCCCATGAAAAACTGTCATTAAAAAAAAAAAAAAAAAAAGTTGTTTCCTCCTGTTCACACCCTTGCCCAGCCTGGGGGAAAAAAGAACAAAACAGCTGGCAGTGAGATAAAAATGGGCTAGTCCTGCTTTGGGGAAGAATTATATAAAAAGAGGAAAGAAGTATGTATGTCTTTTGTTTCCACAACTGCTCCTTATGTCTACACCCCACTGTAAGAGCCACTTTTTCCTGGGGGAGGTGTTCCTGCTTGTCTGTGCACTGGGGGTATGACCCAGGCCAGGTTCCAAGACAGTGTGCTCTTCCCCACGTGTGGATGGCCCCACACATGTGTGCTTCTCTCCCACCACTCCATTTCCACACCAGCACCCAGGTGGAGGAGGTGCCTTGGTGTCAGTGAGAGAGGACCAGAACCCACGGAGTGCAGCCATGCACAGTCAGATCCTGCACTGCTGTTCACCCCAAGCACAGCCCTGCCTTCCCTTTGGGCCTGGGGCTCCATGTGGACAGGTCCAACACATGTCACTGACAGAGCTCCCCAGTATCCTCCGGGAGCCCAGCGTGTGTGGGCACCTGACCATCCCCCCAGTGGAAACTGCTGTCTCCACAGGTCTAGAGGATACCACGGCCAGCCCAGAATTGCTTTTATCTTGTTTTAAACACATGGTGATAGCTGGCACTGGGTTTGTTTCCTTCTCATTTAGCAAAACTTTTGTTATGCAGAAAAAAAAAAATCATAAATGTCAGCACGTCCCAACCACCTGGCCAGCATCCAACCCCACCAAAAATAACTGCAGCACACCAGAGGAACTTGAGAAAGCTAAACAGGTGACTCAGAGAGCTGCCTGGCCACCCTCACCTTGTTTCTGGTTGAAAGCACCCCTGAATTTCAGGGGAGAGGGTGTAGCTGTGGTCCGGCCGGGCAGCAGCGTGCAGGGCTGTGGTGGCACAGCACAAGTGCAGGAGCTGCAGTGTGTGGAGCCCTGGTGGGAGCCGTGCTGGGAGCGGGCACTCTGGGGGCCCTGTGGGCAAACAGAGCAGGCTGGTGAGCAGACACACTTGGCAAAGGGGCAAGTCAGCTAATGATTGTTTCCAGGGATGGTTTGGATAATGAGAATGGCAATTCTAGTAGGTATTTCCTGAAGCTGAGCAGGGCAGGGCAGGGGGAAATTTATATGAGCCCAGTTTAGCTCCTACTCCTCCTTTATTTGTAATGAGATTAGCAGCAGAGATGGCGGGGCACCCTCGCCTGCTGCTCTGATGGTGTGAGCTGATAAGCATCTCCTGCCCAGCCTTGCATGCCAGCCCAGCAGCTGAGCCAAGGCGGGGGGGGGGGGTGGAACAGCAGGGAAAACCACCCTTCCATCACACAGGGCCTTTTTGCAACGGTCCTAAGCTCAGGGGTAAAATGTTGCATCGGCCTGGCCAGCCTGATCCTGGCAGTGCCAGGAGTGGTGCTGGTATCCCTGGGCAGCCCAGTGTCACATCCCCTCCTTGCAGTGCTTCTGCACCCGATGTCAGCTGAAAGCATCAGGTTAAACGCTTGTCCCTGCCTTACTGCTGGGATATGAGGCTACCACTTGGCCACCAATGTGCCTTGGGCAGCCCCAGTGCAAGAAATGAGAGTGGTTGATTTGACTGCGTTGTGGCAGAAGCTGTGAAGAAGTGTGACTGCCCTGCAGAGCATCTCCTAGCTGCTCACAGTGCTCTCACTGGACTGCAGCAAAGGTGGAGAAGAAGCTGTCTTATCATTTCCCCTACCTGAGAGGAGAATGTGGATCCCATGACAAATTTTGAAAAAAATCTTCATAGCACCCATGACAAGGTCTGTTCATGGCAAACCCAGAGCCACCTCTGAGTGTTCATAGCCCTAAGCAGGGGAATTTTGTCTGTAAAACCACTGAAATCCCCTCACCTGTATTTTAAAGACTTGTATTAGTTACAGCAACCAAACAAGCGTGGGCCAAGTGCGTCCATCTGGGGCAGAAGCTCCAGCTGCTGTGGGGCACCTTGGCACCTGGCTTATCCTTGCAGGGCTCCCTGCCACCACTGGGCATATCTGAGGTGATGGCTGAGCCTGATGTGATGGCTGAGCCTGATGTCCTCTTCACCATGTTGTCACTGGCTGCATTGCCCCAGGCTGGGATGTCCAGGAAAACCATCTGTGGTGACATGCATTTCTCACTCAGCCCTTTTCATTGAGCCAAATCAACGTGTGCCCATAGCCCAGGGGTGACCAAGCTGCTACAGGGGACATTTTCCCAGTCATGCGGTGATTGTGGGGAGCTGCTCCCACCACCACACAGGAAAAAAAAAAAAACCCACCAGCATCTTAAAACCAGTTTGCAGCCCCCAGGCACCTGGGGGTTGTTTGTTCAGCTCCTTTCATTTCAACACCTCATGTGAGAGGCTGGGAGCTGGCATTCACTGCTCCTGTGGTGCCAGCTCTGAGATTGTTTTATTTGATTTGCCAACCAAAATGGGTGGAAGGGTGGAGACTGTATTTTCCCCTTTATTTTTGTTTTTAAAAAAACCCTTCTGGCCCTGGGTGAGGCGGAAGAAGCTGAGTAGTTTCATGTCTATCTACTCTGTGACAGTTACCTGCCTACAGCACAGCCTGGCTCCTCCAAGCAGAAGAACTGGGTGTGGGTGGATGGTCTCCCTGTCTCAGGGAGAGCTCTCAGCCACGTCCCACAGCATTTTTCTCCCCACCAAGTACACTGGAAAAGGCTGTTGTGTGAGCCCCTCCTCCCTTTCTCTGACCAGCAGATCAAAGGAAAAATGAAGTCAGCCCATAGCCCTGGCAGAGGATAGGGCAGGCTATGAACTCCTCAGCAGCAGTGGGGTGATCGCTGCTCTCATTTTGCACAGCTGTAGGGAAGGGGTTTGTCCCTGAAGTGCCCAGGGAAAGCCCTGAGCCATGTGTGGTTGACACCCTGAGGTGCTCTGAGCAAACACAGAATACCCATCCCCACACCAAACTGTGTCCCAGACAGTGACTCCCAGGGATGGGATGAAGTGCATCTGGACTTTCTCTGGAGCCTGGCTGCAACCTGTGCTTCCCCAGGTGACTCACAGAGCCTTCACAACATCTCTGCAAGCAGCCCAGCCCAGGAGGGTTTTTCCATCTTGCTCATGGCTATGAAGAGACAGATGTTCATGTGCGTCTTGCAAAAGTTCAGCCACAAGCAAATGATGTGCCGTGTTCTTCTGTGCCCAGCAACCTGCCAGGTCCACCCTGCCAGCCACGAGCCCACAAGATGCTGCCACAAGGCTTTCCTGGCATCTTGGGCTTGCCCACCCTTCTGGAGCCTCCTGAGAGGCTGCAGGGAAAGTAAACGTGCCTGCACCAAAGCTAGGCGCTGCAGGGAGTGAGAAATCCTGGCTGGTGAGCACACACCCTGCCCTGCTCAGCTGGCACTGTGCACCCCTCCCTGTTCGCCGCGGTGCTGCCCCTGCAGCCACGACCTGCACCCTGCTAATGAGTCTTTAGTTCCCCTTGAGGTGGAAGATGCCACATCCTTTCTCCCTTTTCCGACTAATTACACTGAAACAAAAGGGGAGATGCACCATACCAGGAATGCTACCAAGCCTGCGAGTCCCCCACCCAGTGGGATGAGGTGGGAGCTCCTGATGGCATGGGTACAGGAACCAGAGCCAGCCTCCCACTCCTCTTGCTCAACTGCTGGCGCCACCAGACAAAAGATAACAAACATCTCTCCTGCTCTTGTGATGGGCCTAGCAGCAAAAGGAAATTTCCAGGTCAGAAGCTCCTGCTGGGTAGCCCATGCTCCAGGCTATGGGGAAGAGCTGCAATCCCAATTTACTCCCACTGTAAGCACTGCATGGTACTGGGGAGACCCACGTGCTGCACACCCCAGGCACTGCCTTGGGTTCTCCCCTGCTGCCTTCAAACTTCATCTCACTTTGAGCACTTCCATGCTTCCCAAGAAATGACATGGATGCTGCTAACTCCTTCCAAATACCTGCAGCTTCTGGAGAAAACCCAACAGGACTTTTTGTTTTCCCTTCCTTCAGTAGCTCTGCAAGCCAATAGTTACTGTGTCCCAGGCCACAGTAGTCTGAAGGCAGCTCTGCCTTGCAGGCACACTTGGTATAAACAGGGATAAATGCAGCAAAGGGATCATCCTGTTCCACCCTGGAAGGGGGAAAAGGGCAGAGTGCTGCCTGGGAACTTGACCTTTTCTCTCTATCATGCCTAGCCCTCCCAGTCAGCACTGCTCTTCTCTCACTTGCAGGGGGGATGCTACAGCAGCATGAATGGGAAGAAAATCAGGCTTAGGAAATTTGCCTGAATTAGTATAGATGTCTGTCTTGGGCATCCTTTTCTGCAGCCTCTCTGGGTTTGATTTGCCTATCTCAACTAGCTGAGAACCTTGTCAAAGCCATTCCAGATGTCCTGGCCTAACCAGGCATGCAAGGGTTAATCTGTGTGCTCCTTGGGCCCAACACCACCACACTTCAAATGGAGATGTAAGACTCAAGAGCTACAGTTTCTTTACAGTTAGATTCTCTCCATGGACTTCATCTCCTGTGAAACACCTTGGCATCTCTCTTCTGCTTCCTGGCCGTGGGGGCAGTACTACAAAAACAGCAGCAAACAAACAAACAAAATCCAATTTCATTCAGCTCTCTGGTTCCTGGAGCCTCTACAGACAGCAGCTGGTCACTGCCTGTGTAGGATCCAGGGTGCCTTCACCTCCTCACCTGCCCATCTTCATGTGGCTGCTGGCAGCCCTGGCAGGGCTTTCAGTCATGTCCCACTTCCTCACCTCCGAGGCAATGCTGAAACCATCTGAGACAGCTGCTGCCCATGGCCTGACTAACATACTTGGCTTAATGATTACTTGCTCATATTTTACCCCTGGGTGAAATGATAAGGTTCTGGGCCAGGTGGAACACATTCAGATATCTCATCTTCGGGGCAAACTGAGTCTCTGCAGTAAGAGTTGTGCAAAATTAAGTTTGTGTGTGGTTTTGGTGCATGCATTTTTACTGGGAGCCCTAAACCTCCAATGCACAGCACAATCCTGCCCACTGATAGCTCCTAAACAACTGACTTCCTCCTGTTCAATCACTAATTAAGCAGCAGGAAAACTAGAATATAAACCATAATAGAAGCAACTGTATTGCTACCCAGTCATTTAAAGCTGGAATAAAAACTTTTCTCTAAGGAGAGCAAATCACCCTCAGTGGCTGGGAGAAACCACCACAGGCTGCTCCTCCAGCTAAGGGAAGCCCAGATCAGGATTTTCAAAGGATGTTGTGGGTTTGAGGCTCCCCAGTTTGAGCCCCCACTAGGCCAGTGCTCAGGGCTGGGTATTTGCTCAGCATCAGCCTTGAGAGGGCAAATACTGCCCTGAGGGGAGGGCACTGGGCACTGCTCCGGGGCCAGGCTCCTTACACACAGCATTGCAGCACCTTGGTGGTGGAGGCCATCCCTTACCTCCTGTTTCTGTGGAAAACATCTCAGTGGGAATACTCCTGTTCACCTTCAGGCCAGCAACTCTCCGCAGGCTCGGCAAGGGCTGCTTGACCATGTCCTGGGAATAAGAAATCAATGCTTATCTCACATTTTGCCACGGCGCGTGGATAATTCGATGCAATTGTGTAGCTGCCCACGCCTTTAATTAATCAAAGAGTTTTTCACGCAGCACTATGCAATATTTTATTTCCTAATGTCCCTGCTCTGGTGTACTAGGGTCTGTTGTAACATTTCTTACCCAATTCCAGCACTGAGGGCTATACAGCCAAGAAGAAGATGGATCACATGTGTGGAAATCTTCAGCATTGTCTCCAGAGGTGACTGCCAAGGAATCAGAAGCTGAATTAATCAGAGCTTCACAAAGAGATTTGGGAAAACAAAACAGAAATAAAAAAGAACTAGCCAACAAATGAAAACAGCCTCAGGAAGAAAACAGGAAGAAGTTAGCAAATTTCCTGGGGTTTCACTTAGGAAGCTCAGGAAAAACTGGAGAACATCAGAGAATCTCCTAAAAAACTGGGAAACACTTTGCTAAAGTTCACTGTTCTAGGACAGAGCTGAAAATCCCTTCCAAGAGGCCACCATAACATCTTCCCCTTCAAACCTTCTGCCCAGCTTCATGTTGGTGCTGCTGATGGGCAAAAGCGAAGTGCAGGTAAAGATGGTTGGGCCGAATGCTGAACACCTGAACAGAAGTGCCTGAAAAACGCCTGTCCACACCTGAGAGCTGGAGCAGCTCTCCCACACTTCGGAGTGCAAATGGGTACTTCTTTCCAGGCTCCCTGAACATTGTGGCAACACCAGCCAGGAAAACTGGGACCTGGGGACTGGGGCAGGGGTGAGCAGTGGGGGTGACTTGCTGCCGAGCAGAGAGGTGGCCCCACACAAGCACTGCTCCACACAAGCTGCCAGCACAGCACCGTTCTCCACCTGCCAGCCAAGGTGGGTGCCATCCTTGCTTCTCCTTGGGGGCTGCACACTGTCTCCATGGCACAGCCCCTAGCTGCAGCAGGTGCCTGCCCAGCACTGGGGCTCTTCTCACATTTGGCCTCCCCAGAGCAGGACCCACACGTGCCAGGGCGAGCTCTCAAAGACACACCATCAAACAGGCGCAGCCAGCTCGCAGCCTCCGGGCCAGCAGCCCCCGGGCGAGCCCCGGCAGCAGCAGCCGGAGCCGCACAGGTGCGCTCGGGGTGCCGGGGGCCGGGCCGGGCCTGGCGGGGTGCCGGGCTCCCCACCCAGCCCGGCTGTGCCGTGGGAGCAGCAGCCAGGTGCTGCCGTGGGAGTTCCTGGCTGCGGCGTGCGCTCTCGGCAATTAGCCGGTGGTGTTTTCTCAGCTGGAAGAGCGATGTGTATCGCTCTGGCAGGGAGCGCTTCTGCAGCCGAGGCTCTGTGTGTGTGCGTGAAGGGAAGGCGCAGCAGCCCTCCTGCCCTCGGGCACGGCACGCACGGTGCTGCAGCCCAGGGCGCTGCTGCACGCTGGCTTTGGCTGGGGGGTGCTGCAGCACGGGGCACCCATGCGGGGCTGCTGCCTCCGATGTGCCTCCTGGGGTGGGTGGGCTCTGGCTCTGGAGGCATCTTTGGGCAGAGATTCACCAACTAAGGGCAAAGCTTCAGGCTTCTTGCACCTAAGGGCTGCATGGGGTGAGAAGAGTCCTCTCTCCTGATTTGGCAGGTGATGGGTTTTGGTCTTCATCTTCTGAATTTCTCGTTTGTGCTGGAGCAGGTTGGGATGGGCACAACACTGGGGGGTTCCCTGTGTGCACAGCAAAGGGCGGGAGAGTAGCAGCTTTCCCAAGAGGCGGCCGCAGAAGATTGGTTTCGCAACACCAAGCCACTTGCTTATTCCTCCCATTTAAAATAAACAAACAGGAGTTGCTGCTGCCGCCCTTGGACGTGGGGTGCAGGGGGTGAAAAGAGAAGAGGCGGGTTTACAAACGCGTGCCCACGCTGTGAGCGCCGGAGGGGCCGGGGGACACGCGGCTCCCGGGGCTGGAGCGGAGCCCCGCACCCGCGCTAGGTGCGGGGCCGCGCGGGGCCGCCGGGGGGCAGTGCCTGCCCGGCAGCGCTTTGGGCTCTTCCCTCTTTTTTGTGATTTTTGTGATTTTTTTTCTCCGCAAATCCCCTGGATAGGGAACCCACGCGGCGGGACACGATGGACACGGGAGAGTCCTGGCTTCTGTGCAGCCAGCTCTCACTTTGTCTCAATTGTTTATTTTCTTTCTTTTTTTTTTTTTTTTTTTTTTTAATACAAGTTTGGATTTCTCTTCTCTTCTCTTCTCTTCTCTTCTCTTCTCTTCTCTTCTCTTCTCTTCTCTTCTCTTCTCTTCTCTTCTCTTCTCTTCTCTTCTCTTCTCTTCTCTTCTCTTCTCTTCTCTTCTCTTCTCTTCTCTTCTCTTCTCTTCTCTTCTCTTCTCTTCTCTTCTCTTCTCTTCTCTTCTCTTCTCTTCTCTTCTCTTCTCTTCTCCTGCTCCAAGACACTCATTGTGAGACTGCTGGCAGCTGAACAGAAGAGGAAAAGCACCATCTCTTCCCCAGGCCTGCTGATTTGTTTCATTGTTCCCCTTTTCCCCTTAGCCTCACACCAGTCTCTTTGCTGCACACGGCTGTGCCATGACAGTGTCTCTCGCAGCACAGCCACAAGCTTTTGGAGCTCAGCAAAGCTGATTGCACGGACACAGCCACACTGCTAAATATTAACAAACAAGCTTAGTCTTCCCTTGGCCTTGATGCAGGTAATAATGAGACTGCATCTTCCAGGGCATGATTCAGAGTGGGAATCTAATATGCCCTGAATGGCTCCCCAGGGACTTTCTTGCCACTGATGATGCAGAGAGCCTAATCTCCTTCCCTAGGCTGTTGGGAGAGACAATGTAAGCATCTGCCTTGCATGCTGTAATGGCTGGTATCAGCCCAGCTGCTGGTGAGTAATTGCTGAGCATGCCAGCAGGCACACACCTCCTGTTGAAGCACGTACCCCATCATCCGGAGAAGTGGCACAGCCAAAAAGCCACTGGCTGCTGTGCCCACATTACCACAAAGGCAAAGGGCAGTGCACTGCAACACTGGTGAGAAAATCAGCTGAAAGGTCCATAGAGACCCTCACCAAACAATCTTAGAGCACTCAAATCGAAATCCAGTGATCCATGGGCCTCTTACAGATATTGCTGTGGGAGCAGGGTGGGGCATGGCACTGCTGTGACTGCAGCCACCAAGGCAGAAGCATGCTGGGCACAATCAATGTCCTCAGGCATAGCAGGGACACTTCTGGCCTTGGCTTCAATGCTACAGGTACACAGCCACTGTATACCACCCTCAGTGATACCTCTCAGTGCTCATCCATGCCTTGGACCTGTAGCTGCAGATCCCTTATCCTGCCCCAATTCCTGCATCTCCTGCCCCCTAATCCCACAAAGTCTTTCCTTTACTCACCTGTGGGCCCAGGCACCTGGCTTATTTCATGAAGGCAGAGCTGACGTTCCTAAGAATAAAACATAAGACACTAGGAGTGTTTGCAAGGAAGTAAAAACATTTTAACAAAACCTGTTAATCCTCCAAACCCTCCCCCAAAAAAATGACTGACCAGTTTGAGCCAAGAAAGTCCATAGCAACACTCACCCAGAAGCAGGACAAAGGACAATTACCATATACCTCTGAATAAAATTTTGGCTCCTTCATCTTAGGGAAGCAAGCTGGGAGAAAGCTACAGCCAGTCCTTGCCAGCAGAGCATAAAGATTAGCTTCCTTCCTATTTATTTGACCTTCATGGCCAGTGTATCCAAATATCAACAATAAGGCTCCAAAACTCCAGCATCCACCTTCTGCTATGTGCTCAGGAAGACAATTCTGCCATGGGTCACAGAGAGGCAAAACAACTCAGGACTCAGAAACCACGAGCTGGAGCCTGGCAGGCAGAGAGAGCTGTTTGCCAAACCTCTGTTGCACAGGCTCAGCTCAGGCACGGCCCACAGGGGCCAGGCAGGGCAGCCCTGCAGGGCCTGCCATGGCTCCCCACTAACCCCCACCCAGCAAATGACAAGAGGCACACTTTCCAAAGCTCCGTAAATCAGAAGGGCAAACAGCCCACGCTCTGACTCGGTGCAGGGCTGGACTGCCCTCATGGTTTTCCCATGGGTTTTGCCATGTGTTTTGCCATGGGAAGAGGCAGAGTGGGAGGCCAGGTCCCGCAATCCTTCCACCATGGCACAGGCTTTGCCATCAGGAAGGGGGTTTGCTAAGGCACACAGGACAGGAAGAACATGATGAGCAAGACACCCTCCACAGGCTCCACTCAAACACTTGCCAAGTTTTGTTGTTTCTGGGTAAGCTTCATTCCAGGGCACTGCTAGCTTCAGCACACTTAGGACTAGCAGCAGAGAAGGGCACGCACGTCTTCAGAGGTCCACCCAGCCTTGGCAAAGCACAGCTGGAAGCTCGTAATGGATCCCTGCCCTGAAAACTTCATGCTTGCCTACAAAGCATCCCAATATCCAAAGACAAAATTCCAGTGGGTATGGGTGGAGGGCAAAAGGTAGAGCAGCAGCTTGGGATTCCTCAGCACTGAAACCCTTGCTGTAACCTAAGCAATGTAGAGGTTCCCCACTTCAGCAGTGGATCACAGCAGTCAGAAATGACAACCATATTTGAAGCCTACCTGTTCAATGGAAACTGAAATCTTGTTTTAGATGATCCAATCCCCTCATCTAGAAGCAGAATCCATCAGCTGAAACAGCAAATTCTCACAGCTGTTCTAATAGCAATTCTCTTTTTTGAGACCAACATACTAATTTTTAATACCACATTCAGGCAGTTCCTGACTGCCAGAGTGCAACCAGGGTGCTGTTACCTCTGAATATTGGTATCTGGAGTCAACTGCTTCGCTAATAATTTGGGAAAAGGAAAAAGCAACAGCAATCAGAACCAAGGAAATCAGGCAGGCATTCCCTACCCCAATTAAACCAGCTCCCAAGGGAAGTTGGGGCAGCCTCTTCTTTTAAGACCTTTGTGGGATTTTCTTTCCACTCTCCCCCATTCCTAAGCATCCTCCCCCAACTGTAATCCATAAAAACTCTAAGCTGTGGGGCCCCTGTCAAAAATCACTGATGTTTGTTAAAACATCAAAAATTACTGTTGTTTGGGCTGTTAATGTGGTGGTCCATGGACAGAATGAAGCCCCAGCTGATGGAGGGGACTCCACTCCCATCCCCTTCAGGACAACCATCCCCACCAGTTCTGACCTGTTTCTTCAAATCCTTGGAATTAAAAATGAGATGCAAAGGAGAAGGAAATGGCTTTGCTAGGATGCTTAGGGTGATGGCCAAAGCCTTTGGTGCAAGGCTGTTTCCCAAGTGTGGACATCAAAGGACAGCACTGATCTTGCCTGCTCCAAGCACACACACCCTCCCTCCAGCAGGACATGGAATGTGGGGCACTAACTGGTGCCCTGCTCAGAAAAAAAAAAGTATGGAAATCTGATGAAAGGCCAAAAAAGAGCCAAGCCAAAGGCTGAAAACCTCACAGTTCAGCAAGAGGCTTACGGAGCTGACCTGCTGCATCTGTCAGAAGGGCAGCAGATGGATGTGTGATGGCACTTTGGACCACAGCCTCAAGACATAGATTCTGTGGGGACAGAAAACTGCACCCATGGGCAAAGGTGACACTAAGCCCCAGCTGCCCAGAGAAGGACATTTCCAAGAAGGCACACAGGGAGGAAAAGAAGTTGCTTGGGAATTCAGTGTCATTTTCAGTTCTGGCTTTTATTTTCATTCACTTCAACAACAAGGTGTCGAACACGCAGAGGCGCCTTGGTCCAGGTAACATGGTCATTGCTACAAGCATTGGCAGATTCTCAGCTCCATTAAGCCATAACACTTTGATGCATCAAAACAAAACAAAATCACAGCTCTACAAGGGAGGGCAAAAGCTACAGCAGTTCAAAGTCACTTGAAGATTCCAGTTATACAGAAGTGGGCTCCATAGTGGCATACAGTGGAAAGAAGGTTTTCACAGCATATATTTTAATCATTAGTGATGCAGCAGAAAAGCTCCATCTCACTGCTGAGTTGAAAAGCAGATACTGAAGTTCTTGTATTCATTCTGGGCACAGCATTAACTGCATTAACCTTTATATTCAGAAGCTCCCTAGATCCTAAAAGTGACAGTGTCTTTTGTATCAGTGTATGTACAATACTGAAGCAGCTCAGAAGGACTACACAATGGAGATGCAAAACCTTGGAGGTGAGAAGGGCACAGCCTAATTCACCTCCAGGGATTTGTAAAGTATCTGCTCTCTTTCCCCATGCTAACACTGCCCTGCTGAATTAATCATTGCATCAAGTCAAGAGCAGAACGACACTTGTGTTTTGTACCATATAGAAAAAAATAAAGAGCTATAGCAAGTTCTCACACTGAGCATGTTAAATACTTTGAAATCTAGGACACTGCTCTTTGAAGTGTTACAAAATAAAATGATACCACAGGCTTTCAGTAGGTGCTTGCTCCCCCTCAACTGCAAAGTAACACAGTAATCTCAGTATGAAAAATACAAATATATTTCTCCAGTGACTGGCTGTTTGTTACATGATTTGTAACTGCACACCTTCTGCATAAAAATAATAATTAAAAAACAGAAAAACAAACAACAACATTTAATTGTGGTTCTGTCAGACCCAGTCGCCCAAGAAGAAATAAAACTGATCATGTCGCACTGTAGGAAAACAAAAAATTACACATACAAAAAAATATTTATATACAAACTCGACAGTGTAACCATCTGGCATTAGCATTTATGGCTAACCAAAACAGGCTTGCAGAGCCACCAAAAGGCAGTCTTTGGATGCAACACAGATCTGGCACAACAGACAGATGGAGGGTACTAACCATATCGGACTTAAATGAAATATGTGACACAGAGCAGGGCCCACAAACAGCCACTGCATTGACACAGGAATATTCAGCTGTAGTAAGGTAGTATAACAAGTCATACAAGCTGCTTTTTTAATCCTTCCCCCACCAAAAAAAAAAAAAAAAGAAAAAAGGAAAAAAGAAAAAAAAAAGTCAAGCTTACTGTTAAAAAGAGCAAGCCAACTTGAAAGCAGCTGTGCAGAGCCTTGCTCCTCAGCCTAGGTTGTATACCTTAAGAGTCTCACTCAGTACTTTGGCTAATAAAAATGTGAAAACACACATTGTTCAGTTATTTGTCCACAGGACCACTGACAGTCAGAGGAAATGCCTCAGAGCATAACTATGGTAGAACGAGTAAAGAAAAAAAAACAGAGGAAAAAATCAGTTTCTCATGTAAACATGGCTTATTGCAGTAACAACACTCATAATTCCCAGAAATGCTCTTTGTTTTAAGGCAGCTTATGGTTATTCTTCTAGCTGCTTGTCACTTAACCTATAGCAACAAACACAACAGATTCCAACCCATTGCAGATATATCTAAAGACAAGTCTGGCTTCCTCCCAAGTAATCTAGCATGGTCCAAACAAAAGGCTTTCTGAATTTAGGAGAGCTGAAGTCCTACAAACCAGAGTGCAGCTCTCACTCCTCCATTTGACTGAGGCTAGGTGGACAGATCCTTATGCTAAACTAGCCAGGCTGCGTGTGGCAAAGCCTAATTCTATAGCTTAAATGTCAGTAGTATCACGGCATGGTTAAAGGTCAGGTGGGGACAGAATTCAAGAGTGAACAGTAGCTTTATTTACACTTCCAAGCCTGAAAGATGCCGACCAGGACATACATATGAATGTATACCCAAAACAAGGAGAGACAGCTGGCTTGGTTTTTCCAGAGAAGGCGAGGCAAAAGGAGGATGGATGCAGGTACTGTAAGCGCTGGCCTGCCCAGCAAAGTGCATGTGCTGTCTCCGCTGGAGAATATTACACATGAACAGAGCACTCAGCTCCATGGGAAGAGGCTGTTTAAGTGCAGCGTTCAGCAGACCGACTCCCATTTATTTTTCAGATAAACTGTCAGTTCAATGTTAGGTTGCTTTGGGTTTTTTGCATTTGGTTTTGTTGTTGCAGTGCATTTGGCTGCTTGGGTTTTTTTTTTTTTTCCCCCCAGAGTTTTGGGGTTTTTTGGGGCTTTTTAGAATTTTATTTCAACCTTCCTGCTTTACAAAGTGGGATAGCTGGGTGAGAGAAACATGTTTCAGGTCAGGGCACCCACAAGGTGTGTGAGGATTCAAAAGTGAAGAAAAGAAGCCCTCTCCCCAAAGGAAAACACAAAACAAGTTGGCCTTCTCAAGAAGGTCAATGGTAGTCAAAGAAATACCACCCACCTTCCCCCTTTGCTCAGCTCTTCCCTTGCAAGAGCTGGGGTGGAGGTTGCAGTCCAGGAGCACAACCTAGACAGCACCCAGGGCATGACCTAGCAGGAGTGAGCAAGGAGGCTCCCTCTGCCCTCTGTCCGGGATGCAGTACCAAGCAGAAGGAAGACAAATGAAGGGCTGAGCAGTTCGTGGCTGGGGCGGGGTGGAGGGGGGCCCGCGGGTCTCACTCCCCCTCCTCTTTGATGCGTTGCTGTTTGTTGCGCCGGGCATCCATGTCGAAGTTGAAGTCGTTCCACTCGTCGCGGGGCGGGAAGGAGATGGTTTGGCGCAGCGTGAAGCGCACGGCGTCGATGACCCGCTCCCCGCGCGTCTCGCTCGAGCCCACGCTCACCGTGGAGGCGCCGCTGGGGGTGCGCAGCAGGTGGGGAGGGGAGGAGAAGTCATGGAGCTGCCGGTGGTCCAGGATGCCCTTCCAGATGGCATGGCGGAACTGCTCCGGGATCTTGAGGCTCACCAGATCCTGCAAGGCAAAGTGCAGGGCTTAGCAGGGGAATCCCAGGGCAAGCTGGGCTCCAGGAGTGAACACAGCCTCTGGGCCACCAAGAGCCACCAAAGCTGCTAAAACCCAGGTGGCCACGATGAGCAGCAGAAGACAAACCACTACTCCTGGAAGTGGTGGTTCACTCCGGAGCAGGCATGTGTGGCCACGAGGTAGCAACAGCCTGTTTTGAAGGCACAAAGTTTAAGTCGCACAAAACACTTGTTCATGCATAAGATGTGGTGATCTAAAGCTAGAAGCCTAACTGGAACTGCAAGGCCTCCAAGACAACCTCGGGGAGATCTGCTGGCTGTCAGTGGTGGGGGATGCTGGGCTGCTGAAGGTCAATGGCCTTGAAAATTTCCATGTTAATTACAAAGACTGCGAAAGGATTTTAGAATCCAAGCCTGAGCTCTAGTATCCAGAGCTCTGGTTGTGACTCTACAGGAACTGTCTTAATTACTTTAACAAAACCAAATTTAGTAACAGACACATAGCCTTAGAAAACCTGTACTTTGGGGCCCCATAATTTCTGGTGCAAAACCTGAGGGTTGCATTACCTAAACTCTGGGATACACGGTATCAGCTTCTGAAAAAATTAGTGACCAACTTCAGTTAATTTGGGTCAGTTTTTCTAATTAGAGCAGCAGCAGAAGGAAGGCAGCCCATGCTAGGGAGAAAAAGCACCACAGTCTCCCAAAGTCTTGGGGGAAAAAAACAGGACAGCCAGCTCAGAAGAGAGCAATGGCCCTGGAAAGGAAGCAGCAGCCCTGCAGCAAAAGCCATGCAAGAGTAAAAAAGTGAAAACAACAAAGAGGGATGAGATGCCAGTGGCAAGGGAAGACGATTAAGGTAAGGCCAGAAAACAGAGGCAGGGAGGGAAAATTGCAGACCACTTCTGGAGAGCCTACTTGTCTGCAGGCGAGTGAGGTGTAAACTGAAACCGAGCCTTGCAGAATTAACAGGCGCGTGGGCTGGGGCCACTTCAGGGGCTCAGACAGACAGAGCTGGGCAAGGGGAAACACTCCTCCTCTGTGCCAGGCAAGGCAGTTACAGTGCTGGCCCCAAGTCCAGCCTCTCTTCACCTCACAACATCTCTACTCTATGCGCAACAGCCTTAAATCAAACTAATAATGTAAAAATAAAAGTATACTCAGTCTGGATTCCTGACCTGTTCCTAAAGCAGGGCCAAGAGCGCAAACAAAGGAAATGGTGAGGAGTTACTTACATCCATGGAGTAATGCTCAATCTGATAGATGGTGGTCAGCCCCTGGGTCGTGAAATAATCCACACAGGATGAGCAGCCCAACCTCGCTAAGAAGCTGCAGAGGAGGAAGGAAGGAAGGAGAGAGAAAATAGGATCACCCTGGCTGCAACAGCCCAAACCACAGAAAAACCAAACACTCAGCCAATCTGCAGCAACAGAAAACAAAGCTTTCACCCTTGGCTTGACCTCCTCCAAGACATCCCAGGCCAGCAAGCCACATCACTGCCACATCAAACAAACGAGGGAGTCCTTCAGCTCAGCACCCAGCAGACAGCCCTCATGGCAGCATCTTGCCTAAGTCAAGAGCCGGTGCTGCACAGCCTGGGTCTTGAGGCAGGAGGGCTCACACAGACCCTCCTGCCAGGTCACATCACCCAGAACGTGGCTGAGCCCACAGCAGCCTGGTGCATGCACAGAGGGCTTTAGCAAGGCATGGGGTCTAGGGCTCAGACACATCATGCACTGCCAATCAGCACATTCTTCCCTAAGGATTCCTCATTTATGGGCAGCATCTTTCAACTGGTTTGACCTCACAAAGGGCAGAGGGGCTTCTGACCCCAGCCATGGCTCGTCAAGGGGCCAGAGGGGAAAAAAAGAAAAACAGAAAAGAAAAAAAAAAAAAGAAAGACAGCCTGGCACCCTCAAACTCCACAAGTTCAACACATGCTGCATCCCTCAGCTTTCTAGGAGTCCTAACATCCCTGTTTCTCTCATCTGCTCAGAGGTGGGGATTTGAGGCTTGGTGCCCAGAGGGTGCCAGCCTCAGGACAGCCAAGAGCCCAGTGGGATCCAGTGCTCCAGACCCAAGGGCTCTGCTGCCTTCGTGTGGGCAGTGTGCTGGGCAGCCTGCTCCCGCTCACCTGACGATGCTGCAGTCTGAGGGGTATGGAGGAGGGGGGGTGCAGTGGGACGTTGAAGGCATGGAGAGGGGAGGAGGCAGCGCCTGCGTGGGGCTGAGGCCATTCATGTCACCGGTCATGGCCATGTGGGTGCCCATCATGGGAACTGGAGGAGAGAAGAAGGAGGAGCACATTGTTACCCAGGCATGCCCAGACCCTGGCTTTGCCCCCAGCATGGCACCCAAGGACAGCACCCACAGCTGAAGCAGCCTGAAATCCCCTGTAAAACCCTGCACAGGGCGAGCTGATGAGAAGTTTCAGGCAGGGCCAAGGACCAGATGACAGAGGGTCCTTCTGGAGCTCTCCCCTCACAGGAGAAAGTGCCACTGTCACGTCACCTTCCCTCCCAGACAGGCTGGATAGAAAGCCTGGCTTGCCCTGCCACAGGAGAGGAGCAGGACAGAGCCAGCAGAGTAACCTAATACAGCAGCCAAACAGCTTTGTTTTCAGAGACAGCAAGAGCACCAGAAGGGGCTCAGCAACAGGTGTGGGCAAGCGTCCAGCTGTTTTGAAATAAATTAAAAAACAAAACACCAACCAAAAAAGCCTCAACAAAACTCAGCCCCAAAACCATGTCTGTCATCCTGGATTTACAGGGCTGCTGAGCACACAGCAGCAGCCAAGAGGAACAGAACTGCGAGATGTTTCCTTTAAAATTAAGAACTGTCTTAATTGAACTGAGGGAAAAAAATGCTGCCAACGTTTGCATCTCCTCTGCTGGGAAAGGATGAAGAAACAAGTCTCGAAAGCCAGAGGACAGTGCAGCCAGCTAGATCTGCAGCAAGCAGCAGCTCTGATCACCCCGTGAGGCTCTGAGCAGGATGCTGAAGCCTTGCCCCGTGGCACACCAGCGAGCAATATTTATTTGGTAGGTTTACAGCGAATGACTCCAGGCTCTCCAGCTTAACACTAGCCATGTGGAGATGCCAAGTTTCCTTGTCCAGACTAGCAGGGAGCACGCAGGCAACAGGAGAAGAAGGAGTAAGAGTTTCTTACTGTTGGTTCCCATGCTGTCGGGGATGGTGGTTGGGGTCAGGGCGTTGCGCTGCTGGGGGTTGATGAGCTGGCTGACCGAGGGCAGCTTGTTCATGCTGTTCATTTTGCTGAGTGGTGGAGAGTTGGAGCCATAGGAGGACTGTGACTGCATGGAGGTCCTGCAAACCAAGGAGATGTTAGGACAGGGATCACAGCAGCTGGTTGTTGAGAGTGTGCACCCAAGGGGCTACCTGGCCAGTGAAATCACTGATACCATAGGATCATCACAGGTAAAGGTCCTTGGAGAATGAGTCAACAGGAAATAAGAGGTTTCCCAGATATTCTCAGCACTTTAAAAAAGTGAAATACCAAAATAAGGAAAGCTAATTTTTTTGTTGAAACTTTCTATTTAAGGAGAAGTGTCTATGCAAGTTTTTCAGTTGAAAAGAATATATGGAATGCCAGCAAACGTGCCAAGATTTGAAGAGTATTTTTAAGTTAAACTCTCCTTGTAGTCAAAAACTTTTTCATAGGAACAAGAATCGAGGAAACCATCTCAAACCATCCTAAACACCCCTGAAACCTGACTGCAGAAACAGTTTTCAGATTGGCTCATGCTTATCACCTTGTTTTCCCCAAAATTCCTAGTTATAACAGCCAGAGGCTCCTTGCTCAAGGCAGATTCCATGCACTTTAGGGACCACTACTGAGATGGTCAGCTGCCTGGGATGCCAACAGGCAGCTTCTGCTGGTGTTAAGGCAAACCTGGTATCCAAACCATGTAAGGCTGCTTGCAAAGATGATCAGGTTCCTGCTGCCACCTGACAACAGCACTAGCCTCCCCCAAACTCCATCCAGCATATTCATGGAGTGGGTCAGAGAGGCTTGCCAGAGGTCCCCGCTGCCCAGCCCTGAGGGTCCCAGCTGCAATCCTGCCACATAAGTGATCCAGACTGCCAAGACTGGGCTGCTTCTGAACAGCAGCCCAGCTCCCTGATCGAGTTACGGCTGTGGCATCCCATCTGGAGTGGGGTCTTATGTGGGACATGCAGAAAATTATCATTAAAGCTGGTCCAACAGCACAATTGGCATAGCACTGCCATGCCACAAGGGAGCAGGTTTATCTCTCTCTGACACCATGGGCATTTGTAGGACTGGGCAAAGGTTTGGGAAACATGCCTGCTTCCCAGGCACAAGTACCCTCATCAAGCTGTGGTCACCCTGCAGAGCAGAGGTCACCCAGCTCACCACAGAGCCCAGCACTCCTATCACACTGACCCCATGGTGAATGTCCAAGGGCACATTCCCATCTTATTTCCCATTGGGAAACTTGTTCCCATCTGGGTTTAACTGGTTACACCAATTCCTGGGAACTGGCTTTTCTTCTATGCAAATAAAATAATTATTACTCCAAATAAGCAAAGTGTAAAAGGAAAGAAAAGGCTTATTCCTAGACAATTTATTAAAACCTTCAGCATTCAAGGTCAAGTTCCATACAATTATATTGTCTCCAGCTTCCTGCACTTTCAAGACTTGCAGTGTTGGGTGGGGAAAACATCTATGCTAACAGGCTAGAGTATCTAAGGCCCTGAAGAAATGTTACCTAATTACACAATTACAGGAGGTACAGAAGGGTGTGAACTGTCCTTTGGCAGTGAAGATGCAGGACAAGATCCAGCAAACTTCACAGACTCAAGGAAGTGGAAAGCACAAGAAGCTTCACAAATTAATATTAACAATGGCAGCAGCTCCCAAGGGGAAGTGAAACCGAGCCATGAAGTTCAGACCTAACTTTTCAGAGTGAAGGGAAAGATTCAGATCTGACATTTCAATTCCCCAATTATGAAAGTTGAGGCCAGCCATGAAATTCAAGTCAAGTTGACACCGCCTTTAGCCTAAAACACTTCTGGATTTAGGACTAGTGAGTATTTCGTCTTCATGGGTTCAGGCACTTATCTTAACTAAGCTTCAGCTGAAATTAATACACACCTGAAGAGTCTCTTACAGCAAAATCTGCATTATCTGCAAGGTCATGAGGAGGTCAGTGAACACAGCAAAATTCCAAATCAAACCAACAAAGGCTTCCCAAAGGACAGAGTTGCACTGTTTGAGGTCAGCAGTGGGCCTATCTTTGCCCTCTCCACCACCAAAGCTAATTACGAGACTACAGAATACTTTGGGGGCAAAAGAAAAACAAAAAGCAATCAAACACAAGCCAGCCAAAAACTTCAGAAAACACTTTAGAAAACAAAGGCATACTTTAACATATAGCTTAGGGACTCTGTGCTTATCTCATTCATACTCCTAAGAGTCAAGGTTAACATCATCAAGTTCAAGGGAATAAAACAGAAAACAAAAGCATTTTTCTTTGTACCCACACTAGTTTCAACTAAGCAATTCCATCACATGAGCAGATGTTTAAAAGGCCTACAGAAAGCCATCTAGCCAAAGAGAAATATCAAGATAAACCAAGATGCAAAATTTTATTGAAAATTAATGTCACACATCAATATAGCAAGAGCCTTAGAAACACAAGAAAATGGTTTTGGTATTAAGCACAAGGACTACATGGTGTTTGAAGACCCATTTAAAATATATTGCTTTTTTTCCTCGATTTTTACAAACAGATATAAGAATGTCATGCACAGTGATTTTCATTAAAATTTTACTTACTAAGTCTCAAGAAAGATTAGAAGTCAGAGCATTAACATTTCTTTGATATCAATGCCAATGAAATGCATTTTAATATCAAGGTATAAGGACTTCAATTAAGAGACTATTATAATTCTTGGAACAGACTGATACAAAAGGCACTGAGTCACATTCTGCAACTGAGTTTTCTCTCTTCAAGAGGCTATGTAATTATTTAGCAAATAACATTTGTAGTTATGCAAGCTCATATGAGGGCAATCAGTCTCTCATGCTTCAAGGCATATACTGATCATCTCAAGAGGTCAGGAAGGAACTTTCTTGTCCCATATATGAACAAAGTTCAGTTCACAGTCTTGTACAACTCTACATTTTCCCAGCTCACTGGATACCAGCCCTTCACCAGAGGCAGCAAACTGCTGGGACAGACCAACTACCTGACTGAGCAGACCAGAGTCCTCGTTGGCTAGAGGAGCACACAGCCATGTAAGCAGCCTTAAATGACATCAAAGGTTCATTAAATGCAATTGGGCAGATCAGGCTCAGAGTTTAAGATTCCACCCAAACCCCTGTGCCCACAGTTTGCTCTCCCTGCAGACCCAGAGCCAGTCAGTGCAGAGACAGACAAGTAGAATCAGAGCTGTCCAGTTCTGTGTCTGCCCTTTCTTTCAGCAGCCACACCAAAGATCACATCCCAGGTTCACACAAGGCCAGTGTGCTCAGGGACAACAGTCTTTAAAGCAAGGTTTCCCACAGGGCTGTGTAGCACTAGGGTGTCACTGATGTAGTCCAATAATGGCACACGAGTGACACAGATGTGCTCAGTTTCATTCATCTGCTTTGAAGGGCCATGAAGCAGCAGGACACTGAAAAGCAGAGAGAAGCCCTTACTCCCCCCATCCCAAACTGCTTCTATGCTAAAGCAAACAACAGTGCATCTTTTCAATCACTCCAGTGGTTTGAAGGCTTGGTACCTCACTGGGAGCATGGAAAGGAGGAGCTCCAGTAGTTACTGGGCAGACAGGAGCTACAGCACAGGGCCAGGGCTGGCAATAATGACTCCCCTTAGATTTCAGGTACGGGAATTTCTCAAGGCAGGCCATGAATGCAATCTGCTCTTCAGGGAATGGAGCTGTAATACAGGGAGTGGATCTATATCAAGTAGCTGACACAGACTGATATAACCTGAGTACCTGATAAGGCTCAATTAGTCCACTTGGTTATTCCTTGAAAGGAAAAGACTTATTTTCCTGAAGACACACAGATGGCAAAGAAGCAACGAAAAGATAGCTGGGATAAAGTTTTCATTTTATCTGCAGAGGACAGACTACAAAGCAACTCAAATTGCTTTCAGCTCCAGGTATTTGATAAAAGAAAACAAGAATAGCACCTTCTAATATAACCACCTGGTAGTTGGAAAGCAAATCAAGTCACCACTAAGATCAGCATCACAATCATCACCCTCTTATAGCCAAGTGGGACAAATAAGAAAGGCATTCCAGAAAACAATAGGATCCAAATAATTTACATTCTTGTTTAGTGAAAGTCTGAGATGTTGTATTGCTCATTACAGTACAAGGCATTTCCTAGAGGCCACACCAAATGATGAACTGGAATCTTCCAGTGCAGGCTGTGGATGCCTCCTCAAACTTGCTGGTGAACAGGTCCAGGAGCAGTGCTCTAAATACAGATCAGTATTTTCCTGTCCCAGTACTTCCATATTGCCATCCAGAAGCAGAAAATGCAAAAATCTAGGAACAAACCTTCACTGGAAGAACAGAAAACAGTGCCAAACATAATCCTATGTCTGGGCTGCATTTACAGTTCAGGTTCCCACCTCTCACAGGGAAAGGTATCAATCATACTGCCTTTCTTTTCCCAAATAAAATGGCACAGAACAATAGTGACCTGCTTTGTGATCTCAAAGAACTTCCTGGAATTTCCAGGCAAGGTAACAAGGCACTTGATTTTGATTACCTTTACACAAGGAACGACTGTAGAGCTGCAACTGTATGAAATAGGCACTGCTAGTGCTTAATTAGCTGTTATTTATATATTTAACCCCAGTTTTGGGGGCTCTTTTCCATCAGCCCTCCTCCACTACTGCTATGGTAGAGCAAGTCTTGCTAAGACATTGGAGACAGTCAGAGATGGTATATGGCTCCCAAAGGGGATGTCAGTAGGAGTCATTACCTGCTGAGATCCCTGCTCTGCTGCCTAGAAGCAGATGATGTGATGGTCAGAGATAAGAGTCTTCTCCAACTGCATCAGGCTTTTTTTCCTTGGTGGGTGGCCAGGCGGCCTGCTCTGCCTTTGGGAGGCACCTTCTCTTCACACTGCCTAACCTCAAGTTTGTCAGAGCCATGTCTGCCCCAAATAAATCCAGCAGACTGCACTGCAGGGCACACAGGTCCCCAGCAGGATTTATACAGCCTCTTGAGTTTCTCCGGAGCTGCTGATCACTGGCGTTTGCAACCAAGCTCTGCTCCCCAGCCATTGTTCCTGGCGTACCTTCCTCACATTTCCATGTCTTGCTGCTGTGAAGACTGGAGGGCTCCTCAGAAGCAATGCCTAAGAGCATGGGTTGAAGAACCCTTCTCTCCCAGCATCAGGGGCTGCTCTTCATGTAAAGATGTTTGAGCACCTCTCAGTAAGCAAAATGCCCACCCTCAAATCCCTCCTCCCTCACTGGAACTATGCACATCCAGATTGTTCCTCTTTTGTGACAGTCTGGCTTGGCACAGACCCCTCCTAGCCAAGCCCCATACGAATGGCTTTTAGAGAAAGAGTTTGATAAAAGCAGTGTGAGAATTTACAAGTCCTTGCTGAGAAAAAGTCTTCTGTGCAGGGATTGCTAAACCCAGAAACACTTCAGGCACAATTAGCAAGACCCTCTGGTTGCAGGATTAATGGGCAAGGTGGACATGGCCTGAGGCCACTTGGCTGAGCCTACTGCAACATGTGATGACTCTGCTTTCCTTTGAACTATGAGGCTTGGAGAGATGGGGCAAAAGATAGTAGGGTTGATGGAAATGCTCAGGCAACATCTAAACTTCTGAACATCTGTAAGGAAAGCGGCTAGCTCCAGCCCCTTTTCACAGCTAGGGAGCTTTGGACACTTTACCCTTTATACCCTGGGCTGCAAAGGGACAGGGACACTGGGCACACATGGATATCATTACAACTCTACCACACATTCAACTTGTGCAGTTCAGCCCACCACTTGGATCGAGCCCACAGAGTCAGGAGGAACTCCCTAAGCTCAGTAAAGCTGGATCAATGTCAGCAGAGCTGGTGCAAAGTCAAAGTCACACAGCCTTCCTTACAATTTTGATGTACTTTACATCAGACCCTTTAAGGTTGGAAATAAGTGGAAACAACTCATGATGCCAAAGTCGAGGGCTTTTCTGCAGAAAAAAAAAAAAAGGTTTCTTAGCAGTGCCACTTCATATAATTATTACCTCTCCCTGCCCAGCAGTACAAATACACCAGCTACTTATACTAGTGCATGACCAGCACTGAAACAGGCCAAATTGACTATCACAGACCATTTAAACACATATCCTCTGCTTCCATCCCCCCAGTCCATGGACACATTTTTTAACTTAAACAAGACAAAAGCCATTTTAAAATTGAGACCTGCTCAGAGAAACTCTGCTGAGTTCCACAAATACAGAAGAAGAAAGAGTATTAACACATTACAAAAACAGGGGAACAAAAGTTACACCAAGACAGACAACATCATGGTTCCCGACCTCATAATGCTATTGGCTACAGCTAAGAGGTCTGTAGAAGTGTCTGTTGTTTTTGCAAAGTTTGAGTCCCTTCAGAAGTTTACTCTCACTAGTCACTCTGCTGCTACCAGGCTGTGTATTTGCCCCACTGTTCCTAGTCCTGCCAGCTGGGCAAAGTGGCCCTGCCAGCTCGGTTTATGGATAAACTGATGGGTTTGGGGGGCTGGAATGTTTTAGGATAGCATCAGTCTGTTTGGGAGGGTCTCTCCTTGAGTCCACGAGTTCACTCCTGAAGCAGGCCGAAAGGAGACTGTAAAGAAGGAACCAGAGAAAAGAAAAATATGAATGTACAGGACCCTTTGCTAGTCACCATGAGAGAAACAGTTACTTTCCACCTTCATGATCACAGTATGGGTTTTCAAAGAGGGAAAAAGCAGATGTCTTAGCACCTACAGTGAGGGTATGTAACAGGGAGATTTAGGAAGCTGGAAAGCCCCAGGCACAAGCAAGTGCTTGGCAAGGAAGGGAAAACAACCAGTTGATAGAGAAATCTGATGCTGTCCTAGTCTCATGGGTACAAATAAGGCCCTGATTATGTTTCCAGTGACAAATCCAGGAGGAAGAAAAGCACTCAAAGAGGAAAAGGAGTAGCAGCTTCCATTGAGTCTACTTCTAACTACAATCACTTCAAAACCAGAAGCTGGTGCTAGAGAGGGAGAACAGTGCCTCTTGGTCATACTGATTACAGCTCCATTATTCTCCTTTGGAAAGCTGAGGGGTCCCTGGGGCCACCAGCTGATGCAGAGGGCACTGTATCCTCAGAGCCCATAAAGCACTTCTACCTGGCTTTCATCTTGGCCATGCTGTAGTGAGAACACTATCCAGGTGCCTGGAGTTCACATGCAAGCACAGCACTACAAAACCAAGCAAAATCATGCAAGAATCCACTGTTAGCTTTCACACCAAAAGTGAGATTAATGAGGGGAAGATACAAAGAATGCCTTCCCCACCAGCCCCCTTCCCACAACAGCAAGCACTGGGATCATCGCAGCTCAGCTGGAGCACTCCAGGCATGGATAGCTCAGTTCTGTCACAGCTCATTAATGAGGTTAATTCCTTCTCATTTGGATAGTGAGTTGTGCTGCTCACTAGACTGAAGGGCAGCCAGTGGGCTCATAGCTGCAGCCCTGCTGATAGGAAAGAAATATTTGCTGGGGTACAAGATCCCACTTGGATGTAAGAGCCCCCTTCTTGGCAGCCATTGGAAGACTTTGTAAAAACCCTTCAGTCACAGGAGTTGGGCTTGGTGTTCCTTATGAACTTTACGTGTCTCTTCCAACTTGAAATATTCTGTGATTCTCTGCTGCAGGAAACTGAAATACATATAGTTTTGAAAACAGTGCTCAGCAGAGTGAAACCCACTACATGAAAAAGTGTTTTGTAGTGAAACCCTTAAAGACTATGCAGGTAGCTCTGTGGGAATATTGATGGCAAATATATTTCACAGCAGGACAATGAGGAAACATTCCCTCCCCAAAGCATGAGCCACCTCTGATATCTCTTGCAGCAGTAATCATCTGGCAAATCTGTTTTACACAAATGGTAGAAGACTATGAACTCTTCTAAATAAACATGTGTGCTGCAGTTCAAGTATGGGCCCCAGGATTTGACAGTGAAAAAGGAAGAATAGAAATGGAAAGAAAAAAACCCAACAACTTCCCACCTATGATCATGAAGGTATTTGGCATAACAGTAAATAGGAGAAAACCATGCACAAAGGAGCAAGCAGAGAGAGGAGATGAGACAGAGAAATATTGTGGTCTGGCACAATGTGAAGCATTGCAGTATTTTAGTCATCTAGTGAGACACAAGAATTCTGATTGTCACCAGATTTGTCCTTCCTATTCCAGAACAGTCAGACAGCTGCATGTGCTGGCCTGTCAAATGCAGTGCTGGTCTGTATGTGCACGAGAGCCATTACACAGTTGTTTTCCAAAATGGCAGATTTATATTTTTAAAACTACCTTTCACCATGATCATCTTAACCTTACTTTTCCTACTCTTCAAAAGAGATGAAGCTTTCCATGTTGTAGGAGTGACAGGGAAAACTCTTTCCACACACCTAGATAGCTTTTCTATGTTAACTACTGCCCCAAAAAGCAAACTGAAAAATCCACAGTTTCTGCACCAAGGTGTGACTCTAGAGCACATGTGGATGCTGCTCCATTTTGAGAAGGACGAACCGAAGGCAACTTTCAAACATTCCATTCCCACAGAGACCTGCTAGGACCCACAGCTTCCAATACATTCCACCTTGGTCACTGCATACACACTTTCCAGTTCCCACTTTTCACATGTGCATTGAACTAAAGGTAAACCGGGACCAAAATTTTAAAGTACATCCCTGCATACAAAGTGAAAGGCCAGAACAGACTCAAAAAGGAGTCTCTGTGCTCCTGAGTTTGGCCAGTCTGACAAGGAAGCAGTGGCAAGACATCTCCCAGCAACCTGCTCACATGCAAGGCTGCTCTTATCCAAACCATTCCCTACAAAGCAGCTGCTCTCCCTATTCTTACATTGAGACCTAATGTTCCTTTTTTGGGGTGCAATTGCATCTTAAGAGTCTTTTCAGCCTAAACATCTCTTTGCCCTGAACACATTCCTTCAGATATTAAGTCATACCATGGATTACTGAGGAAAAAGCACCAAAACCCAAAGTGCACCTAAGAAACTTGCCTGAATATGCATTTCAGCACAGAGGACAATGCTTGATGGCAGGCTGTGGACAGAGACAACTGCAGCAGCTCTGGACAAATACTGAAAGTTATTTTTCTCCATGCTCCTGGCACCCTTTAAAGCTCTTAATCTTTCTCCCCTGCATGAGCACACTCAGCAACTGAGAAAAATGAGTCTGTAACTGGACAAGTGCCAGGAGACATGCCAAAAGAAGTTCCATTAAATTAAATGGCTGAACTTCTACATGCTGGTCTTAAAGGTAACAAAAATACCAACCTCATTTGCCAGGAACCTATTCTACTGATATAGAAAGAATGAAAAAAGTAATTATGGCAAAGCCAACTGTCAGCACCAAGGGAAAGCTGTCATCTGTTGCTGTCCATTTCTGCTTCCAAAACCATTTCTCAGCTGAAAAGGCTGTGGTTCAGGTGAAGCTTTGAAGACAAGCAGTAAAGCACACAAATGCCACAGTGCCTAGGAGCTAGTAAATACAAGCTATAGTATATACAAACAGTGCAGATGACTGATAAAAGTAAATAACAATAATGAGATTTTTAAGAATCCAGAGCCCCTGGATGCTCCAGACATTTTGGCAGAAGGCTTTTCTCACACCTCCACAGGACTCCAGCTGACACTAAAAACACACAGGTCGAAATGTGAACACATGCAGAGATCTGGCAGAAAGCTGTGGTATTGCAGAAGTCCTGAGACAAGGCCAAGGCACTGAAATAAATCCCTACAGGCTCAAGTGGGACTTATGTGGTGCCTTGGCCCCATGCTAACCTCTGCAGAGGAATGAGTTATACCCACAGCCTCCAGGAATGCACGAGATCCCAAGCACTGCCACTGGCAGCCACCTACAGCCTGGGGGCTATTTTCTGTCACCCAAGACAGCAGGTGAAGCAATGCCCATGAATGACACTGCTTACTGCCTGTCTGGGAAGTCATTCTCTGCCCAAGCCTCTGACTGCAAAGCTTTGGGAACCAAGACACCTATTTGGCCTTTCTTTTCTCCATCCTCCTCACAGCATCCAGAGCAATCCCTGTTAGCTGAGTTCAGAAAGGATGGAAAATTTCTCATGAGCAATGTGAAGAGTCATCTGGCAAAGGACAGTTTTTGACAATACTTCAAAAGTGTGTATAGAATCTTTTTTTGAAGTGCCCAATAGCCGCAAAGGAATTTTTTTTTGTGTTTCAGCTTTGCTCTTGACTTTCAGCTGCCTGAACAACCTGAAGTGCTGTTGTACCACTGAAACACCAGCCCTCCAATGCACGAGAGATGCACTGCAGTGGGGTGCAAGCACTTGGCTGAGCTCGTGCTCACAGTCCCAGCTCTACACACTCTTAGCAAGGTGGTCAGATGGATACCCTGGAGAAGACACTGGAGATGGTTCCATGTCTGCTGCTATTTCCATGGAGTGATGGGACAGGAGTGCACCCAGGCTGTGCTGCCCAGCAGGGATGGGCACATGCAGCAGGTTTCTGACCACAGGCTGTCTGTCAATGGCTCTGCTGTGTCTTGGGCTCTGGCTGGAAGTCAAATGAGGCACTGAGCCCATCCTCATTCACCCTCTAAGGCCAAAAGTTGAAATATGTGGGATGAAAGAATAGAGAGGGACCTTGCCAGCAGTCAGGTCATGCGCTGGGGGAAGCAGGACCGCTTTGTCCCATTGCTCAGCCCTCAACTGAGCACCGTGTCCCTGTGAACACCTGTGCAGAAGCCTTCTGTGTCTCTCTCCTCTCTCCCCACTGCACTGACACTGCAAGCACGCTGGTACTCACTGCTTCTGGAGCAAGTGCTGGTGCTGCTGCTGCTGCTGCTGCCGGTAGGTCTCAATCGTGTGCTGGGGAAGGAACTGCATCAGCTCCAGGGACTCTTTGATCTTCAGTAGCATTTCGTATGTCTCCCGTCCCCTCACCTGGGTCACAGGAAAAGGACAGGGGGTTGGGGGGAAAGAAAAGCTTTAAAGGACGGCATTTATAGACCTTATTGATAGCCACCTTAGAAAGTCTTTGAGAATGTCAAGTAAACAACCAGAGCAGGATGCAAATAGTCTGTTTATACAGTATGCTCACACAAAAATGCTAGCTTTGTTCTAGAGGTGCAGCAAATACTGAAGAGTGATAATCTCACACTGCAGGCTGATGAACATCTTGGGGTTGTCATATGGCTCAGTGTGGATCTATGCCAGCCAAAAGCAACATCCTGATCCAACCTATTTAGACAGAAAATGTCTTTACTTGTCTCAGATGTAAGCAGATCTGGTGCTGAATATTACATGCCCTCAGAAAAGACAGCACATGAATTTGGGAGCTGGGTTTGGCTCTCCCTTCTTCTCCAAGCACACCATGATTTGTGATTTAAACAATTAAACATGGCTCATGGGAAGGAGCTAAATGGCCAATTAGAGATATTTCTTGCCCTTTCCAAGTCTGCACTTAATACTGCATATTTCAATTCTATCACTGCATTACAACTGCAATAAACATAAAAGCCACAGAAGCATCCACCTATCAGTAAGAAAACACCCAGCTTTCTAGAGAAATGTCATGTGCCACAGACCCAGAAAGGAAAGAGGAGGAAACCTTGTTAGATCTCAAAGACAGTGTTTCCACCAGGACAGAGAGATCCCTTGGGATATTCTCATATGCCTTGCATAAGCCATTCTTAGCACCTAGTGGGATTTTTAATATTTTTATTTGGAATATGTATTTAAAATTTGCAGTTCATGGAGTTAAAGAAAATAAAAATAATTCTTTCACACCCCAGCCCCATCCTCAGCTCTTTCTGAAGTCTAGGTGAGCCTTGAGTCACCATTAAAGATATTAAACATAGGGTAAATAAAAAGAGAGAGAACTCACTGGCAAGTACAAGAGCTCATCATCTGGGGAGCGTCTTTTTTTGATAGATGTCATCTGTATGCCATGAGTTCCTTGTCGAAAAGCTGGAAAAGAAACCCCAAAGGCATCCCATTAAAAAAAGAAAAGGGGGGAAGAGAGAGGGGAGGAGCACACAAAGAAGAAAAAGGCAAAAAGAGAGATACAAAAGAGATATGAAGTGCACGACCAGCTCAGATCTGTAGTGCTCTGAAGGGATCTCTGCCTGAGCCACTCCAGAACTGTCCTTGAAGCTCCTGGCTCCTTAAGGCAGACACGACTGCAGATGCTGGCTGGCCATGTCACTTGGGGAAACACGTCAGCCAAGGAGTGCTGGCAGAACCCTGGCAAGTCACACTCCAGACAAGCACTGGCTCTTTACAGGAAAGTTACAGAAAATTTTGGTATTATAAGGCTCACAAGCTGCTGGTGAAATCAGTGATCCATAAAGGTGAGACCATTGGCAGGGAGCAGAACTCACTGACAAAAAGTCCCTCTCTAGTCTGCCTCCTGTCATAACCTGCGCCCTGCTGTTCAGCCTGCTTCCTTCACTGAGTACAGGGGAAACCAAAGGTGGATTTCCACATCCTGCATGTCCAGTGAGGACTTGGCTCTCTTCAGAGCACAGAGAGGCTGCTTGCCAGGACGTCGGCGATGCACAGCAGGGTTTGTGTGCAGCCTCAGTCTAGATCCCTGTGGTTGGAAGACACCTGCCACAGCACAGAACACTGGCTAGATGAAGCAAAGAATAACAGCATGACCCCAAACAAGCAGCAAAGGTTCAAAAGGTTCAGAGTTCCAGACATACAATTGGAAGGTGGCAAATAAACACCCCCTCCAGTCACCACTGGCAGGGCTAATCTAACACCAGCAATGCTGCAAGGGAGCCCACACACCCAGACTGTCAAACACTGCTTTGTGAACACCAGCTCAATTTTTAGGCTGATTCACCCTAGGAGAATAGACATCTAATGCCCCCCTGCCTGCAAGCCCATGCACAGCACCACTCTGTCCCTGTGGCACAAGCACTCGGAGACAGCCCCATCTGCCCAGCTCTGCAGCTACTTACGGCGCTTCGTACCATCACCATTCTTTGTGCTGTCAGACACTTGCTGCTTGCGGATGCTGTCCTCGTCTGCCTTGCGGTCTCTGCCTGGGCAAGCACAAATACGGGCTTCGAAACATCGGCGGCCCAAGACTTGCCCACTGGGAAGAGAGGTGAGGAGAAACATCAGCTGGCATCTTGGACACAAGCCAGCAGCTCTCAGCTTCACACCACACTCTGCACCTTCCATTTCCCAGTCTAGATTTCTCAGGTGCTGGGCAACTCCCAGCTGCAAAGATCTAAAAAATATCCTATAGCCCCTTGAATTAAGCTGTTCCTAAGGATGTAGAATGCTACCCTAAGTGGAAGAGAAGCCAGAAGGGTTACACTCATGATGCACAACTTACTCTCTGGTTTCCAGGGTCACAATGATAAGGATTGGGCGGCGGTTCATCCCTCCAACGCAGCTGCTGTTGCACATGAAGTTGTACAAGACTGTGGTGAACTCAGTACCAACCTGGTTGAGACAAAGGTGGAGAGGAAGAGATCGTGGATGGAAAGCTCTGCTTTTCCCAAGCTCTCCTCTTGCATTTCCTAAGCTGGGCTGCAAATGGACCAGCATGAAATAGGCCCCCAATACAAAGCTTCCTTAAAAGAAATGAAGAATTCCTGCTCTCAAGGGATAAGGAGGGTGTTGGGTGTTTCACAGCTCATTTCTGACAGAAAGGAAGAAGGGATTCATTGTGATGAGGACAGGGAAAGCCCAAGACCCCATCTCCTTTGACCAGGGTTACAACCCCCAACCCTTGTGTGCCAGGATGACACCAGCTCGAGCTCACAGCATACCTGCGGTGGCTCGTAGGGGACCAGCACACTCTGCCTCCCAGTGATGGGGTCTTCTACATACTGGGCATGGCTGTTCCCTTCCACTCTGATCAGGTGGCTGGGAGGTGCAATCTGTCCTGCAAAGGCAAAGAGGAAAAAAAACAAGAGACTGTTTAGTGAAGTAAGGTCATGCACAGGGTGGCAAGATCTGCCATCAAGGGAGATGCACGTGGCCCCAGAGGTCCATCAGAGCACACAGAGGTGCCTCTCAGCCCTTGAAGCATCCCTTCCCAAGATCCCTGCTGCCAGGCACCAAAGGCAACACAGGCTTTCTCAAGCTCATTCTGGATGCCTGTGGCCAAATTTGAACAAGGGCTTCCCACGGTCCCAGAAGAAGTGAGCCAAAATGTGAACTGAATGGCAGCTCACAGCAGTTCTTCCAGCAGATAACTCCTGCTGGATTTTCACACCAGCTGAAAGTCTTTATTTTCCTCCCTCTAATGCATATACAAAGGAAATTCCTTCAAGTCTCAATTTCTACTCTTTTTTCCCATCAATTGCTAGCCCTCTTCTGCCTCCTTCCATCAGTCTTGATCCTTAAAAAAAAGATTCAAGAAGCAGTAGAACTATGCATTTAATTAATGGTCAGCTTGAAAAATCATGCTTGCTTACAGCAGCAGCAGAAGGGAACATGATCTTCTCGGTTCCTAGTCCACTTTCCAATAATTAAAAGCTTCCTGCCTACAAATTTTCTTCAGTGTTTCTACAACATATAACTAAATGCTGAGGAGAGGAGCCTGCTATGGATTCATCTCAAGAATTTGTTTTGTTTATTAACTGTTAATTACTTACTCAAAATACAGCCTATTTCTACAGAAATAATTATTTCAGAATAAGAATTTATAGTTTTTTCATTTCTTAAAACTCCATTACTGAATGGTGTCAAACCTCAATAAATCCAGTCCTCTCAGAAAAGCACTTTTTAATATAAAAAACTGTTTTGAGGAACTGTCTTGCTCCACTCTGATTTTACACTCCCAAGTCCTTGCTTATTTCTGGGGCTTGTCTAGCTGGCTGCACTGTAACCAGCAATGGGATCCAGACTCCTAAGACATTCTGCTAACTGACACCAACTGGGTTTTTTTACAGTAGGAGATAAATAATGTATGTAGAATAAAACAGATGCTCATCTGAACTTATGTGAACTTAAATGACCAAGGGAAAATGGAGCCCAGCCCATGAGCTTGCAGAAAACCAAAGGACATTTTAAAAACAGCTGCTACTTCACTAACATGAGGAGAAGCAAGTAAAAGATTAAAACATTAGTACTGAACTGAGAGTGTTACATGTAGAAGAACATTGCCTACAGTTGATGTTGGCACTTAGCATTACCCTGCCAGAGACAAACAGCCCCTCCGTCTTTGAGGCGTGGATTAGGGCTGGAGATGATATTGCATCCTGTTACTAGATCCCTGTCCCAGCCACATGGAAGCTCATTCCTGAGCAAAAGAACAGCTGCTTCTCATTGCAGGGGCAAAAGCAGAGCAGAGAAAGGCTAGCAGAGGGGCAGTGCCTGCCATGGGGACAGACATCCATCCGACCTGGGCAGGCACGAGGTTTATTTCAGTGCTTTCCTCCCAAGGACGAGCATGCACAGGGACAGCTAAAGCACTGATTGCATGATCCTTCCTGCCAAGCACAGGAAATAAAAAGCTGCACAAGGTGTCACAGGGAGGTCTGTTTCCAGAAGGCTTGCTCTGAAGCTGCTGTCACATCCCTCAGTGGCCGCTCATCAGCCAAGCAGCTCTGGAGAGGGACTGCCAGCACAGCACTGCCCTCCTTACCCTCGTTGAACTCCCGGCTCAGCTCGTGGTTCGGGCAGCGTTTGACCACTTCAGTGACGTGTTCAGCTTTCTTGTAGACTGGCATAGCCCTGATGACAGCTCCCTGAGGTGGTGGGGTCATCACTTTGATCTGGATGGGACACGTCTTGGCGATCTGGCAGTACAGCTTTTTCAGTTCGGTGGAATACTGAACGGGGAACAGACCAAAAGAGAGTCAGAAGTTCAGCTAGGGATAAAGGTAGACCAGGAACATGGAGATGGCTTTGTACATGTAATTGAAAGCACCAGCCACTGCACAGGCACTGCATTTGTTTGTACAACAGCCACACTTCCAGAAAAGTGACAAAACCCCTAGACCTTTACCCGCTGTAAAATAGCAGAGCATAAATCTACATCCTAACTTCCCCAAAGGCAAAAATCTTCAGATAAAGAGCACTTCATTTACTCGAACAAATAAAGCCTTTATTTCTCTTGGGCACACACTCCCTTCTTGCAAAGGACACCCACCACCCACCTAACAAAACAGATGCTATTCTTTTCACAGCATCCTGTAATCCTGGAAGCACTCAAAACCACAGACATAAAAGTGCTTCATCCTGTTTTCTAAGAAATCTTCCTACTCTTGCAGAGGGATTAAATCAAAACATCAACCTTGTAACTGAGCAGTACTTGAAAACAAGACCTTGATCAATTTGGGAGTTATACGAAATCTGACATTTCATCAATTTTTTTGAAATCATCTCCTACATCTACTGAACATCTCTGTAGCAGTCCCCTCACTTCTGAACTCAAATCATTACATCCAAAAATAAGGTAAATGGAATCCAGTATTTTATTTTTCAAAGGCCAGAAGAGTTGAAGAGCCCAAAGACCAGCCCACAGTGACCATAACCTAGAGCATAACCCAGCAGCTGGCTCCAAAAGGGAGGCTGTGACCATGCAATGAGCACTTGGAACAGAACAAGATGCTCTTATTCACTGTGCTAATTTGGAGCATATTAGATTTCTCTTAAGATGCTCCCCACTACAACAGTAAACTAACACAGCATTTCCACGGAGTGTGTTCACATCTGGAAACCTTAACTCAGCAAAATATCAAGGCTGAAGTTGGTGGTTTCTTTTCAAAATCCCTCACCAAAATAAAGGCATCTGCTTAGCAGGGAGGATGGCAAGGAAAGTCCCAAGTGGTTCAGTATTGTACAACCTAAACCCATTTTCCTGGATATCTTCCATGAAGGAGACTCTCCAGTCTCCCCTCCTGTGTAAGGCTGCTCCAAAACACAGCAGGTTTTTCAGAACCCTACACCAGAGGCATTCAGTTTTCTCCTGGTATTCCGACATTTATGACTGCAGAGCTCTCCCTATAACAACCTAACCCACAAGAACTGCTGGCATTTCCCCATCTCCTGTGTCCTCAGTTCTTGCAGATAAAGAGAAGTGAAAGCCCCAGGGTGTTTGTTTCCTCACAGGAAAAGGTCTCTAGCAGCCATGGGCCAACAGAGCCCCGTTCCCAGCTGTTCAAACACAGCAGTGACAGGTTCATACTGGTCAGGAGCACCCTGTGGCCATGTACCCCACTGGGACGGGGAGAGCCAGCGCGTGCAAGGGCGGGTGGCAGATGATGTGATGCAGCAGGAAAAGGATTAGCTAGTGATAGTCAGGGATTATTTGCATTCCAGAGTGTACACACTTCTAATATAGGAAAAATCAAACTTGCAAGAGACACTGGGTAGGAGAGAGGGATTAAACATAAGCCAAGCAAGTTCCTTCCCTCCTCACTCAACACCATCCTGCCATGTGGCAGAGAAGATGCTACACGTATTTAAGATACAAAAAAAGAGATTTCTTTAAAATGCAAAGGCCAAATTGTGCAATGTATTTTATGTGCCTTCAGGCTAGAGATTAAACCCACAAAGGATTTACCCAGCCCGCGGAAACGGGGAACATGCCAAACAATTACAAAAAAAAAAGTTGCGAAACACATCTAGATGGTGATTTGTATCATACATCTTTTAAGCCTGAAATTCCTTATTGTTTTTTAATTAAAAAGCAATTCCTTACTGAAGGTAAGAGTGAGCTCACCATGTTGTCTTTCCATCTCAAGAGGAAGAAAAATAATCACTTGTATTTAAAAAGGAAGAAAACCTGTAAAGCATTGTTTCCTTCAACACATCAGTTTGCTCATAGCACTGTGAAGGTTTCAAGGACAGAAAGCCTAAAAAAAAAATCTCAAAAAGCCAACTAATCACCTGGATGCCTTGACATCATTGAAGCATAAAGAATTGGGCACCCAAAGGTGATGGGCTGAAATGCAAGTATAAATATTGAAGAGCAGTGGTGCACAGAAGGCATGGCATATGTGTCCAGTGTCTGCAGGCATCCAGAGAATTGAACAAATGGAAGGAGATACACACCCTCAGTTACCGATCAGGACTCCTGGTGCTGACTGTAATTTTATGTATAGGATCTTCAAAGACAGAAAGCTGGGGTTACAAGAAAGCGGAAAACCAAAAATCACTGCTTTCAGAAGGACTGAGATGTACCCAAAACCAGCACGAATGCTGAGGCTCGTGATCGAAGAGCACAGCCCCTCAGTGAGCAGAGAAAGGGATCTGCTTTTCACCCACCCTTTAGGACCCCAACTGTTGGACCCCTTGGGCTACAACTAGCAAGGAAGGCATTAGACCTACACTCTAAATTCACAGAAAGCAAACAGCCAAGAGCTAATGAGTTATGATGAACAAGCCCATCCAACAAAGAAACACAGGGCAGACTCAAGAGCTGCAGGTTCCAGCCAACAACTTGAACTTGGCATGTCAGGAAAGGAGGGTAACCAGGAGCCCACCTCTGCCTTGGAGCACAGTTAGGACGTGAGAAAATTTAGTGACAGTGCCCAGCAGAGTCAAAAGAGGCAACAGGGGCTGAGCTGCCTTTTTGTCACCTGACTGCAAGAGGAGTTCAAGCCTCACAGGCATTGCACAGGCTTGGGGACATGGCACAGAGCCATGATTTCACATCTACCCCAGGCAGAGCCGCCTGTGAGTGTGTAATCACTGAAGGGACAGTCATTTAACACCGGTGTAAATCTGTCCATGGGCTACCTGCTGTCAGACAGAGACGGGCTTGAGTTTCCCACCCCGCCAACTTTGCTGCAACCAGGAGTAACCTGATGCACAGCCATTTACTGGCATAAATAGATGCCAACAACTAGGTCATAGTGACTTCGTCCTGGATCAGTGATAATCGCTATATCCACAGAGCAAGACAGGATATTGTATATAGATTTCAAAGCAAAGGCACTTCAGAAAGAAAACCCGAGGCAGAAGCTGTTTGTGCGCTCAGATAGTGCCTGAAAGCAAGGATCACCCTCTTGGCACAGGTGCTGCTCCTCAGTGGTCCCACACCACTGCACCCTGCAGGAGGTGACAGTCCCCCCACTCACCATTTTGCTGCGAACTGACACTTGCTGTAATGAGGGGTAAGATTGTGAGCAATTCCCAGAATTCCAAAGCATGACTATTAATCAACATACTTGAGCAGAAAAACTAAATTAATTAGGAGTACCAATATAAAAAATGAGTTTGACTAAACAAACAAGTCTATCAGTTAACAAGATGAGAACAACCATTATCTAGCAGTAGGAACAAAGGTTGTGCCAACAGCTTGAGGAATGCAACACCACTTCCACCAGAGTACAGACCTGAAAGCAAAAGAGCTGAGCCTGGAAATGTGTTATCTACTCAAGAGGGAGAGGAAAGAGCTTTGGCTAGGACTTTTCTTTGGAGTTCAACTGCTGCCTGTCAGGAATTTAGCTTTTTGCTTAATACATTTTAAAATGAAAGATACAAACGTTGCAGTGCCTGCAGCTCTGCTCTCCCCACCTGCCTGTGAAGACATACTGTATTACCCACTCTAGGCACCCTGGCTGGTAATTCAGTATCACAATACACACGCCAGCTACCATCAAGCAACACCTGTCTGATTTCTCAGTAAGCCCCTTCTACTGAAGGTGTGTCAACAAAGGGTTGAAAGGCAAAAACAAAACACTTCTTGACTCTCAAATGGAGAATTTTTGCTAGAAAGGACTGTTGTCTCCTGAAAGGAAGTGCTCAATGCAATACAAGCCACAATGGCTTTTTACAGAGTACTCAATTCCTCTGCAAAACTCTGATGCAGTGAAATCCCCCAAACACTACTTTTGAAATCTACCTCTAATATCTGTTTTACCATCTGATCCAGCAGAGGGATTATGGCTCCTAAATCTTTAAAAGGAGTGGGGTTCAGTCAGCTCTACAAATGCTGACGGATGTCAGCTTGAAGGTGATCCCAGAGGTTGGCTTAAGGCATTACAGCTCCCTGAGCCCCTCCTGCTCAGATCAACAGGTCTTTCAAATCTTTAGCAAGCTTCTTTCAAGCAGTCATGTTTTAGTTCAACTCAGTTAACTAGATTCATTTTACCTGATGTTTTCAAAGCTGTCAATCAGCTATGCTTTCTCCCCTACCAAACTAACTCCCTAAGAAGGGAAAAAAAAAAAAAAAACACATTAGAAGAGTGGGAATGCAATAGCAACCTGCAGCAAAGTATTCAAAGGTGAAAACAAGGAGAGTCACAAAGAAATAGAAAATAATTTGAACATGTTTTAATTATTTAGGAGAAAAAAAGGCAGTGTTTTGTTCTCCTAAAGAAAGGAGAAAGAAAGGAGAAAGAAAGGAAGAAAGGAAGCTACCAACTAAGAACAAAAAGTGAAATTTACACAACCACCTTAAACACTTTTGCTATGCTTGACCATGATTTAACTTTTAATTTACAAAACACTGCTGGGAGCGTGTGGGGGCACATCAGAAACACACATGTGCACATGCACACACACTCTAGGAACCAACTTGTATCCAGAGGACACTCAGTGAAGAGGAGCTGTACCAGGAGTGCTGCACACATGGACATCTCCTTCCAGATTTAACCTTCAGCTCAGCATAACCTTAACCACATGGCTTGTGAACTGACTTGTTGCAGCTTCTGTTTGAAGTCCTCTGTCCCACCAGGCTCCAGAAAAAAGGGGACAGCTTGCTGCTAGTGGACATAGCTGGCATTCAAACCATGGATGGGCACGGCCAATAGGTCCAGTGACACAGATCCACCAAGTGTGGCAACAACCCCCAGCCACACAGCCCCGGGCACCAGGGAGACAGGCATGCCTGTGAGCGTCCCCCATCGTGCGGTGCCCCGGAGCATGGGAGCAGGAGGGGATGCTGATGCAGCCCCACCAGTGCTTTGCAGGCATTTACCAAATTTCTCCACCCCGGGGCAAAGGAAAAACCATGCCACACTCTTTTCCCTCTCGAAGAAGAGCAATGAATCACCCAAGGGTGTTTGCCTTTGCAAAGACTTAAACTTCATTTTCCCCTGGGGCTCTTCTGCCCCCTCCCCGTCCCCACCGCCTCGCCAGACGCGCACGAACGGTGCCGATGAGTTATTAAAATCCTTCCTCCGAGCGCTTTTCCCCGGGAGCCGCAGCCAAAGGCCGCCTGTTGCCACCTGTCAGTCGCGGGGATTAATTACCTGCGCCGGGCGGGGAGCGGCACATTCCTGCTGGCCTCGCCCGCCGGGATGTTGACATCAGGCAGGTGGGCCCCGCGTCCCCCCGGCCGCCCGCGCCGAGGGGGGACGCGAGCCCCGGCGGCGGCGCGCACAGCGCAGGGCAGCGCTGCGGGGCAGCGGCACACGGGGCTCGAGCGCGGGGTGCCCCGCGGCGGGCGGCACTCCCCGCGCCGGCAGCTGCTGCGCCTTGCAAGCCTTAGCGAAAAAATAAATATATGGGTGCGTGCGTGTGTGCTGACCTGCTTAGGTAAACGGGGAAGGGGAGGGGTGGCAGGGAGGAGAGCGCAGAAACGTAGCCTGCGGACAGGGATTCAGGGCCCGGGCCCGCCGCGGAGCCGCTCCCCGGCCGCGGGCACCGCGGGGCGCGGCCCCCCGGGCTCCCCGCGCTGTGCCACCGCAGGGCAACGAGCGGGGGAACAGCAGCTCTGCCCCTCTGGCAGCGGCACAGCCGCCTCTCGCCTTGGCAGACGGACAGCTCCGCGCTCCCCCTCCCCGCAGGAGCGCCCTGCCCTGTGAGCAGCACTCCCGCCCCGGCCCCCACCGCCCGCAAACACACTGTGACTCGGAGGGCAGGATGAAAAGGGGACACGCACACCTGGCCATGGTATAGAAGACCCCCTGAAATTCCCAAAAAACACCAAATTGAGAGCATCTGCTAGATTCTTGCATCTTTAGGATAATAAAGATAATTCCTTCATATGACAATATTCAGCCTCTCACTGAGGGGTTTTATTTCCAAACTACCTCTACCTAACACTGTCAGCAAAGCCACGATAATAACAGAAGTAAAACTGATAATTTCCCATATTGCTTTTGCACTATGAAACCATTGTAACTGTGAAAACTTTACATATGTGGCCTTTTACATTTCAGTTTCATATCTACAGACTTACTTCATCAACGAACAAAAACCTCTTGAGGTTCAGCTTGGAAATCATTTTAAAAACAAACAACAACAACAAAGAATCAACTAAGTATCCTGTATCAAGAGAAAAAAACCCAAATGGAAAACTTCGGAGGCAAGCTTTACACATTTTTTGATACAAAGTGATGGGTGTAAAGGAAGGCTTTACTCTTTGGTTTTGTGAGTTCTCTTCCTCTGCTAGTCTATTACTTAAATATTTTTGAAATTAATTTATTTAAAAACCAAAATCATGAGACTTCTGCAGTAAAATGACCTTAGCTTGTGCAGCCAGCTCACACACTGCTTGTGTATTGTGTCCAGTTTCTCTGCCAGTTTCTAAACTTTAGCAGTAGCAAACAAGTTTCAGATGCTATCAATGTCGAGTAATTTATATTTCCAACAGATTGCTTTGCAGCAGAAATTTTGTGAGGTAGAAGTATGAAATGAGAGCAAATCTGGTAAAAGGCAAGCTGATCTGCTGCTGAACATCTTTCTCAACAATACATCTGCCAGCAACTGCTCCACTATGAGTGCACAACAAATAAGCAACCTATTTGCCTACCACAGAAAATACAACGTTAAGAAACATACATATTGGAGGTTCACTCTCATTCTACCCAAACTCACCTACACTCACCTATGTGTTAAATTCCAGCAGAATAGTGAGGGGTGATCAGCATTAGTCTAAATAATTACTTAAAACTGGATCTGGAAAACATTCATTTCAATTATTAATTAGTAAGCCAACAAAATTCAACAGCAAAATTTTTAATCCTTACAGTGATTGCCAAAGCAGCTTTGTGGATAACTCCACTGCATTTCTTCCCTCCTTCTACAGGCCTGCTACTCTCAAAGACACGTGGCTACTTCACATCCTCCTAGCATGAGGGTAACCCACTGCTAACAAAGCACTACACTGGACTAACAAATATTTGCATCTCTATAAAATACACACACCTGCTTGCAGGTAATGCAAGTGAGTGGACAGTACACATATGACCACGTTTGCCTACATGAAACTAAGTTGATTGTATGACCTCAAGCATCAGAGCAGCTGAACACTGCAACAATGACATAACCAGCAATAGTCCTTCCAGGCAATTCTACTCATTACACCAGAATGCATACTCCAATGCTGAAGGCAAAAACCTCCAGGACTTGATTTAGTAAAAAAATCTTCAGCATACGCTTAACTTTTGGTAGCACTGTTGACCAGTGCCTGCTCAAGTCAGTGTGCCTCTGTGTAAGGGAATTTGTGAGCTCAAACCTGAATTTAAGACCTGATTCAACCTGTATTTTACTGAAAATCTTATTTCTGTTAAAAAGGACTCCAGAAATGAACTGAAAAGAACATATTCAGGCTCCCAACAACAAACCCACCCCACCACATATTGCTCCTGACTCACGTGCCTTGGCCTCTGATACTGAGCACCAGAACCTGTTCTGCTCATGGACTACTTTAAGTAAAGTCCAGGTTGGCCATTTCAAACCTCCTCCTAGCTTGCTGTGGGGGATTCAACTTTCTTACAGTCATCTGTCCCAGGCTCAGCCAAAGAGGAAAGCTGTTGTGTGTTTCCTCTTAGCCTCCCAGATCTCATTTGTTTCAAGTTCTCATGTTGCAGCATGCTCCATCCTACCAGCCAAACTCCAAAAACTCTCATCAGCTAGAGGAAACATCATCTGGAGTAACCAGACACCAATTTTTAATGCATCTCCCTGTCACTTTTGTCCCCTGCTGAAAGTCAGAGGGTGATGAACTCAACCATGAGGGAAGAAGCATAGCAATACATAAAGGTTGCTCAATTAAGACAAAGTAAACAGCAAAGCAAAAATCCCAAAGCTCTCCAAAATTAGTCTGCTCCCACCAATTCTAACCTGGTTTCAAAAACATGAGTCAGCAGTGGAAGTCCCAGACAAGAAGGTCAGATCCTGCAGCCCCATAGAGGCTTTGGGTCCTCTGCAGTTTGTGACAGCCACAGATTCAGGTAGCTCCACACCAGCTAAAGATCAGGGGAAGAAGCAGAGTACAAGCAAATGCCCAATATAAGACATTAGTACAAAATTCCTTTTAGTTCCTTCATCTGCAAATAAGGCGATTTCATTAATAACTCAGAGGAAAGTGAATGAGTCACTCATACAGTATCTGTTACACCAGAGGGAAGCCAAGCTGGACAAGAGAACTCATAAAAAAAAAAAAAAAAAAAACAAACAAAAAAAAAACCAAAAAAAAAACAACAACAACAAAGTTGGTCTGGCAATATAGTCTTTTCAATCAGCAACATCCTAAGCCTGCACATTAGTGTCAGAGTCAGTCCCAGCACTATCAGGCACACTGCCACAGATTGCACCAGCCATTCAACACCCTGGAAAGCAGGACACTTTACTAGATGGTGACAGATTTCCACCCAAATTCTGGCTCATGCCAAAGGACTAGCCTACTTGTAAAATACCACAGTGTCAGCATGTTGTGAGGGTAAGAGTATTTACGTCAAATACTGGCCCATCTTCCTAGCTGGGACACGGACAGGGTCACAGGAGATGCAAACCAGTCTTTGCACATTCATTCTGGTACAGGAAAGAAAGTTCAAGCAATTCCAAGCTAAAAACAGGTTTAATGTCTTATGACCTCTCATACTAAACACCTTTGCCCAGATGCATTTTCTATCCTATTTGTTCTTTCTTGACTTAGGTTTCAGATTCAATGTACTTTACAAAAAGGGCAAATAATCCCTGAAGAACTTCACATACAAATAATTTGTATTTTTTTCCTTGCCTTCCTACAGTGCTACAGCTATTGTGCTGTGACCAAATTCAGGACTGCTCCCTGACTGTTTCTGGAGTGGGGAACTGGCCAATGCACCCCATGGAGCAGGACTGGTAGCTAACTGGGAGGCCAAGGGGCGACCAACCAAGTCAGTAAATGAGTGCTCTTCTGGATGTGCCCTCTCAACAAAGACCAAATGGCTCAGATGGACAAAGATGATCCCCTTTCTCCTACTCACTTTGCTTCCCCTCCTATTTATTCCACCTGAGGGAAGGTGTGGATACCTCTCCACTTCATCCTTCTAATAGACTATTAATCACACCGATGGGAGGTGATGGAAGGGAAGACAGAAAGTATTAAATCTGACAGGCTCTCAAAGTGGCAATGCCAGTGAAATGCATCATTAAGGTGAGTAATTTTCCTGTTTACTTCATAGGCTCTGAGCCCCCCCGCTCCTTCCTCCCTGCCTAGATGTGGGCAGGACCCATCAAGGCAAAGCTTTGGAAGCAAGCAGCAGCGTCCCCAGTTTCTACATAAATGCTGCAGGCCAAAGAGCAAAGGCAAGTTCCAACTGAGTCCTTGACAGTAATCAAGCACTGCGGCGCCTCTGGTCTTGTCTTGTGCATACCTTGCAAGTAGCATCATGTCTTCCCAGGGAGATTTCACTGGCACAGCACGCAAGCGCCTTGTTCCTTGGCTTCTATCTCAGAAAAAAAGTCCTGAAAACACACACACGCCCCTGCTTTTCTGCTCCAAGGGAGACCATTTCCCTCTAAATTGTCAGTGTACTGTTAGAAGCCCTTTCAGAACAAATTTATGAATTTGCCAGAAATCTCTTTTGTTCCTGTGCAGAAAGGATAGTGCCAGACCCTTGCCAAAATGGCATTGAGTCTTCTCTGTTAACGTCCAGGAAACTATCCTGAGTCAGATCTTATTACATTTTAAACTAAGTGCAAGTACCAGCAAGTCTCTTCCATGATAACAGCCAGGGCCTGTCCCATTTCCTGATCACATTACGCTCAACTTCCAGAATTACATCTATGCAAATATTGTTCTCCTGCTTGTTGAGCATTTCATTGATAATTAAACTGAAAAGCCAGCAAAGCTTTTCTGGCCAGGATGGTGAGCAAGGCAACAAACTCACACAGAGACACCAAGCAGGAACAAATGTTCTTCCTATGTATGAAGACCAGCAGAAAAGGGCCCTCTCCTTCTCCTAGACAATAGAGAATCCAGACTGAAGCAAACCATTTCTGCAAACATCCCTCTGTTTTCTGGAATTACTGACCCAATGAGGCCACACTCTAGATCTGAGTCACAGTGAAAACATAAGGATTAGGAAAGACAAAAATTACACCTAACTGAGCAAGTCATAGTTTTACTGAGAACATAAAGATGCAGTAACTCAGAACTTAGGTCAATAAAGCATGACAGCAGCTCCAGAATATTTAGGATGAATGGTGACTAAGTCAAACCTTTAAACCTTTTATTCATGCAATTAAGCTTTGGGGATAAATAGCAAGAAAGTCAACTATTACCCGCATTTGCAGAGTTCTGGGATCTGTATTTTACCCAGATCCTCCTCCTTCTCAGCCTTCTCCTTCCATCCTCAATGACCTAGCTAAGCACAGTCCTTGAGTCAACTCATGTGGTTTCTCCTCAGCCTACTTTCAAAGTCAAGACATGATTCAGCAAGGTGTTTAAGCAGATGCCTACCTTTAAGGTTGGGAGCAGCCTTGCTGACTCCAACAGAACCCAAGAGATTTCACTGGGAATATTCACGTGCTAGAGGTTATGCACTCACTCAAGTGCCTTACTGAACTGAGACCTTGATTTTCCTACATACCGTGGGAAACAATTCATCAAGTTCCATGCTGAGGAACACAGCAGAGCTGCTGCAGCAGCCATCAGGACATTCCCTGCTCAAAAACACAGCACCTTGCCTCCAAGCCAGCCAGTGAGGTCAATGCTGTGGCATCTTCTCTGCTAGGAAGATCAACAAGCCCATATCAGGTTTGGGGTACTCCTTCATTTTGCCTCATACTCCCTGGAGCTGTACAACTGCAGCAATGGGAAGAAAGCTGTTCCATAGAGCAGCATTTATAAAGGGAGGAGGGCTTGCAACAAGTTCAGGTAGTGTTAGCAGCAGTCCACCATACCCCTCAGAGAAATAACTAATCTTCAGTTTTTCATCTCCTGCCCCCTAAGAGTAGAATGTAAAACCACATCCCAGTGAGTATGCAAGCCAAAGGGAATTGTGCAGGAACATGCCACAGAAGAAATGGAAGGCTTGAACACAGCAAAGTCCAGATCTCTGATTTTTAGGCTGCTTTGAAATTTCAGCAAGAAAGCACAAGTGTATAAAGCGAGCTTGCATGGACCTGGATGCACTTCACAGGCAGATCTACAAAAGCCTGCTAGGTAAACTCCAAAGGAATGACTACCCAGATACGCCATGACATAGTAACAGATCTATAAATTATTGAAAGTAGATTACATCAAGTCTCTCAATACCTAGCAATTGATTTATTTCACTTGGTAGCAAAGATAATAATGCCATCTGCATGATCTAACTGGAAATATAACAGGAATTAATGTGGATTTTAGATGCAAATCCTTGCAACCACAACCTGAAGATAGCTTTCCAAGGAAAACACCAAACAGCCCTTTGTCCCTGCAGACCTCACTACTCTGCACTACTTCATTTGCAAACTGCAAGCTCTGAAGACCCCAAGCAACAGATGCTTTGTGAGAAGACCTAGCCCATTCAAAGCAAGACTGCTTTCCCAACCAAAAAGCAGTCTTTGTTACTGGATAACAATGAGAACAGGAATAGTTCCCTGGGAAACATAATTTTAAAGTCAGATTTCCCAACTAACCACACCCAATTAGTAAGTAATGCCATGTTTTTGAGTGATTGTGGAATCCCAGCAGATTTTTTTACCAGTTTCAATTTTGTGATTTTCTCTACTGCCACAACAACAACAAAAAAAAAGGAAATAAAACCCTCTCATGGTCTTATATAGGTGGCAGGTAACAAACAGCAAGCCCCTTCCTCACTAAAAAGGAGTCAAACAAAATGGAACAAAACAAGACAGAGTTGCAACATCAGAAGTTATTCACTCGCACTGTCTGGCACTCCCATTTTCCTTACAGCTCACATGTGGTGCAGAGAAAGGTGCAAAGTCTCCATGGGCAGAACAGGCTGTTGCCCTGTACCATGCTGTGCAGATGAATTCCTGCCCTAGCAGAAAGCAAGCTTTATTCTGAGATAGCTACCATGAATCTCATAAGCCTGCACTACTGCAAGTACTATCAAGGGTAACACGTCAAAGCATCCCTTTAGCAGCTCTGAATGTAATGCTGTCCAAATGAAAAGGCAAGAGAAGGGCTGGGACTAACACTAGCAAGCCATTTGCAAGTGTAGCCCATTGAAGACAATCAACTGGAATCAAAGAAGTCAAGGACTTGGAACCTGCACAAGTTCACTGCCTCTCTAGAATTTTACCAGCCACTATATAGAGGAAGACACCATTAAACAATCAAGTCTTTCTGTCCACCAGCTTTTCAACTGAACAACAGAAAAAAAGTCACAGTGGAGTAAACATTTAGCTCTCCAGGTGCAGACAGCGAAGCACCAGGATGCAGAAAGACCCTAAATAGGATCTGAGATACTACAAAACACACAACAAGCATGTGACCATGCTACTGCTATGACAGACACCAGTTCACTATTGTGTATTGCAAGGCTCCTTTGCACAAAAAGCACTGGGCTAGAAGAAAAAAAAAAAAAAAACAATTTTACAAAATGTAGAGACAACAGATTGAAACACTCCAGAGGGAGGCATGTGGGAAGAAGGAAGCTGGTTAGGGAGGAGAAGCCCTAGCCACAGCACACCATCTACCTGACCCTGAAGGACACCAAGGAACAGAGAGGCCCAGATAGACTGTAACTGTTGCCATGTATTTCTTATTTAAATGCAATTTGTTTAATCTCAAGTTGGATTCAACCATCAAAGGCTCTCTCCTGTAGCACACTGACAGTTCGCTCTAAATCTCTGCACCTTTAATCCTTTAATTAGCCAAGAAAAATGTGATCTCAACTCTTCTACCAACCTAAGCTAATTTTCTGCATGAAGCTTCCAACTCCTGTAGGTTACAGGTTTTAGCTGCTCTTGTAGCCAAGGGGAAAAATACTAAACAAAACACACACCCCCAACACCCCATTCCCACACAGGCTGATGTGTGCTTCTCCGAGGAGCAAGCTTCTTGAAAATTCCAACAAGAGGAACCCATTTTCCCATTGCAATAGTGGGCTGGGAGGCATAATTACATCACCCAACTCGGATAAGGAGCCAACAGAGGTTTCTGGGAACAAGGCAATGTTTGCACATGGCGGGGATAAAACTGGTGTGTTAAGCCAATGCTTGGCTAAGAGTGCCATTAGTGGCTTCAGTCAAACAGAACCCCAGACAGTCAATCACTTTGGAAACTCCCTCTAAAAGAGGATTTCTCCAGAGATGACCCCTGCTGTTTCTCAAAAGTGTCACAGCAACCCAGCTCTGAAGAAAGAGATGGAAGACTGCATAAGCCACCAGAGCATCAGGACAGAGACCCATTTGGGCCTTGAAATACATACCAGGCATTTCATGCAGCCCCAGCAAGAGCAAACTCATGGACAAGAGGGCTACCTAAATTCTTCTTGCCTGAAGCCCTAAACACACTGGAGTGAGGTATAATCTGCACCTGAACACAACCCTGACCGTCTCTCCAGGTCAGGATGAGTCTTGCAGGGCAAGGCAAAAGCAAGCAGTGTTCCTGCTCAAGGCATGGTCCTGGTGCAGCTACAGGGACTCATGGCTGGTCGCATGCTGACCCCCATGTGTGACATGCAGGAGAAGAAGTTCAGGCACAGCAAGCCATCCCTGCACAGCCCCTAAACCATCCTATTGGCTCTGGCACATTGCAGCTGGAATGACCCTGCCCATTGCTGCAGCACTACACAGACACAGCACATCTTTCTAGGCACAGCCTGCACGTCCACACAGCACTGCATGGAGCCCAAGGCTGTGCCTCCCATGTGTGTTTATCTGCCAAGTGTGGACAAGATGTAGGAGGCCTTCCTGGTAGCTGGCCAGGTAACACATCTAAACAGCAGCACCAAGAGTCAGCAGGGATTTGACAAGGGCATGAAGACTTGGGAGAAAGAATAACCTCCCTCTGAAGAGCCAGTGCAAAGTGGAAGAGCCCTATTGACATCAAAGGCAGAGGACAGGCATATGTGCATCTTGCTGTCCTTTAATTTGCTTCTGTGTTGAGGTCTTGTCAAGGATGACCAGGGCTGCCCCACTTACACAAGCACTTTTGGTGAAGTCACAGCAAGATTTGGTTTGACAAAAGGGGAGAAAAAACAAACCTCAACAGTGTGCTGGTTTTAAGCACTAGCAAAATACTACCCAGGTAGTACTACGACCCCGTCTCCACCTAGAAGAGACCACTTGAAATGCATGCCCCTTTCCTCTGAAAGGATTTCAGGACACTGTGTTCACACTGTCCACCTGAATCTGCCCAAATCAGTTCTCTCATCTCCTCAGCAAGAAATTCAGCCTATTAGACAAGCAAAAAGATCTGACTAACAATTGCTACATTCCACTGACAACAAATCCCAGTCACACACAGTCCGCACCTTCAACACCCACATGAGCTACACGTGCAAACCAGAAATACAGCTGCATGTACATCTCTGGGGTTGTCTTACAAAAAAAAAAAAAAAAAGACCAAAACAATGCAGAGTTCAATATGATGATGAGAACCATCAGTGCAATGATAAGAGAACCTCAGCATGAGAGCCTCTATTGCCAGCCTCACCACTCCAGCCACTCCTGAGTCATGTAACAGTTCTCCACTGCCACAGGCCTTCAGAGGCATTTCAAATGCACAATTAAAGGCAGGCAAATGAGCTCCGCAAGCTGCCGTTGCAAGATGCTCATGCTACATTCAGTTCTGACAGGACAAAGAGGATGGGAGTAGCTGGCAAGGAGCTTTGGACTGGGAAGCTGAATTCCAGGGTCCAGGCAGGCAGCCTGGTAACAATCTCTGCACTGTCTTTGATCAAATGTATTACAGAACATCCTTCCACCGACAGTCCTCAGGGTGAGTACAGAAAAGTAGCAGACAGTTAGCGGATTTGCTCCAGGTCACAAAGCAAGCTCATCTCACAGCACCAAGATGAGTAGAGATTTTTCTCTTTTAAGAAAGAAAGAAAAAAAAAAAAAAAGGAAAAACTGTTCCATGCAAGAAAGCAGCTAATCAGATTATTAAAGTGCTTTAAAAGTTTAATGAAGAAATCAAGGCTATTAAGCAAACATTCAGCTTGATGTCTCTTTTCCTTCCTACCCACCCTTCCTCAATGCATTCAAAACCTCTTTTTGCTATGGTATAACATGTTTGAACAGGTACTGAGATACAAACAAGTCTTGGCCCCATCTCATACAGAATGGATTGGTTGCAGATGTTCTCCTGCAAGCTACATCTTGCCTCCTGCAAGAGCATTCATCTCCAAAACACATCATTTCACCTAGTTTGCCTGAAGCCAAAACTCAAAGGTTATTTAATTTTTAATATTTTTTTTTATTAACTCTAACATACCTACAGCTGTGCAAGCAAAACCCCATCTGGTTTTTCAAGGCGCAAAGAGGCGAGCAACTAAGTTTAGATAAAAGTAACGAAGTTGGGGCAGTCATCTTTCTGCTCACCTCTGCAGGAGCCAACAGCAGTGTCAAGGGTGCAATAAAACAAAAAACCTGCTATATTTCAGAGAAGCCTGACATATTTCACTATCTTCATAGGACAAGTCAGACATGAGCTCATACGGTGGCAGGTGAGTCAGTGACGAGTCAGACGAGCTCCTTAATTAAGCTTTAGGGGCAGATGATCTCTTGAAGGTGTAATCAGATTGGTATGGCCAATGGAAAAAGGGGAAAAAATAAAAAGAAAAACATTTTAAAAGGCTGAGTAAACTGCTACACCCTTGCTGAGCCATGCTGGAAAGGCTGAAGGCAGCAAGCTGCCCCGAGACCCCAGCATGCAGGAAATACCTGGCCATCCTGCACCACCCCCTGGCAGCCAGCACCTGCCTGCGTGCTCAGTTCTGCTCCTCCAGGGAGCAGAGAAATGCCGACTTCCCCAGCAAGCAGGTCACTCTGGGGTCACACTGGACACAGTGCCGTCCCAGGGGGTCCAGTGTTAGGGGCACCCCAGGAGCTCCTTGTTCAGAGGCAAGGGTTGCCAACAGCTCTGACCCATGTGGTGGAGAGGGAAGAGGTCACAAGGCAGTCATTCCCAATCACTAACAGAATCAAACTTGGCCAGGTGATTCACCAACATTTAACATGCTACCCAAGCCATCTTCCTTAAGAGAAAGGTCCCCATGAATTCTGTGTTTCAGAAGCTTCTCTGAAATAAGCTGCAAAACACACATTGGAATATCAGTGCACTGAAACAAAATAGCGCCATTAAACAGATTGAGATCAGCAGGGTGACTAACAGCATCAGAGCATTTTTGTTTCTTGACACCAGACATGCAGCATGGAAATTGTTTTCTTCCAGCACGTGTCCCAGCAAATTCATCCTGGAACTTGTCTCACCTATGTAGCTGCTCTTCCTGTGCTGCAGCGCTCCTTCTGAATGCCAGCAGCATCAGCACAACCCAGCTCTCCCCATCTTTATCTTGCACAGATCAGTCTGCTGAAAAACAAGCCCAGAAAGACAGACTCCAACCTCAAGAGGCATGGCAAAGGAAATGGGCAAAAATGACTCATCAGAGAAGTCAGCACACAAAGGGAATGCCAAATAAAGGTCAAATTTATGAATTCCTTGTAGAAGCTGATTGCAAAGCAGTCAGTCCACATGCTTTGTCTTCGTCAAACCTTACAGAACTAATGATAACACTTCTGAAGATTTTCCTAGGGCCTCACCACTTTCTTTGTGAGTGCCAATACCATAAGAGGTTTTAGTAGGATATCTAGAAGCACACAGACTCCTTTTTGTTGAAGTCCTGCTTGCTCATATGCCTACAAGAACTCACCAAGTATGGGTCTAAAAAAATGACTAAGAATGAGTTGCATGAGAGGTTTGCAGGAGAAGAGATGGGAGACAAGGAACTCATTGCAAAACCAGCCACCACCCTGCTGATTAACGAAGAGGGATCATTCAGTGCTCAGACACTGGACAAACATCTCATGGGAAGAGTCTTTCTCTCCCACCCATGGCAATGCTGATGCTCAAATGCAGACAGAGCAGATGCACTGCCTGCCCTGCTGCTGGCTCTGCAAACACCCTTCAGGCTGGGCACCAAGCCCAGTGGCACCGCTCACATCCCTTCCCCATGGGAATCCCTTCCAGCCCTGCCTTCCAAGGGGGTGTCCAAGGAGCTCTAGGTGAAGGTCAGACAGTAAACCTGGGCTCATTTTCTCCCACTGTCAGGTCAGGAGGGAGGCAGCTCCCAGCCACAGCTCACACAGTTGAGCTAATGAGCCCCGACAAGTGGCAGGGCGAGTTTGTTAAGGCTCAGCACCACAGCTAACACAGCACTGGTACAGCCCTGTGCTCTGCCTACAGAATAGGAACAGGCTTTCCCTCTAGCCACAGCCCCCAAATGGCCTGTGTGTCAGGAATTCTCACACCTGGCAGGCCCAGTGCTGGTAAAGCTCAGTATCTCAAGCAGGGGAAGCAATAACCCAAGCAGTTTTAGCCTGAAGACACGTTTCAGTTGCCTCAAAAGTTAGTCTGTAGAAAGACTCTGATGTCCTGTAAACAAAGCAAAATAAGAGGCCTGAAAGCTAAAGCTAGTGATAAGGCACACACAGCAAGCAGCAGTGTCTAGTTGCCCCCCTTGGGCATCTCACATCAGGGGTCTAAGTGTTTTACAGCATGGGATCACAGTTCTGTATTTGAGGGTGGGTATGTGGAAAGGGGGAGGAGGGGGAATGACTTGCACGATGTTACCCAGATCACATCTAAATCACAGGGCAGGAGCAGCTCCTGACCTGGGCATCTCCTCTCCCAGGAGGAGAGCACGGTGCACCCCAGGGCACAAAACATGCAGGGAGGAGAGCCCCGGGGTAGCGTGGACATCGTGGCTAAGGGGGAAAACAACAGGGCCATAAAATGTAGACCCAAGTCCTGTCATTTGTTTAGGAAAGCCAGGTCAGCCTTCAGGTGCTGTTTTCCTGTTTCCTCTAGCACATTTTTCACCTTTCCACAAAGCTGAATTTAGATGGACTTTCAGCAGCTAACACATATCAGCAGACCATAAAACACTGCTTCCTATCAGACATGTAATATTTTGGTCTGTTAAGAAAACTCTCACAGAATACATTTAAAAAGAAATAAAACAAAATGAGGGAGAAATAGCACTCTCCTCCTGCAGCTCCACCAAGTTTTGTTCCAATGTTTAAGTGTTATCTCGAACAACTGGAAATGGTAACATTTGAATCAATACTCAGGTCTATTTGCAAGAGGATGTAAGCTCTTACTTGGGTAGCTATCCTGCTGTGTTTACAATAAGAAATCTGACACACCTGCACACAGCAAAACCTCATGAAAAGACTTCCATTGCATAATAAAGTTCATGCTCTTTCTATATAGAAGCCATTCCTACTCAGGACACTTCTTTTTAAAACAAAGTAGGAATTTCTTCACAGTATATGGCTTGCCAAGCACTGCAGCTAAACCCTCAGCACACAGAGCATCACCAATGCAACACAGAATTATTCTCCCTCCAGCACACCTCCAAACTGCTGTGTGCTCTGTATAGAGTTGGCAAGGACACAATATCTATGACAAATGCAGTATTTCAGCTGACCTAAAGAAAGGAATGACCATCTCCAAGGGCAGTCTTTGCTATATGGTGAGCAATACCTCTTGCATCAGCCTCCCTGAAAAAATTTACCCAAAAGCAACTTATTCAACAGCCACTCAAATAGTTTTTGCACAACTTTTTTTTTTTTTTTTTTTTTTTTGGTAGGGTTGAAATATCTTCTAACAGTGCTCAGTTAGAAGTTTAGAAGTTTAAGTTACAGAGATCAATGGTGTGGGGGAAACTGGCGACCTATTAGGAAACCCTCCTTGCCCTGGAGCTGCTGCCTCCCTTCTGGGCCAGCAGCCGTGACCTTTGGAAAGGTAAGGAGGCAACTGTGCTGATGCCTCTCGCAGCTCTGCCAGGCTGCTTTGCATGCCTAGCACTTGTGAAATCCAGGAGAGCTCAGCAGCTTTTACATACCAGCCCAGAGGCAGTCCCAGTGTTGAATGCTACAAAAAAACAAAACCTCAAAAAACCAACAACAAAAACAACAACAACAAAATCCCAAAAAAACAATCAAACAAAAGCAAAATACCAAAAAAACAAAGCATAAAAAAAATTCTACTCCAAAAGCTGCTGGTTTGGGAATTTTGGCACTTCTGGTGCATTGGTTTCCCTTCTCTAAAATGGCGACTCCACTCCTGATTTGCCTACCAAGCAAAGGTGTTTGCTGATTAGGGAAGTAATGTTTGTGCAGCACTTTGAAGATTTAAAGTACTACATTAATCCTACATGTTGTTCTCAGAACAAGCCAATTTTTAACTAAGAGGAGGGAAAAAAAAAAAAAGAAAAGCTGATTTAAATAGTGACCCTCCCCTACTTCAAGATACTCACTCATCTCCCAACATCAGCTATTCTTATCTGTAGATGTTTTTTTAACCCTTCCTTCTCACAGTTCTCAGAAACCACAGGTCTCATTCAGCTTTTATTTGAAAAATGGCTTCTTTCCAGGCTGTGGCTGTTTCTTGTAAAGTTAATTCCTTTGGTAATACTGCTGGAGGCACATTGGTATGTTTGGTGTGTGTATGTACACATATATATTTTCCCTCTTTTCACACGGTGTTGTTTTTATATATGTGTAGTGAAAGATACCTAATCCAGGATTATGATTCTCTTTATTCCTTTCTCATGAAAGTAGGTGGGGCTTTTTTTGTGCAAGTTGCACTGATGAAAATTATGTTTAATTATGCTTTTTCCTCTCCACATAGACAAAAAAAAGTCTCCTTAAAAACCAAAAAGTTTCTTGCAGCTAATTTTTCCCCTCTGAGTTTTCCTTCAAAAATAGCTAAAACCTTAAAACGAATTTTATGAAGATGAAAAGATTTATGATGCCAGTGAAACTAGAAATTGCTTGCACAAAACAGCAGAGGGATCTTCTGCCCCAGTGGGGGACACAACCCCTCCCCATCCTGTGTTCTAATGCCTCATGGTTTTTCACTTGCAGATCCCAGGAGTAGTGTAGTAGTAGTGAGCTCTAACTCATCTCCAGTTACAGTGGGAGGGAATCAGCCACAAACATTGCAACCAAGAAGCTAAATCCTAGTGGGGAGAGGAGGTCATTTACACCACCTGATGCTTTCTCCCAGCAGGACAGGCATGCTGGGTGCCCCACACTGACTGTGCTGTTTGAAGATCACGCTCAAACGCAGGAAACCCAAATTTTCAGTTCCCAGTGCTGACAAATACCAGTTCATACAGTAAGTAAATAACTTCCCTTCTCATCTTTCCTGGGCACCACTAGGTTGCACGGGGTACAGACCGTCCCTTACAGCATGGTCCTGCACCACAGTTCAGCTCTGTCACCATGGAGGACACTGGGCTCTCAGAGCATAGAGCAAAACTCCTGCTCACACACAGAGGCTATACTGCCTTAGTAGGATTTACAAAACAATCTGGGACATAAAAAAGTAGGAAAAAAAGCAAGATGGCTCACATCACAAGGCATTTTCTAGAAACTGCTCCACAGGTCTGTACAGCTGCTTGTAAAGAGTAACAGAAGATGGTAACTGGTAATAAAAACAAAATATACATGACAAAGATATTATGGGGAAAAAACACAATTACATTCTAATGGGAACCTAATGCACTGAGATCTCATTTTACTCAAGCATAAAAACCCAAACAGAAGCCAGCAGTCCCCTCCTGACTGGTTCTCACAGGTGAACTGGTTCTTCCCAGCTTTGTGAGCTTGAAAACACCTCTCTGCCGTGAGAAAGGCACCTCCTTCAAAGACAATAAGCCTGGCTCCTCTCTTTCCAGGTAGATGACCTAGGAAAAGTTACTTATGCCTGAACAGCTTTGGTGTTAGGTCCTGTAATGTCACACAGAGGGAAACACCTCAGAAGCTCCTCAAGCAAGAATACACAAACGCCACCTCTCCCTGCATGAGGGCGACGGTGGCAACTGACACCCGCCCTGTGCCAAGAGCCCACGCATGCTGCAAGCAGCCTCTTGAGGCAGGCACAGCTGCCAAGGGCTCAAGGAAGCCAAAACTGAGCCACTTTTCACCTGAGACAAATGGCCAAGTACTCACAGCACTTCATCAGCCTGTAGCACCTGCATCCCAAACTGCAACCCCATCATCTCCTCCACTGCCTTCTCCTTCCAGGTCGCTTCTCCCCCTTTGGATTGCACCATCTTTTCCCTTCCTCTCTGCCTTAACAAGTTTAGTTCATTATCACCAATGAACTAAACTTTGCTGGGGAACCGGCTGGGCTGAAGACATTTCCTCCCAGAGCAGCCCACAGGTGCCCAATTTGTCTGCTTGGGGAGGGCTGCAAACCCCCTGTATAAATGAGTTTCTCACAAGGACCCTTCTCAGCTGCCCTGTGCAAACACGCAAAGCCTACACCCCTGCTGACTAGGAGCCTCTGAGGAGAAGAAAACCCAAAATCCTGTAACAAGGCCACATTCAATCCCTCTCTCCTGACAGCTTTAAATGCAACATTAAAGGGTGAAACCAGAATGCTCAAATGACACAGACCAACACCACCATGGAACCACAAAGTGAAGATTCCACAGGAACACTCAGCACAACCTTCCACGTGTATGCACCAACAGGGTCACCAGCCTTTAAAAAAAGTTTTCACTTATGATACTGAGAGAGGGTCAGCAGTCAGGACTTACTGGACATGACCAGAGGTACTGAAATGATGCACTTTTTGAACAGATTATTTAAGAGAATACTGAACACATAATTAGGAACTGTTGAGTCAAGGCAATGTACACATCTAATTGCCTTCTCACTGCTTCACTGTGTTTATGCACAGTCCTCTAATTCATTTTATAGAGATTGGCAAAAAAATGTCCCAAATTTTCTATGTGGATCAGAACACAGAATGTATTTAAGATAAAAATGGAATGAGTCAATCTGAAACAGAAATACTGAGATAGCCCAGCCAAGGAATCTGTTCTCTCAACCACAAAAACCTGTTATTGCTTGTGTGGACTAATTTAAGTGCATTCTTTTCAGCTTCCTTAAAATGCAGCTTTTCCAAATTCACTAACCCCAGCCAGCACAATCCACTTAGTTGCTTTCATGCATGTCACACACACAATTATCCAGCTTTGCTAGCAAAGAGAGTCTGAAATCTGAGCATTTTCTGATGGCTGAAGGTACAGCTGAGTTTACTGAGAACAGGAAAACCAGTGAGCCTGCCTGGAACATGGATTGCAGCTTTGGAGAGCTCCATGTTTCATAACAAACCCTGAAAGGACCAACCCAGCTCAGCTCCAGCCTACTGCAGGGCATGAGAATAAACTGCTAAACTCAGGTATTGCCAACACCCAAATTATGCAAGTCTCACAGGGCTTGGTGTCTTTCTTCAGCAGAAACAAAAATTTGCAAATAAACTTCAGTTTTCATTTTAAAAAAACTTACTTAAAGCAATTTCTGCCTTCTTGTGATTATCAAGAAAAGTTTTAAAATATTTAGCAGATGCACCCTAAAGGCTCAAAAACCTGGGAGAGAATAAGAAGAACCTGTTTGTCTTTTAAAAAAGAGTCTCATGACTTTTAAGGTGGTATCTTGCTTTTGGGGATGGGCGGATCAGATTCATTTTTTGATAGCTTGCATTTGGCAGTAATGTTAACTTTTACTTACCTTGACATACAATTCTAATTTTTACTTCCCTACTGCAACCATGCTTTCCCCTATTTAACAGGTTCTGCTAGTGGCAGGTGATTGCCAAATATTTTTTAGGGGTAAAAGGGAGTGCAGCTGTTTATTTATTTATTTGAGCTCCAGGTGGCAAAGGCCAGCATGCAGCGTCCACAAAGAACAAAAAAATCTGAGGTGGCACACTTTTGAAATGCATTGTTTTCTTCTGCTGCAGAAACGGGAGAAGATACTGCGATGCATGGGCATATGGGAATTCTCCCACAATAAATGAGACGCTATTCTGCTCTAGTTCTTACTTCACCCAATTCAGAGGGCTTCTCCCTCAACCTCAACAACCTACTCTGTCTCATCATTACAAACAATAACTGCTTGTTCCTTTGCAGCATGGTTTTGAAGGAGGTTTTATTGTATGAGAGTACATGCGAGCAACTTTGTTCAACTTAGACTATAAAAGCTTTTGTTTTCAAACACTTCAATATTTTCAATTGTTAAAGATTTTCCTTCTGAAAAGGCTGATTAACCTGCTTATAGCCTTACTCATATTCTGAGGTCATTAATTAAAAAAATAATCAAGGATGCTTATAAAGTCCTCTGCAATCCAATCTCAATTTGTCATCATTAATTAGATCAACATTGCATACAAATGAGACCTAACCTGATTAGACAGCATGTTTTACTGGAATTCCAACTTACGGTCATGAAAGACTTCAGATAGAAAACCTGCGATATTTTCAAAGTGAACTGCTTATACATATGGAATCACCCTGTCACCTAGCATCAGCTAGTGTTTCTCTTTGTAATTTTGACCTTTTTTTCTTGCTCTGCCCACCTCCCCCCTTAATTAGAAGCCCATCTCAACCCTGAGCAGAGAAGCTGTCACACTCATCTCCCTCCCAGCCTATATTACACAAATACTGTTGATTTTGCAAAGGGTGTCCACTGTGCTAGGACAATAAACCTCCCCCTCTGCAGAATTTGGAGGAGAAAAAACAATACCAAAAAGTTTTAAGAAAAAAATGATTCCAGGTCTGTTTTCAGAAATATAGCATCTAAGTAACCAGCAAGTACGCTCTCTACTTTCCCCCACCTCCAACAGAAGTAACGTTGGGATCTAAATGCACAAAGTGGCTTAGAAACCTGAAGCACCTTCACAGATCTCCAATCACTCCAGGAAAGCAGCTCTTGCTTTTTGGAGAAATAATCCATTCCTCTTACCCAGCTCACTGCCTTCACTCCCATGACCTAATCTAACATGACTCAGCCCAGAAGATCAGAGGAGCTCTGGTGAAGCACATTGCTAGCCAGGACAGCAGATCCTCTGCCAGGCACCACCAACCCCTCCCCAGAAGGACAAGGTGGGTCAGACTGGCTCACCCCCTCCAGAAAGGGGGAAAGTGCAACACAATGGATTTCCTTACATAATATTGGTTTCTGGGGAACTGCAAGAGGAAAAGCAGTGAAAATAAATAGAAAACTAAACCAAACAAACTAAGAAACAAAGCTTTCAAGTTTTGGACTCTTAATAAGGGTGGGGCCATCAAGTAATTACACTTTTAATAGGTCACTGCAGTGGAAGAAACTCTTCCAGTTGGGTAAGTTCCTAATCCATCATTAAAAAAAGACGACAGGCATTAATCAAAGCGTATGAAGTCACATGGCGGGGAGGGGGGGAGCAACTCCAAGAACTTGCTCTTGCTGAGAGGATGGGGCAATCACTCCTGCTTTCATCAACATTTCATGCGTGTTTCCACACTTCTCAGGACGACAGTGGGAAGCAGAGCCTTCACGTCCTTCCCCACCCACCCCACTGATAAAGCTGTCGAACACAGATTACCAACTGCTCAAGAGCTCATGTGAAATGAGTTGGTGGATTAATTAGCAGAAGGGCAGAGCTCTGAAGATGGATAGATGCTCCACTTCGCAAGGCCTATTGATTGAAGGTCCCCAGCCAGCACCACAGGACTGTCATAATCCACTGGGAACGTACAGCACACTGCCAGCTCCTGCACGAGCAGCTAAATCTGGGTCACTTGGCTCAGTGCAGGGACACCTGGACCACACTCCCTCCTCCCTAATCAGACAGCTGTTTAAGAGCCCATTCTTTTAGTAAAATACATGGACTTAGACCTGAACAGACTTGCAACATGCATGGGGAATACACCTTCATCTGCTGGTCCACTTCAGGACAATGAAAAAGTAGGGAAGGCTAATTGAGCCTTTCCCCAGGCTGCACACATCTGATGACTGCAGTCACCAAACAGTAATTTTATTTCTTTTTCAAAATCAGCATGTAATCTGAGCTTTGACCACTACCTAGATCCACACTGAAATTCAGCCCTCACTTTTACCCCAAAAAGCCACTATCACTGAGGTGAAACATCTCATTTAAGCTTGCTAGTAGCTCTCTTGCCTTCATCTCTGCTGGAGCAACCTACTACATACGTTCTAACCACATTTCAAAAGACTGCTTTTCGTAGTTGAAAGGACAGCATCAAACACTCCAGCTCCTTGCAGCTGTGTTAGATAATTCTTTGTACCATACGTATCAAAAGAGAATGTCTTTTCATATCTCCTTCAAAGGACACTCTCCAGAACAGTTAGCAAAAATCCAAGCCAGCATTTTCTTGCCCTAAGAAATGCAAAGAAGAACTGACCAAGAGTTTCCTTACCTAAAGGGAATTGAAAATAAATATTGTGTGTAGTGTAAGAGAAGAAACAAGGACATAAAAACAAGTGCGAAGTACAGCAGAGCATCACTCCCCAGGCTGATGAGTAAAAAATGCAATTTCAACCTCCCTTAGAATACCTCACCCTTTTATGCATAAACAAATGGAAATCTGGTTGTGACTGGACCGATCACATTTTTATCCCACTTAACACAATTTTCTGAACAAAGTTATTAATGTCAGTTCTAGACAAATTTTACCAGAAAAGGCTTTTAAAATATAAGGGACATAACTTTATAGTGATCTGTGGTTATATGGCATCTTTTTCCAGATGAGAGCACAAGGGCTCTGTTGCTTTGCTGGCAGTAGTAGCTGGGAGATTTTTTTTTTTAGTTGCATTTGCAGCTAGATTTTATCTGAGATCAAAGCAGTTCCTCAGATTAAAAAGAAAAATAAAAAAAACCCACACTATTTTAATGCTCTTAGCTTTTGGTAAGAAGTATCTTTTTTTTTTTTGCTTAAAAAAAAATAAAATTAAGTCCTTGCTTTTCTTCGGGTAGCGTGGGGCAGGACATTATTCACTGCACCTACTCCAAGTGCCAGCAGGCAAGGAAGGCAAATATTGACCATCTTTAAGATAGCAATATTCATGGTAAACATCTCTACTCTAGAGCCCTAAACCACAACAGCTGGACTTGCAGCTCCAGCAGTGCTGTGTCCTGAGCTATGAAGTCTCTAGAGCTGGAAAAATTAAGCCAGTGCCACCAAGGATCAAGAGCTGGGCTTCAGGCTTCAAGCTTCTGCCTTTTTTTGCTAAGAAGTGTTCTGACAGCAAAGTGTTAAATAAAAAACCCAAAACACCAAACCAACAAAACTCTACACTAAAACAACCCCACACCCTTGAAGGAAACCCCAAACAACACACAGGGCTGACCCGAGCTGGTGACACGCTGGGCTTCCCACACCAGCTGCAAGAGAAGGACACAAAATGACAGGCTCACACTCCCTGGGTCTGAGCAAGGAGCACCATCTCCACCCCTGCTGGCACGGCCCTGCGTGCCAAACCTCATACAAACCCACAGATGTTGGGGAAAGCCAAGGGAAGCGCTGAGGCAGTGCTAATGCCCACCTCAGGTTTTACTCCAGTGCTCCTGCTAGGCCCAAAAAGAGAACCACTTGTTCATCATGCATGATCTCTACGTGACTGGTTTTTTGCAAGGCATTTTAGTCTCCTGGGATTTAGTGGTATTACTGAGGGTTAAATTCCCACCACACCCTCTCAGAGCAACCAAGATAAATGTCTCCCTTCTGTGTGACACATCACGCCCTGCAGAGGACTCGGGTCACTTTGCTCTTGCACAAGCCTGCATATGTATTACATGAATAAAGTCACTACAGGCAGGGGGACCAAAGGCAGTAAAGGGATGCTGTGTCCTTACCGTCCATGTTGCTGACTTTGCTGTGCTGGACTGTTGAAATGATACATCGAAGCTGTGAGGGCCTGGGTAGTCTGTGTTGGAAGGGATGGCTGGGGAGGGAGAGAGGGCGTCAAAAGTCGAGCTGGGCTGGGCGTAGGGCGAGGGGGCCGTGACGCTGTTCTGCGCGTGCTCCGTGTTGTAAGGGCTGGTGGAGGAAGAGCCATTCTGGATCTGCTGGTCCATGCTGTTCAGGAGCCCCAGGTTCGTGTACTGTGGCTGCAGGCAAAGAGATGCACAGGAGTGTTAGAGGAGCAGCATCAGCACAGGCTGGCCAGACGTGGCACAGCCTCCACCATAGAGGATGCACAGCATCATCTCAGCACCACTGTTCGTGTCACACCAGGAGGGAGATTTGCAAAGGATATCCCCCTCTTTACATTGGTGACTGAAACAGAAAGGAGTACAGCTTCTCAGTCACACACTGGACCAACAGCAGAGCTGGGAAAACAGCCTGTACATAACCAGGAGGTGATTTGCAAGGTAGAAAGCCACCACAGAGAGACAGGCTCGCTATGTCTAGCAACACACAGTCAGACCTTTTCAAAGGTACTGCTGAAACCTGATGGAAGTCAGCAAGTTCACTACAGTGCAACTGGCTCTAATTTGTACAAGGCTACACCATCTTCAACAGCCTGATGCTCTACACAAAGGCTATGGATCTGATCCCACTAGGCAAGATGACATCAGGACCTCTAACTCAGGTGGTAACTGTGCTGAAATATGACTCACCAGCCTATCTGCACCTTGCATTCGACTCCCCCTGACCAGTCACAGATGGTGGTGGAGAATTAAAGTTCTATCAAGCAGAATGGAAACAGACTGCATAGAAGGCTTCTTCTCTTAAGAAGTATCGGTTGTACAGTTAAGTGTAGTTAACTACTAGTAGTAAAGTGCTACTTAGCACTTTAAAAGCCTTCAAGTGCAAACAATATATGAAACAACTGGAAGACATCAAAACCACAAACCTCTTAGAATAGAGTACAGAAAGGGCAAAGGTTGGATTAAGGAGAGGTGAACAGAAAAAAATACATCTAATACCTAAATTCAATGTGTAGCCATGGTCCCCCACCTCAAAGAGAGGGGAACGCAGTTTACAGGGAGGTGACCAGAATAAGCAAATCCTTTTAATGCCCTCCTGTAATGTGACAGCCGATGACAACTTTTCAGCCTGGGAAAAAGACCATGAGAAGAAAGGTGCAACTCAGCATGACAGAAGGTGAAAAATTCCTAGATAACACGGAAAAAGAGCAAATACAAAATTAATTTTCATGTTCTCTTAAAAGAGGAGTTGGGGAATAAGCAAACATCTTGAGGAGAATTTTGGCTTAAACACACAGTTATTCTTCACAAAAGACTTGTACTTCACAAAACCCACAAATAAACATGGATTGTTTTTTGCCATAAAATGTCACAATACTAAAAGCCTAAGTTCAAAAAGGCAGGAGACAAGTTCTGCTTGAGAAAAATCCATCAAAACAAGTGTATCTGATTTTAATATTCTGAAGTACCAACACTTGGAAGCTGGGAAAGTATTCTGGAGAAAGTTACACAACTGCCACACGTTTTTAATCCTTTGAAGGACATGGCACTGGCCAGAGTAACAGGGCAGCAGGTGGGATTCAGTCAGGTACATTGGGTTCACAGCCTCATCCTTGTGTGTGTCCAAAGGGCACTAACTGTGCCCATCTCAGGGCAAGCAGCATCACAAAGGTTTGTGGTGCCCATTCCCAACAGCTCTGGGCTCAGCCAAGAACATGCAGCAATAAAGGCACCTGGTTCTGCCATCTCAGCAGAAGGGACTCAGGCTCTTTCTCTCATCCGAGGCTCCAAGCAGCTGATGTCCCTCAACATCCTGTAGCTCCAGTCCCACCCAGAGTGATCAAGCTCATCTGTCAGTATTTCAGCTACTCTGCTCACAACTTCCCTCATCTTTCCAACAGTTATTCCTCTTCTTATCAGCCATGAAGCAAAGGCTCCCTGAGTCAGAACACCAACCACAAGATCCATAACAAAAAGCTTTCTCAATACTGGGAATCCCAGTAGCCCTATTGAAGCTTCAAGTAGCACATCACTCCTCCAAAGACCTGAAAGGGAAGGACACAACCTAGCTGTTGAGCTCTCCTGGGAACTTTGGATTAGCCATTTAACACCCAGCTTTACCAGTCTCTTCAGCCACAGAGGAAAACAGGATGGTCCCTTTGCAAAGTTGAAGTGTCTTCCATGTGCCCAAAGACCTCACATTCTCAGCTGTACTTCCAGAATGGAAGTAGAGAAATTCAAACCACCCACTGCAGCTCTTCCTTAGGTTTCTGTTTCACTAGAAGAAGCTAATATTTTCTGGGGGTTTTATTAAACACTCAAGGTGAGGCTGGTGCTCTGGGATCTTCAGTGAGGCACATGGGACCATAGAGAGATGGATCAGCTTGCTACTAGGAGCTGTGCTGTGAAGGTGTGGGCACAGGGGAACAGCACAGAAAATTGCATTTTGGAAGCTGGGATAGGCTGCAGAGAGCAGGGAGAGTTGGTTCCCTCCCTGGCTCTGTCAGCGACTCGCTGTGTCCTTGGGCAAGGCAACTCTCCTCCCCCTCCACCCTACTGCAGGCAGCAAGGTCTGCAGGGCAGGGATTGCTCCTCACCCTGTAAAAAGCCCTGCACTTAATGGGCCTCCTTTGTCTCAGGCCTGCAGGCAGAAGAGTAATAAAAGCAATTACATATTGAGTCCTAATCCTGGGTGAACCAGTGACTCAGGTTAGTCATTTGCCCTCCTTGCCTCAGTTTCCTCCTCTGGAGCAGTGTGGATGTTATTAGTGCCCAGCACCCCTGTTAGATGGGAGATCTTGTATTTAATTGGACTCAAAGCTAAACAGTTGATGGGGGAAGAGAGTGATCCAGACTGGTTCTTCTTCTCCAAAAGGAGATTGCAGCTTTGGCAACACAGATGACAGTTATGTCTCATCTCCTGCAGGCTATTCACTCAACCAAGACCTATTTAACGGACTTTTGGTACACATCTTCCCTTGAGGCTAATTTCATATGGAAAGAGCCAGAATTCTGACATGCTGTACCAGGAAGAGTTTTTTACCTGATCAATAATTTTGCATTTCATCAAAAAACAACCCTCCTGCCCCAGAATACCCTAGTGAGACCTGAAGACTTCCCAAAAATGTAGAAGTACCATTCAATTGTTTCATTCCTCACAGAGATTATAATCAGACACACTCCCTAACCAGCAAATGATGAGAAGACAGCTGTGATGAAAACAGTCTCCTACACCAGCTCAGACACACAGACAGCAAAACAATAGTGTTTCAGCTTTCACTTAAAAACTATTTCTCTAATCCCAGGCCACTTAAGCTAATAGGGAAAGATGGCCAAACAAGCGGTCAGTGTTAACAAGACAGCGCAGCCTGGAAATGCTGAAGGTGCTGCCTGGGATCCAATTAAACAAAAATAATAAAATAAGTGCCCCATTAAAATGTAAGATATCCTTCAGATATTCCAAGATCCTTTTCATTCCTTTCAGTCCAGGGACCATCTGTCTAAATGTTATCGGCGGAGCAGCCATTCCAGTGCATTTATACACTCACATGCCACAGCCGAATGCCGTGTCCCCATTTGCTCTTTAAATAACTATTAATCTCCTTGCACTTATCCTCATGCTGACACAAGCAGCTGTTGGACTCCCCTTCTGCTGCTTCGAGTCCCGCCAGCCTTTCACCTTCCCTGGCCCCTGGGTCCCCTCCCCAGGCAGGTGCTCCATCCCTGTGACAAAGCCACCAGGTTTGCACACACCCCTGCACTAAGCCCGGTCTCCAAGCTATGCCCCAAGGCAGGCGCGGAGTTGTTTGTGCTCAAGGGGTCAACACCTGAACTGCTTGCAAGGTTTTGGAGGAATCTGATAAGGCTCGGGGAGGCACACGCCTTCTGACAACAGGACAATTAGAGGGGCAGCAGGCCCGGGGAAGGCACACGCAGGAATTCACCCCCTTGGCCCCTTGGATGGGGAGAACAAAGAGAGGCTGCAGACTGTCTGCAAGGTATTGCCCCTCAGGAGGGGCTGCAGGGCGTGCGTTTGCACACACACCGCTTCCTTTCACCATTCACAGAAAGGAATACAACAGCGTTTCTTCCAGAAGAAATTAATTCTTGGCAGGTTGGGAGCCCAGAATTTAACACATGCTCATATTTTGCTGTGGGGTTGTTTTAAATGACTGAAATGTAGCCCGACCACTGATTCCTGATATAAAGAGAAAGCTATTTGGTGGAAAGAAATGAATTGCATATAAAGCTGAAAGAACAGATTATCTATTTTTCAGTGCCTTTGTTTGCTATTTTGTTCCCTCCACCGAGTTTCTGAAACTATTAATATCATTGAACCATTATAAAAACCTTCAGGCAGTCGAACAGCAAATAATTAGAGAACTACAATTAGATCTTAGACTATGTATTTCAGAACATACTTTCAACAATGCATCTTGAACTATCAGTTTCGCTTCCTATATCCCATCAGCTTCACTTTCAGGTTCTCATGCTAACTCATGCTTGTGGGTCATGGCTCTGCTAGAGGGGTTGCTGAATTAAAACCAGACTGAAAACCGGCGATGGTTTAAGCACGGTTCTGCCACCGGGAGGGTGGATCTCCCCCGGGAACACGGGGGACAGGTACAGCAGAGCCTGTAGCCAGCGGCTCCGGGGCACTTGCCACCAGAGGGCAATGCAAATGCTCCGGCAGAGCCGGAGCAAGGGAAGATGCCCCAGCCCACCCAAACCTGGGCCCTTCTCACCCTGCCCTGCAGCAAGAACCCAACCCTGCCTCTCCGGCTTAAAGCCCATTGTGTAAATTAATAAGGTTATGAGAAAGACCTGCAAAAAGACCATCCGTTGGAAAGGAAGTAACTAATGCAAGTCATGAAAAGCTCTGAAGGGGACTTCCACACCAAAAAAATCCCCTAAAATACAGAGCTCCAGCTATTAACTGCCCAGTTAGCAGCATTTCAGAGAGTTTTGAGAATTTCTCCACTTGAGAAAATTGACCAAAGTTACCATCTTCAGGTCTAGAACACCTAGATGCCTCCACCCCTATCAACACCCTTCTCCCAATACCAAAAGAACAGGCATTACCATACACACCTACTGACTACATTTTAATTCTCACCACCAGGTCTACGCAGCTCAAGAGCAGTGTCCAACTACTCAAAAGCCTTGCAAAAACACGTGGTCCTTATTCTCCAAAGATATGAGAGGATGAAACTAATAAACTACCATAGTTATTAGCAACAAGACGATTTGCACAGCACTTTGGAAATCCTGTGCTTTGTCCTTAACTGCAGCACAATGATACACTAGGGCTAACTCTTGTAGGACTAGTAAACAACTTACAGCAATATTTCAGTGCTGGCCCAGGGAAACACTCAGATTCCTGTTGAAGAAAAGCTATCTTAAAAGCAGCAGGATAAATGCTTCCTATCCAAATCAGATGACAGACACCTCAAATATGCCCAGAAATATTTAAATCCACTTAAGTTTTCAAACCTTCCAAGCAAAGGATTTTAAGTAGGTGGAAATAAGTCCCTTAAGCTCAACAGAAGGGCTTCTATCACAATTATTAACCAAGATATTGCTGACTGCCAGTTCCTCTGATGGCAGCTGATACAATACCCCCTGTCAGCGCTCTGCTTGTGCCATGATAGAGCAGTGCCAAGAAATAAAGGGCTCCACCCATGGCCCTCAGCTAAGATCAGGGCTGAAGCATAGACAGCTCATTCACTGCAATGAAAGCTGTGATTTGGTTTGCCTCTCTAGTCTGTTTTCTCACATAAAAACCTCAAACAAAAAAAAAAAAAAAAAAAAAAAAAAACAAATTAAAAAAAAAAGGGAGAGAAAGCCTGAAAGATTTGTTTATGAGAAACAAACTCAGTTTGGACACTGCTCTGGTCCCCGTCAAGCTATGAGGGGAAGTGCACACAGCTCATTTCAACACCAGCTCAGCCACACTCCCTCCAGCTCCAGTTAATGGAAATAAATCCTGTGGGTCTGTTTTGCAGAGGCTTTTCCACAGAACTAGTGTGCAGCTGAATACACCAAGCACTTGGAAACCCTCAGATAAAATGATAATGTGCACCATATACTCAATGTGAAAAGCAAGGGAACAAGTAACTTTGGTTGAACCAAAGATACCAACAGTTATCAAGATTGATTTGTTCTAGTATAGTGCCTGGAAACCTATCTGATTTGAGTAATCCCTCTCTTGGGTCATTGCTTTTTCCAGGAAGAGAGGAGGCTATTTCTCATCCCAGTGGTATAACAGGTTCCCAGTGCCATGGAAGGCATTGGATCAAAAGAAGCCCTGGAGTCAGTCACTCCTGTTCTGGATATTAGACCTGCTGCAGCACAACCAAACAGCATCTCCTCAGCTCAATCCCACCTGTAAGCAGGGAGCACATATTTCTGCACATTTCCTCCTGTACTATTAAGAAGAGAATCTATTTGAGGTCTACAGGGCTGTATGTACAACCAACATAATTTTAAGAAACTAAATTCAAGACTAATGAAGAAAAAAAACATTGTTCCTCTAAGAAGAACAAAAACCAAAACCCCGTGAGTGACACAATCCTCCTGCACAGGTATTTCATGTTAAGTAGTTAGATAAACCCAGGAGTTGCCTGGACCACTTCCAGCACCACCTAAACACATAAGGAAAGCCTAAGGAAGACACTATTTCAATCAGCTAGGGAGGAGAAAAAAACCAAACCAAACCCCCACAACTACTCTCTTCCCCTCAAAAAACTCCACCATTAAATGACCTACTCAAATGACACCACTATGCTTCAAGCTTAAAAACTTGACTGCTCTGCCCACTTCACCAGAGCATCCCTTCCATCCCAAACAGCCCAATGGCCCATTTGGTGAACAGTACACCACAGAAGCTGAACAGGAGAAATCAGTGCACATCAGTAATCTGCAAACACACACAGGCTCACACTTGAAAAACAATCTGCCTTGTACACTGGAGGAGCCAGAGGAGTCTGTGCCATTTTCACTGGGATGAGCTATTCCAGCAGGCACGCAGTGCCACATCTACACCCTTTAGGTTCACAGAAGCAGCACAATTTTAAGAGCCATACCCTGTACAGCTGCAGGTCACATTTCACTGAGCCACAGCACTGTTGAACACAGCAGAACTTAAGCATGAAGTTAGAGACCACATATGCAAGTATTTGTGGGCTCAGAGAATGAGACAAATTAACAAAAAGCAACGTGAGGGCGAGCTCCTGTCCACCCACAAGGGCTGTAAGCTTTGGATTTGTCTTGTTCCCCCCCCAGCTGTAATAGTTTTTCTGTTTTAGCTAAACTTTGAGTTTTGCCCCTTGGTTAATTCATTTAACTCAGCAAGAAGTGTTTTTCAGCCAGGAGCAGCATGTCTTTTAAAACAAGTACAGCCCAAAGCAGGAATGCCTGTAATTCCTGACTCCTACCACCTGCCACAGGTTCACGTAAAAGACCTTGTCTAATTCAAGGATTATCAGAATGACAGTGCATCCCACTTCACAGAAGTATTAAGGCTGGACACCCTACACTGTGTAAGTACTTCTAAATATTTTCCAGTGCATATAAAAATAATACCCCTGATTTCCCTAGAGCAGCATTTTAGGCTCTTAAAAAAAATCTAAACTGGGCTCTTGAAAAAAGTTCTACTTGCGTAGAAAGCAACGATGTTTCTGAAAGTCAGATAATTTTAGAGTTTTTAGACTATAAAGCTTTCATAAAACAAAAATCCCTTTCCTAAACATAAACCACTTTCATTAGAGTATCTTGGCTATGCTCAGTTATTTTGAAAATTCAGACAGTTTAAAACAGGAAAGTCCAAGATGCTCCCCCACTGCACACAGTCATTTCTTGACCCTGTGCTTGTGCTCAGCAATTTATTTGACACATAATTTGAAAACATACAAAAAAAAAAAAAGGCAGCAAAAAAAAAGTAAATCATACAATATAATCTCTATGAAATGCATGAAATCACAAGACATTACAACTCCATGATCTTAAAAGAAATTGATTAATAACCCAAACACTCAGCTTCCTAAAACTGAAAGAGAAGCCAAGAGTTTCCTACGTTCTCCTATTACCAGCTGGACAACACAACATCAAAAATCTGAAGAGCTATAAAGCACAGACAAATAGGAAAAGCACCCCCTCACGATCCCAGGAGATGTAAACATAACTGAAGACAAAGACCTGCATCAGAAAAAACAGAAAAAGACTCCAAGATCTCAGCAAGGCTTTTTTTGCCTGATTTCAGTGGCTGAGAACAACTGTCAGCTCAGCCAGCTGCCCAGAAATTCTACGTGCTGAGTTTGTACAACAGTGCTGAAAAGTTGGATAAAAAAATAAAAATAGAACTTGAAACATTAAAAGGAACCAATTAAAATACAAATGGGGAGCTGGGGAGGAGAAACAGGGGCTAGAGAGGAAGACTCCAGTAGTTGATGAAAGCTGCCTTGTTTCTTAAACTCTTTACTGGACAGTAACCATTGATGTTATCAGTCATCTCAGACATGCAGCATTTTATTGTGTTGAGAGGGCAGCTTAGGCTGGACAGGATATCTGTGTGTCATCCATAGTGAAAGGCTGCAGGCACAGTAACCACCAAAGTATGGCCAAAGGGCACAAGGACAGTGAATAACCAGGGTCAGAATAGAACAGGAATTGAAGTTAGCTCATAAGTTCATCATTACGCTCAATAAAATCCAAATGCATCACCTCTTAGACATGAAAGTAAGGTACTCCAGCTAGGTAGCCTTTTAGTCAGAACAAGAAATTCAGATCATCTGCAAGTTAAATAAGTCAAGCAGTTAAACACACAGGAAGAAAAAAAAAGAGAAAAAGAAAAAGAAAAAAAAAAGCCACACACATAAACCCCCCACGCCCACTCTTTGAAGCATGGTGCAACTATGGAATATAAGAATTCATAAGAAGAGTTATAGGAGGGCAAAGGGCAGATTAAAACAAGTTAGAGCAAGCAGAGGAAAAGGGTTACACGGCAGCATTAGAGTCCTTATAGATTAAAAGGAAGATCTATTGGATTTTCTAATGTATTTAGCCATTCCTTCTGTCCAAATCAAGCAAGAAAACTCCTGGATGGTGTTCCCAAAAGCCTGGACACCAAACAGCAGACTGAAAAGCTTTCAAGGTTGAGGGGGAGTCAAGAGGACTGGATGCCAAATTCTGATTAGATCCCAACTGCAGAGAACAAAAGGAGGCAGGGCTTTGCCTTCCAACACTATTTTTTGTATGAAGGCAGCTCCTGGCCTGCACCAAGCTGGCATTGCCTGAGCCCAAGGATCTGTTGGGGTTCAGTATAGCAGGATACACACAGCCAGGGGACCTTTCTACCCACCCTGCCTCTGTACTTCACATCACAAACAGCTTCACTCCACTACTGCAGCCTACTCAGAGGTGAGCAGGAACTTTATGTGGTGTTTTCCAAAGATGCCAGGCTGTGCGTACACAAAACACAACAGCTGGTCTTTGAGAGAGGGGGGGTGTGAGTGTACACAGACACAGGATGCATGCAAAGGCACTGCTTCTTCCACAGTGACTTCACTCCATCAGCTTTACAAACATCAAGAATATTTTTCCCAACTATTTAAATCACTTTGCCACATATGTTGCACATACAGGATTTCCAGTGGGCTCTCTGGCATGGGGCTTCCAATGTCTAACAGCAAAACTAAACTCAGTTTTCAGTACTTCCCTCCCTGTCCAATACTACTGACTTCAGCAAACACCAGGACACATGGTCCGTAAGTGCCATGGTCACTTATGCAAGGCACAGCTTCAGAGATTTACATTTGAGTTAGTCAGCTGCACAGACCTTTCCCTGTGCAGACAGAAAGGTGTTCCAGATTTCTGAGTAACAATATACCAACTAATTTCCATCTGACACCACATTAAACTCCCTACCCCTCCAACTTGAACATTCACAATTCCTTTCAGACACAAAACGCAGTGGACTGACCAAGGCTCATCTCAACAACTTTCCAACTTTAGTATCAAGCAGTAGTTTCCTGTTTCCAAAGTATTGGTGACATCTAGCCAGGGCACATTCTAGTTTCCTTTCAAAGAACTTCTTGCATACTTTTCTGCTGCTGAAAGAAGGTGGAGGGAGATTTACTCATCTATTCAGTTCTAGTCAATCACCACCAGTACTCCTGAGGGAGCCAACTCTTCGACTACGGATGAAATACAGAATAAAACTGCAGCAGTGAGAAATCACAGTAGAGGCTTGCAGAGGCTACTGAGAATCTCACAGACATAACTTAAATCTGCAGGATCCAAATTTTACAGAGCACTTAGTCAGAAATTTTTTTCTGAGCTATCGCTCTCCAAAAAAGACTTTTGTGATTCCCAAAGACTCCATGACACTATCTAAAAAAGCCAAAACAAACAAGCAAAATTATTAAATACACTTTTCAGTCATTTCCCATAGAGCAGAAATCCAGTTGCTGACTCAACACTTCTGTTGGCATCCACCTATTCCTATTGTTCTGTTCCCCTTGGCTCCTGAGGCTCCAGCCCTGTGCATCATCCCCTGACACAGCTGGACCACAGCTCTGCAGCACAGGGATTTCTGCCTCAGCAGCACAGCCCAAAAGCCCAGCACCTCCTCCCCTCTCCCCAAAGTTGACAAGATTCTTTGTATTTACTTCCTAGATGTGGATTAAAACTGAAAGATTCATATCTACTGAGACACAATCCATCCCTTTCATTCCCAGACACTACCCCACCATAAAATATTTCCCCTTCCCTCCCTAAACTGGGCGTTTCCTCCCACTTTCTTGCCCTTGGTAAAAACATTCATCTTCTTGCCATCTTGAGGAAGTTGGACTCATCTCAAATTTCACCAGGTCCCCTTGTATACCACTTCCCAAAGTCCTTGGGGGGAAGTTTAATCCGGATCCAAACTCTGGAATCAATCCCAAGAGGCTGCTGGGCTCCAATCAATGCATTAATTTTCAAGCATGCTCAGCCTTGCCACTTGGGTCCACTTCCAAAGTGAGCGGATGACTGAGCACAAGCCCAGAAATACATCACACCTCAAGCCATCCACTCAAGATATTAACACACACGTCCTGGTTAAAACACTGCTCCTTTAGTTGCTCCACTAAGACCCCAGGTGAAACAGCAGTGGCAAGGGATTTGCAAAAATACAAGATATCACTGAACATTCTTGGATCAACTCCCAGGTGATTCAATTCTAGTACAAATCAAAAAATAAAACCCAACAGGCATAAAAAAAAAAAAAAAAGGCAATCATCAGAAAGCTCCCCCACCCATCTCCCATGTTTTTGTCTCTTGCTTGTGCGTGGAGCTGATAACAATGGTCAGTAATTTCAAATAAAACCACCAAATTGAGATTCAAGTTCCCAAAGAGTATCCAAGTTTACTTTGCCAATGCCAAAGACCTAAACCTTTCCTGCATCTTATCTGAGACTTCCTGAACAGCTGTTTCTTACGGGTTTGCTCCTTATATTAGCAGCCTTACAGAAGTAAAACCCCAATCACCTTAAATGTTATCCTGCTCTCTGTTCCTTGCTCAAGCAGCTAAGCTAACCCTGGACAGCCTCTCACAGGCTCTCCTTTAGCAGAGAGCCAAGACTTGCCCAGGACCCAGTGTGTTTATATGAAATAATGCAGAGAAGCATAGGGGTGAACCTTTCTGAATTCTTACTGACTTGTAAAGCCAAATCATCACTTGCAAAGCCTTGTATGGTCTGGGCTGCTATGAAAAAAAGTTTTATGCCATGATCTGCTCCTACTGAGAAGCAGCTCTTTAATCCATCTGACAATTACAGCCTCTTCTCCCAGCACAGCAAAGTTCTGATGGGAAACTCTGGGAGACTGAAAACTGGAAGATTTCTCAGGAATCATTTACTACTGTAACTGAAGAAGATAAAACAAAACAGGGAGATTTTTAAGAACAGCAAGTTTATTCATTGGAAAGACCCACCCACATGCCTGACCATGGCTGGGCTCATATGTCACTCTAAAGATCAAGCTGAAAGAGCTTGGAGAGCTGACATGGGACTGCAAGGATCATGGCACTGAAACAGCAGAGAATCCAGAAAACACGTGCAAGGGGAAAAAAAAGTCAAACCTTAACACCCTTAGTGAGAAATTATTTTCCTCTTAATTCTACTTGATACCAAAAGTGACTTAATACTAATCCAGGCCAAGTGGCACAAAGAGCTTTGAGCTCACTTCTCTGCTAGAGAGGATGGAGTGAGTGCTGCTCTTAGAGTACAAGAAGCTCCTCTCCTTTCTGATGATTTATGCAACCTAGCTTTAAAAGAGTTGCATTCATTTTATTGCCTACTCTGCACATTCTCAAGAGGCGTTGGAGGCAGTGCCAGAAAAATAACAGGGTTTAACAATGTCTAGCACAAATCCATCGGTGCAAGAGCTCCTTTCTGAAGCGTTTCCAGATTTTTTTTTTCAGTGGGAACATTTTGTAAATAGAATTTAAAATTTGCCTTGAGCCAGGCAACACCCGCTTTTATTCAACCCTTCACGATAATGAAATAAGTAGTTTCTCCACTAGTTACAACTAATGCCTTCCAGAGGAAAAAGTGCAAAGCAAATGGTTTACACCCTCTCACATCCCACATCCACAACTTTCCTGTTGCAGATGCCACGTCTTCTTCATAGATCTACTGAAGCTTCTGTCTCACAGTAAAAAGAGCTGCAACTGGAAATAAACCCTTCCACAGAGTTTATGCCTTCCACAAGGCATAACTTGACAAATGCAAACCAAAAGGTTGCCACCAGATGGGCTGAAACACAAGGTGGAAAAAGTTCCTTTCTGGTGTTCTCTATGCACAGGGAGAAAAAATGAAAGCAATTTCACTCAACTTAAAGCCATTAGTTTGTTATTTAAAACAAAGCAGGTAAAAAGAAATAAAAATAGCTCCTGAGGGAGCTAGGCAATAGCATAACTGGGCTCATGTTGGAAGAAATCAGAGAAATCGGGTGTTGGTGACACTGTTGAAGATTCAAATCAGACCGATAAAAATAACTATTCAAAACAGCAATTCTAGTCCCCAAGGAAAGAACATTACCAGACTATGGAGATATATACACACACACACACATATATATATATGGATAATTTAATCCTGTCTCAACCATGGTCAACTTACAGCAAACAAAATAGATCATCTGTTGCAACCACTTCAAGATGTAAAACATCCTGACCACACTTCAGTGGCAGCTCTTTTTCATGTCTCACACTGAAAAACTGTATTTTCATACTAGAAAATATTTAGTATTTTTTTTTTTTGGCAAATTAAACAAGAAACTGAGAAGATCATCTGTTCCTGATTTCATACTGCTTACTAACCTTTCTTTTGACCATGGAAAATTGTAAAACGGAGCTGCCATTTCCAATCTGATGTCAAGTGTAATTACATGACTGCACAAACCCCAGAGCATGTATGTAACTGAGCAGTGCCCACACTTCACACACAGCCAGACTGTCCTGATTTCTGCACAAGTACTGCACAGTTAAAGCAGTGCAGATGGTCAAATGTCAGCAGGTTTCATTTTTGTGTGATAAAGCATGCGTTTTATTCTTTCCATCCACATGCAGGTTGCAATCACTTTTTTCTGGGCTACGCTCATAGCCTTAGACTGCTGAGGTCCCATCCCTCCACCTAAACAAGGAGAGGATTTCTCCAGGCAAAATCCCCAATTCACTGCTCAACATGGGGGTCACATTACCTGTACAACCACAAAAAAATTTTGGTACCCTATGAAAGAATGAAAGGCCATCCATGGCATGACAAGCCCGCTGCAGTGAGGGGCTGGATCTTTACTGGAAGCATACTCAACTCTTGCCCTTCCCTGTGTTTCTCCTGCAGCAGGATCCCCTTGTTTCAGCCGGGAGGGAGGTGGGCACACGGCAAGAGGCAGGTCTCAGCTTCCCACTACCCATCTCTCTGGTCTACTTAACCCTCTTCCCTGGCAAACCCAAACAGGGCATTAGCATCCACTTAGTCTCTCCAAACAAAAGATCAACTTATTTCCAACCTTAGGCTTTTCTACCACAGATTAAACCTTTGCAACTGGAATGCAGTTTGAAAACCTCTTGGAAAAAAAAAAAAAGAACCTGGTTATATAGCACTTCTACAATCTTGCAGAAGACCTTTGCAGCTCAAGGATAAGACATATGCCTCTCAAGCCTGCACAGATGTCATCACATCACAAAAACTTTAATCCCGTAAGCGCAATTACAGCAAAATTGAAGGATGAATGCACAAGAAGCTGGAATTGCAGGGATACCACTAAGAAACACAACTTCCAATGCATCTCCCAACTTCTTGCTCCTAATAACAGGCTGTGCCCAAATATGTGGGGTGTTGATACCATTTAAATAAAGAGAGGCCACTGGAAGGCATGGAACTCGCATCTGAATCCTGCACAGCTCAGGAAGAGATTTCTTTCCCCAGGGATTGGGAATTGTTTGCCTGCTCAGAGCCAGCAGAATGCCAAGATAGCATCACAAATAGGAAAGCAGGAGAGAGGTTCAGGTTTAGCCAAAGCCTTCTTCGTTGAGAAAAAAAAAGTTAGGCTTTATACAGCATCTATCCAAGTGTTTTTATCTTGGGGTAGGACAAGATGTGGGGTTCAGAGGGTAATGCACAGATAATCCTTTCTTCCTGGTACTTCTGGGAAGGAAGCAGGTGGGCTGCTCTTCTGGGCAGTGACCAGGCAGCATCCCTCAGTTCTCTTCCTTTACCCCAGGTTTGGCTGAGGGCCACAGAGAAGGGGCCACAAGAGGGAAAGAGCCTTTGTCAAATGCAATCATAACTATGCCATGCGACAAAATCAGCCAAGGAAAGCACGGCTTTGTCCTCTGGTAGTTCTCAGCCAAATCCAAGCTGACAACAAGGATGATAAACCCTGGACACACAAAATGAACTGCACACAAAATGAAGCAGATGCTCAAAATATCAGTTATATCTCAACCCCCAGACTCTTTCACCTTAAGCTACGGTTTGCTGAACCAAGATCCCAGATAGGCACAAGAAATGTTTCTCTCACTGAGGAGGTCTGGCTCTCTCAGGACATCCTTCCAGGCCACCCCAGAGCCCCACACGCTGGCTCCTACAAAGAAAGGACTCACACCCAGGGCACTGTAGCTCAAACACACACATATGCATTATTACTTAAAATCTAAGAGGGAAAAGAAAAACAAAACCATAATGCACCCTTCTGAAGAGGTTATTCTAACCCTCAAAGATATTTGCAGTCATATGTATATAGCTCTTCTTAATTTTCAGCATGAAGGTATGCTGCCAAAAACCCATAAAGCAGTGCATAAGCTCTTTTAGTATAAAACTAGTTCCCCCCCACCCCTCCCAAAACCATGATAAAAATCTTAACGGAAAGCGATTCTTTAAGTTGTCTCCCACAAAGAGCAGGAAGATATTTGGGAAGGATGACAGATATAATCAAAAGTCATGGCACATATTTCTTATCGGTGTTTGAACAAGATTTGTTTATTCTTTTGGCAATGATTTAATTTGATTTTAGCAAGCACTCCAACCTCTGCATCATCACTAAGCCAAACTGCAGAGGAACTCAGAGTCCCTAAAGGGAATTTCTATTGCTCTCATCTCCCCTCACAAGGACACAGGAAACTTGGACAAGACCAGACAAACTTGCAGGTTCTCTCCTTCACACCCAATTTTGTGCATGCTTCCTCACAAACGTTGTACACAACACAACATTCCACATGTGGAGATGAGGCAGGAAGACACAATAACATTCAAAGGGTTCCTATTCATCAGTACCTCATCATCCTATTAATAACCACCCAAAGTCTCTCTCCTTTTCACATCTCCTACTCATAAGCTCACAAGAGCAGATCTCCAGGGTCATCAAGTCCAGTGCTCTACCAACAAAGAACTTAATTGTTCTTACAGCTGACCCAGATCAAATGCTGGGTTAGATTAAGCTGAAAAAGTGGTTCAAACAGGTTCCACCTCCAGCCTCTCAGGGCTGTGATTCACATTAACACCCATCTCCCCTCTCTCAGCTTTTCCCAAGCAGATTTGACCCATTTGGAAGGAACCCATCTGATCACAGGCACGGGCGGCCCAGGGCCATGGGCGATGGCACGAGCTCACCGCCCTGACCACACAGCCTGCACTGGGGCTTGTGCAATGGCCCGTTCCCAGGCTGGGAATACATTCCTGGGGCCGAAGGCACCACGCAGCCAACGTGTGAGGACGCCAGAGCTCAGCATCTGCCAGCACACAGCCAACATCTGGGGTGGCTGGGCACAGCACCCCAATAAATGGGCTTGGGATGAGAGGGGAATCCCTGCTCTTCATCTTGAAACTTGATTTTAATATGGGGGGAATTACTTTCTCCCCTTAAATAAGGTCCATTTCTAAACCCAGAAGCTAGTTGATACTAAGTTTTTCATGACTGCCTTGTGACCAACCCAGCAACAGCTCTAAAATCTAAACTGCAATTACCAGTGCCAACAAAGTGCTGCTTCTATTTGCACATTGAGAAATTTTTTTTCTTCTTTTCTAAGGAAATCATGCCAAAGTCTACTTCTTGTTTGTGAGCTTAAGATGGCTGAGGTTCATCATCACCAATATATTTTAATTGATCATTAACAAGTCTCCCTCTCTTTTGAGACAAGTCATTAGTGAGGCTGCTCTTCCTCAGAAACGAAGCCAAGTCAATGCTAATCGTGTTTTCCTTCCCCAAAGTACAATGCTTTGCTGGATGAACAAAGTCAGTGCACCTTGTTCAAATCCAAGGAGGTAAGAGGGAGAGTGAGGGGAGGGGGGGAAAGAAAAATAAAATCAGAGCTAAAGCCTTTTAAAAACCTCCCCTGACAGCAACAGTGATGAGTGGCATTTAAGCAGAGTGAGAACGCTCCTGAGCGCATCGCTTCTGACAGATGAGCCCAGCCAGTCAACCATAGGGACTCCACAGCCGCACCGCTGCTATTCAGCGAAAGTTGATCAGATAGCAGCAGACAAATAACACCAAGCAAACACCCCAAGAAGTGCTCTCTCCAGATTTAAGAGTTTATAATTAACCTAGGAAAAAACCAAAAGTCACCCGTTTGGGTCTCCTGCATGGAGGCAGCAGAGGAACCAGGCGCACACGGGGGTTTGGGCTCCCTGCAGACAGGGACGGGCAGAGCACACTGGTTTCAGTTTACCTCTCGCTCTCCCCGAGTCACAGACCTGCCATCCCAGGCGTGCAAGCCTCGAGTAAAACTTCTACAGACTTCTCCTCACCACCTGTCTCATCTCCTAGCTATGCTCTCAGCCTTTCAATCTCTATTTTGTTTTCTCTTCCAGGTGGCTGAGGTTCTGTCTGCTTTGGGGCTCGTACCCCGTGCCCTCCACTTGAAGCTTTTTATTCAGGAATACACACGCGCACACACACAGAGCTTTGGCTGCTTTGCCACTCTGGCAAGTGTCAACACAGCTGCTGTCTCCGCTGGAATGTAAACCAATATTGTCGTTAGATCTCCCTCAACCCCTGGTAACTTCCTCCAAGATTTGCACAGCGTGTGGCAATCCTCTCCACTACCACCTTACAAAGCATCGACCCAAGCTGGTTAAAAGCAATTCAATAAATAATTTTAAAAAAAATGAAATCAAAGCTGCACCTGAAGTTTGCGTCCCACTCATGCCCATGAAGTGCAAAGGGCTGTAGAAAGCAAAATGCATCTATTGTACATGCATTTATCCTAATATACTTCTACAAACACCCTGTGTAAAATACCTTGGTGCTGTAAGTTATGAGGCAAGGTATTAACGCACTGAGTAAAAGAGGTGTTGGTGTGGACGCTAATGCAGTATTTGCAGCAGAAAACCTTTGCATATTACTTTGCTTTAAAAAGTAACCTAAGAAGGGATTTATAACACGTTTTTAGTTATTTCCTAGATACCATCCACTTGAAACCACAAGCAGCAATTTTGGCAATAAAAGACTCATAAAAGAGTTATAATGCAGACAACACAGCTAGTATTCAGACTGCTACAGGAATGCAATCTGTGTGCATTGCCCACCATAAAAACTGCCTTGCTTCTCCAATGAAAGAAAATTATGTTGGCTGATCAAGCTTCCCAAAACAAATTTGCTGTCCCAAACGCAAAGATTTGAAGCTCACTCTCATTCAGGTACTTAGCCCAACAAACTCTGTTTCCCACTATAAAATGCAAAAGTCTCACAAAAACAAGTGTATATTCCACACCTAACTTCAGGGGTGAAGAAATTGCACGTATTCACTAAAAATAAAAATACATTAGAGATATCACAACTGAAACCTAGAGTCCTTACCTCGCTATACTGGGACTGGGCATTGTTTTCCAGGTACAACATGTTAGCAGTCAAATTGATCAACGCTGCTGTTCTTTCTTCTGGCTCCAGGATTTTGACAAACACCTCCCACCCCCTAGAAGACCCTAAAAATATGTGATGCTACTGTGGAGATAACAGGACTCGGAGTGTGCCTCTCTGCATAATTGAAGTTTCCTTTATATACCTAACTATAGGCAAGGAGGAGGAGGTGGGGCTCTCCTGCCTTACCTGTCCAATCTGTCAAAGTGCCACCTGGAGTCCTCCACTCCAATGGAGAGAGGCCTCTCCCAGCTCATTAAGTAGTTAGAATTCCTTATCACCAATCTCTAAAAAGCAAAGGGAAGGGGGGGGGGGTGGAAATGGCCAAAAAAAAAGAGAAAAGAAAAAAGAAAGAGACAGGCAGGGAAAAGAAAGGAAGAAAGGAAACAATAACTTTCCCTTGTCACTTTTTTGAGTTTGGGAACTCAAAAGAGAGCCATGAAATTGTGCTAAAAGAGCTGCTCCAAGAAACTTCTCCTATTTATTTTCTACAAAGATTCCAGGGCTGTTTTTTCACAGGCACTGGCTTTGCTGCTACCAAGAACCAAAACGTTCACAAAGGGATCGAGATGCAATGCTCGACACTAGTAATACAGTAATGCAGCCAAGTGTTTGGCTGCTGCTGTGTGCAGATCTGGGACAAAACCCCCAAGGAGCTTTCTGAGAATCAATCACTGCTTCCATGCACCACATAATCCAGCTACATTCTCCGTCACCTGTGTGCTCCCGTCCACACACACAGCCAAGAGGTCCTGTGTTTGCAGGGCATCACTCCAGCTATATTTTTCCCCCTCCTTTACAGTTGCTTCGAACTTGCATCATGATTAAAAATCAAGTAAAAAATCCCAACTCGTCCAAAGGGACTCACGATGTTGAGTTAATATATGGGAGAAGTTTTTGGGTGCCAGTCAGTAAAAGCCACCTGGACACGATGCCCACGGCAACCTTTTCAAAAGATAGAAAGAGCACTTAGCCGTGATCTGCAGGAGAGATCCCCACTGTGATTTTACTCTGGACAAGCCCCCTGTCCTGTCCTTGTGTCCCCCAAGGAGCCCCCGGAGCGTGCCGGGGGTGCGAGGTCAGCACTGCGCCGGCGGCAGCCCGAGCCCCCGGCGAGATCCGCCGGGCGAGCGGGATGCACGGCAGAACAAAAGGCAGCTGCTCCCGAAGGGCCACCGCGCCTGGAGAAACAGAACACCTTTCCAAAGGGCTGGGAAGGGGGGGAGAGAGGAAACCAAACATCCAGATCAGAGCGCGGCCCAGCCCGCGCAGCCTAATGACAGCGCTCCGAACTTTATTTGAGGACCCGTCCTCAAGCAGGGCTCTGCCGAAATGCAGAGCACGGACTGCCAGCGCTGCCAGGGAACACCGAGCCTCCCGCTGCGGGCGGCGAGCGACCGACCACAGGGGCCTTGCAGGGAAGGACAAGGGTCCTGGGCAGGGCTGCCACCCACACACAGCCTCAGCACCTCCCCGCTTCTGCCCCGGAGCGACTCCTGCTCCTGCCACGCCTGGCCCCGGGCATCATTTAACCCCAGCTTCTCCGGGCATGCAGGGAGGGACTCGGGCTCACGGGGAGATGGGAGCGAGCAGGCTGTGCTGCTCACGGGGCTGGCGGCTCCTGGGCTGCCTTCCCGGCATATGGATCAGCTCTGCAAATTAAAGGACACTACAAGCTCACCAGCCTGTTCCAGGCTGGAGCAGGCTGCACATTCCTAAGCCTGCCACTAATAAGACGGGGCAAAACCATTTTCAGGCAGGAAGAGAGACAAGAACACAGAGCAGAGGATTACAATGTCCCCCTCCACTGCAGCAGCTGCCTGCCACAAGAACCAGGGGTCTGATGTAGCTCTCACTCTGCAAACACAGCTCACCGGAGCTGCTGGGTGCAAGCAAAAGGTTGGAAGCATTTCCAGTGCACCTTCCCAACTGCTCCTCACTGAGCACAGTGCAAGGAGGCACTTCAGAGAACAGGCTGCAGAGAGGAGCACTGAGCCCTCCCCACCTACCACGGCCAGCAATATCCCAGCTCAGGTCAGGGCCACCTGAGCTTCACACATACCTTCAGTGCTGAGCTACCAGCAAGAGCTGCTGAGCACACAGCCAGTTTCCCACAGCACAGGAACAACTCAATAGACCACTGCCACGGCCCCTTGCCCTCCTCTCCATCTTCCCCAGCATCACCTTAGACCAGGGACTGTGCCTGATGTACTTATCTGACCTCACCTGAGATGGGCACAAGCCAAAAAGCCACACCAGTGCTAATCTGGAGATCCAGGTAAAGTTTGCAGGGAGCAGCCATGGCTCCGTTAGCTGAACGGGGCACTTTGCAGCACCACCACCACAAAGTTTACACAGAGCTGGACATGAAGCAAGAATTTATGTCACCCATGGATCTTCTGTTGTCTAACAGAAGAGGAAAACAGTGTCTAACAGTGAGGAAAAGTTATGCTGTGCTCAGATGACCATTTTGATCCCTAAATATTGTCAAGTTTTTCATACTGGCCCATGAGTTCAAAAACTATGGAGGGGAAGGAGACAGCAGGAGAAAGTACATAGAAAAATCTTCCAGTCTCAGCAGGTGATTGTAAAATCCTCTTTCATAGCTATGCTCTGAAACTCAGAAGATCCTCCTTTTCGAGGTCATTAATGCAGCATTGTTGTGTGAGGTATGTGCCATGTTCTGCCCCACAGGTGGCTGGAGGTGGCTGTGGGTGAAGCAACACCCAGATACAGAGAGATACGTGGAAGTTTATCCAAAGAGATCTGCATGTCAAACACGAGGAGATGTGTATATAGCATGAATAAATTGACATGTCAGCACAAATCCCTGCCCTCTGTACACACAACCCCAGACCTGGCTCAGTGTTTCAGATGCATTACCCTGTGTGGTCACCCTGAATCAAATGCTGAACAAGTGGCTTTTTGCAAATCTGTCATCCACAAGGGACACAAGAGAGGACACCACCATGCCAGCAGGGGTGGTAGGAGGTTACAGAGCAGGCACCAGACACTGCACCCACTAACACTGCTGCAGCCCAGGCACAGGTCATCTGTCCCTCTCATCACCCCAGGGACCCAAACTTTGATTCAGTGGCTTCAGATCTAAATACACTCTCCTCCTAAGATGCCCTCCTGTCTGACAGGCTGGTGCCATGCTTCAGATATTCACACTGGCACCAGTGAAAAGTAAAGGCTTGAACCTTTCTACCTTATCACAAAGAAGAAAAGCCCCCAGACCCTCATTTGATTCTCTCTTTTGCAGATACAAATTTTTTATATAGATGAGACAACAACCTAATGGCAGCCAGGCAGCATCTCTTTGTGGTTCTCAGAGGAAAACTTGAAATATCATATGCTTAAATGGCTGAGTCATAAAAGCAAAAGGACACCCCCACCCTCCTCACACTGCACACTCACTTTTCAGCTGTGGGACAGTGATAGTCATAGTTTGTCTGAGCCTTCTGGACAGGTCTGCAAGGGAATCACCAACTGTAATGGTCTGAAGTCATGGCAAAACAATCTTTGTAAACAGAGATTATGCTTTACCATACCAATTAGCCTAATCAGAAAAAGCAAACAGATTCAGGCAAAGGGCCTCCTTTCACACATTCATAAGAATGACTTCACACTGAGGGCAGATGAACAAGGTTTAACTCTGTCTTTAGAGTCCAACGAGCTCTTCCTCACCCCAAATAGAAAAAGAATAAAGTAGAAGAGAAAGAAAACAAAGTGTCAAGAGAAAAGCCTGGCACTTATGCTCTGGATGATTAGTTGGATTGAAATTAAAAAAGTAGCTCAGCCTCAGGAAAGGAAGCCTTCCTAAAGTAATTTACCTCCAATACTGTCAGAAACTAAAAATAATAATTGCTAGTTAGATTTGAAAGTTTCAGCTGCAACTCTCCCAGGTCTGACTCAGATATTCTAGAAAGCTTCTGGCAATGCTTTGTGGCTCCTGCTGGTATGCCGAAGAACAAAATTAAATGTAAACAAGACCCCTAAGTTTCCAAAAGGAGCTGTCGGCCAAGTTAAACTGCTGATTCAGTCTTTGTTTGAATGCTCTTACACGGCTCATCCCAGCTCCTCTTGCCAGTACCATGGGCAAGTTCTCAATAACCCTCTCTGGTTGCCAAAGTAAGTGCAAAAAATTGTGACAATTAAAAATGTCATTACCACAGCGGCAGTGTTTATTGGAGATTGTGTAATTTCTTATAGAAGGGGGGTGTGTGCATGCACACCTGCCTGTGTGTTAGGCAGTTCATGCAGAATTTCCTGCAGATCAAATTTTAAAAATCTGCTCAGACCTCTCCACTAGTATAAAAATAGCATCTGGATCGACTGCGTCACCACAGACTGTGACATTCACTTAACTCATGAATGTTTACAAATTAGGACTGAGATAACAGGAGGAGGAGGGAAAAAATAGAACATAGTTTTTTGTGGATTTTTTTTTCTGTTACCTCTGAATAACTGCTGAATGCTTGAAAAACAAGCCTCTGCCAATTGGCTTTGATAGTCTTTCCAGTGCAGATCTTACAGGGACAGAGGTGTACTCTGCAATAGCACGAAGCCAGGTTAAACAGCAAAAAGAAAATACTTTAAAAAAAACAAAACAAAAACCAAAAATCAACCTGCCTTCTTGAAAACTCATGCAGAGCTGATCTTCATTGCTCAAACCACAAGGAAGAGAGGGAGAAACAATGTGGTCCCTGAAACAGGGACTTTCCTCTTTTTTGTTTTTTATCCAACCATTTATGGCAAGACAGAACAAATAAAAAAGAGATGAGGTATAAAAGGCAGCATCCTACTTGCTAGTGACTGGCTACAGCCTTGTGTGCATCCCAGCACCGCATGGAACTGCAGCTGATCCATACACAAGAGAGGGACCAGGCACCCCCAGCTCCCAGAGAAACCTCTCTGCTGCACTTGGGAGAACAAATTCGAACCTCCTGGTTTCTCACCCAGGGACAGGTCTGAAGCCCAGAAATTTCTTTGAAATGCACTCAAATGTACAAACCTTCACATTAGAAACATGCCCTGTCTGCAAGTTTTTAGCACTGAGGTTGAATCCCTTCTTCCAAGGACTTCTAACTGCATTTTTTTCCACATTTTAAAAGGGCAGAGTAAATAGCTGGACTTGCCAAAGGCAGGAGGTGAGCCCAACTTCTAGCTCTGCCCACGGTGCAGGTCAGCTTCTCCTTCCCAAGGAACATGCCCTCCCCAAGGCAAACGCCTGTCACAACAGCCCTGCCCTCCGACCCTGGGTAAACATCTGCACACGCTGCTTATTTGAGCTCCTACAGTCTCGTTATCTCCCCCAGAACACCCCTAGGGCTAATTAGAGAGTTAATGGCATCATGTCAAGAGATAACGCTACATGGTGGGGGAGCAGGGAGAGGAAAGGTGGAAAGGAATTGTGAAACAAAACCAGTTCCCTTCACAACCGCTGTGCAATATTGGTTTAGGAAAGGCGCACGCAGCCCCCGGGCCTCTGCCCTCCAGCTGCTGAGCTTCATTTAATGAGAGAGAGCAAGACACTCCTCCGGAGAGATTCAGCTCTCCAGCCAAGGTGATGCAAGGTACCCACACCTTCCCCATTGTCTGCACAACCAAAAACCCTGTGACCCCATCAAGGGTCATTCCCACCAAAGTGCCAGCAGTGACTGACCTCCCACAGTTGGTGTATGATGTAGGAGGCAGACAAAGCATAGAGATCATTTATCAAAAAGTGCTTCTGCTTCCTGGCACACCTTTTATCTAATTTTTCCACTTTTACTGTACCCTAGTGATTCTTTTTAAAGGAATTTGCTTTCACTATGAAAGCTTAGAGGTAAAACGACATGGACACATATCTTGGCAAGGCAGCACATAAGCCTACAAAACTACCAGGCAGCAGACAATTTCACACTGATGAATGCAAACCCACATGTCAGTAGACACTCATGCATGTAGATGTGTCCAGGGGACTCTGGGGCCTTAAAGCCAGGGCAGCTCTTTGGTTGGAGTAACAACCCTCAACACTCAAACTGCATTTTTGCCTTATGAGGATCTTTTGGATGCTCAGCACAGCATGATTGACCACCCGGAACCCCCCATATGTATAAAACATTTTTCAAAAGTTAAGAGAGAATAAGTTACACAAGAAAATTCAAGAAAATTGCTCCTAATTGGCATAAACAGTCCCATCCCTCCAGCTGGAGACAGGACAGGGTCATGGCACAAACCTACATCCCCCAAGACCAAGCACTTTAGCCAGGGAAAGGGAGAAGGAGATAGCAACAGATTACAGAGATTTTGTTTTCACTTAGAGAAAGGAGCAACTGTTGACAGACCAGGGCTGTTCTTGCACAAGCAGATGAGGGGAAAGTCCCTTATCTTATATAAACTACAGACTGGTCTCGTGAAATGCACAACTGTTTCTAAACGCACAACCACGGCAGCTCTTTCTAACCAGCCTCTGCTCTGCTGCCAACTCCCTCCACCCAAGCCCTTTTAAAATAATCCAGTATTTAAAAGAAAGTTACCACTTCACAATAATTCAAGAAGAGCCTTCCGAATGTGTGGTTGCACCCTGACCCTGCAACCCATGGCCATTCAGGCTTCTATTAAAACTTCACTGTTATCCCATATTGCCCAGGCACTTTGGAGTACAGCACACTTCCCAAGGCAGGAAGTCTGGAAACCTGTTTATGCCTTTTTTCCTATGAAGAAATGCTGCACTTTGCAGTGCTGGTCTTCCCTAGAAGATTGATCACTTCTGCTTCAGACTTGTTTAATTTTAATCCAGTCTGGACTTCAGCATGAGGTCCACTATACCCATCCATGCTCTCAAGGAGGAATAGAAGTGCTTCAGAGTACCTTTTCCTTCTACTTAAACAGACTGGAGATAGAAGTTCACGCTTTTAGAGTGACAGTTGTACTTGTTACTGAAAACTCCTTTGATCTTTCATTAATCTCTGCAAATTCAGCTGCTGATTAGGGAAGAGTTCAGTCAGCAGTGAGCAAACGAACCCAGGCCACAAACCACTCCTTAAATCTACGCTTCACAGAGACAGATGTAATTTTTTGTGACTGCTTGACAATTCACTCCCTCATTAATTTCAGTGCTATCAAATCAGTGACAGGTGGAAAGCAGATGGTAGAGACATTCAGTAGAAAACATTACCTATTCCAGAAGTCTCCTCGTGAAATATTGGAGGGAAAAAATAATAGTCATTAAGAGGACTGTGGGCAGGATCTGCAGAACCACAAAGCAACATATATAGTGAGACTCTGGATGCCTGAGACTCTCTTCAAAGCAAGAATCCCAATTAACGCAAGAGAGAACTTTTAAAACAAAAGCTACACCCCATAGCTGGCTGCAGCACAGACACTTTGCTGTGCTGGACAAGGAAGGGGAGCAGAATACTCCCAGGGCTGAGCTCCAAGTTTGTCTTAGCCTGGAAGGAGAAACCCCTCCCTGGCATGGTCAGCTCTGTGAGGTGCTTCCCATCCTCTACTCACCTCACCCCACAAAGGGGGGTACCATAAAGCTCCACAGAGTTTTCATTTGGCTGGATATGGACAGCTCAATTCATCACCCTTCTAGCTAACAAGAGAAAAGGACCTTATTTTCCTTCTTCACACAATTTAGTTTAGAATTAAAAAAAAAAAAAACACAAAAAACAACACGAAACAAAGCGTCCAGAGGCAGGTGAATTTTGGGGAAAAAAGAGGATCCTATCAACTAGATAGAAACAATGAGTGAAGTTCCCATCAAGACAGCATAAACCTTAAACTTGCTCCAGAGGAAGAAGTGCCTACCATCTATTGTTTCAAGATCAAGATGCCTTTTAATTAGGTGTTTGTGTAGACTTTTTAAAGATGTAAAATAAGCACTAATGCATTATTGCTCCATACTTGCTCAAGGAGCACATGTAGCACCATGGAAACTTTTGGAGGCAGGCCTAGCTGTTTGAGGAAGATGTTTTCTGAAGTGACTGCTTCTTTTGTTTAGAGGCATTTGCATATAGGCAGAGGACTCCAATTACCACACTCTTCACATCACGTGCTCATAGCAATAGAGTTGGGGAGTTCAAGCCATGCCTCCTGAAACACCCCATTTCACTGTCACTCTCCTGTAGGTTCGTGTTTTTCAGCTTAAAATTAGTTTATTCCTTCCCAAGTTGAATGTACAGCAAGATGCTGAAAGGGAAGAAATATTTAAAGGAATTCTAAATATGCTTCCAAAATTATCACACAGCATACAGATCACCCATTAGTTTTCTTCAGTACCACTGAGAATCCTGGGAAGTGACATTAAAAACAAAACACTTGGTGTAAGGATACTCATCAACTGGCTGCATTCCTACAAGAAGGAATGTACCCATCCCTGGTCTGCAGCCAGAACTAGGACCAAATAGCAGAGGAAAGGGAAATAGGGAAAAATTATTTTAAAGAAACCTAAATATGTCTTTAGAGCCCTGCCACACACAAGGGAAGTCTTCAGACTTTGATTAAACTGAACATACAGATACCTTTTTTTCTTATCTGAAAGAAGTGACAATTTCTGGATCTGGATCAGCAGCCCTAAATGTAATGATCAGATCATTTGGAGGGACCTGCACAGCAGATTAAACATTGGGCAGGCTTACAAAGCCAAGCTTAAATTAGGAGAGCTTCTGAGTTCAACTGCAAACAGGAGAGGTGCTGGAGGGAAGCTTCCAATGGAATAATGCCTTTGCTCATTATGGAAATGTCTCTGCATAATCTCAACTTTCTTCACACAGCTATGGAACGAATAAATAACCACAAAGAAGAGAAACTTGGCAAGCCTCAAACTCTCTCAAACAAAAACCAGACAGTAATAAAAGCTTTGATCACATCCCTGTGCTGTACAAAGTCCTTCCTTCCTCCTCTGCTATGGTCAGTCCTGGAATACTTAGGCACGGAAACGGATGGCCACACAAGCCACTTTGCTGCATCTCCTTATCAAATCGGCCTCATCCTCCAGGTGCAAAACCATTTTCCAACAAAATGCAGGGCTGTGGCAGCTGCCAGAGCCCGTGGCAGCACACATCACATGTTAGTCAGTCCCTGCACGGAAGCACCATTCCTGCAGTGCTCACCACATCAGCTCCCCGCCCCACTGTGGGCACACAGGGACATCCATCCCACAGTTCCACCACCCCGTAACCAGCTTTCATCTGCTTCTTCAGCCATTACCTTGCAACAAGTGGAGTTCTCTTCTCCTGACCCAGAAAAACACTTTCAAGAAGCAATTAAAATTAACAGAGTTCAGAGCCTGCACTTTAATATTAAAGCATTGGCTAGAATGCAGCAGTCGTACAGGACGGGAGGGGGGAGCTTTTTATGTCTGTCCATCAGATGCACAGCTGGTCCTGACCACAGCTCCCACGTGATGGAGACCAGGAATTTGTGCATGGCCATCAAATATGAATTACTGATTTACATGGTGCTAAGGCTGAGAGCATGCACAAGAGAGCCAGCAGCCACCTTGGGCCAAAACAGCTCCTCTACAGCTTGCTGGGCTGCAGCCTGGGAATGTATCCTGTACTAGGTGGTTTGGTGGCACTTTCATGAGCCTATAGCAGATTAAATATGGGAAAGGTTGCTTGTTTCCATTGGGAAGCATCATATTCCAACTCTGAGATGTGTCATTGGTAAAAGGACTGAGGTTGAGAGCCTCAACACTTCCATTTCCTACACAAGATGCATCTGGTCTATCTACCCTACAGCCTACTGTTACCTCCACCTCTATGCATAAGGGAGAACAGCAGAGCCACAGAGTTGAAGCTCTCAGTTTTAAAACTATGAAACACACACATTGCACTTCCAAAATTTCTGTAGCTACCAGGCTTTGGATACCAACAGCCCATAAAGCTGTACACCTAAATCCAAAACCAGCCCTACACACACCACCATCCCCAGGGTAGAAACCCAGTCCACAGGCTGCTCAGCACTGCCTAATCAAGCCACACACAGCAAATCCCCACCATTATTTGCAGAAGATGAAGGAGAACAAATAAATTAAAAAAAAAAAAAAAAAGGCAAGGAATTCTCTCTGCCTTTTATGGGGAGGGATGGATCCAGGTTAAGAAAACTCTGACCGCGGCGCTGTCTGGGGAGCAGGCATTCCGCTGAACTGGTTAGGCAAGGGGCTGCTGGAGGAGGGCTCGCTCAGGGGCATGACAGGAAGGTATTTACAGGGGGAGGGGGATGAGCTGCTCCATCCCTGGGGACAGCACTCCAGCTCCTGCCAACAGGGTCCCCGCAGCCCTGGCCACACTGCTGGGATGGTGGAGGCAGAAGACTCACAGACTCCCCAAAGCCCTCAAATTACACTTTTACCAGGATGCTCTTGCCAAAATCCTTAGCCCAAAGCAGCTTTGGGTCCAGACCAGCATCTCTTAGCATCAGTGAGTTTACAGGACTTCTGAGACATGGTAAGAGAAAGCAATTTTGCACCTGGTAGAGCAGGCTGACAGCACTAAGGCAGCTCCAGGACAATGCAGGGGTTATTGCAGTGCCACACACCCACTCCTACAGAGAGATCTCCAGAACCCTCCTCCCTGATGCCCCAGGGCATTTAACCAGTCAGACACAAATATAAAATTGCTGTAGCATTACCTGATTTCCAGCACTGCAGGATACAGGCTTTGCAATCAGTGTTCATCCTGAATGCAGGGAACTAGACATCACCCCACCACACCCCACAGCTGCTGGCTACATCCCTGACCAGAGGAGAGGCTGGGGACCACTGTCCTTGGTGCACTTAATGAATGGCAGGAGGCCCACAAGGACATGCATGCACCTTACCTTCCTGGCCATCTGCAGATCCTTCCCACACCAGGGCCATGGCACAAAGTAAGTGTTCTCCACACCCACGGGGACCACCAGCCCTTCACTCCAGATATGCAAAAAAGGCAGATCTTTGCTGGGGTTTCCCACTCTGCCTGTGGTTCACACCAGGGGAAAGGAAAGGCCACAGCTGACAGCCAGGATGGGCCACCCAGGACATTGTGAAAGAGCTGGTCACAAGGCACACGGCTGGGGAAGGTTGCTGACTGTCTAATGTTATACCAGACCCAGAAACCTCTTCCTGCCCCCTTCAGATCTTTTCATCCCAAGGTAGTATAGATCACCAGTTTCTCTTACCCCTTTCTTACACAGGCACAGAAGTTTATTTCTTTCTCAAAACAAGTACATGAGAACTGCAAGGTCTCAGCAGGAGACAGGGCTACAGCCCAGATGAGAGGGGTTTCTCTGTCACCCAACCTTCTTCCCTAGGTTTTTCCCCAAAGAGCTGCACTTTCAAGGCAATGAACACAACTGATGGGTGCTCAGCAGGGCAGGACTCGTGCTCATTTTCTAGACCACCTGTGGGACAGTTTCTTCGGGCCCTGCAGCTCCTTCCCCACTACTAGTTCTGTTGTGAACAAGCACTTGTACTCCCAAAAGTCAAATAATAATTTAAAAAAAAATTAAAATCACAGGTTCCACCAACACAACTCTTCGGCTCAAGGGTGGACACCTTTTAAGACTGCAAGTTTCATTTTTCAGTCATAAATTGCAAGAAGGTGCAAATCTTATTTTAAAAGCTGATTGGAATTGCTTTAAAGTCCACACAAGGACAATTGCTTTAAATAAACCACTCTTAATTGCTCTACATCCATTTAAATCTCACATGGTGATGCATTTTGGAGAAAAACTGGCCTTTTCCTAAGACAAATGTAATACTGTAAAGCACTCTGCCTTGATCTCAGTGCTCATCTCCCAGGGCCCCTCTGTTTCTGCTGCATTCCTTTGTGTTTATCTGCCCTCTTCAACCCTTTGCTGCAATCAGCTGCGTGCAGCACCTCGTGTCTAGAAGTGACATGGCAGAGGTTACAGGAGAGACAGGTGCAAGGGAAGCTCGTGCCCCGAAGCCATCCAAAGGAAAAGAGAAGCTGGAGGGGAAGAGAGTTGTAAGGTATTTCAGATTAAAGCAAACACCTTGCCCCAGGCTACACATTCTCTGCCAATGAAAGCTGCAGCCGCTTCGAGCCCCAGAAACAGCAAAGCAAACACAGACTTCTCTGCAAGGGGAGTTGTCACCTGTCAGGGATGTTTGCAAATTTATAGGGAGGTGGTGGTGGTGGTAAGGGGAGTAAAAAGAGCTTTCCTCATTTTAAAAGACAGGCTGTTTGCACAGGTTTGCAGTGCATATTTTGCTTTGTGAAGGCTTTTGTCCAGCATTCAACTGAGAGAAGGTGCTGTCTTCCACCGAAGACAAACTGGAACATTTATTAATGTACATACATTAATGTACTCCGAGCTGCTGCCTTTACAGTAAGGGTGAAGATGGGATGGAATTTTCCCGCTCCCCCTTCAGCTTGTCATGTCAGTGAAAAACACTTCTTAAAAAGAAGTCACCCTGCAGCCTGGCCTCTCCAGAAATGCCTCCTGCAAGGTTGGGCTCAAACTCATTGTCAGCAAGAAATAATTGCATAGAGAAAGCTTCTTGTCCCCTTCCCAGGCAGCAGTGCTCAGAGAGAAAAAGGGGAAGGGACTTTCCATTCATGTTTCACTGCACCACTGAGGGAGAGGGAGACTGAACAGGCCTTTAGTGAGCCCAACAGCCACCACAGGGCTCTGCAGACAGTTTGGAGGAACAGGAGATGGGGAGGCGAGCTTGTGCTCAATGCCACAAATTCAGATTTGAGCATGGAAGGAAAAAAGTTACTGCAAATGACCTTTAAACTATTGGGAATTGTTTTTTAGGAGGACATAGTTCAAACAGACCCTTATAGTCCATTTTGAAAATCTGAATCCCCTGTAAACATGGAGAATCTTTTGGACTATTGAGGAGACACTGTTTCACTGGAGTTGTGCTGTAATGGTGGAAAAAGACAAGATCTAGATGCTGATGGAAGGCTTGCACCCCTCATGCCCCACCAAATGTTGAATCAAAAGATAACCAGATGTGATGTAGGTCTCCTCTCCTTGTGCACATGGATTAGTTCACCACATTATCCAGGTACATACCCAACCTCAAAGCAGCTTTTTAACCCTTTGCAACTGCATGGAAAGGGAAGAGCACTGCAGCCTCCCCAGCACAGCACTGACAGGTCAAACCTCCTGTCACCAGGGACTGCGTCCAGAATGACCCAGGAGCTCCTTCCTTGCAGACACAATCCCCCAGGCCACAAACACTACCAGGATACAGACTGCCACCACACCATCACTGGGCACATCAAAAATTGTGGCTGATTAGCCAGGGAATTAAACGACAACAGTTTCTCAGGACAGAAACAGTACAACAAGAAAATTTACAGATACCAACACAAATTTCAAACTACACTTCATTACACCCCAAAGTATACAAAACCCAGGAAGAACAGAAATAGGACATGAGCAACTCAAACTCCTGAAATATCTCCTCCTCCAGCCTGCAAGAAAAGCACCTGGCTTCTTCAGAAGAGCTATTCCTAAGAAAGAGCCAGTCTGTTCGTGCCAAAGGCAATGAACCAGCAAGCACCAGTGCCTCATCTGCATTCCAGTCTTGAGCCATATCCCTGAGACACCCATGGCCAAGACTCATTACAAACACTCTCTAGTCTGAAGAAACTGGAGGGGAAAAGAACCCAACCACGGTCTGAGAACATGTTTTTATTCATATATGACCCTCAAGAGCAGAAAAACCAGTGAAGAACCTCTGGCCTTGGTCAGCAAAATTGCAACTGTGCCCAGAATCCAAATTATTTTAACCCTGAGGTCAAACTAGCCCTAAGCAGGGAGAGTGCAGGGATGGTTGAGTAGCCTGTGTAAGAGGCTCCTCAGCTCTCCTGCCAGTTCAGCTGCCTCATCCCTCTCTCCTGCCATTGCTGCTGCAGGAGAAGAGCAGGTGAGGAGCCAGCCAAGGTGGGAAAATTGGCCCTGAAGCAATGCAGCTGGAATAGCTCCTGCAAAAAGTCCCCTTCTGCCCCCAAAGGTTAAGGAAGTTTCTCATTACTCACCCACATTGGGTCGTTGAGCTCAGTGTCCTGCACCCGGACACAATCCATGCTGATCTCAATTTTGTTTGTGGAGCCATCTTCAGATGGGCCATCAATGAAGTTTAAATCAATTGGCTGAACCGAGCATATTGGCCTGGAAAGAACACAGTAATCGAGTTAAAACTGGCCAAGTTCTGTTTTCCACCACCCCACCTTCCCTCCCTTCCCCTGTACCCAGAACTTCGGCACTACTACGAGCCAGTCTCATGACAAAGTCAGGAATTACTGAGGAACAGCCACCTCCTCACCACTGTACTACAGCGGCCCCTGAACAGGACAGGGCCCTGAGGGACACGTCACTTGCCCTGAGGCAAGAGCAGAGGAGTCAAATCACTCAAAGACAGAACTCATGGAGGATGTACAGCAGTGATTGTTTCAGCATCAGCCATGGCAAGTCAGGAATTGGGAAGAGAGTCAGTTTTCTTTCAGCCAATGGACCTGACAGGGTGAACTCTGCACCATCTTCACCTCCTCTCCCTCCTTGGCATTAGCAAGGGGAAAACATGCAGCCCAGGCAGAGTGATGAGCCCATTTCCTGAGGGGGAATGCCAGCCACCAGCCATAGGAAGCAGCCAGCTCAGCCACCAGAGGCCTGGCAGAGAATCAGTGTCACTGCTGACTGCTGCACTTGGTCCCCACAGCCTGGGTGTAGGACCTCTGGAGAGCTCCAGAGCTGTCAGTCACCACAGACTGACACATCCAATCATCACGTCCATATCTAATCAACAAGTACAGAAGCTTCCAAACTCCCCAGCATCAGTCCCTGAGCAGCCTAATTATAGAGGCATCCTGTCCTAAAACACCTTCCATATGTTCCACGTAAGGGCTACTTACTGTTCCAGGAAGTCCCAGATATGCTGGATTACCTCTGGGCTGAGGAATTCCCTGGGCTGAGAGCTTTGGGACATGGTTGATCGGTAGTAACTCTCCTTCCAGGAGAAGGGGCTCGGAGTTTCTACAAACCTTAAAAAACAAAAGCAAAAAAAAAAAAAAAAAAAGAACAAAAAAAAAAACAAAAACAAAAAAAAAAAAAAAAAAAAAAAAAAAAACAAAACAAAAACACACACAAAGACATGTTGAATTCATGAGTCCAGCTTGATGAAAACCCATAAATAGAAGCTATTGTGTGAAAAAGGAGACATGCTGAATGTCTGAGACATTCACAGCTGTACAGCACACATTCCACACTGCTGCAGATGCTGCATGTAGATGGGAGAGAATCTGGCCACCCTTCCTTGTAAGTTAAATTCCCATCAGAGTCCAGTGGGATGCTGTGTCATAAGAATCCCTGAGTGGCAGGGAAAAAAAAAAAAAACACAACAAATAAAGCATTTTCCCTTTTCCCCCAAATAATCAACTTCCCATATGAAGCAGGTAGTCTTTGTGGTGGGTGAAGCAGCTAAGCAATGTGGGATTCCACTGTCCCAGGCTGTTGCCTGTCTAAATGGCATGCCCTTGAATGGTTTAGGTGACTTCCACACCCAGCCACTGCAGCTGAAGTAGTGAACCAAGAGTTGGATTATGTTTTTGCTTGGTTTGGTTTTTTTTTTTTGGTCGTTTTTCTCTTTTTATTTTGAAAAATAATAAAAAAATATTTTTGTCTTATTTTCTATGGAAATAAGTAAAACCATGTCAGATTTTATCTGCTTATCTACTGCCTTCTCACCTCCACCAATTTCTGAGCCAGACCAACTGATTTCCACCAGATCTGCTAATTATCTTGGCCATTTTTATCCCCTTAAGCTCCCACAAGCCTCACAGAAATAGGTGGGCCCAAGAGGAGCAGTGACAGAGCTGGAGCACTCATGCCTTCCACAGCTGCACATTCTCATCCCACTGGCCAATTTCTAAATTCAAACACAGCAGCTTTTATACCCATGTCAAAATACTTGACGGCTGTAGGGATGTAAAGGCAGTGGGAGGAATTTCTCCTGTATATTTGCAGTTGACAAAAACTCTCAGTTCAACTTCAGAGTATGAGGCAGGTGACCACCTTTCCTGCTACAGGGTTGGGGGTGTCCTGCAAAATTTCCATATGAGAGTTATTTCAGCACAATGCAAGTGAGCAACCACATTCTCTGCCAGGGGAATGGCCATGGCAGGAGCCAAGATTACAACTGGATTCCAAAGAGAATTGAACTAATATTTGGTTTGGCACATATTAGTCCTGATTAACACAATGGTCTAAACAAATTGCATGGAAGACCCTAATTTATTAAGCTGCCAAAATTAAGAAAGAATGTTTCAGAGGGAGGGTCACACTATAGTGCTTTTACTCCACTTTTCCTGAAGTATTTACTTCTGGCTGCTGTCAAGAGGTATCTAGCTCTCTTTACTGAATTTTTATAGCCTCTTTCATTTTGAGGATGATTCTGGTCTGCAAAAAGCTGGGCTTTCCTCAACTCTGCATGCTCTTAGAAAAGAGCAGATTGTCATTCTAAGCTAAAGGAAATCAAAGTGGCTTAAAAACCCCCCTGGAGCCAGTGTGGGCATACCTCAAAATAGGTGAAAGCATCACTTCAGTTCCTCATCCTTTTTGTGATTAGGGAAAAGCCTCCAGCATAATTGAAAAGTTCATGAACAGCCAGAAACAAAAATGAAATGCAGAAGTGCATGGGTAATAGCTCTGCCTCACAGATGGGAGTACATGCCCCCACTACATGTGAAAAAATAATCACAAATTCTCTGAGAAGAGCAGTTATCCCACAAAGTACCCAAAATTACTCCTTTCCGGCTTTCAGTGAGGTAAGACACTTTCAAGAATGCCATATTGAAACCCAGAAGAACAGATCTGGCCTAAAGCCTGTCATATAAACTGCAGGTCAATGCCACCACAAGCCTTGGAGGAGCACAGTGGGAAACTCTGCAATCTCCTCTGCTGCTAAACCCTGAGAGACCACAGGCATTGCTCAATACCCTGCATCCAGTCCTGACCACCAGGAACAGGCAGAGAAACTCCACAATGGGCTCTCTCAAGCCATCAAAGTGCTCATTATTTGCCACTTATAACAACCACTTTTGACTTGTACACTAAAAATCACATTTCATTACTACACAGACAGGAACTGATTTCAATGAAAAGAGAGTTATAACAAACTAGGCCTCTCTCAGATACCTTCCCTTCAAAAAGTCTCAGTACAACAAGGTTCCTGCATGCCACGACACGCCCCAGCTTTGATTCACTGCTGGACAAATTCTGTCTCAAAAAGGCAAAGTGTCCCAGGTTACTCTGCCTGCTCTGGTCCTGGTGGTGTTGTTCAGATGCAGTTCCACAAACCTGCACCAAGCAAGCAGTGTAGAAAATATCAGCTGCACAAACTGATGCAGCCAGGTTTGTTCCTCTACACCTTTGCAGCTAACAGAGCTGTTGGAAAGCATTGCACCAATGCTTTTGTTAAGGACATTGTTACGGACACAGCTGGTGCTTCCCTCTACTAAACACAACTCTAAATTTCTCCAGAGAGGGACTGGAGCATCATCTTTATCCCTGTAGCCAGACAAGCTCCTGGCTTACTATTTCTAGGAAAAGCACTGTCAGATTTTACCTGAGGGCCAAAAAGGCACGTTTCCCTGCACAAGGAGTCTCCTGGTTAAAGTTTTCAGAGACTCCTTCAACACCTTTACTACCTGTACAGTTCTACTTCCAAAGGAGGCAGCAGGATTAGTCAGTCAGCCTTGGCAAGGCAGCTGTGACAAGGCCACAGCACTACAGTGAACTCAGTCTGGTGCACCCTGTTCTCAGGCAGGAAAGAGCTGTCAAAAAGCAAGAAAACCAACTTCAGCTCAGCACAAAGCTGCATGCAAGATAAACTGTATCCTTCCCTGTGGTCTCAACAGAATTTAAACCTAGTGCTATTCTCTTGAACTAACAGCCGTCAACATAGAGGAGAAGATTCTGTCTACCAAACACATACTTAAGTGTCTGAATTTCCACTGGAAAATAACAGCTAAAGCCTATGTAAAATCTGTGCATAAATTTCACTACTTTAGTTAATTGCCTTTTCCCACATCAGCAAATGCTCTACTTTCAGTAAAATAATTGTTGAGCGCCTAAAGTTAATCACAAGATTGCATTGCTTCAATTGCTTCTATGAACCTGATGCTTTTTTTATTAACAAGCATCTTTTACCTACATCTGATCATCCCAAAGGCCCATGGCACTACTGAACACAGCCTCTTATACCAAAATACTGACTACAACAGAACAAAGCATAGCAGTAAGTCTTGTCTAGGTTGTCTCTGCACCAAGTGCTGAACTATCTGGCAGGATGCTTTTTACAGAGAGCACTAACTGCACCAGGAACTACAGAGGGATTTACAGCCCCCATCAAACTGCAAGCTGAATAGGACATTGCATCCACAAGCCCCTCCTTTAAAAACCACCAGGGGATTATTAAGAGCAAGTCAAGTCTTCTCACAGAAGCAGCACCTCACCAAGAGCAGCGTTCCTTTGTGTAGCACTGGGGCACTGCTCCTGAACCGGTGAATCCCAGGACAGGTTTCAGGCAGCCCTACCCTCCCACTGAGGTCCTATTTATCTGCTGAAACAAGAGCAGCCCAGAGTCCAGGTGAAAGCACTTCTCCAAATTCACTAGGTGGGCTGGAGCCCCAGGCACACTGATTGTTGTGCTGCCTCCTGAGCACTCCCCCAGAAGAGCTGTGTTAGAGCCCCGTGAGTGGGGATGTGTCCCAGCTGATCCCCCTTGCCACCCCACTGATGAGTGACATCTCTGCAAAACACAGCAATGACAGCAACATGCACCTGTAGCTGTGTCCACACAGTGCTCCATTTCAGAGTTTACAGAAAAACACCCAAACCAAAACCAACTCACCCTTCCAAAAAAGGAAAAGCACAGCATTTGTCTCTCATAATCTGTGGCCACACTGCTATCGCCTTTCCCTGGAGCTGAGTGTCCCATCACGGGAGAAAATGAAGCCCTGACGGCTTGGCTCCACAAGACATAAAAGTGGTGGCGAAGTGGAGAGAAAACAAGAAAATTTCTGCTCCTAGTGCTCTGTCTAAGCACATCCTTCCATTCTTCACCACATTACCCCCTTTCCTACTTTCATAGTTAAGAGATAAAGCAAACAAGCCACTCTCCACCCCAGGAAACAATGACAGAAAGCCATTAAACTCAGTTATTGCAATACAGCAACACTTCTCACCCAAAATACCACCTTCCACTGCAACCAATCTTTCTTAGAAAGGGCTTAAACCAAAACACCCAGGTTTGACTTACCACTGGGGAAAAGCCACGAGCTCCCGAGGAAAGCAAGATCCAGGCTTGATAGTGAGCATGCAAAGCCCAGCCCCTCCTCTGTAGCTTTGGACCTTAAAGGCAGATGCCACCTGCTTGCACTGATAGAGGGTCTGACACAGGGTGCAGCCCAAGCACCGCTGGTGCAAGTGTGAGTCCAGCAATCTCCTTCCAAAAATAAAGGCTGTCACAACCAAGAGGTAGCTGGTTTCATCCAAAATGGGCTTGGTGCTTCAACACTACACTACTCCGGGGTAAGAGCATGGTTTGTGAGGAAGCCACAAATGAATAAGGTATTTCAGTGAAGCTGCTGTGTTGGGTTTCAAGATGTCCAAGCACCTCTATTTCTCCATAGCTTCCCTCAAAAAACTGGAGCTCTGGTTTGGTTTGTGTTTCTCCAGCAGTATGCAAGTTCTCAGAAATTATCAGTATGGTTTATGGGTGCAGAACTTTGTGGCTTGATGTTGGTGTAAAGCCACAGTGTAAAATTTTGTAAAATAAAATGTTTCACAGCAGGGATGAGCAAAATTATTTGGAACTTTCTTTCTGCTTGTTCCCAAACTACAGAGTGTTGCTTTCTGCTTCTCCCTATGAAATGTCTACCAATGATGTACAATTTTCTATCACTGAGCCTGTAGCTCTCAGTCAGTGGACATGCAGATGGGGCCAGCGAAGTCTTTGTCCATAAGCTACAAATTTCACTCTTTTTTCACAACTTACAGTCCCCTAAAGAATATATGAGTGGAGTACTCAGGAAACCTTGATGCAGAGAGAAGAACATCTGTTCTTATGAAGACAGCACTTCCACATTATACAAATGTACCCAACAAATGATTAATAAGGTCTAAATAATGATATCTAATATGCCTCATTTTATTCATTGTTCTCAAAGTGCTCTACAAAGGAAGATCGTGTGATTACTCCCATATTACCTGTGAGAAAACGAAGACACCAGGAGGTTATAGAATTACTCACCATTAGTCAGCAAGCCATAAATACAACCTTGGTCACCCAAGTCGCAATGTGGGACTTGCTCTATAAGGAACTAGTGATTTTGGGTGTTTAGACAGAGAAATTCAGAAAGGCCTTAATGTCTTCAGGTAGAGTATACACTGTACCTCCTGCACTAAGAAACTCTCACCCTTCATTTATCTTCAGACACTAAAATGCCGATGCCCAGGAATGAAAATCAAGGGGCTGCAGAAATGCTGTGACCAGTTTTAAGACACACACAGAGTTCAGGGTGGAAGGAGAATTCCAATCCAGACTAAAACCTGAATTTATACAGCATTTAACCCCTTAAAATCCCTTAATTTGTGTGCATATTAATATATTAGCCCTCAGCCACAATAGGGTGTGAGCTGGATAGAGATTTAAGTCACAGAGGAGTCGGCAGCTTCAGCTCCAGCAATCCCAATCCACATGCTCATCCCTGCCTTCTCCAGTTACACCTTGAAGCGCATCAAAAGCAGTGGTAAATGATTTAAAGTTCATGAGCATTATGTCTAAATGCCTGAATCTTGGAGTCAGTTGTATTTTTAGTTTTTGCGTGGGGAGGGGGCTCCTTTTCAGATCACGCCGTTAAAACTGTAGGAACTTGGCAGCCCTCGTCCTGCTGGAATTCCCCCTGCTCTGCATTGTAACACTGCAGTGATTTGTAGACATCGGTACCTAATGAAGCTCACAGCTGTGCAAGAGGAGAAGGATGCTGGGTCTGGCAGCACGGGACAAGCGTACGCCTGGCAGGCGATGTCATCTGGAATTCCCCGACTTGCGGAGCGCTCTTGTCCCCCTGCCTGGAACAGCCACCCTCAGCCAGCAGAGCACACCCTGGAAGCACCCCCTTGTAGCCCTTTTCCTTGTAACCCTTTTGGAAATCAAACAGGTTTGTTGCTACCCCCCTAAACAGGGGGGCAAAATGAAAGCCAAATGGGAGACAGGCAGGCTCTCCACCCCCTCGGAGAAGATTGCAGTTGAATTTCATCTACCTCTATTGAACCTCTTTCTATGTCTACTTCATCAACAAGCAGCCTCTCTTTGCAGCAGGAATTGCACTGTAAAATGCATTTTCCTGCTTCTTTCTTTGCCTGATGCCATATTCCAAGGTCTTAACTCACACGAGCCCAAAAGAGATTGGGCAGAGGTAGGTTGTGCTGAACTAAGCTCACAAGTCATTATTCTCCTTTCGATTTCAAGCCGAGCTTTCAGGTTTAGCATTTTAAAATTTAGGCTCCCACCAAGTTCTTTAAACCCTTCAGATTGTCTTTCACATAATGCTGCTCCTATGTGTCAGTCCTAAAAAATAACTCCAAGAGAATACTGACAGATGCATGGGTTAGAAAGGACAAATGTAAGGAACAACAAACACCAACACAGGATTCATTTGAGACAGAATAGAACTTCCACCTGTGGTTCAGTTTTTTTCCCAGTTCCCACATTTGTCAGATGTTTCACTGATCTGGTCTCTCACAAAAAAAATGTGGACAGCAGCACAGGTTATGGAGAGGGGCAGCAGTGAGAAAAGTGGTCGAGTCACACAGGGATATGCATTAGAAAATGAAAGAAGCTGACTGCCAGAAGGGTGAACCCTGATCTTGGAAGTGGCCAACAGCCAAGGAGATGTGGGGAACACATGAAGGAACAGGGAGTGGCAGCAGCAAAGGGCTCTGTGACACTGCTGGTGTCCTATGGCATCTGTCAAGGACAGACCAGGGAGGACTGTTAGCTTCTCCTCTTCTGTAGGCAAAGGGTGCTTGTCCTGCACACACCCTGTTTCAACTGTGAGCTGTATGGTATTTGGGGGAAATAAAGCAGTTCTGTCTCACAGGAATGCTGAGTGTTCTGCTAGGGTCTACTCTTAACAGTGCCTCCTGATCTCCCTGTGACTTGGATTTGTCTTTTGGAAGCATATGTGTGGGAGATGAATGGAAAGTGGTAGGAAGGGATTCAGCTTCCTGATTACTCTTTACTCAAGTCTTCAGTGCACAGGCAACACTGACCTAATCAAAGAAAGTGAAACTGGCTGTACAGAGTAATCCTCCTAATTCACCATGCTGCAAAACACAAGGGGGATTTTTCTCCTTTCATCATCTCCTTTCATCTTGAGTAAGACTGCCTGCAGTGAATGCCACATTTGCAGCTTTGTGGCAGCCCCTCAAAGTGCATTATATCACTGCAGCCCTGTGCCCCACACCAGTGCCCTGCTCCAGTGCTGGCTGCAGAGCTCCTCTAGGAGGAGAAGACTGCATTCCCACTGGGGTTCCCAGAATGAGCACTGTATGGCCTGCTCTCTGCAAACTGCTGGGAGTGGCTCCTTGCTGAGCAATTTCAGTACCTCCACAGCCCAGGAACCCACTACATTTTCCTATCAACAGCTCATCTAATCAGCTATCTACATATCATCATTGTCAACCTGACAACAGGGACCACTTTTGCATAACAGAGATTTCATCCTCAGGTCTTCAGGCAGCTCAGCACTCCACCAGCACTTGAGACACTCTCCCCTAACTGTAAACCCTATTTTTTTTTTTTTTTCCTTTCAGGATTTCCTTCAACATCTTGTGAACTTTCCCAGACATCTCTTATCTCCCACTCAACTTTTGACACCCCCTTCTTATACATCCTCAGAAGCTCAGCCATGGACATCCCCTCCTTTCTGCTCAGCCCTGACACCCACTCTCTTTCTCAGCCCTGGCCAAGGTGAAGCACTGCCACAGCAATTTCTCCACCTGCCCACTGCAATTGGTGCTTTCTCATCTGGCGTACAAACTATTCATAACCCAAAGACTGCCCAGCCTGTGTGGAGAAGCCCAGTTAGAATGCAAACCTGGAGCTCAGGACACCCAAGCTCAACCCCCCATCCCTGGGTGACCTTCCACCTTTGTTCTTCCATTCCTAAGGTATCTCCAAATTGGTAAAGCACATAGAGACTTATTAAGAATCAGTGCATCTCCAGGGAAACATGGTCCCAAGACTTTCCAAATTTAGATAATAAAAGAAAATATAAATAATCAATTTTAAGGAAGCCTTGAACCCAGAACCAATTAAAAGCATTTTAACATTATTTTGTAACTCACTTTTCCAGTCAATCACTTTCCCAAACCTATTGTAGTGGTGGTGAGAAGCAGTGCCCATCTGGAGAAGGAAGAGTCTGAGCTGCTGGACAGAGATAAGATCTTTTACTGCAGTAAGTGAGAAAGTCTTCTCAAAAGCAGCACAAGTGGAAAATCCAGGCCCAGCCCTCAAAATTCTGAGGTATTTTTGGTCCAAGTCCAAAAATAAGTGGTGTAAGAAAAACTTTACAGGCAAACTGTCCGGAAGCCACAAAACATTTGTGAGTCCCTTAAAAAAATAATAAATATCTTTGGTCTAAGTAATAGATATCATTTGCTCTATTTGAAATACCCAGCTGAGAACATGCATTTGGGTCTAACTTTCAAAGTTTATACAGGAGTTTTGCAGCCAGACAGCCCTGGTAGTTTCACAGCAGAGGAGGAGAGGACAAGCACAGCTCTCTGCTGAGGCATCTCTTGATGGGTCAGTGCTGCCTCCAGCCCTGCTGCCACATACCAACCTCTGCTGTCCAGCTGCAGCTACAACTGGACAACAGAGACCATTTTTTGTCTTTCTGGGGTCAGTGCCTAACTCAAAATCACTCCATGGCCCACTCGTCCACCATCAATAATCTGCAGCAGGTGCCTGGGGGCATGTGGGGAAGTAGGAGCTCAGACACCTCTGCTATTGCATTCTCCTGCACAGATGGGGAGACCCCTCATCTTTCCTGGAGGAGCAGTGTTAAATGCCCAAAGGAGCCTAAAACAGTTAACCATATCCTTTCAGATACTCAGATCTCTGCAGTGCCAGGGAATATGAAAAGAAATAAAACAACAGACCCAGAAATAAAAGCAGGCAAGGTCATTTTCTAAGTTTTCACTGGTCTACCTCCATCACACCAATACAGAGACCACAGCATAGAACAAAAAATTGCTTTATTTATTACAGATGGTAAAATAATTCAGCCAAGCAGATCAGAGCTTCAGGAAGGCAGTCAGGGTGTCAGAAACTGGTTCTGGTTCTACAAGGCTCTGAAAGAGGCCAGAGCCAAGGGGAAAAAAATATCCAAACCTAACAGAAAATTCCACCTGCAGCAGGGGTAGAGTGGCAAGGAAAGACCTCAGCTACATCCGCACTGCTGCTCTGGCCAGAGTTCAAGGTCCTGTTTGTGTACTGTCCGTTACCTACATGCAAGCATGTTTTTGAGACATGGCCATGGCCTGAGCTCTGGGCTGACTGGAGAAGAAATGCCCATGGACACTGTTAACCCAAACTTCTCAGTGTAGGCAAGTTAGGCACAGTGTCAGTCCAGTCCAGTCCACCCCCAAATGTTCTGAGCTCATCTCTTCCTAAGGACTGTGCACCCTCAGAGCAAGGGCCAGCTGCAGGCAGTACCTGACCACCAGAGCCTGAGAGAAACCCCCAGATGAAGGGTCCATCACAAGTATGGCTGGGCCCCAAACCAGGGGCCCTGCAAGGGAGATCTCTTTGAGTTCCTGGCTGCCCTGCTTGGCAACACAAGTGGAGACTGTGTGGTGCAAAGAGCAAAAGCCCGCGGCCCTGATGGCTCATGATGGGGTCGTAGCCCTGCAACATGCTCTGAGCTCTGTTCAAAGTCTGGCATGTTGCCTGCAGCCTCTTCCCTGCTTGCACCATATCACTATCAGTAGTATTAAGGGCACATGGTCCCAAGGACAGTAACACACTCTGCCAAGAGTGGAGCTTTTAAACTTGCTGAGATTTGAACTTTTTTGATATGTCAAGGAGTCAGACCGTGCCTCTGCCAGGGTTGCCCCAACAGCTCCTGGGTTTTTTTTTTTTGGCTGAGTGCTTAATGTGCTGCAGCTGCAACCTCCAGGAAGGCACTGGGCACCCCTGCATGCTGAGCAGCAGGTGCTGAGCTGCTGCTGTCCCAGTGCACAAGGGACAGGCATTTCCCAAATTTGGCCATTGTGAGGAGGCAGCAGGGAGAGGACATCCCACACGGGCTATCTCAGCATGGTCCCCCCCACCAAGAGGAAGCAAAGCAAGAGAAATCATGCAGCCCACGCTGATTTTCAGCCCTGGGAAACTATGCATTGCAGGGCATTTAGTTGTATAAATATAGTGAGAGAAGAGAGGGACAGACAGGGGGCATGAAATATGTGCTTCTTTTTTAGAACACGAGGCTTCTCAGACTGACTACTGCAAAAGGCTTGTAACATTTTGTGTTGAGCCAGGTAAGACACTTGGCTCCCTAAGGTACCTACTCTTACAAAAACTGCTTCTATCTTTAGTCACACAAACTCCTTATGAACTGCTCGGGGGACTTATAAAGTCCTTCTCACAAACTTTCTCTCACAAGTTGAATTTTTAAAAAATATCAAATAAATCATCATGATAATACAGAAAGTCCCCAGAACTCTTTAGAAGCAGGAAACTGTAAACAGCAACATCCTGAGTTTCAGTAAATAATTAAAATGCAAAACAGAAACACCAGCAAAGCAGATGTTAGTGCAGATTCCTGTAATATGAATTTGGTTGAAGCTCCCCAAACTTATTACCCCCTCAGCCAACCGGTGAAATCTGGTGTGTTTTGGATACTAAGCATTAACTTCCACTCCTCACCCTTGCCACCAGTGGTACTACTACAGGAAAAGGAGCTCTGCTAAATACCATGCGGGCTGCATTTGTCAGCGCGTAGCAACTCTGTGGCAGGGCAGCTATTCCTAAGCCCAAGGGCAGAGAATCCTTCTCTCAAAAATAAGAGCACTTACAAAAACCTTTCTGTGTGTCACAAAATAGCTCGAAGACAGGGCAGATGAAGGACAAAGAATTAAGAGCAGATTATAGTCCTGGAAGGCAAGAACAAATGAACTGTTTGTCAGGAACCCTGCTGGTGTGTAAGGGAATGCTACCTGGAGCGCTCACAGGATCTTTGCTTTTGTAACTACGCCGGGTGCTAAGAAATTACAGGGTTGGCTCCCTATAATTTTATCAATACATTGCCACACCTAATGTGATTTATGATTTTTGCTTGTGATAATCTTAAAGCTGTAGCTGCTGTAGTGCTATGAATACATATAGCATCACCCTTTTCATCAAAACCAAGAATGATGTTTCCAGCCTGTATATTTTAAGATGAAAATTCACAAATATGAACAGCCAAACTTGGAAAACTGTGTAAAGAAATTTTGTTCTTTTACGTGGAGAGTTTTAACCCTGCAATATTTGACCACCTAATGCCCACGTTAACTCTCGAAGCCAGCTGAACTACAGTTTCACACTTGTTACCACCACCTCATATACCCTACTGACAGCAATTCCAGCCATCCCACTGATCTTTCCCTCCAGCTCCTACTCCCCAGACACTGCTGGCAATATAAGCTGAGCCACTGCTGTTTGCAACATCCAGCTCACCAGCACAATTCAAGCTTCTTTCCATGCATTTGTTAAGCTGGCAGTGACTTTTGTGCCTATCAACATTACTAAACCACACAGGCACTGAACCTCCCAGGGCAAGGTTTTGTAAGCAGGCTTATTTTTATGTTGCAAAGAACCTACTGAAGCCCTGATCACTTACTGCAGGGTTTCCCCCTTCTCATTTGGGGAGGTGGCTGTTCTCTTTATAGCTCCATGCACTAACTGAATTCCCCTTGCTTGGGTGTACTGGTATTTATCACATCAGACCACCTGTGGCATTTAAACACCTGATTGGAAATGACTCAGCAGCAAAAGCCTGTGGGGAGGTGATCTGCTACACAGGAGTGATTGTAAACAGGCACCAAAAACTCCCAAGTACAGCCTAAGAACAGATACAGATGTTTTCATGAAGCCATCTGACCCGAGGTTATCTACTATCAGCAGAGCTAGTCAAACCTCAGAAATCTAATACAGCAAAACATTTTCCTTCTGATTATTTCAGTGTTGATCATGGGCTACAAAATTTTAAGGTAAAAAGAGGTCAAAATTTGTATGGCATTATAACCATTGGCTCCCACCACCATGTCCATGTTCCCAGGAAGGTTTTCACAAGCTGGCACCAAACTGAAAGCCAAGTTTCCTTGATTTCTTCCTCATCCAAGCCCCTCCTTCCTCCCCCATACTTTATTACTCCTATTGAAATGTTTTTATGGGAAGGCTTCAATACTGTTTTGGACACGTGTTGAATGACAGAGGATAAACCCCTTCCCCAAATCGAAGCTGAGTCCTTTTGCTTTGTATCAGACCAGAAATCCTGGTGTTTGTTTAGAGGAACTTCTGCAAATTAGCTTGTAGCAGAAGGTGCAATGTAAATCAGCATGGAATTGTAACTTATAACATGCACCATGAACATCCTAAACACCTCTGAACAGATGAGCTATTAGGAACTTGCTTCTCTAATTTCTTCAGGATTTTTGGAAGTTGGGCAAGGCACTATGAATCAGATATTATCTCCTTACAGTACAAAGGACCCCATAAAAGATTTCACATATTCTCCTTGCAGTCCTTTGGGATCTGAGAAAAAAAAAATTGTTGGTTTGCTTTCACTTTAATCCTTTAAGCAGCACTAAAAGCACCTCCAAGCAGACAAGTATTTTCTTGAGAAGTCTATACTGTCTTGAAGAGAAAAAAGTGCTGTCCTTGTCACTGACTGTGGAGTAAAGAGGTCCAGCAGAGACAGAATGGAGGAGGGCAGCAGGGATAAGCAGACTTCAGGGGCTCTGCCAGGAAAAGAGAACTGAAGAGGGTTTAATGTGCAACTCTTGAGTGCTGTTTTGCAAAGATTCTATATTTTAAACCCATCTTCTGATGAGATTGCAGTACAAGAACAGGACAGTGACCAAAAAACAGACCTCAAAGATGAGATAAATACCCTCCCCTCCTCACCACGAGCAGCACACATGCCTGATGAGGTGCTGGAGGGAGCTGAGAGGTCCCATGCTGGCATCCACTGTAGAGCTGCTCTGCAAAGCCCTCCTGCCAAGGAGGCCACTCTGCAAGAGTTGCTTTGGCACATGGAATGCTGTCCTCTCATGTGAATCTGCCTCCAGCTTTGGTCCTTCCCCCATGGAATTTTTACTAGTAGTTGCAGCATAGCTCTGAATGTGACCACAGGAGAGCTCACAAAGGCCGGAAACAAAAGCACCTTCTCACCTCTCCTTCCTGCATTGAGCCAATTCTGTTCCTTCAGGAGTCACCAGCTGCCCTGAGCACACCACAAGCTGCTCAGAACAATTTCTGGGTCCTCTCTGAGTCTCTGGAAAGTACCTGCACTATCACTGGCTGTTTCTGCAAACAGATCTATACCGAGTCATGTGTCTTTCTTTACTTGACTTCAGGTCTTTCTGCAAACACAGCAAATTTGGGCTCCCATTGCATAGGTGAAGGCAACTGAAATTTGTCCACTCTGTCATAGCAGGAGTTCAGCTATTCCTCAGCAAAGGATAGCATGAGGAAAGAGAAAAAATGTGCAGTTGCCCAAATGCAAGGATTCTGCAGAGCCTGCATGTGGGATGAGATGCTCCTGTGGGACACGACCCTGTGACAACTTTAGCAAATCTCTGTCACAATGTCACCCAGCTGATACCTGAGTGAAAGGAGGGCTGATTACTCCAGCACTGATTCACAACCATGAGGGGCACAGCACTCTGCTGCCTGCAGCCAGCATGTTTTGCCTGATCTGTCCCCTCCCAGCCCAAGGGACAGAAGCCTGCAGTCTCACTGGTGCCTGTTGGCAGTGCTGAGCATGGGGTGCAGTGAGTTTCCACCTTTGTGCTGTATTGCAGCATTGACCTTGGCCAGACTCTGATCTGATAATTGCAGTCCGTTCACCAGCCCTGTTTGATATGTGTGGGAACCAGTGAGGGAAGGTGAAGTGACACATGCAATGCTCCTGATGAAAGATCTCTTTGAACCCTGGAGCTCTGGCTGGCTGGAACTAGGCCCTGCTCACCAAAATTCATCCATATACAGCACCCAATAGATGATGTTTCCATGGCCCAAACACTAATTTCTAATACTCTTCTTAAGTAATTTCTTACAGTTTTCCTTGTTGTTTTCTAAAAATAGATTTTTTTCCCTACATACCTGGTTGGGGGTTTTTGTTTGATTTTTTGGTTCTAGCAACCTCCTCAAAACCCAGGACTATGTCTGAGAAATCAGGTTTCCAGCACAGATGCTGCAGAGAGCAGTGATTTTCAGGGCTATTCCTCTGTTATTAGTGAGAATTTGGAGGCTGGACTGTATCACATTGTGCTGAGAATACAAAGTGAGAAATGAAAGGAGAAAGAGCAGCTTGTGTGAGAGCTCTTTCATTCAAAAGGGAAGAGTGAGCCACAGTGAACACCTTCAACACAGCACCGATGTGAAATCCTGAGGCCACCAATTAACCTGGGCATGGGGAGGGGAGGACCAGAGCAGGCAGGACTAGAGTCCAGTGCACCAGCAGGTGCATTCCCAACAGCCCCCAAAGAAGAGGGCTCCTGGGTAAAACACAGCCTAATGACCATTATTTCCAAGAACACAAGTAACTTATCTGTAAACATCACTCCCCCAACCAGGCATTAGCTGAAAAAAAAAAGCAGCTTTGGGGAGAGATACTAATTACATAGCACTCAACAGCTGGACTTTGATCATAATTACAGTGCCTTTTTCATCTTACATTAGTGGCTTTCAGCTGTAGCTAGGTGGGCACTTCACTTCTTAGAAGGTGGAAATCCCGCCTGTTTCAGATAATCAGCTCTTTTTATGACTCAGAGCTGACCTGGGTTTTCTGCAGCACAGGGTGAGCTCCCACGGTACCATCCAAGGCAGTAATTCATGGGGGTCAGTGGCCTGGCACTTCAGTGCAGGTGTTTCTGTCATTACAGCAGCACTTCCCAGAGCCAGAGCACTGAGTGTGCATATTCCTGATTTCAAGTATTTCCCTTTACAAGGGAAGTAGAAGGAGAAAGACTTTGAGGTCTGCTGAATTTTAGCATCTCTCAGCTCTTTCTGTTTAAGAGGAAGAAAGATGGGCAGACTCAGGATACACCTGTCCAAACAACCTCACTTCAGTCACAGCCTACATTTGCATCCTTCACTTCTGCTAAAGGATGTACATCCCTGTCAGCACCCACTATTCCTCTGCCCCTCTGTCAGCTGGGGTGCAGCTCCAGCACAGAGCAATGAGTGGGGTTGTGAAGGAGGAGGCTGCTGCCCTGTGACCCATCTGAGTTCCCTATGATTTTTTGTGATGCTTTGCTTTGATTTACACATTTACAAAGCATTTGCTTTGCTTTACCCACATTTACAAAGAATTTAATAGCCTAAATGAGGGAGCTGGGCTGTTGAGACAGAGGCTGAAGTGGCCTAAACAATCGCTCATGGCACAGAGTCTGGGCACTCAGCAATTTTTCCTCATCTATGGCACTGAATTACTGTGTTCTTTGGATATATCATTTCACAGTGGCATGTGAAATGACAGGCATAAGGCACATGAGCATCATAAAGGTACATTAGCTAATGCTCCTCAGTGTGCTCTGTGTTCACCTCTTGACAGAGGAAATGTTTTCGCTGGCTCCCACGTGTCCTCCTGCTGGACACCCCCAAACTGAAGAGAGAACTAGATGAAGCAACAGCAGAGGGTAAATCAAAGCCACAAATCTTAGAGTTAACTGGGATTCATAACTGCTTTGCCCTCCACACTGAACTATAGGGAAATCAGTGTGGCATGCATACCCTCCCACCAGTTTAACAGAGTTTAAAACACTTTTCACTCTTGGTTTTTGCCAGCATACCTCAACGTTATCAGTTTGCTGGTTAGATAATTACTAGATGTAATTTTAAAGTTGCAAAGAAGCACACTGGTATCAGCTAAATAAAGTATTTTGGCCACATCAAAGCAGAAGTGTTTCAAACTGTGTAAAATAAATGCAATTCTGAAACTATTGAATTTTGTTAAAGCAGTCAGAGAAATGTCACATAACACATCATGAATAGGCAACCAGTGGAGCTTAAAGATGAAGATCATCTATGTCTCAGACTGAGAAAAGTATCTTTGGGATTAGCTTTGAGGTGATTTTGACCTGTGGCAGAGCACAGTCACTAATAATCGAACAAATGCCACTTCTGGCTCATCTAAACAGACATGCATAACAGCTGAGAAATGTTGTTACTCTAAGCTGTATCTCAAATAGGTTTTATGACTGAGGGGTGCCACAAATTCTGCCTGTCCTGAGGCTTCCCACACTGCAATGGTCACTTAAAACTCATGCTAAGGCATGAGGTGAGGAGCAGCATTCCTACTGTAAGGCCTGACTTTCTGGATGAGGCAAATTTGCAGGGGTTGAAAGGCTTATTTAAAAAGTTCCACCAAATAGAGCCACTGGATTATTTTTCTCTTTAATTCATTCTCCAACCGAATTTTTTGCCTGAGCCACAGCACCAATTTTCAGGACCTGTTATTGGGATACAAACTGTCAGGAGTTGACGGGCTGGGAAGCTGTCCCAGAGCTCAGGTACACATCCCAGTGCATCTTCTCGCTTTCCAGTGCCAGGGTTTTCCCTTTTTTTCCTTTTTCTTCATTTTCAGTTTTGGAATTTGCCTGGCTGGTGCTTCCAGCCATGGAAACATTAATGTGCTAAAGACTCCACTGCTGCCAGCCCAAATCCACCTTTCTGTGTGGGCACTGCTCTGGTACTGCTTTCTCCTGGCCACAGGCACATCCCCGCCAGGGTCAGCGGGGCTGGGTACATTTGCAGGAGGTCAGAGCGTGGCTGCATGTGCCTGGCCAGTCCTGGGCTCGTGTTGTGGAAGGTTTCCCTGGGGAATCCAATACCCCCGGCTTCATTCCATCTTCCTGTGCCACGCAGCGCGGCCAAGGACCGTGCGCTATTTCCCAGCCTCTCTCCTTTCCCTCTGCTGGCCCCAAATGCGGCCCCTCCTCGCTGCCAGATCTCCACTCTCCTCCCCAGGACCTTCACACAGCAGTGGCACCAAGCACCCAGATTGGGGGGGATAAAAGCCCCCACAAACCTTGTAACAAAGCACAACAGTGGGGAAAGAACCCAGAGATCACAAAGCTGCCTGCAATGCCATGGGCTGGGTGATGGTGGCCAAGCCCTTTCTCCAACACAGAGCTATGCAGCAGGGTAGCCTTCCCCAGCAGCCTGTGGAGGATGCAGAGTTAATATTTAGCTCTTCCAGGGATTAATGCCTCCGTGCAACACCAGCCAGGGCTTTTACAAAACACACACAGAAACCAGTCTTATAAAGGAGCTCAACAAGTGACCGTGCCCAGAGGATTTCACCTCTCCGAACTTTATGACTGGAAAAATACCATCTACATGTCATTTGCATGCTTAAATATAGTACCTTCTATTGGGAGAAACAAACAAACCGACAATGTGATACTGTGACACCTCGTGTGGACATGCTCTTTTATCTGCTGGAAAGTTATAAAACTTGGTGTAACAACAAAGCTAAAATAAGAGTGGTTGTCAGGCTCTGACACTGGCTATTGGACAGAAGGAAAAAATATTCCTGGAAAAATGCTCTCTCTTAGAAGGCACTTTTTTTCTTCTCTCAATCTTTTAAATTAATTATTTATCCTTTAAATTCCAAAATCTCAGGGCTCAATCGTTCAGCTCATATTATTCCCAGGAGTATTTTCACTTAAAGAAACAAAGAAACACACAACAGAAACCTAAAGCCATTCCTGTATTACCCAAAGCACAATGTAACCTTCTGCTCCAAAACACCAGGGAAAGATACTATCAGCTTTTGTCTTATTTATCATATATTTCTTTTCCCTCCAATGCCAAAGAGGAAAAGGGGATATCTTAAACGGATGCCTATAATTAAACAGTAACCTGTTAGAAAGCCAAAAATAATAATAAGCTCCACTGAGCGTGAAGAGAGCGGCACATTTTTTCCGCGTGCAGCCCAGCTGCCGCCGGCCGATAGCAGGAAAGTTAACAATTACACAGGAGACTCCGATCAAACCTGCGATAGCAGAGTTACGTCACGCTCACACTCACCGCTGGATGCAGGGATCAGGGTAGTACGGCAAGGTGGTGAAAGGTGCTGCTTCAAAATTCATTTCCTTCCAGCCCCTCCTTGGGGACAAACGGAAATAAAATAAATAAATAGATATAAAGCCAGCAGGCTAAAAGCAATAAGGTCAAGTGGTACACGAGGTACAACTTTAGAGATTTATTTTACACTTGCAGATGGGTGGGATCTGCCAGGGACTTGGCCAATGGGATTCATCCAGTTACCCGAGCATCACCACCACTCCCTCCTCGCCAGCTGGGCATCTTCTGCACAGATATTTTCCCCTCCTCTCAACATCCTTAATAAACTTTGGTGTACGCTGGCCACACTTGTTGTTGGGAGCTCATCTGGGGCTTCTCTGAACTTCTGATCTCGCCGGTCATTGGTTGCCTTCCCGCCTGACTTCACAGTTTAATTTTGGCAGCTCTTGCAATTTTACAAACTGCTGTGGCCGCTGGTCATCCTCGTCTCCAGATGGCCGGAGTTTCCTCTGCTGGGTGCAGCACCCGTGCTGAATTTCATCCTACTTTAAAAGCTTCCCTTGTCGGCTCTGGGGTTAGTACCTGCTTATAGTTGCCTGGGGAAATTTTCAGTCTCCCTCCCACCATACACAGTTCACACAGCCTGTTGTGGTCACAGTTTCAAAACTGAATGACAAAATATGGGGAAATTCCTCAATTAAAAATAACTTTTTTTAAAACTTTTTTTTAAACTTTTGTTTCTCTGCCTCCCCTTCCTGCCCTCCTCCCTGCAAGAAAGCTATCAGATATATTTGTTAATCTTTCCCTTTATAACCTTTCACTTTTTCAAAAAAAAAGTGAGATTATACAGAAATCTTGCATTGTTCTGGTGTTCTGTAAATAACATACACATTTTCCACATTAAAAAACCCCAATATTTTCAATTATTTTGAGGAGAAAGTAAAAGCAAGAAAATAGAAATCACATTTTTGTCAGACATTAAAGTTTAGAGAAACAAGAGTGAAGTCCACCAAAACAAACTACCAAAGATGAAAAGCAGATCTCATTTTCCTGAAGAAGCATGAAAGCAAAAAAGGATAGCTTTAATCCTCTCCCCACCACCTATTTTTCCTTTTTTCTTCTCTTTTGAGTCACACAGAAAATCATTCAGGAAAGCAACCTGTTTTGTCCCCCTGTTTTTTTCCCCGCCATGATTTATCCAAATAGTACAGGCTGTAAACCTATCCTGGTTTTGTGGGTTTGGAGAATGAATGAAATATGAATCAGGAGCTAAATTAAAATGGATTCCAGCAGGAAAAAAATAGCACCCACATATCTGTGCACCAGAGGGATTGCATCTTCAAGCAGACCTATACGTTTGTGTTGACGAGGAGAAGTGTAAGGAACTGCCCTATGGCTCACCTTTAGTGCGTATTTTGTGCCAGTGTCAGCACTAATTCCAGCCATCCCTGAAGCAAAAGTCAGGAACCCTCCGAGATGGCAGCAGTTGCCTCTTATTTTTCCCCTCTGTGTTTTCCTTGTAGGAAATGTTGGTTTGAAGAATGTCACGTGGAAACATTTTCTTTGCTGCCTGTGCCAGGGTGGCAGGAGAGCTATTTCAGACTTGACATTCTCCACCCACACTCAGCCTGATAGTTTCTAACATCTGTGAATTGTGAATCCTGTAAACTCGCAGGGCTGATCCCTGGCCAAGTCCAAGCAGCTTTCACTAAGTGGCACTCACCAAGGAAGAGAGGCTGGAAGTGAAGGATATGTTTATTAACTGGAGTTAAGGGTTCCCTACTGCTGAACGCTGCTTTCCCTGCCTGGCCCAGGGAAGAACTGTAATATCAAACACCTTTTCTGTCTTAGGCTGAACCCTGGAATAAACATCAAACCTTTTAGCTTGTGTTATTGAGGAAGAGATATGGGAATTTCCAAATCTGCTGGCGAGGAGAGAGAAAGATTCACAGCAGGGTTTGCACACACATAAAGCAGCCCAGGGAGAGCTTCAGAGTGGCTGCATCCTCTTCTGCTGCTGAAATCAGGGCTGTGGGCAAATACCTCCAGGGAATGGGCAAGAAGGGTCATACCAACTCATGGTCCACACTGCCAGCCTGTCTCTGTTCTAGGCCTTGAGCATCCACCCTTAACCACAGACACAGAAAGGAAGTGCTCTCCCTGCCCAGGACATTTGAGCCAGAGCTTGGGTTTGTGCTCTCTTATTCCAGGACATGGTTTCAATCTGCACCCATGGATAACCAACTGTGCACACAGGCAGCAGGCTGGGCTCTGGACACACTGCTGAGACCTCATGCTTACTCCTGGAGAAACACCAGCAGCCGGTTGGATTTTGTCTACCATGCCCACGGTGGGATTAGCTGTTACCTCCTCAAACCTGACTTCATGGAAGAGTGGTCATGCATTGTGTGCTCTCCAAACAGCCTCAAAAAGTTTGTCTTTCCTCATAGGTTTCACCTAAAAGGCAAAAGAAATGTCATGAGAAAAGTGCTGTTCTTGTGAAACCCTGCTCTACCTACTTCTTCATGGGAGCTGGAGAAGAGTATTTCCCAGAATGGCCTGGGTGCAATGGCCAATGCATTGGGAGCAGGGAATAACTCCCAGCTGGAGACACCCTCTTCTGATTTTGGCCAGTCTCCTCACCCAACACGCGCCCATATCACACATCCCAAGGGCTTTGTGAAGTAAAACTGGCAGCTCCTGACATTGCTGCTGCTGGGCTGGCCCCCGTCTCCAAGAATGAGCCTGCCCTCTGGTTTTACACTGCCTTAGCTCTGCACAGCCTTGGTACCCCAGGCACGGTAAATACAAGTCTGTTACAGCCCAAACCCAAAATCCTGTGGTTCCTGTTTGCAGTGCTGAACACGTCTTGCAGTGCCGCAGTTAAGGGGTAGTCTCCAGCTAGCAATTCACACCAAAAGAATAACTTCTCCTGAAAAAAAAATAATTTAAAAAAGCAGCACCACATAACTATGATGAGAAATAGTGGCTTGTAGCAGGGCTCTCTTCTCACTTACAAGGCACTGATGAGAGACATTTCTAGCAAGGACATTTCCACAAAAACTTCAAAAGGGGCCACCAACCCCCTAAGACCTGTACCACCCCTCACGCCAGGGGTTCGGTAAATGCAAATTGCTCATGATTTAGCTTGCTTTGGCAGTGCACACAGTAGCTGCCTGCTTTTCCCAGAGAACTGGACATTTTCAGCCTCCCACAGAGATCTGGACATGTTCTGAGGTAGCTCATAATGTCTATCTTTGGCTTTACCCAGCTGGAAAAGAAGAGACATGGAAACCCAGTGGCAGTAATGTACAAAAGCCCCCTGCAAAAGCCAGCAAGTGTCCTGATTTCTCTCCTGCAACCCAAACAGCCTTCTTCCCTCCTGCTCACAGCCAACACATAGCTAAGGGTTGATCGACCAGGAATCTGGGCAGAGATATTCACCAGTGCAGTGAGCTTGCATACAGCTCCTCTCAACTGCAAGGCACATTGCATAGCACAGGCAGCAGTGGAAACACAAGCACAGGGTGTGTGCCTGTGTGAATTGCCAGTGCCCCGTGCATAGCTGGGAGGCTCTCAGGGCTCAGTGGTATTTGGCCAAGTTCATTTGCACTGCCTTAAAGGAAACCTACTGGGAGATGGAGCCCAAGATGTTTGAGATTTGGGGATTTCAGGGTGGGGTCTGTGTGAGTATGTGACCACTAGTAAACTTTATTTAGGAAGAAATTCTTTCTTTAGGGAGAAAACCTTTACTTTAAGAAGAAATTCTTTGCTGTGAGGGTGGTGAGGCAGTAGAACAGGTTGCCCAGAGAAACTGTGGACCAGGAGAAGCCCATCCCTGCAAGTGTTCAAGGCCAGGCAGGATGGAGCTTAGAGAAACATGTACTAATGGAAGGTGTCCCTTCCCCACACAAGGGGCTTGGAACTGGATGATCTTTAAGGTCCCTCCCAACCCAAACCAGTCCATGGCTCTGTGATCCTGGGAGCACAGGCAAGGAGGAGCTTCTTTCAGGGGCAGACCTCCAGAGGAAAAGGGGCAGGTGACATCCTCAGTGTTCGCTGCCCTTCCCTGCCGGTGGCGAGCGTGCGGCTGATGCGCCGCTCCAGGCACGTGTCCCGCAGGAAGCCGGGCTGTCAGGGATCTGTCTGGACAGCGGATTTACAGCCGAGCCCGCGGTGCTCGCGGCAGGCAGGCAGCGCACGAAGCATGTGTGTAGGTGGGCAGGAATGCGGTGCTTCGCTCCGCTCCGCCGCTTCCACGTCTGCGACAGACAAACAGCCAGGAAACAGCTGTGGAACGCTCTCCCGTTACCCCTCCGTGCACCCTCTCTCGACTTAGGCTGTCGCTGAAATGACCGGGAGATTATCTTTTAGCAGAGGCAAACATTTATATCCCCGGGAGGAGACTGCAGGGGATTTATGATGGTCCCCGCACCACCACCCAAGGTCAGGATGCCTGTGAGCAGCCCCACTCCTGAAAAGGGCACGAGGGAGAGGCAGTTTCCTGACATCTCTGCGCCTCCAGTCCTGTTCCGTGGCTCCGGGGACCTCTGAACCACTTGGAGCTGAAGAAGACAGGAAGATGCTTTGCTCTGAGCCACCTTTGCAACTGGTTTCAATCCTGATTTCAGGATTTGCCTGAAATCAGACCCACCC